>NC_133420.1:59420000-60045000 GCF_049350105.2 Macaca mulatta | reverse complement strand
CTTGCCTTGGACAATCTGGGTGGCCCTGGGCCCTGGATAGCACCTTTCGAGGTTCAGTTTCCTTATCTACACAGAAAGGTACTTCTGCAGCACCCTGGGACTCCTCAGTTTGAGAATCATAGCCTTGGAAAGTCTGGAATGTGCTAGGGTTCTATGCACAGAGCCATTGATAGCCACAGTGCTTATTACAGAATAGAAGGAAGGCAGGTAAGAGCCATAATAGCAAACCATCAGCTAGACACGTCGGACTGCACAGGTTTACCTTGTCTAAACGGTCCAGTAGGACAGGCATCCCCATTTCCAGAGTCTACTGACTCTGGCACTGTCAGTGTCTGCCTAACACACCTGGCACCTTGGGAAACCCCAGTGAATACTCAGTTCCCACCTTCATCTAGAATAGAGACGGCAGCCATTCAGCCTCCCCAGCCCACTGTTGGGCTCCACACTGAGCCACTGTGTCTCGTTCTGTCCACCTGGCCCAGCTCCAGGCCTTCCACAAACTCTGCCTGACTCACCCTGCTCTTATTCCTTGATCTCTCCTGGGCCCTCGGTCTGCCCATTATTCTACTTTTTTCTCCTCATTTGTAGAAGGGGAGAACATCCCTGCCCTACTCACTTCCCAGATCTGTGGCCAATGAACAAAGGTTTAAGAAAGCCTGCAAAACCGCTAAGAGCTGCCCAGGTGTTGAAAGGCAAGGTTAGGTACTGGGTGAGAGGGTAGTTAGTGCTACTGTCACTGACCTGCTGGGTGACCTTGGGTAAGTTATACAGCCTCTCTGGGTTTCTGTTTTGTCATCAGTAAAATGACGAAGGACAGCATCTACTTCCTAGAATTGCCGTGAGGATTAAATGAGTTAACACATGATGCCAGCTGTCATCATCATCATCGCTCTTATGATGATCATTGCTTGTTATTGTCACCGCCACAGGCTCTCCCTGGCTCAGGGGCTCAGGTAGCCAATGATAGCTCTTCCTGGTTTGATATCCTGTCCAGATTTCTAAATTCTAGTGGTGGCCGGGGAATTCTCTTGGGATGAAGTGGGACCCACCCAGCTGTTCTGTTGCCCAACTTGCAGGATGAATGGTGACCAGATGTCTCCCTGTCCAAAAGTAGCCTGTCTGCTCGAGCGGACTCAGTTCCTGCCCCCTTGGCCCGTGGGCACAGCCAGTGTTGGGCCCGTCCTCCTTGCTAGTTCTGGTTGTGTCTGTCTGGAGTCCCGCTTCCTCTCAGGAATATGTGGAAGGTGGTCAGGTGGAGGGACATATTTCTCAACCTGTTTCATAAATGGCATTCTCTGCTGCTGCTCTGAATGCATAACTTCTTACCGAGCTGAGTAAACCCTCTGTCTCGAGATAAATGAGCCTGAGCATCTTATTTTCTATAAAACCTTCTTGTCTAGCAGGATAAAAGGTTCTGCCCCCAATGCATAGAATGACCATTTCTGGTTTAGTTTAAGAATTCACACTAAATTCCACAAAAAGATTTCTCTAATAAAGCAGTGAGAGAAACAGATACTTTTTCTCAGTAGAATTTGCTACACTGTACAGAAATCCTACCAAATAGTACACCCCACTGCAGCTCAGCTGTCCCCCGCAAAGACAGTCTAACTATTTCAAATGAAAGTCAACAAAACTACAACCTCCAAAGGGACTCAAACTTCCCTAATCTGGAGAATCCTAGAAAGACCAGTGCGAGTTCAGGGCAAGGCTGACTGCAAGACCTCTAAAAAGTATATTTAACAGTACTTTTATGTGAGGTTCTTTATTTTAACAACAAATATCTGATATCAAATGTGTGAAAAGAAATATATTGCTCATCACTTTGAAAATAACATCGTACCTAGAAGGAGCTTTCAGAATGTTTACTCCCTAGCAGCACTTTTTAGGAGATTTACTTTAAAATTGGGATAAATATGCAATGCCATTTCTCAAGTGACGGATCTTATAAATGAAGGCTTCTACAATGTATGAGAATATACGCTTTTAAAAAGCCCAATATTTCCCCTTCATTCTGCGTGTATTAATAGTAAAATCGACTTCTTTCACAACACCTTATATTTGGTCTCCTTGGAATAACATGTCTCAAATGGAAGGAAATGGAACTGATGAAGTGTTCCCAGTGGGGTACTGGGCAGTCTGGGTGTTGGGCAGCCTCACTGTCCTCACGTGCCAGGGGCTGCATCTGCAGGCTTCGCTCCTGCCGGCGTGGAGGGCTTACCTCCATGCTGTACTTCTCCACTGTCCTCCGCAGGGGGTCCACGGCCTGCCAGCAGATCAGGATACACAGGTCAATCAGCAGCATGCCGCCCACAATCACAAGCAGTTTCTGGTCCTTGATGATCTACAGAGCGGGAAGGAGCGGAGGGGAGCCGATGTGAGAGACAGCGTCCCACGCAGCAACTAGGGGCCCAGGTCAGGGGAGGAACCTGCATCATGAACCCCCCAGCTGGAGAGTCTCCTGCGATTCCCCATCACCCACAGGATAAATCCAGCCAAGCTCCTCTGCGTGACATTCAAGGCCTTTCACAAGCTTGACCTTATCATTCCCCAAACACACGTGTATTTTGTTGAAGTTTGGCCACTCCTAGTCCCTGGTCGAGCTGTGATTTTCACCCTCCAGGTCTTTGTAGGTGCTAGTTCTTTTGTCTGGAATACCCTGTTCTTTCTATTTGGCAAACTTCTAATAATCCTTAAACACCTCGATCAATTGTCACCTCCTCCAGGAAGCCCTCTCTAACTCCTGCAGCACAACTAATTACTCCACAGCACTTTGTTCACATACTTCATTATCAGGAGGAACCACAGTAGTAACAACAATGAGAAGAATAGCTAACATTTAATGAACACTGACTCTGTGCCTGCCTCTAGGTTGATGGTCTCAGAGGCAGTGTCTCATAGAAAGTCAAATATTGTTATTATTCTTATTTTATGGACGAGCAAACTGAGGCTTAGAGGGGGCTAAGTAACTTGCTCAATGTAATAAACTTCATAAGCAATGAAGCCTGGATTTGGACCGAGCTCTGTTTTCTCCAGAATTCACATCCTCAAACATTTACAGCTCCAATCAGAAGCTATATTAAGTTGTATACACGTCTTCCCTCCTCAGTAAACTGGGGAGCCCTAGACAGAAAGAAAGCCCATTTTATTTGTGTTTCCTCAGCACCTAACAGGGCCTGGCATGCAGTAGCTACTTAAAAGTCTGATGAATTGAATCGACATGAAAGAATATAAAAAGAAGAAATATAACTCCCATTCCTCTTTGCAGCCTGGGATATTTTTATTACTCTGTGAGACTCCTAGCCCACTTTACGTCTGTTTGATAGGGATCAGCCGGGGGATAAATATTTTCTGTACCAAAGCTGACCTGTATTTCATTCACTTCATGTTTATATATCCCCTCACTCTCCAGAAAAGCTAATGTGATGAAGTAGTTCTGGGAAAGACTCATGGAAAAACAAACAAAATTCAGGCAGAAGCTTAAGAAATATCACCAGGTTTGGTTTTTAACGATTAAAGCCATTTTTAAAGGAGAAATAAAAACCCGAGGGGCCTTTATGTTACCGAATGTAAAAAGAACACGAGGAAAGTGTTGGCTCAGTGACTGCCAAGGAGATCAAATCCAGCAAAACCGCTTTACCTGGGGGCAGGGCACTAGCAAAGCCCGCTCTGAGATTTTCAAGGATATGGTGAACTGCTGGTGCTTTGCAGAAACCCAGCTTAACTCTCACCCTCTGGGGAACTAGGCAACTACCTGCCAGTCTTGAGAAACTGGGACAAAATACCTAAGGAGCTTAGCAGTTAGGGGATGGGCTGGAAGGAGCCTCATATCTACGTGATGCTGAACAGGAGGCTGTTTGAGCCCCCAGGCATTTGCCTAGCTATTCCTGACCCCTGGAAGGCCTGACCTGCACCTTTCTGCTGGCATACTCCTACCCTGATTTCAAGGTTGAGCCCAAGCAGCTTCTCTTCCTCCATGAATCTAGGCATACCCTGCAAGGGGCAGAGAGGGCTTCAAAAGCTGGGCACCAGAATTTTCCTCTTGTAAATGTCATAAAGTAAATCCTTCCAATTTAATGGCTCAAGTATGAAGTCTGAGGAAGTGTATTTTTTTTTCTTTTTTTAGATGGAATCTTGCTTTGTCACTTAGACTGGAGTGCAATCGTGCAATTTAGGCTTACTGCAGCCTCTGCTTCCTTCCCAAGTTCAAGCACTTCTCCTGCCTCAGCCTCTTGAGTAGCTGGGATTATAGGCATGTGCCACTACGCCCAGCTAATTTTTGTATTTTTAGGAGTGACAGGGTTTCACCATGTTGACCAGGCTGGTCTTGAACTCCTGACCTCAAGTGATCCACCTGCCTCAGCCTCCCAAAGTGCTGTGGTTACAGGTGTGAGCCACAGCACCCTGCTGGGGCAGTGGAATTCTAAAGGATTTAAAATTAAGTGGACCTGAGTTAGAATTCTGGCTTTGTTCCTTGCTACCTGTGTGACCATGAGCCAATCACTTCCTTGCTCTCAGTCTGCATTTCTCATTTGTAAAATGGGCAGGGGTAGGGGGAGGGAGAGAGGAGAGTTTCTGTGTTATTCTCCAAGTATGGTATAAAAGAAAGAACACAGGTTTTGCAAGTAGAAGACCTCGTTCTAATCCCAATTCTTGTCAAGCGCGACCTTGAGCAAGTTGCTTAACTTTGCTAGGACTCAGTTTCCGTTTTTTTAAAGTGCGGTCAGTGATCCCTAAATTGTACAGTTATTATAAGAATAAAATGAGATGAGGTCCAGAAAGCATTTAGTGTCTGGCACAGAGAAGATGATCAACAAATGTTAGCTGGCTACTATTATTTGGGTTTTGACAATTAGTGATTCTGTGTTTATGTGTAAGACATAGTGACATCTAGGGGCAAAATGTGATATTGCACCTAAGCTCTACTAGACATGGGACTAATCATCATGTGTGGATGGGTGCATGGTGGGAAGATGCTGAGAATCAGAGGAGAAGAAATGGTTATTTTCCTTTTGGCACCATTCACAAAACCTGGCATGTAACCAGTGTTTGTGACTGAATGGGTTTAGGCTAAGTAGTTATGAATCGTTTTTTATTTATTAATTGTAGAAATATTTATTGAGTGCCTACCCTGAGTCAGGTTCTGTTCTAGGCACTGAGGATGCAACAGTGGACAACATAAACATTCTGCCCTATGAAGCATGCATGTTTGTGGGGAAGACTAGTAGTGAAAATTACACAAGTACACCCATGGGAATACAAAATACAATGTCAAGTAGAGGTGATTTAAAATAATCTTAAATAATGAAAAGAGAGGGAAGGAAAGAAAAAAAAACACTGATCTGAGCACCAGAGAGCATCAGAGACCCCTTGCATTAGGCAAAGCCATCTCTCTATTCTTAGATTCTTTGACTTCTTTCCTTAAGTGCTGCCTGAACTTCTCTCTGCGTTATGTCAGTGCTCACTGATGCTATCACATGCAGTCCTCTCTCTGGGGGTAGGAGGTACTTAGTGGCAGATGACAGCAAAGGCAGATGAGCACACAGTAATGATTAAGCACCTGGTTCTGGAATCAGATCTAAGTTGGAAATGAACTAACTAGTTGTGTGATCTTGGGTAATTCCCTTCCCACTCTGAACCAGTTTCCTCATCTAGAACATGGGGATAATATTTGCACATGCCACACTAGATTACGAGAGCCTGGCTTACAATAACTGTTCAACAGATCCAGCAATTTTTACTAAATGTGACTTCTGAGTTGTTTAGAGCAGGGATTAGCAAACTATTGATTTGGCCCACCATCTGTTTTTGTAAATAAAGTTTTATGGGAACATAGCCATGCTCATTTAAATGAACGTACCCTCAATTACAAGGAGGGTAAGGTAGAGAAGACAAATTTACACCTTTACCATACTCATTTAAACGAATGTCATTTGCGTATTTGTCTATGGTTGCTTTCATTCTATAAAAGCAAAGTTGAGTAGCTGCAACCGTGACAGAAGAGGCTGCAAATTCTTACCTATTGACTATTTTGGCTCTTTGCAGAAAAACTTGGCTGATGCTTGGTTAAGAGAAAAGGGCATTTCTTTATTTTTTCAAAAAACTTAAGATTTTCTGACCTATTCAGACTGGCCTTCCACTGGGGCCAACTCATTTCTTCAGGGAACACCATTCAGGGGGAATACAGCACGGATGGTGCTCCTGGGGCTCAGCTCTCTAGTCATCTTTAGATGGCGGATGCTTCAGGATAGCTACTAAAAGCCCTCAGCATTTTCCTTAAGTTGAGCCCAGATGAAAGTCTGAGGGTTTATCCTCAGATGCTTTTCCCACTCATGTTATTGTCTGCAACAGAATCCAGTCATATTTGTAGTAAACTTCCATTGTCCTCACACTTGATCTTAGCCAAAAGGCCGAGAAGCGAAACATCTTCCCCCAGAACAGAAGGTGTCATCTCTAAATTTCTACTCTTGTCTCAATGCTTCCATTTGGTCCTAATATGAGGCAAAATAAAGGCTGTAATAAACCTTCTCAATTTAAAAAGATTTCACAATCGGTCTTTAGAAAAAAAGTAACATGCTGTAAAAATATGAAATTTGGAAGCATTAAGTCACCATGTGTTTAATAGCCTTTCATAGGCTTCTTTTCCTTTAATGCTTTCAAAACTGTGGACATATGGGGCATATGGGATGAAGTTTGTATATGTACGTTTGGGGAGGGCAAGCCATCATGGATGGAGGGAGGAGGGGTGGGAGCTATGCAAAGAAGAAAAGGATAAAGAAACTGCATTGAAAAAAGCATATGATTGCATTTGCAAATTGATACAAATCTAGTATATATGTCAGTTAAAAAAAATTAAGGGGGCCACTAAAAAAAGTCCAAACTTCTTTAAAAGAAACAAAATAAGTCAGTCACCAAAGGACAAATATTGTATGATTTAACTTATATGAGGTTCCTAGAGGAGTCAAATTCGTAGAAAGAATTGTGGTGGCCGTGGCTGTGAGGAGAAGAGGGAGTTAGTGTTGAATGAGTATGGAGTTTCAGTTTGGGAAGATGAAAAGGTTTGGAGATGGATGGTGACGATGACTGCACAATACAAATGAACAATATGAACTGCCAAAGGCTTTCAGTACAAGATTTGGTACTAATTTTGTTGTGAAAATGATGAAGGCTAGGTAAGTACATTATTCCAGTGTGAGAAACTCTTTGGGGTCACTCTGGGCTTTTTAGTTATTCCAGGAGCCGGTTTGTGGTGCTGTGGTTAAGTATTATTTACCAACCAAATTACAGGAGGATAGGGTAGAGAAGAGATATTTATATCTTACTCAAACCACAAACTCAATCAGGGAACCAGATTGTTTTGAAAGGGTTGTGACAGGTGTAGTTCAAAATTGGGCTCTTCTTCACAGTGTCAGTTTTTTACATAACCAAGTTGGCTTTTATTGTTATAGTTTTGTTTTTATTGTGGTAAAATGCACATAAACTTTACCATTTTAACTAACCCCCCCCCTTTTTTTTTTGAGCAGCAGCAAGATTTATTGCAAAGAGCGAAAGAACAAAGTTTCCACAGTGTGGAAGGGGACCCAAGCGGGTTGCCCCTAACTAACCATTTTTAAGTGGAGAGTTCAGTGTCATTAACCCAATAGAGGTGGTCCTGATCCCCTCTGTGCATGAACCTTATTGCTCTCATTTCCCTTTCTGTTCCTGATGTCACCCTCACCACCCTTGATGTCATTTCCCCCGCTGGTCCTGAGGCCCTTCTCACCATCACAATCATCTTCCTCTAGATGCCTGGTGACACAATTACCATCCTTTGATGTCCAAACTCTGTCACCTTCTAGTCCTCTAACCTCATACCCTTTAAGGGACTGTTTTAAACCCCACTGTCTCTGACATCATTACCCTTAAAAACAAAAGTAGAAAAAAAGTTTTAAAAAGTTAAAAAAAAAAAAGTAAAGAAAGTTTAAAAAGTTAAAAAAGTGTGTGTGTGGGGCTTGTCTCTCAGATAAGCCCCCTCCCTGGATGCCTGGACCCACTGCAAGCCCAAGCTCTCAGAGTTGGCCCAGACCCTCAGGGGGATCAAGTTTGCCCTGGCTCAGGCAGTGCAGGAGGAAGTGAGCAAAGCCCGTGGCCTCTGGTGATGACACCACATCACTGCCGCACAGGGAGCTTCCAGACAACTGAACTCCTGCCATTTTCCCTGATATGTTTTGTCGATTGTTGCCAGACAGTTGGCGTGTTGTTGCTTGGCAGTCACGTTAGAGAGCATAAAGGCAGGTTCCTTATCACAGATGACCATAGGGATGAATCACATATTAGTACATAGGAACCAACACTGTGCTTCTTCCAAACCAGGATGGAGTTATCAATGGCAGAGCAGCTCTTAAACCAGAGCCGCAGAGCAGGAGGGGCGCCAGAAGTCACCTAGGCCAGTGGCTCTCCAGCCTTGACTTGCTTTGGCCGGGGATGGGGAAAGCACAGGCTCCTGGGCTCCTCCCAAATATTCCGGTTCATTAGGGTCAGGGCGGGGCCCAGGAATTTGCATTTCTAACAGCTTGCAGGCCAGCCACACTCAGAAGCCCTGACCGAGACCATAGGTCCCCAACTTCGGCAGTCTATTAACATCAGCAGGGAAAGCTGAAACACTACTGATGCTCAGCTCCAGCCCCAGAGCCCTCATTTCAATTGGCCTGGGCTGGGTGACTTCTTGTAGTTTTCAAAAGGTCCTGTGGGACTGCAGTGTGCAGCCAGAGCTGAGAAACACTGGGGTGGCCAGGCCTCTCCTCTCATGGAGAGTTGTCATAAATGCTGCCAGGGCCCAGAGACGCAGGGCCTCTCCAGGCGAGCACAGGGACAGGGCGGCAGAGCAGGGCTCTTTCCCCACTCTAAATGCAGCCTGTGGATTTCCTAAGGTGGCTCGGGTGTGGAGCAGGGGGCAAAGAACAGAATATACCTCCACCTCATCTGGAGAGGACAGGGCGCTGCAGTCCTGAAGAAGGACCTTGGCAGTGAAGAGGTGGGTGGGGGGCCTGAGGAGGGAGAGGTACCACCAGGACACCAGGCAGGAGCCCACAGAATCACAGCTAAGGGGACAATACTATATCAATGTATCCCCATTCTACAGATGAGGACACAGAGGTCCTGAAAGATAAGAGCTTTGTTGAAGGAACACGGCAGATCAGCAGTGGAGCAGAGACTAGAACTCCAGGCTTCTGTTTTGCCTGTTGGCCCCACTGCTCGGGCTGGGTTGCTGTCTGCCACTGGCACCAGGTAACCAGGGAGCAAAATGCAGGCTCGGATGAAAAACCAGAACAACAGGCTCCATGTTCCACTGGGATGGGCCCACAGTGAGGATCTGCAGAGGAGGTGTCAGTAAACAGGTGATGCCCACATCAGGATTTGAAGAGTGTGTGCAGGGGGCTAGGGTGTGATGGGTGGGGGACTAAATTGAGAAGAGCCTTTTCGGTAAGAGGTATCACGGTACTATGAGACCCCTCCCCTGGTGACAGAAATGGGTGGACTGGGAGGGAACGCTTCCTCCATGACCTCAAATCAAGAAAGAGGCCTTGGTTTCCAGTGAAAAGGAGATCACTGGGTGGTTTGATAGGAGTCTCTGCAGCCTGGGGGACCCTGTGGACTGGTGTCTGACTCCCGCTTGAGAAATCTAATGGGGGATGATGGACTGGCCAGCTGCTCTGAGGATGGAACAAAAGAGAGGCAGCTGCTACACTGACATCAGCCTTCAGTCCTTAGGTTTGTAGGTGCAAAGGGTGCAGGAGTGCTTTCTGCGCCCCAGATGTGGGCCGTGGGTGAGGAAGAGCTTGTGTGGCCCTGTCCAGGACTAGCTGGAGGGGTGAGGTGACCCCAGGGTAGAGAACTGAAGGATGCTCAGGAGCAGGGGAAGAAACCACAAATAGCCAATTGGGGGAGCATTTCATCTGCATCAAGAGCACGGCAGGAGAGAAAGTCCCAGTAATGAGGGACCCAGAAAAGCACCCCAGGAGTGTAAAGGGCCTGCTGCGATCCTCGCCAGGCCCAGTAAGCCCAATGCCAGCTCCAAGCAAGTAAAGTATTTCCTGCCCCTTCCACCACTCCTAATTCCAACTCCAGAGGGGTTGGACACCTGGGTGGATGGGATGATGGGGAAAGAATGCAGGCTGGCCAAAGAGAGAAGCAGCCAGCCTATACCCCTTTTCCCAAGGCAGGTGGCCGGCCTGCTGCAGGCCTGAGCTGGGAGAGGGAGAAGTTGTGCCAATGAATACTGTTTGAAGTTTTGAATATAATGATAGACTCTACATATTATAATAGTTACTGACCAGAGGACCTTCAAAATCATAAGACTTGCCACAAACTTTATCCAGAAGAAAGGGGAGAACCAGTACCACTGCAAGAGTTAAAAAGGACAGTGGTGGACAAAGTTTCTCTATGACTAAGAGACAAGGTTGGCAACATCATGGCTATACCAAACCTCACGGGTGGCGAATGCAGTCCACGGTGTGAAGGCTGAGCTCCTGTCCTACAAGAGCCTCTTTGAAAATGGAATCATTAAATCCAGTACCAGCCCTGTGTCACCCCTCTCTTTTAAGAGCTCCCTATTGCCCATAAGTTAAAGTGCAAGATTCCTTAATGTGGCTCTAGCCTTCCCTTCCAGCCTCTCCCTGTACCCTGTCCCCACGAGTCCTACGCCCCAGCCACATCAAGCCTCTCTCAGCTCCTGACCACCCTCCTCCTATCCCCAGGCTGCCCTGGATGGTTCCTTTGACAAGGTCCCCAGCATCTCTATGCCCTTTGCTTGGCTAACTCCCACTCACCCTCCAGGCCCCAGCATAGGTGGCACTTCCTCCATGAAGCCTCCCTTGAGTGTTTTGTACCCCAGCACTCCCCACATGTCCCCAGCCAGCCCTGATAACCGTGTTATAAATGCTTTGTTAACTGTCCAATTTCCCCAGTAGGCTGAAGGTAGCAGGAGGTAGGGATTGTGTTTAGCTTGGATCCCCAGCAAATAGCTCAGTGCCTGGAATATAGTATATACTTGCTAGATAAATGCTGAGTGAACACTGCTAATACCCTGAAACAGGAGAGTGATTACCTTCTTCTTCATTTTCACATTTTTGAAGATGGCGTGGACTCTCCAGGTCTTTGCAAACATGGCCCCAAAAGCGGTTGTGTAGCCCACGGTGAGAATCCAGGTCCTGACCTAGAGGCCATGAGAAAACAGAAGCATTGACCTTCCTTAGGTAGATGGACTTCATCAGGTATGAGACCACCCTGCAGGGGGACTTTTCATGACGGGGAAAAATACTCCCCTCTACATATCATTGAGTTTCACTGGCATCTTTCAATCAAATTTCCATTCAATAGGCATTTAGTTCTATCAGTCACTCACCAGACCCAGGGCACTGGGCACACAGGAGTGCAAGATTCAAATCCTCCCTTAGATGAGCCCAGAGAGAGCCAGGCAGAGAGCCACAGACTGCTGAGGTACCACCAAAAGGTGATGGTCCAGCCCTCTGGCCTTCACGTCCCCTCCTCCCTTCCTTCTTCCTGTTGCCCAGTCCTCTCCCCACATGGTCAGGCCATGTGGCTACTATTGTCCAGTGCGACCTCAGAAGGCCAGTTAGTCAGCACAGGCCAGCCTGGCTACTGAGCTCACATTTAGACCTTGGTCCCTGCTCAGGACTGAGGCCCTGTCTGGCTCTCACCTGTTCCTCAGGACCAAGGTGTGCCCTGACCCCTAGCGCTGGGTTGGTGGCTAATGGGAACAGCCGGCCCTGACATGAGCCTACAACTTGGATCCCTTAGGGCTGGAACAGGCTGGCCACCACCTGTTAGGTTTTAGGGGCCTCCAGGACGCCCACTTTCACCTGTACTGCATCACTCCCAGAACCCCCGACCCTCACCATTTAGACTGGACACCCTCTAATACCCAGGAGACTTGCACATCTCCAGGTGGGGGCCCCACATCATGGTCCAGCCCTGGGCTGTGCACCACTGAGTTCTGGGGCCTCCCACTCACTGGGACGGAAAAGCCACGTGCCCCATGAGCTGCAGCTCTGAGCTTGGGTCTTTGCTTTCCCTCAGCTCTGTTGAGCTTAGTTTCCTTTGAAAGGCTCCAACCTGCCTTGGCTGAACACAAGGCAGAAAAGTAGATGTGGTAGGGAAAAGAGAGGCAGCCAGGCTGCAGCAGACAGCTGAGGCCCTCTGCATCCAGAGGAGCTGAGCACAGCAGCTTTGCTTGGCTTCCCCAGGCCCCTTCTAGTTCAGGGCTGGCTGCCACCAGCACAAGCAGGAAGTTTCCAAGAAATGTTCCCAGCCCATTCCCCTGACGGATTCATTCTGCTCCTGCCTTTCCGGCAACTTGACTCTCCGGGTTTTCAGAGACAGAACATTTTGCATTTCCATTTTATTTGTAAAAATAGGAACTATTTTTAGACTGCAAGGCCGACCCACTAAATCAAGGGAAGGACAACAGTATCACAGCACTTGTTCGGAAACACAGGCCTGTGAAGCATGAATGCTGCGAGGGTACAGGTGGGCACTGAGCCTTCTATTTTCTTTTTCTTTGTTTTTAAAATTTCACAAACAAGGAGAAATCAGATGGGTAAAAATGAACCACAGTGCTTTAGAAACAATGTAGAATGGCCACAGTATTACCCAGATGATCATAAAAGGATATGAGAAAAGTATACAAAACAGGGAGGGGGAAAGAGCCAAAGATAGAGAATTTAGACCTAAGCATATTCAATGACCAGAAAATACGTTTGTCATCTGTCAGAGATGCATGGGACTTGACAGTTCATCTTATTCATTCATTCATTCACTCATTCATTAGTTTGCTGGGTCACTCATTCATTAGTTTGTTCATCTTCAACAAGTATTATTAGGCCAGAGGCAAAGTATATAATAATAAAAACAAACAACAAGAAAAACAACAAACACCAAGGTGATTTTTTGGAGGTGTCAGTTAAGCGAAGAAATCCCTTAACAGGTGAAGAAACTGAGGCCCAGCGCATTTAAGATATTTCCCTTAATCATGCCACACAGCTCCAGAGCTGAGCCTGGAACTCGATGCTTCGTCCTGGTCCAGGTCTCTCTCCCTGACATCCTGCTGCTGCCTCCTCCTCAGATGGAGTCTCCTCAACCCAAATCAGGTTCATCTACACCTAGGAGCCAGATGTCAAAGGACCAGGACACACCCAGAGGGGGTAGCTGACCAACCTGTAACACCCTCCGGGGACCTCAACACACTTGTAAAGCTAATTTATTGACACGACTGTTAAGACCAATGGTCTACAGCATTTTTGATAACGTTCTCTTGAACATGTTTAATTTGACAAATTACCATATACAGACCATGGGCATTTTAAAAAGGACAAAGATGAAGTAATATCATCATTTTTACCTCATCCTGTGGCTGACAAAGATCTGTTTTGAGGAGATGTGTCACTCCAGTGTGCTAAGCACTTTTTTTTTTTTTTTTTTGAGATGAGATCTCGCTCTGTCACTCAGGCTGGAGTGCAGTGGTACAGTCACAGCTCACTGCAGCCTCCATCTCCGGAGCTCAAATAATCCTCCTACCTCAGTCTCCTGAGTAGCTGGGACTGCAGGCATGCACCACCGTGCCCGGCTAACTTTTGATTTTTAGTACAGATAAAATCTTGCTATATTGCCCAGGCTGGCCTTGAACTCATGAACTCAAGTGATCTTCCTGCCTCAGCCTCCCAAAGTGTTGGGAGTATAGGCAAGAGCCATTGCATCCGGCCTTAGTGTGCTAAGCATTCTTAATACTTGCTTTAACTTATGTTTTCTTTGAAACAATCATTTCCAGGCCACTTGTCTATTTTGTGAGGGCTAAATGCATTAAGACTCAACCATCTAATTAGTCGTTAGTTAAAACTCAATAATATAAATTTAACCTGGCATCTGGAAATTGCAATATGTTGCCATAAACTAAAAGCAAAGAATAGCTGAGGATGCCTGGGCAGAAAAGAGTTAACGTAGCAGGCCTGAGACCGTTGTCTTTAGGAAGGTCTGATTTGAGGGTTGGTCCTTGGCTGGTATCTGAGAGCCTGGATTCTGGATGGTTCCCACCATCTCCTCAATGGTAAGAGCAGCTCACTGTGCCTAAACGGGTTGTGCAAACAACATGGTTTATGCTGAACACTGCCTTCCTTCTGGGAGTCTGGAATTTTGTTATGTAGTAGGCAGACGGTGTCGACATAGCCATCCCCCAACTAAACTCCCTGGGCATGGCATTTCTAATGTGCTTCCCTGGGCAGCATTGCACACATGTGGTCGCTACTCATTGCTGGGGGAATTAAGCGTGTCCTGTGCACCTCTGCTGTGATAGGGCTATCAGAAGCTGGCACCTGGTTTCCCCTGGACTTCGCCTCCCCATGTGCCTTTTCCTTTGCTGATGCTGCTGTGTATTCTTTCAGTGTAATAAGTCATAGCTGCGAGTATGACTGCACGCTGAGCCCTGAGAGTCCTAGTGAATCACTGAACTTGGGGGTTGTCTTAGAGACTCTCAATGCTGCATCCCATTGCTGTCTGGTGTAGAGAACTGACTAACCACCTTGTCTTTGGGAGCGTTACTGCCTACAATCACCAGACACCTACTGCCAGGGCTCCACAGTCAGTCCCCGTATTGAGTGTTAGTCCAGCTTAAGCTTCTGGGATTTAAACCCATTGCTGCCCCAGAGCCCTCAGGTTAAACTCCAAATTCTTAGCAGGCAGGGTGCAGCCCCCTCCACCCTACCTCTTCTGATATTCCTCAAGCCATCCTGCACTGCTCAGTCTTTCCCCTCACATCACACTGGCTCATGCTGCCAGGTCTGACACTTGCTGTTTCCTCCACCCAAAATGCCATTCCTTGTTCAGTGTTCTTCAGAACTTCTCATGCATCCTCTGAAATCCAAACTTGTGAGCCACTTCCTCCGAGAAGCCTACTGAGACCTTGCAGGGAGGTCCTGACCACTTCCTCCTCATGACTTCTGCCTTCAAGCATGTTTCTGCTCTGCTGGTCACACAGAGATGACATCTATCTGATTACCTGTCTGCCTCTCCCACTAGATGAGGCTACTGGGAGGCAGGGCCTGCTGTGCCCACCTTTAAATCTCTGGAGCCAAGAGGAGACAATCAGGCTGGATGCGCCAGTTTAGGAGGTTGTAAACTCTTTGTCACCACAGATGTGCAAGTTGAGCCCAAGCAAGCAAAATAAAGGAAGACCACAGAGAGAACTGGAGCATTTGATAGCAAAAGAGGCTGAGTTCATGGCCTCAGCTGTTCCTTCTACATGCTGTCTGACAGGTAGTGAGCTCCCCATCACTCCACATATTCAAGCAAAGCTTGGAAGACCCCCCCGCCCCGGCTTCTCCCCCTCCATCAGAATGCTGCAGGGGCATTTCCTGCACTGAGGGAGGTTTCATTTAATGACATCCCAGGTACCTCCCTTCTATGTGGCTCTATGATGCCGAATAAACTAGAAGGTTTTATCTGAAGGGTTCTAATGATTCTGTTTTTCAATATGTTACCACCAATACAAGTCTCTACTGATTCATCAACACCAACCAGCTACTTCACTTTTTCTCCTAAAGTCTTACATGTGTTTATTTTTCTGATTTAACATCTTTCTTTTTCTCCCCTTAGCCATCAAGTACTCAGCCCCCTCTGCAAACTGCCTTGAACATAATACATCCATGGGGGAAGACAAACTTTAGGCAGGCAGCGCCCATCTCAGTCTCAGCTATGAAAAAGGAAAAAGAAATAAGAGCAAATCTCCAAATGGAAGGAAGCATCTATGCCCAGAACAATTCTGCTCAGCCGCTTGCTCCATTGATTTCATGAAGCATGCCTGGCCGGGTGAAGGGCTTTCAATGCCCTTCTGGGGATCAGCATGAAAATGGACACACAACCTCTGCTGGCAGGCCTGCTCTGACAGATGATGGACGGGAGGACGGGACTGCCGTGCTCCGGGTCTCCTTGTTGCCACAGATTCATGTGGGCTTCAGGCCAACAAGTCAGAGGGAGAAGCAAGCTCTGGTGGCTGACTGAACACAGGGGCAAGTCACTCTCCTGCTGTCCAGAAGTTTCTTCAAGGGCCTTTTATTTCATTCTGACTGCTCATTCCAGGTGATCAATAGTGAGAAGGAGGGAAGAAACTCCCAGAGTGCCCCAAAGCAAGACCCAGACCACTGTGAGGTATGAGGTGGGAGAGGTGAGAGGCCTGAGGTCTCCAGGGCCCGTCTTGTCTTCTGGGGCAGGGGCGACAGATAAATCCTGAAGTTATAAGACTTTGAAGAACAGCCTCTAGAAACAGCTCCCAAAAACCCCATCTTGCTCAGGGTGTTTTGGGTAAGACCTGTACAGAAAATCTTCTCTGGAGTTTAGAGTATAGCAGAGCCTTTCTGGGGAAATGGTGCAGGGGGCAAAGGTGACTCAGGACCTGCAGGAGCACTTTGGAACCCAAGTCAGGGCCTAGGGGGCATCTTAGGAGCCTTGGGGCAAATCAGAGAGAGGCTCCCCCTCTGGGAGGAGAAATTTCTGAAAGGCATCCCCTCTGGGCCCTTTCTGAACGACTCCACTCCTCAAGGCCCTCGAAGCCAACAGACTCCAAGAACTTGGCTCAAAGAGCCGATCACAGGCCAAAATTCAGCTCCTGCCCCTGATGCCAACACCCTTGTGTAGTGCAGAAAGTGCACAACTGCCCTTAGCAGCCTTGGCTCGGGCCACAGAACAGTGCAGAATGAGGAAGAGGCCTTTCTTCCTGTTCCCCCACAACCCCAGAAGGAGCCTCAGGACTGGAGGTTGGGGAGGTTTTGGAAGAGCAGCATTCTCAGATGGGTGGTGGCAGGCGGGGGTGGGGCGTGGTGGGGAGGGGGCTGCTATGTGCCTTCATGCAGCTCTGTGGACAGAAGACATGGACGAGTGGGCATCAGGGTCAGAGAGGAAGGTCTGAGAGGCTACACCGTGTGATTGCAGCTGCTGAGAATTCTGTGGGCAAGTATGGTGTATCGTTTAGGACTTCCAGAAATAACTGGAGCTCACTCAGAGGGGTCCCTTATTTTAAGTCTTCCCTGATTTGTCCCTTGCTTCTGGGCCTTACCCACTCCCCTAGGCCTGTCTCTGTCAGTGTACACAACATAGTAAATGGGAACTGTTTGTTTACTTAGGTTTTCAATCTACACTGCCAGCTCCCCAAGGACATTATCTGTGTCTAGTAGGTGCCTGGGAATGTTATCATATGAATGAATAAATTGTGGGAACAAGAGTGCTGAGCAGAGCCAAAGGTTGGAGTGGCCCACATGTGGGCTGTCTGGAAGGGAGACCATCATCTACGTATTGACTCAGGAGTCCGGGGAGTCCCTGATTCCCCACTCAGCCCCTTCTACTGGAAGGCAGTTGGGGGTGGGGAGGCCACTGTCATCAAGCGGGCATCTGCACCCCATCCAGGACTCCAGCTGGCCCAATCAGGCCCTGTGACAGCCAGTCCCTGGGCCCTCTCCCCGAGCTGGTCTGGACCTACCAGGCAAGGCCACCACCAAACCCTGTGGGTGTCTCCTGGCCCAGCCTTCCTGCTGCCTTCTGAAATCACCAAGCACATTACCATGGCCAGCCATGAGAGCCCACCTGCAGAAACAGCCCCAAACCCACGTTATTACATTGCTTTACTT
This sequence comes from Macaca mulatta, assembly GCF_049350105.2. Classification (NCBI taxonomy): domain Eukaryota; kingdom Metazoa; phylum Chordata; class Mammalia; order Primates; family Cercopithecidae; genus Macaca; species Macaca mulatta. The sequence continues at coordinate 60,027,334 of NC_133420.1, read as the reverse complement.
CTCAACTGCCTCAAAAAGAAATCCCCACGCAACAACAACAAAAAAAACCCCACAGATTTATGGCCTTTTCACTAAAAATGTTTCATTAATTCCTACCAGACTTGAATTTACTGGGAGGCCAAGTGGTGTTCCTAGGCAGCCTTTACCTTTCTAGTTAGAGTTAGAAAATTCCAGTACCTCTAGGAGGGCAGGAAGAGGACATCACACTCCCCAGTCCAGTGTCTAGGCCTCCCCTGCCCCATCCCTGCCCAGCTGCCACCCATCTGAGCAGGGTGAAGGGGCTGAAGGGGTGCTTCAGGACTCAAACCCCACCCTGCCAGCTGTGAGAGAACCGCCCTGCTTCCCAAGGTTCGAGGGTGGGGGCCACACTTGGTGTCTTCTACCCCAGGAGCTCCTTCCCTCCCATAGCTGGGTCCCAGGAGACCAGGCTTCTGGTGCTTCCATTTATCTTACACAACCAGTCTCCAAGAGACAACACAAAAATAAAGCATCAGGTACTAATCTTATCTCTGCTCTTCCAAGTGTGGTCTGGGGATGTGGCATCAGCATCCCCTGAGAGTGTGTCAGGAACGCACAGGCCCCCTTCTAGACCTGCTGCATTCCATCCGGACCCCCAGGTGGCTCAGTGCACACTGAGTAGCACCGTCTGTGCAAGCAGGAGCTGGGATGGGGGCCACCCTTGGCAGGGGGAGGAGGGTTGGGACAGATTAGGAACTGGAAGGAGACAGGGAGGGCCTCTGGGATGCTGGTAAGGCCCTGCTCCTTGATATGGATCCTGGATTCACAGTTGAGTTCAGTTTGTGAAAATTCACCGAGTGCCACGCTTATAATATACATATTTTTTTTAGTGGAAAAATAGATAAAAGAGTTGGGGTGGTCAGCAAGCAGAGGCAGCTGGGAGGAGCTAAAGCTGAGCCACGCTCTTCTGAGCGTCCCTCAGGGCAGCCCTGGGCCGAACTGGCTTCTTAGGTCAGATTCCAACCACTACATGGCTGCAGCGTCCTCAGAGGTCCCGTTTGTGTCATTCTTACCTCCCTTGCTGCCCTCCCCAAAGCCCCTTTTGGCACTCAAGGTGGCAGAGGCAGCCACCAGCTTGGCTTTGACTTAGGCAGGACCCAAGTCTGTTCCCACCCCAGTTTTGGTAGAGCAAGGCCACAGAAAACCAGAGGTTGCCACGGGTACCCACACCAAACCGGCCAGCATCAACTGGTTTTCCCAGCCTCTTCTTTTTTCTTTTTAGACAGGGTCTCCCCCTGTCGCCCAGGCTGGAGTACAGTGGTGCAATTTGGCTCACTGCAACCTCTGCTTCCTGGGTTCAAGTGATTCTCCTGCCTCAGCCTCCCGAGTAGCTGGGACTATAGGCACCTGCCACCATGCCCGGCTAATCTTTGTATTTTTAGCAGAGATGGGATTTTACTATGTTGGCCAGGCTGGCCTTGAACTCCTGACCTGGTGATCTACCCACCTCAGTCTCCCAAAGTGCTGGGATTACAGGCATGAGCCACCGCGCCTGGCCTCCCAGCCTCTTCATCCCACGTTTGCTCTGCTTTATCAGTGTCTGTCTTAATGGTATCCAGAGGTGAACACAATTATCCAGACAGTCCCATCACTCGTTCATACATAATGATAATGGCTCAGATGTATGAAGTCTTACTGTGTGGCAGGCACTAGGTGCTTTACATACATGATCTCATTTGATCCTCACAACCCTATTACTATCATCCCCATTTTACAGAAGAGGAAACTGAGGTTCAGAGATGTTAAATAAGGTAAACAAAGTCACACATTAGGAGGTAGTGCCGCTGGGATTTGAATACAGTCAGTCCCACAGCAGAACCTCTCTCTTTGGTGCTCCTCCAATATACTCTGCAGAGCCATCGAAATGAAATAACAGACTCAAACCACTGAATTGTACACATTAAAAGGGCAAAACTTATGGTATGTGGATTATATCTCAATTTAAAAGAATCTGAGACAAAAATTTTGGTAATATTGGCTGGGATAAGTGGTTACCACATCCCTAATAACTTAGTTGACTTTTTTTTTTTTTCCTGGTATAAGCCTGCTAATAAAAAATCTGAATATTATTGTTTTCTAATGAAACATCTCAGTCATCTTTGTGGTCCAACAGAGCTCGTTTTAAACTTCTTCCCTGCTGCCTAGCAGTGTGTGACAGGGCGTCAGTCTTCTGTTCCGTCAGGTGCGGACAGTGAACTTGGCCTTGTCAGGTGGTCGTGAAGGAAAGGCTGCCCCCGGCTGAAAGCTGGCCTTGGTGAATCACAGGGGCTGAGGGCACAGACTCGGGGAGTTAACAGGAAGCTATTGACTAACCCACGCCCAGGAATGCTTCTGAGAGCCCAGGAAGCTGTGTGAGGCCCACGCTGGGATCTAAGGTCCACCTGGAGCCTCCTCATCCTGTCTGCAAAGTCCCTTCTTACTCCTCCCACGCTCGAGCTGGGCTTTCTGCCTCAGATCCACAAGGAAGGCAAGTGCTTTTTCTCTTCCCCACCTGCTGGGCTCCTTGGCTGGGAGGACAGGGGCTGGGATCCCAGAGCCAGGTCAGCTCAGCTGCAGGGGTCCATCCCTTCTCCCTGGCACTGGGGCCCTGGCCCACACCCAGCACCGTCCTTGCAGACAGCTCCATGTCCACAGGGGCCACGTTGCTATGGTGAATCCACTACCCACACAGTGTCCAGGGAGACAGCACGGGGTATCGCTGGAGCTGCTCTCAAGACTTGCAGAAACCAGCAGTGACAGGCTGGGAAGATTCTGGAAAGGGTCAGAGGGAGTGGGGGATGGGAACTAAGAGAAACTGCGTCCCTAGCAGTAGCACTGTGTGTGTGTGTGTGAGAGTGTGTGTGCACTCACTCACACACGCACCCACCCTTGTCTGAGCAGAGGTGTAGCCCCTAGAGAGGCCTAATCTTGTGACTATGATAGGTTTCTGCCTGAGGTGGTGTTCATGGCTCTCACTGTGTTAGGCTGCTACATTGAAATCTAAAAGGGAGAAAAAAGCAGCATGTATATGGCAACAGAGCAGACAGAACTGTGACTTCGGCTGCACCATGTCTGAACCGGGCCTCATGGTCTACCTTGTCCCCTGTCCTTTAAGATTTACAGAACCCAGTGTGGGACACCAGGAAATTACACTGTGACGAGGATGCAAGGTGACAAGCTGTGATGCCTGTCCCTCCTCCTACATCCCTCCATGTAGCACTCTCCCTGAGTTCCAGGCGGCTTTTCTGAATCGTCTTGTTTAACCCACACTGCAATTCTGCAGAGGGAAAACTGTTACGCTCATTTTACAGATGAGAAAACTGAGGTTAAGTCACTTGCTGCAGTCAGGAGCTAGTAAGTGGAGGAGGTGGCAGTCGAGTGCAGGCTGTTGTTGGAAGATCCGTGATCACTACACCACACGGGCCTACTTCTCCTTGCAGCTCCCTGCTTGGTGGGAGTTTGCTGGGAGCAGCCTTCTAGGTCCGAAGAACAGAATCCACGGCACCAAGTGAAATGAAGGAGCTGCCCACCCTGGAATAGCAGGTGGAATACAATCCAAATTGTACCCATCGGGGACTGATACTTAGGCTCTAAATTCAAGAGCTTTCACTTCCTCTTCCTGGGCAATATTGAGAATTAGTAAATAAATGGCCCCAGCCCTAACTCATGTACACATCTATGCTGACCCAATTCGATCCAGGGTAGATAATCTATGCCTTTTCCCCACAGTCATGCGTGTGGACTCCCCTTTACAGAGCTTCTAAGACAGCCTTGACTGCAAATAAATTAATTCTCAGGGGCGGCGAGAACTGGGCCCCAGCATCTTTTTGGGCCCTCATCTTCAGAGCCAATGCTGATTTGTAAAGCGCTTTATGATTTATTCATACCAGCCTTCCCCGGCTTCCCAGGACAACCTTCCCCTCACACAAATGAGCGTGACTCCCAGAATAGAATGTCAGGCTTCATTAAAAAGAAAAGCCCTGGGTATGGGGGATGTCCGTGCTTTTGCTCCCCAGCCTGCGTCACCCCATGGTTGTCGAATTCAGGTCAAACTTGAGAAAGCACCTGTGCTTTCATAGCCTTTGGCTTGTGAACAAGGTGAGATGTCAGGAACTTCTTTCTGGGAAGGAGAGAGTTTCTGAAGGCTGGGCAGCCCTTGATGTCTGCTGCAGGAGTCTCTGCAGTGAAGACTGAAACTCAGGCCTGCTGGAGGCATTCCCAGGTGGCCAATAGCAAGTGATGAGGAGATGGGCAGAGTGGCCCCCGGGAGGGACTGGGGTCGTGGTAGAACGAGGGTAGGATTTTGCTCCACTGGTTCTCAGCTGGGGGAGCGAGGCAAGCCCCTCGCCTCTCAGGGATGCCACTGAGAAAATGGAGTTGCCAAACTTGCCCACAGTATCTTTTTTTTTTTTTTTTTTTTTTGAGATGGAGTCTTGCTCTGTCACCCAGGCTGGAGTGCAGTGGCGCAATCTCAACTCACTGCAACCTCTGCCTCCCGGGTTCAAACGATTTTCCTGCTTCAGCCTCCCGAGTAGCTGGGACTACAGGCGTGCACTACCATGCCCAGTGAATTTTTGTATTTTTAAGTAGAGACGGGGTTTGCCATGTTGGCCAGGTTGGTCTTGAACTCCTGGCCTCAGGTGATCTACCCGCCTCGGCCTCCCAAAGTGCTAGGATTATAGGCATGAGCCACTGCACCCGGCCCCAGTAACCATTTCCATTACTGTAATCATCATAGCATCCTAAAACTTGGGGAGGAAGCCTAAGCACAGATGGAAGAGAGAAATCCTCACTTTCCTCATTCAACCTCATCAGGGTCCCTCAGGAGCAACCTTTTATTCAGGCCTCACCACTGCCCAGGAAAGCTGACCATAAATAAATTGTATGCTCATGAAATTGTTAGGCATCTCAGGGCATAAAAGTCATGCTGATGTAGGAATATCAGAGACTCAGTGGTCTTCACACTTCCACCAAAACTAGCAAGACTTCCATGTGCTTTGGTCATCATTCTCATGCCAGAAGGCCACACTCTTTTTTTTTTTTTGAGATGGAGTTTTGCTCTTGTGGCCCAGGCTGGAGTGCCATGGCATGATCTCGGCTCACTGCAACCCCTGCCTCCTGGGTTCAAGCGATTCTCCTGCCTCAGCTTCCTGAGTAGCTGGGATTACAGGCATGCACCACCCCACCTGGCTAATTTTGTATTTTTAGTAGAGACAGGGTTTCTCCATGTTGGTCAGGTTGGTCTTGAACTCCTGGCCTTGGGTAGTCTGCCTGCCTTGCCCTCCCAAAGTGCTGGGATTAAAGGTGTGAACCACTGCACCCGGCCCCAGAAGGCTGTATTCTTTAGAGAACAACCCCACTGAACCATACCCACAAGGACTTTTGAGCATCTCAGCTTCTTTGTAAGCTGACTCCAGGCACAGTGAAGCCAGGGACTTGCATCTTTTGTATTCACTTTCTTCACTCCCAGAAGGGCAGAATAATGGGAATTATGGGAAGGCCACACTCTTTTGGTCTTTTGGTGGGAATGAGCCAGTTCCAGGCTTGGAGTGAAAAACTCTTGAGTGGGAAGAATGAACCAAGTGACCCTGGAGCACTGGGGTTTGATGGCCATGGAGGTCCCTCCAGGAAAGGAGAGGGGCCTGAGCACACCAGTGACCTCACTACCCCCTCAGTTACTGGGGACTCGACCACACACTTCTCAAGGCACTGCCCAATTGAGGATAAAGTCAGTGTATCTGTAGACCTCTCCCTGGCTAGACAGCTCATGCTCACACTGAAGTTACTGGTAACAGGAACGATTTCTTGATGATGTGTAACAGTCAGTCCGGTTTAATCATTGCAGAAATCCGGGGAGCAGAATCCCGTAGACCGTAAGATCTCAGGGGGCTTCCCTCCACGTGCTGTCCCAGAGTAGAGGGACTGGCCCAGATCAGTCCTCAAATTCTGGGGTGTGAGTGGGGACTTGCAGCACATTTAAGGGGTCCTTCACTTAAGTGTCCCTCACTGCTAGTCTTCAGCCCTTATTATCCAGCAGTGGGCACACTGAGGCTTGTGAACAACAAATGCAGCCTAAAGAAGGCTGCTTTGCCAAAAAGGGCCCACAGTGCTCTCAACGTCTTGAAAGAAAACAGCACCAACAAAGGAGTGGCTTTTGGATTAATCCACTCAGCACTGATCTTTTGACCATCCCCTTCAGCTCTGGTCTTCTAGGCAGGGGACTGGATGAATTACTGCATCTGGGACTCCAAAGAGACCCAACTGGCTAACCCCATTTGGACAGATCTTAGTCAATGTCCAGAAATAAATCCCAACTGGTTACTTCATTCTTAAAAAGTAAGTTCATGATATTTTCAACTGAGAGTTAGTTCCATACAACTATTAAGTGATTGCTAATACATAACCCCCTTTAAAAAAATTACTAGGGAGGCAGAGGCAGGTGGATCACCTGAGGTCAGGAGTTTGAGACCAGCCTGACTAACATGGTGAAACCCTGTCTCTATTAAAAATATAAAATTAACTGGGCATGGTGGCGGATGCCAGTAATCCCAGCTACTTGGGAGGCTGAGGCAGGAGAATCGCTTGAACCCAGGAGGCGGAAGTTGCAGTGAGCCCAGATCGCACCATTGCCCTCCAGCCTGGGCGACAAGAGCGAAACTCCGTCTCAAAACAAAAAACAAAAAACAAACAAAAAAAACTAAAAGGCATTTCTTTGGGCATTAAAATTTTTAACATGTTAATTAACTTTAAAAATAATCTTTCTAAAATATAGTAAATAAATTACACTGCTTTGTACTTCATTAAATATATATATATCTCTCACAGGGATGATACAGCCCCCTTGGGGGCAACTGTTGGTTCTTGAATGTGAAGAAACATTAATCTTTTTTATGTATAAACCATATATATATATATAAAGTACACAAACAGATATACATTATATTTCCGGTATTAAACTTTCATAAGAGGAATCGTTAGGAAAGAATGTCTAAAAATGCTCCGTAGGGGAACAATAAGGAAAAAACCATTCAAGAAAACACCATTAAATAGAAAATAACAATTATAGCTTTTACCATATAACTCAAAGTCAGACATACTAAGATCTATCATCATATTCTTTGATGGTTTTTGAGGTAGAGGGGAGGATCTGTTCCTTCTTAAACGATCCTGACCCTGACTCTTACCCTTGGTGCTGATGCTTTCCTGGATGATAACTTTCTTCCCTCCTTTTCTGTGTTACTCTGTCATTTCTCAGTGGGCTCTCTTCTAACGGTGGCCTGGTAAGTCCATTATCTTTTTTTTTTAAGACAGGGTCTTTCTCTGTTTCCCAGGCTGGATCACAGTGACGAGATCACAACTCACTGCAACCTTGATCTTTGGGCTCAAGCAATCCTCCCTCCTCAGCCTCCTGAGAAGATGGGACTACAGGTGTACACCAGCATGCCTGGCTAATTTTTTGGTATTTTTTGTAGAGACAGGGTTTCACCATGTTGCCCAGGCTGGAAGTCCATTATCTTAACTTTACAGGCAGTACTTATACCCAATGCCGGCCTGACAGTAACATCGTTCTTCCCTGTTGAGTTGAAGAACTACTAAATGGGTTGTTTCCTGCCTGTTCATGTATTTTCATGTATTTCTGGGTTTGCATCTGTGTTTTTGATGACTGAGGTCACCTAGGAAACTTTCTATCATATGCCACTGGCTTATGCAGAATGACTTACGGTGCAAAGTGTTTCAAAAGTCTTTTCAGAGACAAAGGATCCATCCAGGCCAAAGAGAAATATGGACGCATAGGAGAGCATCCCTCCAAGGATGATAAGGTTGTTCATGTACGGACTTGACATCTTTATCAGCCTGACAAGAGAAAGAGACAATAGATTTAACACAACTGTTAATTTAGTTATTCCTTCAACAGGTATTTTCCAAATGCTTGCTAGATATATTTTGTTGCTCAGGCTAGAGGGGAAAGAGAGAAACGGTAAGGTGCCATGGGGCCCCAGGGGACACATCAGCAGGAAGGCCCAAATTTCTAGTCAGATTTTCCCCAGCACCCAGGTGCTCACCCTGGAACCTTCCCCTTACAGAGAAATAACGAAAAGCTCTGTTTCCTCTACCCCTCTCCCCACCTACTGTCTGTCCTTCACTAAAAGGCCTCAGACAACGATATATTTCTAATTGTTGATTTCCCTGTCTCCTTTGTCAAATTCACCCATTACTTCCCCAGGGACAGCTTGTCACATCAGCTTCTTCATCCATTAATTTTCAGTTTAAACAAAAGCATTAAGTCGACAGGTTTTTTTTTTTTTTTTTTTTTTTTTTTTTTTTTGGCTGGGGCTGAGAACTCCTGTCAAATCTAGAGAATGTGACATGTAACTTCAGCCACGTTCCCCACAGTGAGGAGAAAGTCCCACACTACACTCCCCAGCCTTGAGTGAACTGTGTCAAGGAGGCCTAACTGTGAGTCTGAGGGCTGCTTAGGAAAGCTCACACTGTTCCGTGCACAAAGACAGCCACACATGTGGGCAGGACCACCTCTCCAGTCAGCGGGTGACAGAGGTAGACACCAGAGTCCCCACCCACCCACTACCCTTGTCCTCACTAGGCTGCGGTGGGGAGCAGGGAGCATTCTTTATACTTCCAGACTCTGCATCTTTCTCTGTCATTTCCTCCTGGAACCCTGTGGTGACCCCCAGCTGCCCAGCAAGACAGGGTCATCAGTGGGCTGGTAGGTACCTGGCTCCCCCAGCACAATCAGCTCAGAAGGGCTTCAGGTTTCAGGCACCCTGTGGTTGAGGGGCTCTTTTGCAGACTGTAATTACGACCAATTGTTCCCCAACACTTTTTCCTTTGCATTCTGCAATTCTGTTAACCCTTCACATTTTAAACATGCAGTATGTCAAAGGGAGAGGGAAATAAGAAGCCTGCTGCTCTTCCTCTGTGGACGGCACCCTGGCTTTCAAGTTGGGAGCACGGGGTCCAGGGCTTAGACTTGGCCACTCCATAAAAGTGACACCTTGCCAAGTCACTTAGCCTGGCTGAATTTCCTCACCTGTACATGAGATAACTGATCCTGTTAACTAGGACACACGTGATGTTGAGATGACGCTGGGTCCCTGGAGGTCCTTTTGTAAACCATCAACTACTTAGGTGCCTCCATTCTTATTCCTACAGCAGTCAGGGGAGGGGAGAGCTGGGGGTTGGGGCAGGCTTCCCAGAGGAGGTGGGCCTTATAGGACGGATTTAGGAAGAGAGAAGTAGGGGGAGGGATTGGGAACCATAGCAATATTTATTTTCTATCTTTCTGCAGATTTTAAAATAGCCAAGCCAGTTAAAAAACAAAACAAAAACTTCACCTGGATGCTGGCCTGTTTGAAAGAGTGATGGTAACTTTCCCCCAGGAGGCCAAGAGGGGGTAGTTAAGGAATTCAATGAGTTTAGTCTTATGATGGGGCAACTTGCTGTCCTGATGGGACTTCTTGAGGCATCTGGGGTGTCAATCTAACTTTGAGAGCTGATTATGTGCCCAGGCCTGTGCCAAGTGCTAAGAGGTATGCTCAGCATTTAAGCTTTGTATGGAGTGGGCAAATATTGCCTCACTTTTTTTTTGGGCCAGTAGATGTGCTATTTGTTGTAAGTAACATAAAATAACAGGAGAAGAAAACTCTTTTCTGTTTTTCAGGAAATAGGTTTGACCTAAGCAATTGCTATCAAAAAAAGCCAAACAACAACAAAATAACCCTGGACACAGTAGCTCATGCCTCTAATTCCAGCAACTTGGGAGGCTGAGGCAGGAGGATCACTTGAGGCCAGGAATTTGAGAAAAACCTAGGCAGCATAGTGAGACTCTGACTCTAAAAAAATAAATAAATAAAATAAATAAATAAATAAATTAATTAAAAAACCAAGCACACACACACAAAACTCTAGAGCCACCAAATTCCTTCTTTGCAAGCAGGGAGAAACTAAAAAATCTCATAAACCAAAAAACCTGTTTTCTTCAGAATCAGGCTTGTTCCCGACAGCCCACGAGTTCCTGCAGTGTAGCTTCTGGGCACCATGGCAGAGCCACGGAACCATGTAGGTGGTCACGGTGGCTGTCCCCATGATGGCCCACGCTCTGCACCCCTGCTCATTCCACCAAAAGGCTTGGGGCTGGGTTAAGGGATTTGCTATGGACACCAAAGAAGCAAAACGCACTTGGTGAAAACCACCGCCTGGAGTGGCGGCCAGTTCTACCCACGACTGACCGGAATAACTCAGTCAGCTTCTGTCCTCTGGAGAATTAAGGGCATGTGGTGGGGAAAAGAAATTAAGACAAGAAACCAAGGAGACAGTCTGCCACGAGTGGACAGCAGCACTCCGTCGCTGAACTTCAGGGCTCTTCTCTGTGATATGAGGAGTTATCTGGAGGGCCATGCGGGATGATGGAAGGGAGGGCTTCCTGGCCATAATGAACTAACTGTACCAAAGGAAATCCGTTTCACCGGACTTTGTGACCTCCTTCAGTGGTGATTCCCAGCAATGCTAGGGGATAGGGGCAAAGAAGTTTGGGGAATTCTGTCTTCTCTATCTCTCCTCCTGGACCTCCACAAAGTACAGGAGTATATCCAAAGCTCTGAGAAGGCCCATGGATTTGGACTCTTCGATTTTATTTAACTTCCTCAAACTTCTTTGACTACACTCCTGTGCAACTACCAGCAGCCCTGCCTCTGTGTGTGTGTGTTCGCATGCGCCTACTCACACACATGTAACACCTACAACATCCTAGCCCCTGAGTAACACTTTGGGAAACTCTGCCCCGCAGACTTCTGTGGCCCCGGGGAATCTGTCATGTGGCACTCCTATACTGTGTCCACAGGCTTGTCAGTTCAGAAAGTGGCATCGCAGAGGAGGACCAGTCTGGCTTACTTCTGATTCCGGTTCTTGATGTTGAAGAAGAGAAAAGCACTGGCCATGATCATCCCGAGGATGGTGAGGGCAGAGAGGATGCTGTAGAGAGGTAGGGAGATCTTCCGCAGCTGCTCCAGGATGATGGTCTTGTCTTTTGGTGGTTCGGATCCTAGAGGATCAAGAGAAGACATCAGTGAGACCCAGTGCAAGTAATTCCCCGAGAACACCTTTGCCTTAGTGTCCCTGACATCCAGCCAGGCCCTGTGCACAAACTCTACACAAGGCACATCTATCTACTGGGTGAGGCAGATCCGGCGGTTGGCCAGTCTGCCCAACAGGGAGCCTGAGCCAGGACTTATTTCTTTCTCTAAATAGAATCAATAAAGGATTTGTGATGCATTTAATAGCCATTAGAAGACTAGAATTTGATTTGGTCTAATTACACTGTTGAAAAACTATCACCATTTATTCCCCAAGGTAACAACGGCCTGGAAGCACAGGGCTGGGTGATGTGAGTGGGCACCACCGGGTGCCTTTGGGGATGAAGAACTTGGCTTTGGCCTCAAGATCTCTGCTCCTAAACATACACAATAAATGATCCCTCCTCAACGGGATGGACACCTTGCCTGTTGGTTCCATGGTGACACATACGTGTTTTGGCTGTGGAATTTCTGCTTGAATGTCATTGTTTTTTAAAAGCTCTATCTGGCTTTCTGTTTCCATAAGACTGAATAACTGTGGGAGGCAGAAGCTACCTTCCTCTTCCTGCTGTGCCAGAACTGGCCTGGAACTGTGGGATTCCATTTCTCTCTGTGACTGCAGAGGTGCGCTGCTCATTCTTCAAGAGCACCAGGAACCTGGGGGAACCCTGAGGGTTTCAGAGCAAATCCATCTTTCAGTCCTGTTTTAGTTTTAGCAGGCATAGGCTGGTTTGGGATGAGGGATTCAGGGACTCCCCCAGCTTCCTGCAAATCCCTCTTTCTTAGCTGCTATTTTAGGTCAGGTTTCTGCTGTGGAATTGTGAAACTTCAGGGCTTTTCTCTCCAGTAGGGGTATGTGGAATCAGCCGGATGTTACAAAGTAGCCAAGCCTGGGAATCTGGGAGCCCCACCAGGGTCCCAGTTATGCCTCTCTTCTTGGGAGACAAGCAGGAAAGGGGCAGATGTGGCAGCAGGGAGTGAGAACTCCCCGGACGGTCTGTGTTTAAAATACTGCTAGCAAGTTCAAATGGGTTTAGAAATATTCAGTGGCTTTGGCTGAGCGCGGTGGCTCATGCCTGTAATCCCAGCACTTTGGGAGGCCAAGGCGGGTGGATCACTTGAGGTCAGGAGTTCAAGACCAGCCTGGCCTGTCTCTACCAAAACCCTGTCTCTACCAAAAATACAAAAATAGCTGGGTGTGCTGGTGCACACCTGTAGTCTCAGCTACTCGGGAGGCTGAGGCAGGAAAATCACTTGAACCCAGGAGATGGAGGCTGCAGTGAGCCAAGATTATGCCACTGTACTCCAGCCTAAGTGACAGAGTGAGACTCCATCTCACACACACACACACACACACACACACACACACACACACACACAAAAAAAAAAAAAAAAAAAAAGAGAGAGAGAGAGAAAGAGAGAACGAGGGAGAAACAGTCAGTGGATTAAGAGTTTGAACCATCTAAGAAATTTAGGGAAGTTGCCAGATTTGAAAACAGCGAGGAACCTGCTGACGTGGTTAATGTGAAACCTTAAGCAATTCCATGTAAAGTAACATTTATAAGAAAAGTGGCATCAAGGGCCAAAAGTCTGGGCTAAAGCAGACACAAGGAGATGGAGGTAACATCATTTCTTGCTTCCAGAAGTGAAAGCTCACCATCTGGAAGCTTCTTCCCCCTCTGTCCATCATCCTTCCCCAAACACCTGGCTCAGGTGCCTTCTGGCTACCAAATGCAAGAACAGTCCTGGGGTGTCTGTGAGTTCCTGGCTGGAAACAAGCCCCCCTCTGGACACTGATAAAGAAGACTGAGGTTTGGTTCACAGGTGATATGATCACTACTGGGTTTGGAGCCCATTGTGTAGAAACAACTCCAGAAAATTGACAACAGACAAGAGAAAGTTGTCTCCTTCTTACTCCTTCTTCTCTTCTTGCAAAATGGTGGCTCTACAAGGGGTATCTTAAGACTTTGTGGACACCAAATGCTTGGTTTATCATGAGTATTAGTAACAGCAGAAGTCCTGAGTTTTCCTTCTTGCTTTTCATCTGGTCCATTCATTCATTATTCATCCATTCATTACCATTCACTCATTCATTCATCATTAATGATGATTAATCACAATTAATAATCAACTCCCAACTGTCAGGCTGGGACTGAGCACCAATGATACAAAGATGAAAAATACACTGTCCCTGCCTTCAGGGAACTTACACACTAGCCATAGGAAAAAAGAGAAAAGTACTAATAAGCAATCCTATTTATTGAATGCCTATGACAGTCTAAGCAAGATATAGAGATTTTCCCATTTGATCCACCCAACAGCCTCAAGCATAGTTAAGATTATTCCCATTTGACAGAGGGGGCAATGATTTTCTAGGTGTTACGTGGCTCTTACAGCTAGTAAGTGGCAGGATTTGAACTCAGATCTGCCTAACCCTGAAGCTTGTGCCCTAACCACTACACAAACTGCTGCCAGTGATGCTGGGGTCCAGGTGATGTGATAACATCAGACAGGACGCCTGAGCAGGGAGCAGAGTGCAGTCCTGCCTGACAGAGTCAGGAAATGCTACAGAAAGGAGGCGACAAAGGAGCCGAGTCTCGAAGGATGAGCAGAGGAGTTGGCTGTTGGCCAGGAAGCTGAGAAGGAAAGGGCATCCTGGGCAGAAGGCACAGCATGAGCCAAGGCCCAGTGGTGTTTCAGGACAGTTGAGGAACTGTAAGCAGTTCAGCTGGGGGGATCTGAGAGAGAAGACAGAGAAGGGAGGAAGGGTCCTTTTACGGAAGACTTGGGGCCACAGCTCAGAGTGAGGTCCCCTCTCTCTGAGCAGTGGGGACGTGTGAGGCTCTGAGCAGAGGTGGCGTCTTAAGCCTGCCATGACAGCAAGGGCACTTTGACTGCTGAGGGCAGAATGGACTTGAGGAGGGAAGGCTAGCAGAGCGGTGAGAAGCCTCACTGGGGGCTGGTGCAGGGGTCTGAGTGAGAGTGGAACTCAGGCCAGGTGTGGATAGAAGGCCTGGGCTCTGCCCTGAACTGCCTGGCCTCTGTGTTCACAGGCTGATTATTCATGGTCTGGGTAGTGGGGAACGTCTGAGAAGCAGGGAATAGGCCTGGCACAGCTGCTTCCTGTGTTCTCTCGGCCTGGGGGCAGAGCCTGGGGCTGAAAGGCAGGGCCTGGGCATCACCAATGAAGACCTGGTACCTTCTGACTGTTGTTTAGCAACTGTCCTGGCTACTGGTCCCTGCCCCACCAAATTCGTGCTTTTCCTCTCCATTGTGCTTTGTGTCTTTTATTTATTTAGTGCTTCAATCTTTTTTCCAATTTGCAAACCCAGAGTCCTTGTTCAGTAAACCCTGATCTCCCCAGTCCGAGAGCAGACAGGCCGATCTAGGGGACCAGGGCTCTGGTGGTTAGAACGGGCTGTGTGAATTTGGGGAGTCACCCTTGAGGTAATATGTGACGATATGTCTGGTGACAGCTCCCTCAGTTGGGATAGGGAGGCTCACCTGAGTGTGGAGACCACTCTGGTTCTCAGAGGCTGACTAGAGTTTTGCTTTGCAATGTTCTCAAGGCTGAATCCCTCAGATCCAGTGGAAACATAGGAACATGACAGAGTCTAATCAAAGGGTTTGTGGAAGAGCCTTCTCTGGTGCCCTTGCTTTCAAGAAGGAAAGTAAAAGCCCCTGGCACAGAAAGCCAATTTCTGCTGACCCAGTGGAATCAAAGTAACAATACCAGTGTGCTATGGATGTGGCAGCTTTCTCTATTGCTATTCAGTGACTAGACTGTTTGTCCATCCATCCATCCATCCACTGTCCATCTGTCTACTCATCCACTTACCCTCCTACCCATCTATCTATCGGCTTACCCATGCATCCAACCATCCACTTGATCAATTCATCCAGCCATCTATCCAGCCATCTGTCTACCCATCTACCTGTCCATCTATCCACTCACCCACCCACCCACCCACCAACCTATGCATCTATCCATCCATCTGCCCATTCACACACCCATCCATGCATCCACCCTACCATCCATCCATCCATCCATCCATCCACACACCCACCTATCCATCCATCCATCCATCCATCCATCCATCCATCCATCCATCCATCCATCCATCCATCCATCCATCCATTCACCCACCCACCCATCCACTTGATCAATTCATTTTGTCATCAGATACCACCAAGTCTCCAACATGCGTCAGACCTTGGCAGGTGCCAGGAATTTAAAGTCAAATAGGATCCAATCAGGGACTCATAGCTGAATCACCTAGTAATATCAATGTAAAGTGACAGTGGTCACAGGAGAGGCAGAGAAAAAAGACTGCAGAAGCAAAGAGAAGGGAGTCATTAGCTCAGTTGGATGGTAATTAAGGAAGACTGCACAAAAGAGGTGTCATTTGACCTGGTTGTAGGAGCTGAAGAGGAGTTCTCTAACAGAGGAGAAGAAATAATCTTCCAGGAAGAGCAGCAGATAGACAGGCCTTATTGCCAACCCAGTCAAACCCTTTGCCAGAGGAGAAGATAGACCTAAATTTAACAGGGCTACATTACCCCTGGCCATTCAATGGTTTAAACACCTCAGTGTGCACTTCATACAAACTCTAGTGACCCATTCCAGGTACTGGAGCCCGTACAAGTGATTGGAGCCCTGTGCTCAGTGATTGAGTGTATGTATTGAGGATGTACCCTTGACCCCAAAAAGCCAAGGATGCTGAACTTGCCCCTAACCCTTAGACAATGTCCAGGCTTGGGAGCAACTGGGCATGCCCCCTCCTCTGAGAAGCCCAACTGCCTTACCTTGGAACCTGATGGTGTCATTGATGATCTCCAGTGTGTCGGCCACAGCGTTGTACTCTCCCACCTTCACCTCCCTGCTGTCTGTGGGGAGCAAGAGACAGTGACCAGTTAGATTGGGAGTCGGGTTTGTGTCTGGGTGCTCCTATTCCAGGCTCTTGCTCCCCTCACAGGCCCTGGGTATATTCTTGCAGGCTTCCCTTTCTCCAATGCCTCTTCTGGTTAGAATCACAAAACTTCTAACCTGATCTAGGCTGGAACATTCTCTCGTACTGTCTCTGTCTCATCAACTGGTTGTCCATCCTTTGCTTCACACCTCAAAGATGGGGAGCCCAGGCTCCCTACAACTGTACTCTATCTGGTATCAAGTTCTTCCTGGCCACTGAGCTGAACTGTCTTCCCATAACATTTCCCCTGCTCTACTGGCTCTGCCCTCTAGAACCACACAGATCACGTTTGCTCCATCTTCCCTAGGATAGGCCCAGATACTCGAAGACAAAGACAGGTCATTCTGCTGACATCACCCCCCAACTCCTCTTTACACAACAGCACTTCAATCTCCCCGCTCCTCCACCCCAACCCCTCCTTGGGCCACATTCCACAAAGTCAGTCTTTCTGTAGGGTGTAGACCCAAGGACTGACCAATGCACTTTAGGCATGATTTGGTCAGCAGCAAGTAGAGGGCACCATCCCCTCCCTCATTCTGGAGTTCACGTTGCTATTATATGCATCCTTAGGTAGAATTAATACCTTTCAGAAGCCACATTGCTCTGCTGTGTCATACTAAGCACAGTCTCCTACTGCCCTTGGCTCCTTGCACTTGTTCAGTGTGTTTTTAAACCCAAGTGATACATTCAAATTTACTCTCATCCTTCTTGCAGTTCTTGGTGGGTTTAGTTCATTGTTTTGGTCATCGTCAAGGATAAAGATGATGAGGACTGGCCCAGAGTGGTGGCAGAAGAAATGGAGAGGTAGATCAGATTTAAGTAAGGTTTCTTTTTTCCAGGTAAAATCAGGACAATTGAGCGATCAAATGGGAGATGAAAAAGAGGGGCACCAAGGTCATCCGAGGTTCTGGTGGGGATAAGGGGTTTCAGTTCCCATCCCTGGGTGGGGAACCCAGGAGAGGGGTCCAGATACAAGGGGAAGAATAACGAGTTCCATCTTGGATGTGCTGAGCGTGGGGTGCCTGTGGAGCATCAAGGCAGAGATGCTTTTGAGTCTAGAGCCAAGGGGAGAGGTATGGCTAGGGGGTGAGCTGGAGTCATTGGCATGGAAGCTGGGAATTAGAGTCGGAGGCAGGAATGAGACCCCCAGGGAAAGTGAGCCAAGTGAGAAGAGGAAAGGACCAAGTGCAGACTCTGGAGGAGCCCTGACCCCTGGGGTGGGCAGAGCAGAGACTGGGAAGGGGTGGCCAGGACGCAGGAGCAGGGTGCTGGGAGGGAGTGGGCACCTTGGAAGCCAAGGAAAGGCACACCTTCACCACTGGCTGCAGTGCCACATGCCACAGACAGGCTGGGAGAAGCCCCTTGAGCAGGGTCTGAGGATCTGGCATCTGGGAGGATACCGGTGACCACAGATGAAGCAGATTCAGCGGAAGGTTGTGGTTAGAGGGATGGAACAAGGGGCAGTGAGTTTGAGGTCAGAGATAGGGCCCCCAGGGAAGAGCAGGCTTGAGAAGGGTGGGGAGCAGGTAGGAAGGGCTGGGGGCATTGACCAAGCCTCTATAGTGTGCTGGATCAGTGCTATTTTATGTACATTTTCTTACCTAGCTAAAACAGTGTGTGGAGTAGGTGGTCTCAGTCCCACCTTAAAGACAAGGAGACGGAGGCTCAGACAGCTTGTGGCTTTGCCCAGGGCCCCAGTGGTAATAAGAATAGAGCCCAGACTCAAACCCTGGACATTTTCCATAGCCCATGCTCTTCCCTGACAGGGGGCTGCCTCAGTGGGATTCCTGAGAGGTGACAGTTTGTGCCAAGTGCCCACTCCATGGACCACCTGTGCCTCCTGAATGTGGGAAGCACAAAGAGAAGGATCATCCACCCATCCCCAGACGAAGGTCTCTGTGAAGTACAGGTGGGAGCTGCAGACCCTGGCCAGCAAAATGCCTAGAGGTTACATAGGAATTCCAAGGCGTACCCTGAGGAAATGCCTCCTGGGGCTCTAGCTCTAAGTGAATTTCTTTGCAGAAATGCAGGTGCACTGCTGGTCCCTTAGAAACATTCAGAAAACAGAACAGGGAATCCCCTGGGCCACACTTCTGCCTGTGTTCCTCTCACCGTGGGTGGTGGAAACGGGCTGTAAAAGTCACTTCCTTCTCCCCACAAGGGTCCCCGCCATTTAGGGGGCATCACACTGCGCAAGCGGCTGTCGCTTGCCTATGTCACCCGGCCCCTAAATGTCACATTAGCAGAATCTGCTGGGGGCTCCAGCATCCCTGCGCTGGCCTTTTGAAGTCCTGAGCCCTGCAGATGCCCCAATCAGGTCCTGCTGCTCAGAGGAGGCCCTGATTTATTTATTTGATGCACGGAGGCAGCGCATGAAATATGCAGGTTGATCAGAATCAATCAAGAGTGGGGAATGGTGTGGCTGGCACCCCACCGCACCCCGGCCACACAGCCTGCCCCTCTGACTCACACGCCCTGCTGTATGCACCGTCCCACGGCACTGAAATAATACTCAGCTTCCCACTGACCGTAATCATCATAATCTCTCCCTGGGGGCAGTGTTGGAGGCTCACAGGCGCTTCACAAGTTCCTGCATTTAATGCTCACGGCAAACCATGAATTGGGCATAATTCATCCTGGTCTAAAGAGGCAGGAGGAGCCTCAAATAGGTTAAGTACCCACTCAGAGCCACATGCTTAGCAGTGACCCAGCGGGCAACTGAACATGGGCCCCCTAGTTCTGAATTCAGCATACTTTTACCCCCATACTGAGCAGGGCTGCCAATCATTCAGCCCACATTTGTTGAGTGCCTACTGCGTGCAGGGCTCAGCTCACGGTCTTTCATGATAAAGAATCTCTCAAAAGCAGCACTGCAGGTGGTGGGAAGTTAAAGTCATTCCCATGTCCTCGAGCCAGGTGGCCTTGGACATCCTGGATGCTGGAGAGATGTCTATACTAAATCCTCTAGTTTTATCATTTCATTCATTCATTCAACAAACATTACTAGACACCCATTATGTGCCAGGCTCTGTGCTAGGGGCCAGAGATATAGAGATTTTTTTTTTTTTAAATCACAATTGCAGACCTTGCATGACTGTATCTGTAAACTGGGAACTTTAGAATTGATAAGAGGGTTAAGCACGAGAATATATGCCAAGTTCCTAGCTTGGAACCTAATTCATGGTAAGTGTCCAATAAACTATAGTTATTTTATTCATGATGAAAGTAACTGTGGGCTCTATGTGAGGTCCCCAAGCACTCTTCATATTTTCTTCCTGCCATCTGTTCCCCACCATGGTTCCTCCACTTGGGAGGTAGCTTTCCCTCCCTTTACCAAGTTAACCTGTCCAAGCCCTACCCGCCTCTTCCAGGAAGCCTTCCCTGAGTACTGTTCCTCCCATCCCAGTGTCCTAGTTGCCATGGACTCAGGGCTCCGTGCATGACAGCTCTTCATGTTGAAGCCATGTCCTATGTGCGTCCAGGGCTTCTGATTCCTGCTGGTCAGCCTTGCTTCTGTTGTCCCAGGCAGTATAAAGTCTCATCCCCTGCACTCTGCTCAGGGTGCCTCTTGGGTCTGCAGATGGAAGGACTGTGTCCCCTGTATTCACCCGCAGTCCAGCCAGGAGGTGACCATGATAGGCACACAGCCCTCTCAGCTCTTGGGCTTGTTGTTAACTCCTGTGCAAACAAGGTCAACCGGTCTATATCCAGCCTGTATCCAATCTTATTTGGGGTGTAATAACTGCCAGGGGTAGACTTGTCTTCTCACTTGGTTCTGGCTCCAAACTGGGGGAGCCAGAATGTGTCCTTTAGAATTTGATTGTTGTTGAAAATACGCACACTGAGACACAACGTATAACTCTGGGGGATGAAACAAAAGATGATCTTGGCTCAACAAAAATCAAAGATTCTATAAACGTACTTAATTATAGGACACCCCTCCCAAACTCAGGCATAGGAAAGAGCTAGGAGACAGGGGCCCAGAGCTGGTGCTGGCTTTGCGGTCACTCTGTGAGTAGCCCTGGGGAAGTCCCATCCCCCACCTGGGTCTTGCTAAGTGAGGGGGCTGCAAGGGAGATCTCTGTGGCCCCCAACTCCTGTTCAATGATTCTGCAACTGCTTGGAAAGGTCCTCCTCATTCCAAGCTAAAACCTGCTCCGTGTGACTTCCCCTCATGGGTCCTGGCTCTGTGCTGGGGCCCCAGGTCACTTTGGCTCCTGCTCCTGACTGTCCTTCGGACTTGGAACCTGGCGACCACGAGCCTCAACTCTACTCTTCCCCAGGATGAACAGCCATTTCTCAGGAAGTGATTTTTCACTTTCACCCCATCCTAATCTGCTTCCTCTCCCTCTCCCAGCAGCACCTCTCAGCAGCACAGAACAGAGATGGACTTTGTGCTCTACTGTCACAAACAATATGCCATTGCCACATTTTTCATACGTTTAGTTAACTGACCTTCGTTTTGAGATGTTTAACAGGCTAGGTGGACACTGAGCAAATACCCTGGGGTGTAATAACTGCCAGGGGTAGATGTGTCCATGATCTAGGCAAACTGGCCCAAAGGCAAGAGCTAAGTACCTGAGGGGATAGACCAGGTCATACACAATAGGCTATCGGCCCTGGGAGTGCTTTTTCTCTTCTTCTTGGCGACCTCCCTCAGGTCCTTCAGAATTCATCTCGGGGCCAGGTGTGGTGGCTCATGCCTGCAATCCCAGCACTTTGGGAGGCTGAGGTGGGCAGATCATGAGGTCAGGAGTTCAAGACCAGCCTGGCCAACATGGTGAAACCCCATCTCTACTAAAAATACTAAAATTAGCCAGGCGTGGTGGCACGTGCCTGTAATCCCAGCTACTTGGGAGGCTGAGGCAGGAGAATTGCTTGAACCTGGGATGGAGGTTGCAGTGGGCTGAGATTGTGCTGCTGCACTCCAGCCTGGGCAACAGAGCAAGACTCCATCTCAAAAAAGAAAAAAAAATTCATCTCAGATGCCACTGCTTTCAGATATCCTTCGTAGTTTCTGCCAGGTAGACCTGAGTGCCCTCCTCTGAATGCCCACAGCTGCCTGTGCCATCCCTTATCACGCATCGCACCTTGCTGTTGTCTGTGTCTGCTGCTCATTGCACTGGGTGGGCTGTGGGCTCCCTGAGGGCAAGGATCGCATCTTACTCCACTCAGCCCCACCAACCCCCATACCCAACCAGTGCCGCCCAGCACCTGGCAGGTAGGGGGTCACTTCCTAGGAGTGACAGGAAATAATTGTTGAGAAACTTCAGAAGCACAAACCTTAGGACAAAAACCAAAAGGGTTTATCTACATCAAAATTAAGAACTTCTGCTCAGTCAGGACTTGAAGTGAGTTTACAGACAAGTGACAGAATGGGAGAAGATACTTGCAAAGCCTAAAGCCAATAAGGGATTGCTGTCTAGATTACATAAGGAGCTTCTGCAGACTGACAAGAAAAAGACAGTAACTTCAAAGTAAAAATGGTCAAAGAGCTGGGTGTGGTGGCTCACACCTGTAATCCCAGCACTTTGGGAGGCTGAGACAGCGGGAAGATCTCTTCAGGCTACGAGTTTGAGACCTGCTTGGGTAACGTAGTGAAACTCCCACCTCCAGGAAAAAAAAAAAAAGCTAGCCAGGCATGGTGGTGCACGCCTGTAGTTCCAGCTACTTGGGAGGCTGAGGTGGGAGGATTGGTTAAACCTGGGAGTTCAAGGCTGCAATAAGCTATGATCGTGCCACTGTACTCCACCCCAGGCAACAAAGGGAGACCCTGTCTTTTTTTTTTTTTTTAAAAAAAAAAGGTCAAAGGATCAGAACAGACAATTAACAAATGACCAATAAGCACAGAAAGAAATGTCCAAACTCATTAGGAATCAGAGAAATGATACTTAAAGTCACAATATGATATTACTTTATACTTTTAGACTGTCAAAAAATGAGGGATCCAGGAAATCCCAAATGTGGGTGGTGGGTAGGGACACAGGAATCCTCTGCCAGTGGGCATGGATATAGGCATGGCCATTCTGAAGAGCAACCTGGCAGGTTTTGGGCATGTTCAATGTGCACGCAGCTTTTGACTCAGCAATTCTGCCCTTGGAAACCTGTCCTAAGGAAATTCCCAGTTGGATCCATAAAGGGACATGTAGAAGGACATTTACTATTTGTGAGGGTGGAGAGTTGAAAGTGACCTGGGTGTCCGTCCCAGGGGCCTCGATGGGTGAAGTGATAGATGCACCCCACCGTGGCTCCTGCAGGGAGCGGGGAGGAGCCATGCCCACAGGCACACCCAGGACCATGGAGATGACTTCAGAAACAAAGTGCTGAGTGGAAAAAACAAAACTGAACAGAGAAGATACCTAAGCCAGTGGCACCGATGTACGTGGCAACACGCATCTTGTAAGCACACATACAAACACAATATGGGGTGTTTGCCTTTCCTTGGGGGAGGTAGGAGTGGGATATGGGAATAAATGAGGGAAATAAGGGGGATAAATGGATACACAAGAGGGACTTTCACAGACCAATGACAATGACTGCCCATGAAATGAGGTGTGTGAATTGTGTCCTAAAGAAGCGCAACTGCACTTTTCTCAAGAAATTCCTGGGGGGAGAGTGTAAATCTGGGGTCATTGTTAAGAGTGCCCAGGAGAGGAGAAGGAAGCCAACAGTTGTTATGACCCTTCTCTGTGCCAGTCACTGAGACAGGAACATCATAGCCTCACATCATCAGGTTCTCAGTCACTCTCAAGGCAAGGAAAATGATCACCTTCTATTTATTTACTTATTTTTAACTGAAATGAAGGCTCGAAGAGACTGAGCTTCTTTGCCTGTCTGCCAATGATCAGGCACGTCTGCTTCAAGCCTATGTATTTTCCACATGAGAGGGAATGAGTTCCCCATCACTGGAGGCATTCAAGCAGTGGGAATGTTGTATAGGAGAATCAGGGCTCTCTTCAACATGGAAGGTCAATGACTCAATGAAATCCAATATCTGTAAAATATACTGTCTTTTGGGTCACCTTTTTTAGGTTCCCTGAAAGGTAAATCCTGGAACATGAGGGCTGGGAGGTGTCAAGGCTAGGGTCAGGCTGGAAGAGAGTCCACATTCCCATGTGTCCTTTGGTTCCTGCAGGTCCACAACCCTGCTGGTATATCCTGCAGGATTATGGACTGTGACTCCACTCTTAATTATATCAAGTTGAGTGACAATCTAATGAAATGGCCTTTCCAGACCCATGACTTGGTGAAGCGAGCTACAATTGCAGGCCTTCACAGACGAAAAGGTTATTAAAAACCAGCCTCAAGAGTCTCAAAGTAGGGTCAAACTAGCCCTGAAAGTATTCTAGTAGGTTCTGGGAAATCATCTTCCTGCTTTTATAGGCATTGGCATTCGGCCAGAGAGATTATGAAGCCCTGGAGGATCGGGGACTGTATCTTATTCAACTTGGTTTTCCCCAGAGGACTTGGTAAAGCGCCTGGCAGATGCTCAGGAAATGCGCACTGAATACAACCATATCTGTTACCCTGAAGACCAAATAGTAATTAATGTCTGCAAACGGGAAGGACAAGTCTCTCTTTCACTAGGTACGTTCTGAATGACAATTACGTCGTTAGAGTGAAGGAAGACCCCTTCCCTTCAAATCAGGTGCCAAAATATAAAACTCCAAAGCCTGAGCCCTTTATGTTGCATAGAAGCAGTGTGAAATTCAAGCACTTATCATTCCCCGAGATTCTTACAAATAGGCCTAATGAAGGCAGGGTCGGTGAGTTGGAGCGGCAGATGCTGAGTTTTCTCTAAGAACGGCAAAAACAAGGCTCTAATCACAGCTTCACTCAACTTCCTTCCCTGCTGCAAATTCGGAGCCATGTTTAGACTTCGGCAGTAACATGGATACTTTTTTTCTCTTAAGGGGAAAAAAGCCAATTCTCTAGTATTCATCCTCATCTACACGCGGTGTCATGAAAATCAGCCATGGCATCAGGGAGGAGCATGGAACCTGGAGCTGAAAGGGGTTCAGGCCTGAGGCGTGTGCCCAACAGGATGCTAATACCTGCCTTACCTACGGCCAAGGGTGGCTCCCTAAGAATAGCACCTGCCTGGGACAAGGGGAAGAAGGCACGCAATTTATTTGGAAGGTGATCCTAGGATGCACTGTTAGTGGTGTGGGGGAGTGAGACAGGGAAGGGAGCCAGGACAAGGTGCATGAGTGAGCAGGTTTCTTCGTGGGCAACCAAGGTTCGGTCCCACTGTGGGAGCTCTGGGAAAAGAGCCAAACACACCTGGGAGTTGCCTCGCCCAAGGGGAAAGGATGCTGGGGTATTTATCCTCCCGTTCTCATCCATCACTGACACAGGGCTGCTCCTGGAGGCATTAACTCCCTGGACAGCTCATCACACAGCTTGGACGGCCTATTCAATAATCCATCGTGGTAGATAAGGCACCTCTGAAACCCTTTACATTTGGAAAACCAACTGTTGTGTTGATATGCACATGCCCCCTGCATTCTGGTGGCTCATTTCAGTCCTAAAACAACATAGGTCCCTCTATTGGAGCAAGAGGATCAATGTCTATTTAAAAAACATGTAGGCCAGGCGCAGTGTGGCTCACACCTGTAATCCCAGCACTTTGGGAGGCCGAGGTGGACAGATTGCGAGGTCAGGAGTTCGAGACCAGCCTGGCCAATATGGTGAAACCCCGTCTCTATTACAAATACAAAAATTAGCTGGGCATGGCGGCACACACCTGTAGTCCCAGCTACTCAGGAGGCTGAGGCAGAAGAATCGCTCGAACCCAGGAGGCAGAGGTTGCAGTGAGCCAAGATCGTGCCACTGCACTACAGCCTGGGCAACAGAGTGAGACTCTGTCTCCAAAAAAAAAAAAAAAAAAATCATGTAAACAGGAGCATCTGGACCTTATTGAAGGCCCAGCTGCGACCCTCAAGAAAAGCTGGACATAAATGCAGAGAGAGTGAGGGGAGCATACTTGTGCCTGGGCGTATGTGGGAATGTGCAGAGGAGCAAGCTGAGGTCCAGTCCCAGCTCTGCCACTAGCCTGCTGTGTGTCCCTGCTGTGTGTCCCTAGGGGATACTACTCATTCCTGGATCTCAGGAATTCCTGGACTTGTACCATGAATTGGTGGAATGAGATCATCCTTAAGGCCCTGACCTGTATCACCGCTTATACATCGTTAAGTGTAAGGAGCCGCTATAGGGGTAAACGGCAGACATAAAAGCAGCTGGGGGTTTCAGCACTCCAGGAAAACCTGACTTTGCCCCAGAAAGGTGTCATAATGTTGACAAGGTGCTAATCATAATTGCTACTTACTTGCTGAGAAAAAAATATACTGCATATGTAAAAATATATTATATGTATAGTTATATACACACATACTTTTCCATTTAGTTTTTCCCATATTCCATGAAGGTAGATAGGATTATACTCCTATTTTACAGATGAGGACAATCAAGGCTCAGAGAGGCGAAGTCGCTTGCCTGAAATTCTACAGTGAGTAAGTGAGTGGATCTGGGGTGGGTCAGCCCACAAAGCGCAAGCTCTGAGCTGCTGTTTGCTGTACTGCCTTCCTTAGAAATCCAGATATGCCTAAACAGTCGCTGGAGCTGGCGTTTAAACCTAACATATGAAAAAAAAGGCAATACAATTGGCATGCACTGGTAGCTGTGATCAGCCAATCCTTATTTTACAAAATACTCTCTTAGAATGATATAATTTTGAGAACTGGAAACGAGACAAGAGAATTCAGTTGCAATCACTCAAAAAAAAAAAAAAAAAAAAAAAAAAGTAAGTATCTTTGCCAAGATGCTTACTTTGTTCAACCAATGAAGAAGTAAAACTTAACAAATGGAAAAATAATTACGTTTGCCTAAAATTACACCTTTTGTGCACGCCAGAGAGCTGACATGCGTTTCAATGACCTGCCACAGAAAGGCGAATGGGTAAGTCTACAAGATTGCATTACAGTGCGATAGCGCTGAAGAACACCTCTCCTGATTGATCTGAGTCCTGGTGGGATTTGTCTGAATGAATCTGAATAACTCACTTTAATTTCTTGCTTTCCCCTGGATGACACTGGGATCTACTCAAAGTCAGTGGGCACAGCAGGCCCCACTCTTGTTTCGGGGTTTTCCAGAAACACTTGGCTGCTGAAGAACACTGTATTGAAGAGAGGTTCATCTAGTCGTTTTGGCTCATCACCCTGCTAATGGCTGCACTGGTCTGCCTCAAGGAACGCCCAGCCCTGTTCCTCAAGGATGCTCCTTCACATAGCCCCTGTCTTCACCTCTGTTTCTTCCTCATCACACAAAGAAATTGGTCTGGATGGTTTCTGAGGCCCTTCTGACAGCAACAGAAAGTTCAACACATGACCCAGTTTCTTCAAAAAATAAATGGCCTGTAAAAAGCAGGGGGTTATAATAGATGAAAAGAGACTAAAGAGATACTTCAAGCAGATGCAATGGGTGGAATTTGTGTGGATTTTCCAGCAAATCATCTGTGAAGACACCTTTGAGATGATCAGAGGATCCACACAGACTGGGAAATTAAAAGATATTAAAAATTGTTTAATGTTTTAGGTGTGATAATAGTACTGTGATTATATTATAAAAAGTCCTTATCCAGAAGAAATGCATACTGAAGTATTTATAGAATGAGATGAGATCATGTCTAGGAGCTGCTTTAAAACACTACAGCAGAAAAGGGGGGATGGGGTGAGTAAAGATGAAAGAAGATTGGCAAAATGTCGATAATGATTGAAACTGGGTATTGGGCACATGGGGGTTCATTATGCTGTTCTCTCTACGTTAGAGTCTGTTTGAACATTTCTAAAATCAAAACCAAAAACAGCTGGGTGCACTGTTGCATGTCTGTGGTCCCAGCTACTTAGGAGGCTGAGGTGGGAGGACTGCTCGGGCCCAGGAGTTCGAGGCTGCAGTATGCTACGAACGCATCTGTGGATAGCCACTGCATTCCAGCCAGGGCAACATAGTGAGACCCTTTCTCTACAAAAAAACACCAAAAACCCCACATCAATGCAAACATCCTCCGAATACTAACTTAACCCCCACCACTCATAATCTCATAAGCTTTTTAGAGTCATGCGGGAAGACCGAATAGGCCAGGGAAGTACGGTTATCCCTAGGGATCCATGGGGGATTGCTTCCAGGATACCTTGAGGATACCAAAATCCCCTGACGACCAAGTCCCTGATATAAAATGGGGTAGTATTTGCCTATAAGCTACACACATCCTCCCATATACTTTAATCATCTCTAGATTTCTTACAATGCCTAATACAATGTAAATAGTTGTTATACTCTATCATTTAGGGAATAACGACAAGAAAAAACAGTCTGTCCATGTTTGGTACAGATGCAATCATCTATTTTTTTCCTGAATATTTTCAGTCTTCAGTTGGCTGAATCAACAGACGTGGAATCCATGGAGATGGAGGGCTGACCATGGTGTGGCTGAGAAAAAATATTCCAAATAGGTTGAAACGAATGTTTTCAGATAAGTATTTTCAATTGGCTCTGCTTTCTTTTATCTGGAACATCACACTTGCATTCCTTTTGATGTATTATATTGCATAAAACAACATCCCCAAATCTAAATTTTATCAGCTAGAAAGAATAAGCATCAAAATGCCTACCTTGAAATTGAGTAAATTTAATGGTTCCCATTCTCTCCCCGTTCCGGAACACAACTTGACCCTAAAAACAAAACAAAACAAAACAAAACAAACAAGAATAAAAGAGAAATGCCACATTAGCCCGAATGCCACTGATCTCACACCAATTCATTAACTGTACAATGTGATTATTAATACTGGAGGAAAAACAGATTCCCGCTGGACCACAGATGAAAATCAAACTAATTGTTTTTAAATTGGTTGTGACTTTATCTGGTTAATTTGAGGAGCACAAAATCAATAATGGAACTAACACATGTGAACTGAAGCCAAGATAAGCATCATCATGATCACCATGACTATTTATTAAACACTCACGTGTCCTGTGCTATAATGGGGATGGAGTCTTCTGGGGTGCTGGAAAGATGATGGCAAAGGTGGGGCCCGGCCCTGACTCTGCTCCCTGTGCCCCACCCATAAAGATGTGGGGTGTTGCTGAGTCTGTTTGGCTTGAGGACCAGAAGGGTGCTAGAGGTCTGCTGGTATTTCTTATTACGAACAGAGAATGTTTTTCTAAGTTTTTCCTGAATGGTGACGTCAGTCCCAATTATAACTGAGCTATGGTGCTGCAAAAAACTAAGCTTCTTGAGCCAGCAAGACCTGACTAGTGTCACAGGCAGCTGAGCGCCCCTCATTAGGGACCTTGGGGGCTAAACATAGCATCATCTTCTGCATCTGCCCTGCTGGCTTCCAAATGCTTGGCTAAATAAACCAGGAATTTAGAGATGGAATGTCATCTCTTCTTTCCGATGTATATCCCACCTAAAATTCTGCAACCATATGAGGAAATTGACACACACTATATCACTGAATCTTTATGCCAAACGTAAGTGATGAGGGGATGACCCCCATTTTGCAGATCAAGAAACTGAAACTGAGAGAGGTTATGGACTTCACACAATTGTTTAAGCGAGGCTGCTGGGATTCAAATGCAGGTTTAATTTTAAAGTCCATGCTACTTCACTGTAGCATGTTGCTCTTGATCCAGAAGTAAGTTTCTTCCTGTCTTTCCATTATTGTGAAATTAGGAAAAGAAATGGTTTTAAAGGTAGCCTGCTTTTCTCTTACCTTTATGCTTTTGTGACATCAGGCGACAGCACAGACAATGCTCTGGGTCCCACTGAAGTCGTGGGAGAAAACTGCAGGAAGCACTTTTCCTTAGGCAGAAACCTAAAGACTGAGGCCCTGCGGCTTCCAGAATAAAGGGGGATTGCTCAACCTGATCCCAGAACGAGAAACACCTTCCAAGGCCACTGGGACACCTTTTCGAAACCCTGAAGACAGCTGTGAGTAGTATCAGTTTGAAACTAATGCCCACCGAGTTCCATATTCAGGGGAAGGTAAGCAACTCCCGGGAGTGTGAAAACACTTCAGCCAAGGTGAGAGCTGTGATTTTATTTCTAGGGACAACTGAAAATCACAAAACACCTTCTAAAAGGATTACTTTTATGTAAATGGACCACTTTGCCTGAGTGGGAAAGATCGTCCACAAAGAGAATTTTTGTTTGTCTGACAAGATGGAGATCTAATTTACCAATCTTCTGCCAAGCTTTGAAGAATTCCACAGGCATCTAGATTTAAAATGTGCACAAATTCTGCAGACTCTTTATTAGTGAAATTACAAAGTATATGGAATGGTATTCAAAGCTTCCATGGAATGATACGGGAGTGGGGGTGAGAAGAGCTCCCTTTACTTTGTGAACAAAACAAATCTTTGAAGTAAGATCTGTCACATTTTATTTTACTAAAAATAACTTTTTTACTAACAGGAACTCCTTCCATCTCCTTGATTTCTCCTTAATTTCTCAGGGGGTACAGTGGAAGTAGGCCAGCGTCTGTGTCTCACAAACTGGGTTCAGTCCTCTCTCAGGCAAGTTCCAGGACATCTCTAAATTATGGACCAAGCACAGGTCCTGGTATAGGACAGGTGCTCAGCAAATGGCAGTGGTAATTTTTATTTAAACATGTTTAATAGCAGGGAGCTGAAATCAAAAGATGTTAAGCACCAGAGAGCTTTCCAGTCCTTGGGAAGTGAGTTTCAACTCTCACGTGATTTCAACTGGCAAAGTGGAAACCACTGGGCCCCCAGCCACGATGTCTTCACCTCCCAGAATCATCAGCTCCCAAATGACTGACTTCCCAAACAACATGAGCCACTGTGCGTTCTGCCTACCGATGAGAGAAAGTAGAGGGCTTCTGTGACTGGGGTGACCAAGTGCTGATGGAGACACGGATGTGTAACTGGCTACGTTGAGAGTCTGCATCAGCGTTACCATGGCATCTGTTGGGTTTCACTGGCAAAGCCATCCCTGCTACCCTAAGTATCGCCAACTGGATAGGGGACGACTGCGCCAGCCAAGGCAGCCTTGACAAGACCGGGTATGAGGGAGGCCACAGGCCAGTCAGGTGGTTCTCAAGAAATTCTACCCAATAGGTGTCCTCCATATTAAAAGGTGGTCAATTTACAACATTCCAAAAATATTCACCTACTGCTTACTGAATACCCTTCTAGGGACTGCTGCCTGCTCTTGGAGAGCTTTTTATTTGATTAGGAGGGATAGCAGAAACAAGTCCACCAATGCTTAAGAAATTTCAGTTAGCGATGAATGCTATGAGGAAGATCAAAAGGGTGATGGGAGAGGGAAGTCATTTTTTAATTTTTTATTTTTTTGAGACAGGGTCTCGCTCTGTCACCCAGGCTGGAGTGCAGTTGTGCGATATCGGCTTACTGCAGCCACCACCTCCTGGGCTCAGGCGACCCTCCTGCCTCAGCTTGGGATTACAGGCACACACATCATTCCACCCAGGTAATTTACTAAGGGAGCTGCTTTAGTTGGGTAGTTAGGGAAGACTCTGCTCAAGACGTTATATGAGAGCTGAGACCTATCTGGAAAGAAGGAAATATTCCAGCCAGAGGGAAAAGCCAGGGCAAAGACCCTCAGGTGGGGAAGAGATTGGAATATTCAAGGAACAGAAAGGGCCAGCATGGCCAGAGCGCAGTGAGGGAGGTAGGGTGGTGGCAGATGCATAGGTGGACAGGGGCCAGGTCACATTCTATCCAGAGACCATGACGAAGTGTCTGGACATGACTCTACGTGCAATGAACAGCCATGAGGGTGGGGTGGTAGAGAATGGATGGTAGAGTGGCAAACGTGGAAGGAGAGACTCTGGAGGCTCTGGCTCAGTAATCCAGGTGTGAGAGGATGGTGGCTTCGGCGAGAGTGATGGCCAGACTCTGTCCCTCCCCAGCTCAGAGTGCATGGCGAATGTGACTGAGCACTGAGCCCAGAGCAGTGCCTGTCTTCCATTCCATTCCTCTTATTCTGTGTGGTGGATGCCAGGGGTGTGCCCAGATACCCTGCTCAGGATGGAGGCCCTCCTCCCCAGCTGCTAGCATCTGGCTGCTGTTGAGATGCCTTACACCCAGTCAGAGCTATGTTAGTTCAGGTTATGCCCCCTCCCTGGGGGCAGCCTGCAGCTAGCAGTCAGTGTGAAGGGTCATAGATCTAGCCCTGCTGCCTCGATTCAGGACAGCTGTGAAGGACCATGGGATCCCGAGGTCCCCTGGGATTGGCTGAGCTCATGATTGCCACTGCCTCACATTTTGACTTCTCCCGCTGCCCAACACTACTTGGCTTCCTCCCTTCCAGCTTCTGTTCTGGAAAACATTTCCTGATAAACTTCCTGTATGCAAATCTTTGTCTCAGAGCCTGTTTCCTGGGTAATCTAGTCTCAGATACCCTGTCATCAAAGGTCGCTGGGGCTGGCTCTTTCCTGCCACCTGAAGGAGCTGAGCAACAGGGCAGGCTGGGAACAGATGCGGCAATACTGCCACTAGACAGTTTCAGAGCCACTGTGGCCTGCAGTTCAGCCAGGCGAGCTAGGCCAGCTTCAGTTCCTAACATCCCGGCTTGAGAGCTGGGATTTTTTTTTTTTTGGTTTCCCTCCCACAAAGGTTGCACTTCTCCCAGCACATGTAGTCTTTATGTAGAGATAAATGTCACGACTCTCCTTAAGCTTTTGTCTTGTGCAATTCCAGGGTTGTAACTGAGAATCATCATGTTCATTCGAGACCAATCCAGGTGATGAGTTTAATTCTAAGGCAAGGGAGTTTGGTAACTCTGGCCGGGGTGGGGGCTGATAACTGTCTGGTGGCTCACAGTTCACACTCACTCTACTATACTCTCCACTGTGTGGCAGGGACTGGAAGCCCTGAAACCACATTTCCCAGAATCCCCTGCCAGCTGGTTTCCATTTAGGGTGTGCTGATGAGAAGCGGTCATGGGAGATTAGAAAGAACGCATAAGCATGCACGAGGGAAAAGCTTTTTTTTTTTTTTTTTCTTCCTCTGCTCTGGTTGTAGCAAGGGGAGCTACGAGTGACTGCAGGTGTCTGTAGGGCCCAGCAGAGCTTCTGATTCCTGAACCATCGGAGTGTGGGGGCCCCTGGCTGCATGCTCAGTGGCCAGAGATGGGGCACCAAAAGTAACAGAAACAGCAGCAGCAGGAGCCTTGGAGGCCTGTGTACCTGGGCTTTCCCTCCATTATTTCATTTGTATTCTAAATCTGCTCTGTGGTCATTTTTATAAATTCCTTGGAAGTAAGATCCGTTCTCAATCAGCATTCAGTCAAGAAAACAAAAACCACTTCAGGCATTTCAGGGGCAATGGCAACATCATTTTCCTTTTCCTTCTTCCTGCCTGAGGAGCATGGCAATTTTCCAGAGAACTGTATCTGTGACAACGGGCTCTACCTGTTTTCCTCTGCCATCCCTTCCAACAAAGTTGTAACCAGTTCCCTGTATGAAATCTCCTTCTGAAATGCCTGAAGTGGTTTGTGTTTTCTCCACTGGATGTTTATTGATAATGGATTCTAACTTCCAAGGAGTTTGTAAGAATGACCACAGACCAGATTTGGAATACAAATAAAATCACGGAGGGAAACTTCAAAGTGGATAACTTATTAGGATTTTTTTTCCCCTGAAAGAGATGTTGCTAATGTCAAAGAAAGCAGTCTGTTTCATAAAAGTCAATCCAAACTAATAGTTCAGGTTTAATTGGGAGCCATAAAGCTGTATTTTCTTCTTCAGTGAAATCTTCAGAATGTATAGGGTAACTTATGGACAAAAACCTAAGTTTTGGCGTTTGCCAACAAGAGTAAACATTGCTATCTATGTGAGCTTGGATGCTCATTTAGCATTTCTGAGCATCAATTCTTCTACTTGAAAAATAGTAAGAACAATACAAATTTCTCAGGGTTGTTTCTGAGAATTAAAGAAGATGATTATGAAATGAGAATAGCCAGGGATGGTGCACAGCAAAGGGTAACTTATCGTGAAGGGTAACTGTTATTGTAACGCCTTGAGTTAGCAAAATCTCATTTTTTTTTTTTTTTTTTTTGGTTTTGAGACAGGGTATTGCTCTGTTGCCCAGGTGAGAGAGTAGTGGTACAATCGTAGCTCAATGAAACCTCTGGCTACTGGGCTCAAGTGATACTTCCACCTCAGCCTCCCGAGTAGCTGGGACCACAGGTGCTTGTCACCACAACCAGCTAATTTTTAAAACAATTTATTTGTTGTTGAGATAGGGGTCTCAGTATGCTGCCCAAGCAGGTCTCAAACTTCTGGCCTCAAATGATCATCCCACCTTGGCTCCTCTGCAAAGTGCTGGGATTATAGTTGTGAGCCACTGCACCTGGCTGCAAAATCCCATCTGATGTCAGTTCAGAATCCCCAGAAAAGTTAGTGGGGAGTAAAATGGACACTAAGGATTCCAGAAGCCAGTAGGGTTTAACAGTCTCCTCTTAGAAAAACTAATTCTCTGTTTTCATTGTTCATCTTTAATACTTAACTACTAAGCATGAGTAAAATTCACTCCAACAAGTTTATGAGTCTTATAGGTTAAGCCCTTTGTTGGGGCCTCTTTTTTTTCCTTCTTTAATTTCACAGTGGAAGGCAGAGATACTCTCCCTGGGAACATGATCTGGTGTAGGGTCAGAGAGGCAAGAAGGGCAGCTTTCATGCTTCAGCCAGTATTATAGGCAACACCTGGGCAGGGGCCTGAAGCTACTTTGAGTGAAGACTCGCTGGGCTCAGCCGCCTAATATTCTGGAGCCCTGGGCCCACTGAGGTTCAGTCTGTGCAGATCACAGTGCACTTAGGGAAGGGTTTTCTTCCTGAATATGACTCTAGACTGCACTCTTATCTCTGGGCTGTCAAGTTTGCCTTTGGGAGGTGTGAGCATGCATCCTCATTGAGGATTTGACTTGTGCTGTGAGAAATAAGATCTATCCTGACACATCACACTGGCAGGAAAATGTTTAAGTTAATGGAAGTTGAAGGGTGTTAGGGCTCTGAAAACAATACTCCAAAACGAAGGCCTCAGAAGTCTCCTCAGAAGCCAAAATTTTTCTCTGACCTTCTCCTGGCCTCCTGTCTCTCAGTCCCTTGCTCCTCTGGGGCCAATCACAGAAAGTCCAATCCCTCTTCCCCAAAGTGGGTCAGAGAAATCAGGACCCCTTTTCTCCAAAACTAGCCATAAAAAGTAAAAATATTACTCCAGCATTCCCTCCAAGTTTCTGTGTAAAAACTGGCTATGAAGAAATTATGTGACTTACCTTATTTGACTGTAGGTCATAAGACCCCCATTCCAGAGAGAGCCCTGTGCTTCCAGAAGGAAGGAATGCGTGCTCAGAGAGGTCAAGAAGAATCCAGACAGACCAGCCTTGCTGGTTTCCCCAGTCTATCAGTATTGGATCATAGCCTTTTAGTCCAATCACGTTTCTACACGGTTGTCTAGACTTTATTGAACCTCAGCATAAAAATGGACAATTTCCCCTGTATCTCTGGGTCTTCATTCTGAAGGCTCCCATGTATATACATTAAATAAATGTGAATGCCTTTTCTCTAATTGGAAGTTGATTTTCCAGTGAACCTTCAGAGAACCAAGGAGAAAGCTCTCCTTAGGCCCCTACAAAGACCATGGGGGACCCTGGTAAGTTCTGTTGGAGAGGGCAGCACATCAATGTCTGTGTGGGGGATCCAAGCCCATCGTGGACTGTTCTGCTGCCAGCCCTCCCCCCAGGACAGGACTGGTCTCAAAGAAACAATGTAGACTTTGAGAAAACACTGGGGTTAAATTGCTTCTGAGGTGTTGCCAAAAGGGTAGAGATCTGCATGACGCAGGCTTGAAGGAGAAGATGCCCTGTTTCCACAGGGATGGCAGGATGTGAAAGAGAGACAGACAAATAATTGAGTACATCCACCCACATGTTCTGTAAAGATTAAAAAATACTCTTTTTTCTTTTTCTGTATGTCCCCTTGAGCTATAGGAGAGGCCATATTTTGCACACAATTTAAAATATTTTCTTACACCAAAAATTATTTTGTTAGACCAAAGCATTCAGGAATGTTTGATGCACTCATAGAGCCTAGAGCAGCAGGTTTGCAGGGAACTGAGAGAAGGAGTAGAATGGGAGGTGGGGTCTGTCCCACTGCCAGCCTTCGGTGGATGGGCAATAAGGATGCAGGGGCATCTTTCTGAGGGACCATAATCAGACGGCTCAGAGGGTACAAGTAGTGACCCTCCACAAAGCATGTGGTGGCCTAAGGTGGGGCTGTGTGCACTGGAGGGAAGCAGGGACCCAGAGAAGATAGCTGGGTGGATGGCCCAGGAAGGGTGGAGCAATTCCCCCTCTTTCCTTCCACTTATTATAATATGAGACTCAGGCTTATTTAGAACAACAAAATATCAGGCATAAATGAATGTGTAAGAAGTACAGGAAAAGTGAAGTAAATTTTAATACAGACACATGATGAAATATTAGGATACATGCATTCAATCAGCAAGTCCTGTTGGGCACCTATGATGTGCCAGACAGGCGCCAGATCAAACACTGAGCAAAATCAACGTGGTCCTAGATTGCATGAAGTGTAGGGTCTGGTGGAAGACAGAGACATTAAGCAATAAACACATGGATAAA
Source organism: Macaca mulatta (assembly GCF_049350105.2). NCBI lineage: Eukaryota > Metazoa > Chordata > Mammalia > Primates > Cercopithecidae > Macaca > Macaca mulatta. Next base: position 59,991,590 of record NC_133420.1, on the reverse strand, counting down.
TAGGGAATTACAAACTGTGATCAGTGACATTAAAGGAAAAGAACAGGGCGCCAAGAGAGAAAACTACAGGAAGACCCTAATTTAGGCTGGGGGCCAAGGAGGGCCTTTCCGGGACGGTGGCATTTGCACTGAAACCTGAAGGAGCTAGCTGAGCCAAGAGCAAAGGGGAGAACATCCTGGAAAGAGGAAATTGCAAGTGCGAAGGTCCTGAGGCAGGAAAGAGATTGGGAAATCCGAGGACCTGAAACAGTGCCGATAAAGCTGTAAGTGGTCATTGAAGAGGAGCTGAGCAAGAAATGTGATTGGCAAGGTGGACGGGTGCAAGGCCATGCAGAACCTTACCAGCCATGCCAAGGATGCTGAGCTTCATTTTGAATGCAAGAGGAGCCACTGAAGGGTTTTAATGAGGGGGTGATTTGACCTAAGTCCTATAGACGTAAGCATTATATTACAAAAATTATCAAAGGTTGGAACAAGTGATATTCCAATTGTGCCAGTCACTGGCTAGCTGTTCAACAAATTCATTTCCTTTTCCTCCTAGGCACGTGGTCAGACTAGGTTTTCCAGACTTCCTGATGGTTGGGTACGGCCATGTGACAGTCCTACCAATGGAATGTGGGTGGGAGCGACATGGTACTCCAGGCCTGGCCCATGAAAACCTCTCACAAGATCCTGATCCTTCACGCTTCCCCGTTTCCCCACTGTGAACCAGATTGATAGGATCTATCAGAGAACCCTGAGGCCTAAGGAACAGTGGGGACGTGAGACAGAGGGGCCTGGGCCCACGAATGATTACATGGAAAGGCTGTCTAACGACCAGAAGGACCCACTTTGGACTTTGTATAAGAGATAAATACAATTTTACTGTGTTAGTCCACCAAGATTCTCAGATAACTTCGTTACGGCAGCTAGTGTTATTTATCCTAACCAATACAACAATGAATTTAAAAAGTAAAAAAAAAAAAAGAATACAAATTGTATATACAGTATACTCAGAATTATGTAAAAATTACCCCCACAAAGTAAAAATGTTAACACTGGTTGGTCCCAGGGAGTGTGATTATGGCTTTTTCGTTTTACTTTTTAATACTTTACCTATATTCTATAATAAATGGGTATTATTTTAATAACAAGAAAACTTTATTAAAAACTTTTTTAAAAAGATGTTATACGGAAGCACATTTTACAGGCAAAAATAGCAATATCATCAGCAATAAACTAATACTCCCTCTTGAAATAGATTAATTTTTTTACTATTTTACTAATAATTTTACTGACTAATTTATTTACTGTTTTATCTGTGTAAACATAAGCCTGTTTTCCCTTCAAAGTCGAATAACAAACAGAGCAATGAACAAGGAGTCAGAAGACAGATTCAGGCTGAACTTGGCCATTTTCTGGGAAGGGAAGCTGGGGCAAATGCCTTTTCATCTCTGTGCTCAAGCTTCCCTCTACAAAACGTGCAGAGATGATATTGTGCAAGCTACTTTTAGCTTTGCTGAAACATTTGTGTACATTAAGAATTTTTCCCCCGGGGTTCTCCTTTATTAATAGATTTTCAACAACACCCTCAATGGAATGAGGTATGTATGATTATTTCCATTTTACAGATGAGGAAACTGGAAACTGAGAGCCTGAGAGGTCAGGACTTTGCCTAGGGTCACATAATGAGTAGGCAAAAGGACTGGGACTCACCTCAGTTGTGTCAACTTCAAGCTCATGCTTCTAACAACAGGCCATCCTCCCTCCTCTTTGCAAGAAGCAGTCATTGATCAGAAAAAGAGCTCTCAGCAGGGGACTGGATTAAGTACCATGTGACCTTGGGCTAGGGGGATGGTGCATGGGTATAGCAGGAGTAGGCAGAGGAGGAGGAAAGATAGGTAGTCAGGGATGTGTTGGTAAATGTTTAACAGCTGGCTCTTTGGGGAGGAAAAAAAAGAGCTCTGATTTGTAGTGTTTGCCAATTTCCATGGTGTAAATACACCCACCATGGTGGATTTCAAGTTATCAATGATTTAACAGCTGGCTCACAAATTCCTGATAATTTAACAACTGGCTCTCAGCTCTCTCTGGAGCCTGCAGGAGCTGGCTCCAGCACACCCGTAACCAAGCCAGTCCATCTGGCTTCCAAATTAAGATTGTGAATGCAAAATACCCTGTTTTTACCTGCACAACTGGGTGAGAGTCTCTTCCCTGAAACAGGCGAGGAGGCTACAAATCAGAATGGGACTAGCTGGAGAGAAGGGGTTTGTGCCGAATATTTACCTACTGTCTCTCAGCTCCCAAACCTGCCTTCTCTATCCTGCTCTGTGATGCTGGGGCCAGGGCTCCACAAGACACATCTCCCAGACTCCATCCTATTAGCTTCCACCAACAGGAGGCTCTGAGGTAGAGTGGAAGGGGACGATGGGAGTCCCTGCTCTCCTATTCTGTCAGGCAGGGTCCTGCCTCCAGCTTCTTTCTGTACTTTCAGCACCAGCCCTGCTATGCCCCTTTGAGGCGCCACCAGACATCAGGCAGACATGCCCCTCTTCAGACAACAGAATACTAGCTATGCAGGGCTTCTCTGAGCTCCTGGGTTCTGAAAAGCTCATCTCTGTCCTTTCATTTTCCTAGCCCTAAGGGCAGTTTCTTTCTGCAGCTGGTATCCCTTGACTGCCTCAGTGCTCCTTCTGTATTCCTTCCTCCTCCCATCACCTATTAAACAATTCCTTGTATTAAATCCCCTCTGTTTGTTTGAAATGCCTAGCGTGGCTTCTGTTTTTCAGACTGGACTCCTCCTCTCCATCTACCACGTGGTCTCGGGACTTGGTCCTCCAGGCACAAGCCTCCTATGTCAGGTCCCAATTAAAGTGGCCTCCCCTGTTCATGTCCCCTTGGGCACTGGCAATGCTCTCTGCTCCTTCTTCCACACCCTGAACTGAATATGGTAATTGCCTCCTGCTGGATGATGCTTCCGAGGGCAGGAAAGTGCTCTTTACTCTTCAAGGGCTGGGAAGAAGCAGGATGCAGGACTATTTGTTAAGTTGCATTCAGCTGAATTGAGTTGAACGGACTGGGTTCCCTAGTGTTGGTGGGCCATGGAGCAGGATCTGTCAGGAAGATCTACGAAGGAGAGAGAAGGGATGCCGGCCAAGAGCATTTGCTCAGTTAGCTCCCCAGGGTAAGAGGACTGAAAGACATGCAGAGTGGCCCAAGGTGGAGGAATTGCTTGTCACAGAGGCCTGAAGGTGATCACAGGTTGGGAGACCAAGATGTCCTGGAGGCTGCTGGGCCCTGGGGACCTGCATTCCATGGGCCGAATGATGTTGGCTAAGACTATTTCTTTACAATTAAACCAGAAAGGGCTTGGGGCTTATAGTGGGTAGTTCAGGGTTCTAGTCCCAGTTCTGTCCCCAACTCCATGTGTGTTCATAATTGTGTTCCTTCCCCTCTCGGGGCTTGTTTCCTCGCTGATAAAATGAGGGGGCAACTGGCCACATACTATGTTTGAGTGCCTGCTCTGGGACACAGCATGCTAGACCCTGCAGTGTTACACTGACTAAGCCAAAATCATTGTCTTCTAGAAGCTCCCAGCCTAACAGAGATGACAGAATTTTTTTTTTTTTTTTTTGTAAGACTTAGAAGGTAATGTGAGTTGCTAGGAGAGAATGGGTACAGAGGGCTGGGAGCACAGAGGAAGGGCACCTCTCTTTGAGGGGGTGACTTAGGGGTGTAGAGAAGAACGATCATGTTATGCAGGCAAAGAGGATGGGAGAGGAAATGTTCTAGGCAGAGGGAACAGTGCATATGCAAAGCCTAGAGGCGAGAGACAGTGTGGCTCTTTGGAGGACTAGAAAGGAGGGTGACGTTGCTGTGGGTGGTGTGCATGGTAGGGCAGCTGGTGGGAGGCAGGGAATGCAGAAGCTGCATCAGGCAGGGCTTTGGACCTTATGCCCCAAATGAGGGGCCACAAAAGGGGTGTCAGCCGGGAGGTAGCAGGTCCAATGAGCTCTTTCCGTTTTGTGGAAAATGGATGGGCATGGGGGAAGGACTGGAAGCAAGGCAGCCAGTGAGAAGCTGTGGAATCCATGGGAGAGGAGGATGATGTAGATGGAGCAAAGTAGATGATGCATGAGGTGGGAGGGAGGCTGGGTATGGTGGTTCATGCCTGTAATCCCAGCATTTTGGGAGGACGAGGTGGGAGATTGCTTGAGCCTGGAGTTCAAGACCAAGCTAGGCAACAGAGCGAGACCCTGTCCCTGAAAAAATAAAAAATTAACCAAGCGCAGTGGCGCACTCCTCTAGTCTCAGCTGCTCAGGGGGCCGAGGTGGGAGGGTTGTTTAAGCCTAGGGGGTCAGGTCTGCAGAGAGCCATGATTGTGCCACTGTACTCCATCCTGGATGACAGAGTGAGACCCTGTCTCAAAACAAACAAACAAAAACCCAAAAACCCAAAAAACAAAACAACCACAACAAAATATGTATACATATAAATGGGAAGGAAGTGGACGTGGAATCAACAGGCAGGAAGTGAGGAGTGAATGCAGGGAAGAATGGCTCCCAACTTTCTGGTTTGGGCAGACAGATGGAGGGTGATGCCTACACAGCTGGCAGAGGAGAACTGACCAGAGCAGTGACTGGCATCTTTGCCCAGGTTCCTGGGTGGGTGGCTGAGCCAAAGGAGCTTTGTAGCTACAGAACCAAGTAACACCAAGCTTCTGCCCAGGCTCCTCACCACCCCCATCCATGGTTCCTTCTTTTCTGGTCATCCGCAGATGCAAGCATCCCTACGATTAGAAGTATTTAATTTTTGCTTTACTGTAGGTTCTATTTTTGTTAAATAGATTAGTCTCCACCAGGAAAACCAAATTGCTGACCAGCTGACCTGAAAGTCTGAGAGATGCAATTTGCAATCTGTTGGAATCTTTGCTTTAAGCCAGGGTGGGCTGCAGATTGGCCTGGGCGGGCGGTGGAGCAGGGCTCAAATTAGGCAGCTGGTGCAGCAGCCATACAGGCACCAGGCAAGGGGGCTCAGGCAGGAAGAGAAAAAGATGCAGATCAGAGAAACAGGAAAGGACAAATGGACAAGATTTGGTGACTCAGGGCACAGGTGACTCAGAAAGGGTGTCCTGCTAGGAGGTGGGCCTCCTGGGTTCTCCTCTGGGATCCCCCAGTCACACTGGTTGCAGTGTCTCCTAGGGTTTAAGGAGATAAAGCTGATATGATCTAAAGCTGGGCCCAGAATTCCTCTTAAAGAGCAGACAATCTTGGTGCCTCCTGGGGGGAAAGAAAGAACCTCCATGTGTTTCTGGGTAGGAAAGACCATGGCTGTCGGGGGCGGCCAGCCACTCTGCTGAGAAAATAGGCTGGAGTTCATTTTCTTCCTGAGGACAGGGCCTGGGAGGAGGGGAAGAACTTCTCAAACAAAACTTCAAAGTGCAAACTGTTAGGTAAAGAGGAGTGGGAGGTGGAGACCACCCAAGGGTGACTGGGGAGGGCCCAGGTCAGGGGTTTCTCATGTTCATCTTGATGCCGCTCCAATTACTTTCTCTGAAACAGCCCCGCTCTGCCTGGCCCCCAAATCTTCATTGACATCCCCTCACCAGGCCTTGTCAGAGACGACAGTTTTTGTGTCTTGCTGTGTATGAGTGTAGAAATAGAGAAGGAGGTTGCATTTCTTTCACGGATCAATGTGGCTCTGAGTGGAGGAACACCTGAGGGATCAGGCAGTGGTCCAATTCCCAGGTGAATTCAGCAGAGGCAGGAGCATGAGAGCGCGGGTCCTCCAGGAATTTGGAGAAGTCTCGAGGTTAGCTGTGGGCATCCCCGAACTGAGGGATGGCGCCTCCTGACAATGTTTCCAGGCTCCCAGCAGCTGATTTCAGGTTGTACATAAGATGCTGGGTCAGACAGGAGGCTCTCCAAATCTCGGAGACACTCTCTGGCTTGGAAGGTCTGGTATAGGGCCAGTGGGGGTGGTGATGTGATGAAGGGAAAGGAAAGGCCAAAAGGGTTATTTAACTCCGGTCTCGGAGGAGGGGAGGCCACACGCTCTGCAGGAATGCACTAGCTCCCCCTACCTGGCCCTCCTTGCCCCTCTGGATATGCAAGTCCTCGGTGGGCTCCAGCCAACAGAGGAGCCCCTCCGTTCTCCCATGCCTGGCTCAGCCCCAGCCCATCTGGAGCCTCGCCTAACTGGAATGCCAGCCTCAGCAAGCCTCAATTGACTCCCGCCGGAGCCCCAGTGGCTGCGCTCATCCCTGCTCCCAGGCTGGTGGGAGGAGCAAAGGCATATGCAGGGCTTTTAGAAGAGTGAAGTGCTAGGTTCATGCAAAGAGTCCGTGGCCGGCAATTTACACTTTTTTGGGTTGAGCACTAGCTGTGCATCAGACTAGGCCAGGTACTGGAGATACACCAATCCCCAAGACTTAGTCCCTACCCTCAGGAAGCCCACAGTCTAGTGGAGGAGACACACCTATAGATAACCACAGCACAAAGGCACGAGTGCCCTGATTGGCAGAGGGCCTGGGCTGTGGGGAATCTATCCAGCCCAGGCTTACAGAGGGCTTCCTAGAAAGACGGTTTCTCAAAGTGAGCCCAGAAGCACTAGGGAGTGATCGCCAGGCAAAAGGTAAGGCTGGGGATGGTGAGAGTGTATCAGGAAGAAGGAATCACCTGTGTAAAGGCCTGGAGGTGGGAAAGCAGGCAGAGAGTAGGAAGCAGAAATAGTTCTAGGTTGGGAGGTGGCAGAAGAGAGATAAAGCTCTGGAGGCAGGCAGGGAGCAGGTGAAGAAAGGCCTGTAGCAAAGTCACACCAACAAAGAATGGAAAGGGGAGACCTCTTGCTTTGCCAGATATTAAGGCATACCAGAAAGCCACACTAAGAGGAACAGATGGTTTTGGTTCAAAAACAAGCCAGCAGAAGAGAACAGAACCATGGTTCCTAAACTGGGCCCCGAGGTGCCCTAGGGTACCTGAGTGAACTCACCAGGGGTGTTGTGGCGTATTTTAAATTTCCAAGGGAAACAGTGATATTTAACACTGATCACACACCATGTGAACTACTAGCTTGAAGTAATTCACAGTCTCAACATTAGATTGTGCCACATCATTCTGATGACATCACATCTTTGTGAAACTGGGTTTTCAGTGGTTGCTGTGATGAAAAGCAAGTATGTGTAAAAATTGACGAGGAACAGGAAACAATGTGCAGTCTTATTCCAAGGCTTCAGAAGTTGTCCAGCTCCCTGTTCCATTAGTAAAGAATTGTAGTCATTCAGGAATAAAATTACAACTTTATTTTCTGTTTCAATTTCTGTGCACTACTTTTTCAAATGGCCACTAAGTTGTTGAGATTTAAATATTTATTTAGTTGTTTGGATCTAACCGCTTAGAAACTTGTAGTATTTCTTTTGGTTTAGAGAAAAAAATATTGTGTGAAAAAATGCCGTGAAAAAAATTACTGAGACACTAAGGGTGCTTTAAACTGAAAAAGTTTGGAAACTTCTGGAATAAAGGGTTAATAGATAAGCCCATTTTTGGAAGGAAATTTAATTTTCAAAAACATGGCACCATAAATCAAAAGAATGTTTAACTGTTTAACAGATGACAGTTGGAAAACTGGTTGACTATAGAAAGAAAAGCAAAACTTATGCCTACCAAACTCTATAAACAAGAGCAGATATGTGACCAAGTAAAGGTTTAAATGAGAAAGGTGAAGTTAATAGGAGAAAATGTAGGGGAATATGTTCGAAACCCAGAGGCAGAACTTCTCAAACAAAACTTTCAAAGCACAAACCTTTAGCCCAACAATTGATTAATTTGATTATATCAAAATCGAGCATTTCCTAGAAAAAGGACATCCTGGACAAACAGACAATAGAATGAAAGAGGATTTTTGTAAGGTCTAAAATCAACGTGGTCTTAACACCCAGATTATCCAAGGAGCGCCTGAAAATCAACAATATAAAGACAGCAACCCCATCAGAAAAATGGGTGAAGCATCTGAACAAGCAATTTACAGAAGAGAAAAACCAGAAGACAGTAGGCACCTGAAAAGATGCTCAATGTCATTAGAAATTAGAGAAAATTGAATTAAAGTGATGTTGCTTTGTGTCTAATACATGGCAACACTTAGAAATAGAGACTATTCTAGGTATTGGTGAAGACAGAGACATAGGGACCTCAGGCACTTCTGGTGGGATGTCACAGGAGCAGGCATTCAGGACAGCATCTGGCACTACTTAGTCAAATTAAACGTCCACATACTCTTTGACCCAGAATTCCACTCCTGGGATACAGCCTAAGAAATTCTCATTAAGAGGACATTTAGAAGGCTGCTCTATGCAGCTGTGTGTGCGTGTGTGTGTGTGTCTGTGTGTGATGGAGGTGATCTAGAGAGAATCATAACCAGCAGATTACATGTAATGGAAGGACGGATATTAAAAGCACACTGCTTAATGAAAGGAAGAAAAAAGAGGATACATATTATATACATAATATATTTACATAAATATAAATAAAAATGTACATTTGGCAAAACCTTACACCAAAAAAGGTACAATTAGACAGACATAGGGAATGGCAGTGAGAAGTGGGGATGAAAAGGAATGAATGAATGAATGAATGTAACAGAGCCGAGCCTTCCCTGAAGCAGTGATGTTAATTGTCACGAACTGATGACTGAAAGTAACTCAACTCTCTGCACCTGAAGGAGGTTAAACAAAGTAAGATCGAACTTAGGCTTTACCTTAAGGGCAGGGGAAACCAACCAGCGTACCAATGCTTGGTACACATGTGTTTGTTCATTCAGTCAGTCATTTGTGTTCTCATTCTTTCATCACATTTTTGGGATCAGTCTCTTCTGGGCTCTAGGTATAACAGGCAGAGCAAACAGGCATTCCATGGCTCTGGTCCTACTGCAAGGTCAAGTATCTAATCAGTCTCCTCTGGTGTTCAAAGGCTCCAAACCTGGGCAAACCAGGTGGGCCACAGGCCTGGTGGATATTACCACCTTCCCATTTCCTGGTTGACAAAAATGAGGCTCAGACAGGTGAGTCACTGAGTCACAAGGTCACAGCTATGACTGTGAGTGGCAGAGCTGGAATCTGAGCTTGGGTCTGCGGAACTCTGAAGCCAGTTACTTCCCCTCCAACCCCAGCAGGGGAGGAGGGAGAAGCACAGTAGTAGTTCTACCCTGGGTTGGCTGAAGGCCTCCTCTGGGTTAGCTTACTCATTCAGGGCAGGTCTGGGAAGGCTTCATGTAGGAGGCAGCACTGGAGGATGAGGTTGTCTGCTTTTTCACAATCGTACTCCAATGCTAAAAATGCACCTAGGACGTAATAGGTGCTCCACAGACAGTTGTAGGTGAATGGATGGACAAATGAATGAAGAAACGGAGAGGACATACATAGGGCTGTGAGGAGCTCAGAAGGCTGGCACATGAGGGGTGGGGAGGCAGGCCTTGAATCCCAGGCTAAGAAGTATAGACACTGTCAGCTGCAGGGGCCTCCTGCCAAGGTTTGAGCCAGGGCATCCATCCCCTTTATAGGTCATGCTTAGGCAAAGAGAACATCATGCAGCCTTGCCTACTCAGAGTCTACACAGTGTGACACATAACCCATCCAGGACTTACAGCACAGAGTGGTGGAAAGGGTACTGAAATAGCAATCCCAAGATGGCATGCTGGCTCTGTGTCTAGGTTTCTCCATTTGCAAAATGGTGTGTGTGAGCCTGCATTTGCCAGTGTCTGTACGCACACGTGTGTGGTAGAGCGAGCGCAAGGAGTACTGGTTAGGACAGTCTCCCAGGCTCTCCTGGATCTCGCAGTGCTCAGCTCTGAGTTTGATGAGTCACCAGTTGTGCTCCCAACCTTGGAAACAGCGGGCTGGACTGGCAGGCAGGTGTCCCTGGCATGCCTGATTGAGAACCCATTCTCCCATTTGGCTCAACCCCCCAATTAGAAACCCAGATGGCTCCACAAGGGAGTTGGGGGACTATTGGTTTCATGGACTAAGCCTAAAAATCTTCCATTAAGAGACAGGTGTTAGCAGGCCAGGTGTGGTGGCTCATGCTATAATCCCAGCACTTTGGGAGGGAGGCCAAGGTGGGTAGATCAACTTGAGACCAGGAGTTCAAGACCAGCCTGGTTAACATCATGAAACTCCATCTCTACTACAAATACAAAAAGCTAGCTGGGTGTGGTAATCTATGTCTGTAATCCCAGCTACTTGGGAGGCTGAAGCATGAGAATTGCTTGAGCCTGGAAGTCGGAGGTTGCAGTGAGCAGAGATTGTGCCACTGCACTCCAGCCTGGGCGACAGAACAAGCATCTGTCTCAAAAACAAACAAAAGAGACAGGTGTTAGCAAAAAAGGAAAGAGAAATAGAAGGCAGGGCTGCTGCATCGATGGCCCCGGTGTTTGCCTGAGGAGGGTCAGGAGGTTCTTCTAGTGGCAGAAACCAGAAGGCAGGCTGTAACATGTCAGGAGCAGACTATGAACAAACAGTAGAGTGTCTTAGGCTGTTTGTAGGGCTGGAGTGAGGTCAGGAGAAGCTGGGGAAGATGAATCAATGAACCACTTGGGTTCTCTCCTTTCCCCTCCCACCTCTGGCCTGGGCTTGGGGGCATCCTCATTGCCATTAACTATGGCTCTTCTAAGACCTCTGCTCAACTTATGGGAACTGCTAGAGAATTCAAGAGTCACAGTTTCTTATATTTATAGGACTTGTACCTGGTTTATAGCTGCCAATGCACTTCAGAGTGCACATTTATTTTTCTTGCTCAGCAACCCATCCCCCTTTGGATGGTTTTAATTGAGAGACTATGTCAGCCAGGGTCTGTGATAACCACACTCTAAGGTGGCCCCAAATGACTCTTGCCTCCTGGCAGTCACTACTAAATTCTATCATCCCCTCTCAAATTGAATAGGGCTGGCCCCTGTGACTTGTAGGATATTTCTAGAGAAATGGCAGTGTGTGCTTTCCAAGAGTAGGTCATAAAAAGATGCCGCAGCCTGAGTTGTTTTCTTTTAGATTACTCATGCTGGCGAAAGCCAGCCACCGTATGATGGGGACACTCAAGCAGCCCTCTGGAGAGGTCCTGAGGAACTGAGTCCTGCTGATAGCCAGCATCCACTTGCCAGCCATTTGTGGGAGACATCTTGGAAGCAAACCTCCCAGCACTAGTGAGCCTCAGAACGACTGCAGTCCCCACGGACATCTTGCCTGCATTATCCGAGAGACCCCAAGCCAGAACCTTACAGCTAAGTCACTCCTGAATTCCTAACCCACAGAAACTATGTGAGATAATAAATATGTATTGAATGTAACAGATAACTAATACAGGGCCACAGGAGGAAACAATTCATCCTGGACGGCTCAAAAGAAGAGACTTTATTAAAAACTACTCACAGAGTAGGGGGCAAATTGAGGGAGTAGACAAGGGAAGGTGATGTGTCCACTGACCAGCAATGGCAGGAGCTGCTACCATACCTCAGAGTGGAAGGAGGAAATAGTGTCACTGGAGATTCATCAAAGTGGGAGACAAGGAGGAGAAGCCACAGCCACGGAGGAGCACAGCTATTTCAGGAGATGCAGCCCCAAAGCAGGGAGGAAGGCAAAGGCTGAACCTGACCTATCTCCTTCCTCCTGGACTCCAATCTCTTGCGTGTATTGAACCAGAAACCAGAAGACACAGGATGTCATCCACGGGACCAGCCTCCCAGAGCACCAGAGCAGGGCAGAGAATGCATGTATGGAAGACGAAAAGGAGAGAGACAACACAGAGACCCCCTTGGCCCCCATGCTCAGCCTTGAAGTTCTGTGAAGCTGGCTGTACGCAGGGATGGATCACATGACTGGGACTAAGCCAATCAATACAGACTATTCTAGCTATGTGATTGGTTCAGAAATGGGCACATGACCCAAGTCAGCCAGCCAATCAAAACTAATGGGACTAGCAGGGCTTTTGCTGGTGCTATCAGGAAAATGGGCTCCCTTTTTTGCTGGACTTGGTGCTGACATGATGGAAAGCAGAAGCAACTATGCAGAGGCTGAGAATGGACCTGGCCCAGGAGAAAGCAGACCCAGAGATGGAGAGCTGGAGAAACCTCATCCTAGACTTGACTGTTATCTTTGCTGAAGCACAGTTTCCTATTACTTGCACCGGAAGAGTCCTGAATGATCTGTTCTCATCCACATCTTTGGTGACCCTTGAGGCAGCTTTCTGGGTAGGCTGGTGAAGACCATCGATTCCATTTTACAGATGAAGAGACTGAGGTTCATTTCCCTTTATCACATGGCGACCAGTTCATTTTATTTCATGATTAAGTTAAAAACTCACCTAGGTTTTTGGGGTGTGCATGTGTGTGTGTGTGTTTGAGACAAAGTGTTGCTCTGCTGCCCAGGCTGGAGTGCAGCTCACTGCAACTTCCACCTCCCGAGTTCAAGTGATTCTCCTGCATCAGCCTCTTGAGTAGCTGGGATTACAGGCGCGCACCACCATGCCCGGCCAATTGTTGTATTTTTAGTAGAGGACAGGGTTTCACCATGTTGGCCAGGCTGGTGGTCTTAGACTCCTGACCTCAAGTGATCCGCCCACCTTAGCCTCCCAAAGTGCTGGGATTACAGGCGTGAGCCACCGTGCCCGGCCGGATTTTGGTCTATATTTTTGTCATCACATTTTATGGTTTTAGATTTCTGACTTCTATGTCAGTGGCCTTGCTGTATACATGCCTTTTATTGAAAACTGCTTCAAACTCTCTTTAGAAGTAGGTGATACACAATTACTAATTTTAGTCAAACAAGCAAACAAGGCATGGTGGTTAGGAAGATTTTCCAAGGTCACACATCTTGCAGGCAGTGGATTACAGGAAGACAGGACGAAAGCTTGTCGAGGACAAGCCACTCACTCAGTGTCTTCCCAGGGACTTCAGAACAAAGCAGGGGAGCTTTGCAGTCTGGAAGGGGAGACAAGAAAACATGTGTCTTCTCTTGACTCCTGAGTTGGCCACAGTCCTTTTAAGTGGCTTACTGGGATGATACAGTCTAGATTTCTCTGACATTGTCTCCAACTTCCCTCCCCCTTGCTGATACCATTCCAGCCACACTGGCTTCCTTGTCATGCCCACACACTCCAACTTCTTTGCCTGCCTGGTAATTTTTCACTGATGTCAGACCCTTCTTTGGGTGTTAGCTTTTAAAAATACTCCTTGAGGCTGGGTGTGGTGGCTCACGCCTGTAAACCCAGCACTGGGAGGACGAGGCGGGAGGATCATGAAGTCAGGAGATTGAGACTGTCCTGGCCAACGTGGTGAAACCCCGTCTCTACTAAAATTAAAAAAAAAAAAAATTTGGCCAGGTGTGGTGGTGCACACCTGTGGTCCCAGCTACTTGGGAGGCTGAGGCAGGGGAATCACTTGAACCTGGGAACTGGAGATTGCAGTGAGCCAAGATCACACCACTGCACTCCAGCCTGGTGACAAAGCGAGACTCTGTCTCAAAAAAAAAAAAAAAAAAAAAAATTCCTTAAACTATTCTTAAATTTTGTCTGGGACATATTTAAGTTCCTTGGAAGGAGTTTGACCCCTTTGGGTCTTGCCTTTAAGCTTTCTTAGGTGGGACCAGAGCTGTCTTCAGTCTAGGGTTCATTTCACCCCATTCCTGAGATGACCCCCTTCTGAGTATTCTCCCTGTGATTTATTAAATTTTTTCCCACCCAAGCTGGTGGGAACATGAACTATTCCTGGTCCTGCCTGAGCTCCGAGGATCCTTCTGCCTGTCTGTTCCTTTCTGCTGGTTCTTTCCCTCGTCTCAAGTGCTTTCCTCCGCACATGTGCCAGTAAGTACTCAGCTGAGGGTGGGAGCAGACCCCTCTGAAGACCTGCATAGTCCTCCCTCTCCATGGAGCTCTCTCTTCTCCAGTACTCTGCCTATAAACTTCTGCCTCCTTCGTCTCTGAATTCTCAGCTCTGTCTCTGCAACTCAGCAAGACTGCCAGGCTCTGTTTGGGTTCCCTGTGCTGGAAACCCTCCAGATGGTCATCTGGGCGATCGTAAGATTCACTTCCTTTGTGCTCCTCCTCTCAGGGGTCACTGTCCTCTGCTACTTGTAGCACATGTCTGAAAACTGTCATTTCACATAGCATTTGTACTGTTTTTGTTTTTGTTTTTGTTTTTAACTTGTTTACGGCACAAAGGTAAATCTGGTCCCTATTACTCCTCCATCTTGGCTGGAAGTGGGAAGTGGAAGCCTCCAACTCCAGAACTCCAGATACTCTCACCTTAGGACTTTGGGCTGGCTGCTTATCTGCTTGGCTCTCTCTTACCTACTCGCTTGCACAACTCATTCCCTCACCTCCTTCAACGCTTTTCTCAAACGTTGCCTTCCCAATGAGGCCTTCCCTGGCTAGCCCGTTTAAAACTTCTCTCTTCTCGCTGTCCACTGGTAGCATTTCCGATCCTCCTCATCCTCCTACACATTTCTTTCTTTCTTTTGGAATAGCAACTATTGTCTTCTAACAAACTGTATAATTTTCTCATTTAATATGGCAAGGACTGATTGTTTGCTTCCTGGCACTAGATTGTAAACTCTCTGAAGAAAGGGATTCGTTTTGGTTTTGTTCACAACTGTATTCCCAGCTCCCAGGACAGTACTTGGCACACAGTAAGTTCTCAAAAATTATTTGTTGAATAAATAAATGATGGAAAAGGTGATAGAAAAAAACCCCACACAAGCACAGTTATTAAGTTTGGAAATTCTGATGTGTGTGTGGGAGAGTAACTAGTATGCCTTCTGGATCAAGAGCAGAATTCAGAGAAATGGCTGGAAACACAAGTATGGCCTGGTGGTGGAGTTCCTAAAATGCCAGGCTGTATCCTACAGGCAGTGGGGATAGGGAGCCATGGAAGGTTTTGTTTTTGCTTTTTTTTTTTTTTTTTTTTTTGATATAGAGTCTCACTCTGTCACCCAGGCTGGAATGCAGTGGTGTGATCTCGTCTCACTGCAACCTCCACCTCCCAGGTTCAAGCAATTCTCCTGCCTCAGCCTCCCAAGTAGCTGGGATTACAGGCACCTGCAACAATGCCAGATAATTTTGTATTTTATTATCACTATTTTAATTTTATTATCACTGTTTTTGAGATGGAGTCTCGTTCTGCTGCCCAGGCTGGAGTGTAGTGGTGTGATCTCGGCTCACTGCAACCTCTGCCTCCTGGGTTCAAGTGATTCTCGTGCCTCAGCCTCCCAAGTAGCTGGGACTACAGGTGTGTGCTACCACACCTTGCTAATTTTTGTGTTTTTAGTACAGAGTTTCACCATGTTGGCCAGGCTAGTCTTGAACTCCTGGCCTCAAAGTGATCCACTGCCTTGGCCTCCCAAAGTGCTAGGATTACAGGCATGAGTCACTGCACCAGGCTCAAGGAAGGTTTTTAATAAGGAGTACCGTGGCCAGAGATTATTTAGGAAGGCTAATCTGGTGAGTGTGAGAATAAGAGCCAGAATGAATGAGCAGCAGAGGGGACAGAGAAAAAGGGGTGGTGGTTGGGATTTCACGGAGGTGGAGTCAGCAGGGCTTGGCAGATGGAAGGGAGGAGTTGAAGATGATCGCCATATATATCTCTGTAGAAACACGGCTGGTGTGACAGTGCAAACTTTGGTTCTAAAAATCCCGCTGAGGTGGGTGGGAAGGTGGAAGGGGGGTATAAAACCAACAGAGCATTAGAGGTGGCTGACCCTAGCACAGAAACCAGGAAACTGACACTTCCCACCGGCATGAACCTGACAAGCTATATAACCCATTGATCTTCAGTTTCCTCTTCCATAAGATGGTCATAATCACATCTCCCTCACAGGGCTTGTTCCAAGGAAATTTAGTACTTCAGGAGCTTAGTAAACATTGGTTCTCATCATAGAATCTTTTCTTTTCCATCATTTTGGATTCCTAAGAGTCCTGAGTGGTCTGAGGGTCTCTTTGACCATGCCAGGTACCACTCCTCCATCCTACAGATGAATTGAGTCACAGAACTCAGCCCCACATAAGGCCCACTGACTGTGCAACCCAGGACACGTCAGATAGATTCCATGGCCTCCATTCTGGTCACCACCACTCATAAAGGCTGGAGTGGGCAGTGTGAGCCCGAGGAGAGGACCCCAGGCTGGATGTCTGCTCCAAATTCCATCACTTTGTGGGGGGTGTGAGAGAAATGGAACATATTTCCATTACACTGGAGTTTAGAAGGCCAGGATACTCTGTTCACAGGAGACTTTAATTCTCAAGACATCTGTACAGCAGCTAAGGTCATTAAACATGGATTACTGAAACAGCTCTTCATAAGCTAGTTGATGGAATTACTAGATTAGAGGATGAACAGGGAATTTTGTGTACACTGCATAAAGCATTGCAGAGCTGCACATACCACAGGGACTCTGCCAAATTAGTGAAGGGGAGTTGACAGTGGTTATGTGGATTAAAGTATCACTACATATGGCTTATAAAGATCCTGCACACTTGAGAGAGAATATAGGTCACTGTTTTATTATATGCCATGGGTCTGTAAATACATACATGTATGTATGTAAAGACATGTACACATACATACACATGTACAAAATTACTGCCTTCTTCATACGTTTACACTAAGGATATACTAGAGTCATAGTCTGCAGGTGATCAATCACAAAAGTAATTAACTGTACACACTCTAAGGCCTTGAAACTCAAGACTTTTTCAAGCTAGCCTCTACCTTATGTTAGGCAACATCCTATATGTTTTTTCTACATATTCAAGATTAAGGTACATACTATTCCCTCAAGCTTGGGGCATAGAGGAGAAAGAAGACTGGGACATCATGTCCTCTAGGCCCAGAAAACTGGGGCCCATGTGGGACAGGACATGTTTAAGGCCTCTTTGATGTCTATTTCAACCTTTCTTTCCTCCCTGCCTGATTCATTTCTGTCTGATGATTCCTGGGGCCACAGCCCCCAGATAAAGACGATGTTTAATGTATTGATACCTGGGCATGTTTCTAGGGAAGGTGGGGGCTCAGAGGACAATGTGGTCCTGACCTCAGGGACCAGGGCTGAACCTTATGGAGAGAGTGGCTAGGTGGAAGACAAAGGGATGATGTTCACAGGTGGGATGGTTAATATTGAGTGTTAACTTGATTGGATTGAAGGATTGCATCCTTCAATCCAATGAAGTATTGTTCCTGGGTGTGTCTGTGAGGGTGTTACCAAAAGAGATTAACATTTGAGTCTGGGACTGAGGGCTGGGAAAGGCAGGTCCACCCTCAATCTGAGTGGGCACAATCTAATCAGCTGCCAGTGCAGCCAGAATAAAAGCAGGCAGAAGAACGTGAAAAGACTAGACTGGCTTAGCTTCTCAGCCTACATCTTTCTCCCGTGCTGGATGCTTCCTGTCCTCGAACGTCGGACTCCAAGCTCTTCAGTTCTGGGACTTGGACTGGCTTCCTTGCTCCTCAGCTTGCAGGTGGCCTATTGTGGAACCTCACCTTTTGATTATGTGAGTCAATACTCCTTAATAAACTCAACTTTATATAGACATCTATCCTATTAACTCTGTCCCTCTAGAGAACCTTGACTAATACAACAGGGAACATGGTGGAGCTCGGGGCACAAGCAGCTGAGCTCTGGGCCAGTCAGTGGTGTGCTGGTAAATGTTCAACAACAAGGTCTTTGAAGGGGAGAAGAAGGAAGCTCTGAAGAAGAAGGAAGTATTTGCCCATTACCATGGTGTAAATACTCCCATCATGGCCTATTCAAGCTACTAACGTAACATCATAGAACAAGAAGTTGGGAAGAGCTGCATACAGTCAGCTCTCAGAAGCTGGTATATACCAATTCCAACCCAGCCCTGGGCCCAGTTGATCAAGTGTGATACAGCAAGGGTCAGAACAGCCTTCTTCCCCAGTGAAGACTGAGGTCAGCGCACCCCTGTATAAGCTGCATGCATTTTGGGGCACTGGGGAACAGAGATCCAGCAATAAGGTGGTGAGAGCCTCCACAAGTGGCTGTGGGCATGGAGAGTCACCAAGGAGGCTGTGCCACCGGGCCAAACAAGGACAGTTTGTGAGGTCCCTGAGATGCCTCCAGGGACACAGGGAAGACTAGGGGAATTGTGGGGAGTGGTTCTTGAGGTCATGCTGTTCTATAGGTAGGGGCAGCACACAAGGAGGTTTTCTTAATGTTGGTGTAACCTCATGCATAGACTTAGGCTGGAGTGGGTTCTGCCCATTGGCATCATGTTTGCCACCACAGATCATGAAAGTCTAAAGGGCCAGGCTCAGAGCAGGTCTCCTCTGCACACTCCATATTCTCAGTTTTTAATGCACATTTATCAAACATCCTTCTGGACCTGATCTTTGCTTCTGCATGGGTGGAATGTTTTCCTGTGGGATTAGGCCAAAGAGCTGCACCATTCCATTTTCTCTGGGCTGCCAAGTAAATTTTCAGATTATCCAGTGCTTAAAGTATGCAAAATACTGTAGAGTCTATTGATGTATTTCTTTGATTTACTATAGTATTGTTCACAGTATATATAACTTGAGAAACATTCAGTTCAAAATGGGAAGTAATTGCATTAGCACACCCTCCATCATCCCCTCTCTTCTATCGTAACTGGTAAAACACCAAGCCCTATCAATTTTCCTCCTGAAGTCTGCCTTGAATCCATCTGCTCCTCTCTATACCCAATATCACTGAGATGGCTGATACCAGCATCCCTGCAGGTGCTGTTGCTTTGCTCTGACCTGCGCTCCCCACCACAGCCAGAGGGAGCTTCTTAAAAACACCAGTCAGGTTGCTCCCTTGCTAGACACTTTTCCACTGGTCTTAGTATAACATGGCCTCCACCCACCACTCCAGGCTTATCCCACTTTATTCCAGCCACATCCCACTTTATTCCAGCCACACTGGCTTTCTCAAAGGTGCCAGACTTCCTCTAACCTCAGGGCCTTTGCACCTGCTCTTCCCTTTTCCAGGAATGCTCTTCCACCCACTTTACCTAGTTAGCTCCTATTTGTTCTTCAGTCTCAACTCAAAGTCACCTTCTCAGGGAAGCCTTTACTGATCCCCAATCTGTCAATCATCCACAACATTTTACAGTTTGTTATGCACCTTCCTTATTTCATCTTCAAGCCTCCATGTTACAGGTACCCCTGTAACTTTCTTTCAAAGCACTTTTCACTATTTATATTGAAATGGTTATTCAGATGATTATCTGTTTTTATCTGCTTCCTCCTGGGTACAGGGATCACATCTGCTCTACTCACAGTTGTACCCCCAGCAGCCGCCACCCCCATCCCTCTCATACTATAGGTGGTTGTAAATGTCTGTAGAATAAATGAATGAGCAAAGGGAAACAGTCACATCTCTGTGGTTGTACCAGATTTTTTACCTGTGGTCCCATTACTGATAATAAACCTTCTATGGCCCAGAAAGAGTGTTTGATTGGTCCTAGGACATATAATTTCCTCACTGTCAATACCTGATTTCTCCTGTTATTTAACAACAACAAAAGATATATATACATATATATACATATACATATATATTTTTTTTATATATATGTGTGTATATATATTTTATATATATATGTGTGTGTGTATATATATATATATGGTGTGGCTTTCTTTCTTCTACTACCACAGATCCTTCAATCATCCACAACACTTTACAGTTTGTTGTGCACCTTCCTTATTTCATCTTCAGAGCAACGCAGCGAGGGGTCCCTGGTCATTATTCTCACTTTGCAGAAGATAACACAAAGATTAGAGACTTGCAGAGGTCACCAGCTGCTAAGACATCGGGGACAGCATGCAACCTTGATCTGTAGGCTCCGTGCCCAGTGCTCTTCCTATTACACCAAGCTGCCTCCCCCAGCAAGCTAAATGAGCTGCCCAAAAGAAACAGCATCACTTCAGTCTTGCCTAGAATCTTGCTTAAATACTTTCAGAATCATTTTTGCAACTGGAACATTTCTCAAAAGAAGAAAACTAGTTCATCACAGTAATCAAGTCTGTCACAGAGGATGTGTGATGATGTTTGAAAATATAATCCTATGAACATCAGAACTGACAACTCTGAAACATCTCTAGGCTAAATCTGCTAATAACGGTCTTTAGCATTCAGGTTGGCACTCACATGGGTTGGTGTGATACATTTCACAGCAGAAATACCCTAACAAGGAACTTTCTCAAAGAGTAACTGGGTAGAGGACAGATTTTAATGAGGCCCTTTCACACTGAAAGGGTGAAGTGTGACTGAGGAATAAAGGCATCAGATAAAACATGTATTTCCATGAGCCAGATGACAAGATGAGATCTCACATCAGAAAATGTGGCAAACATTTTGTAGAGGTCAGGACCTGTACAGAAAAGGAGTCAAAATATCAGGGCCATTGCCTCTGAAGATCCTTCTAGAGAAAAGTGCTTTGATTAAAATGCAGCAGACACGTGAACTGAAATTACCTCTCCTAGGTCTAGTGTTCACACACTCACTAGCTCAGTTACCCACCCTTCCACCCACAAACTCATCCACCCATTCATCTATGCCTGTCCACCAATCTGCCTAGCCATCCACCTGCTATCATCTATCAATACATCCACCATCTATCCATCCATCCATCCATCCACCCACCTGTCCATTAGTCTACTCACATAATCATCCATCTGTCCATCCATTCATCTGTATCCATCCACCTACCCACACATACATCCACTCATCTATATCCATCCACCTATCTACACATCTATCCTTTCATCCATCCATTCATCCACCCACAAACTCATCCACTCCTTCCTCTTTGTCTGTCCTCCTATCTGCCCACCTGCCATCTTCCCATCTATTAATCCATCCATCTACCCACATATCCATCTGTGCATACATCTATTCACATAACTATCTATCCATCCATCCATTCATCCACCCACACATCCACCCACATATCCATCCATTCATCCATCCATCCATCCGCCTACATACTCATCCATCTATCCACCCATCCACCTATAGCTATTGACCTACCCACACGTCCATCCATCCACCCATCTGTATCCATCCACCTGTCCACACCTCTATCTGTCCGTCCATCCATCCATCCATTTATCCATCCATATTTACCTACCCACACATTTATCCCTCCATCTATATCCATCTACCTATCCACAAATTCATCCATCTATATCTAGACACCTACCCACATATTCATCATTCACTCCTTCCACTCAGTCGTCCAACTATCTACTCACATTCCCACCCCTCCACCCATCCCCCCACCCATGTCTCCACCACTCTACCCATCTGCCCATCCATTCAACCAGCCTGCCAGCCCTTCCTGTGTATCTACTATGTGCAAAACCCTGAGGAGACATTCAAGAAGTAGGGGACAGGGATGATAATAAAAATCTCTCTGATGTATCTGTTCATTAACTTCAGTTATAGGACAGGCCATGTGCTAGAAACCGAAAAAAGAGATAAATCTCAGAAAGACCCTACCCTCAAGGAGTTGGTAGTAGAAGCCTTTGTTGCAAGTGAACCAATTAATTGGAGTCAAAATGATTGCAAAAGAGGGCGAATTCAAGGATTTCTACATTGTGCTGCTGAGGGCCACGTTTCTAAGAGTGGTTTGACTCTGCCCTGTTCAGTGGACACCCACTCCCTGGCCTGTCACCATTTTTTTATTACTGAAAACATGGGAATGAGGTGAAAGGGCATGAAACAAAAAGGCTATTAACCCTGCCACAAAAACCTCATGAGTAAAAAGCACAGTACTGTTTGCTGCTTTGGTAACTACACAAGCTGGCCAAGAAAATCAATGTGCTGCTGCTGCTCCCTCTCCCTTCTTTCTCTCCCCCCACCCCTCTCTTTCTCATTCTCTTTCCCACTCTCTTCTGATTCATTTCTTAAGCTTTTAAGGGGATGACCACAGTGACTTTTAAGATAAAGATAAAGCAATAAGGAGGTCACTGTTTCCCAAACCTTGTCATACGTGTGCCACCCTCATGGTTTTCACAACATCCACCCGCCATCTGTGCTTTCCTTTACTGAATATCTGCCTTAAAAAAAATGGAAAAAGAATGCTTATCTTGCTACCTTAAATGCTAGTTATATTTTTACAGTGCACATTCAAATAAACATGCAACATTAAAATAAAGAGTGTGGGTCTGGATACTAGCTACCATGGTTCCTTCTTGGGCACCTGCCGCTCTGTTGGAAAAGCTGCCATTGCTGCCAGGCTGTCCTCCAGGGCCTGCCTCCTGTGAGATGACCTGAGAGCTCAGACCCAGGTTCCCCATGAAGGCTTTGCTGCTTCTTTGTTACTGCAGAAATTTGCTTACTAATTTTTAAATCCAAAGGGACAGTCAGCAAAGTCTTCCAAAGAGCAAATTTGAAAAAGAAAATGTAATGTTAAATGCAATGTTAACACTAACATAAATGTTAAATGAAGGACACTAACATTGGGCTTCTAGGTAAAATCTCCTTTGAAAAACAAGTTTGAAAACTACTGGAATACATTGATACATAGCTATATACATGATGAATATGAATACCCATAGACCACATATTTAGGGGTGTGTGTGTGTGCATGCATGCATGTGTGTTTGTGTGCATATGAATGTGAGAATGTGAATTACCAAAGATGGCAAGAGCTGCAAGAATCCAACTGAAGCAGCTGGTTGGGGACCCACCAATCACAGAATCTCCTGGAAAATTAATTATAGGTGTTTGAGGGTCTAGAGGACTGTGGAGTTGGTATCCAAATATATTCTTCCTCATCATCCTTGCACTAATTCAGCACATACTATGTCCCAGGCACTCAACATGTATAAACCTCTTTAATTGTCACAGCCCTTTAAGGTAGGCCCCGTTGTTATCTATAGGGGTTACTGGGGGGCTTGCCCAGTATTTTGGCCTCTTTAGGGCCAAAGCACCCTCAATCCCCAGCTCCTGAGAATATGGGCTACTAAGGGTCCCAGCCTGGTTCCTCACTGTGAATTACCCTCCACCATGAGGAACTGCCTTGCCTAAGGATACACCCGCTCTGAGGGCCAGTGACTAGCTGATAAGAGGATACCTGGGCCCAGCCTCTGCACCATCCCAGCTCCAGAGCTACCAGAATCAGCTGGGGCCTCAGTTGCAGCCACACTGCTGTTAGCTTCTTGCTCTGCCCAGGCCTGTCCCCTTCACTTCCCTACAGGTGTATCCAGAGCGTGCTCTCTGACAAATCTTCTGCACACATGTCCCATCTCTGAGTCTATTTACAAGGAGCCTGATCTAAGGCACTATCTATGTTTTATAGAAAAGAAACTGAGATGAAGAGAGGTTGACTTCTTGCTCAAATTTATCCAGCTAGCAAATGGAACCAAGATGTGAACCTAGGAAGTCTATCTCCAGGTTCCATGCTCTTAACCATTTCATACCTCTTAGGAAGACAAAGGTGGGCACCCCCCCTCCAGTCACTTATAGTTCCCCACTTCCCCCCTTCCACAATTTACAATGCCCCAACCAGACTCCAGGTCTTTACTTTAAAATTAGTGGTTTAGGCAGTAATTCTAGGAAGCTTGAATTCCATTGAGAAAGAAGAAGGAGGTGGCAGTGGTGGTTAGAATTTCATGAGAAACTGGCTCTTCCGAGTGTCCTTCTCTCCATCACGCAGGTCTGGCCCTCATTCAGGCGGGCACAGAGTGTCACATCGAGTGTGTGTGAGTAACTTCTGCATGAGCACAGGCAGGCGGAGCCAGTGTCCACCAGGGCCCAAAGCCATGCCATCCTGTCGGCTGAGATTTATGTCAGCTGTCTTCTCCTGATTTCAGAAAACTTCCGAAGCTCCTGGGCTAACATACCTTGACACACACACACAGAGGGGATTCTGGTCTCACATCAAGAGAAATGCATGTAATCTTCAGATTCGTTTTTCATAGGGGATCTGGATATATCTCTGAGTATTTTCCTCAATAGTGGGGCTATCACTAATGTTTAATTATACTATTTACTTTAAAATATTTGCTATTTAGATTTTCAACATTTAAAAATGTACATTCTTAGGTTTCTGTATGCAAAAGCAACAAGACTTTTGCTAGGCTAATAACTATTTCGTTAGCAGGAGCTTGCAAATACCATTATTTCCCTCTAAAATTAGCCAACTACCTATGGTATCTTTAAAAATACTTAAAAAATAAGTGTACAGCTAAATAAAATTGCTCTGTCATAATAAATAATAGCTAAATAAAATTAGCTCTCGCAAAATAAATAATAAAAACTCCTCTGAAGGGAGTTATTACTACTACTACTATTATTATTATTATTATTATTATTTTTTGAGACGGAGTCTCACTCTGTTGCCCAGGCTGGAGTGCAATGGCATGATCTCAGCTCACTGCAACCTCTACCTCCCGGGTTCAAGCAATTCTCCCACCTCAGCCCTATTTCCAAATCCCAAGTAGCTGGGATTACATGCGTGTGCCACCACAGCCAGCTAGCTTTTGTATTTTTAGTAGAGACAAGGGTTTCGCCATGTTGGCCAGGCTGGTCTAGAACTCCCAACCTCAGGTTATCTGCCTGCCTTGGCCTCCCAAAGTGCTGGGATTACAGGCATGAGCCACTGCGCCCGGCTGGGAGTTACTATTTAATGGGTACGCAGTTTCACTTTAGGATGATGAGAAAGCTCTGGAGACAGATAGTGGTGCTGCTTGTATAACATGGTCAATGTGCTTAATGCCACTGAATTTGTACATTTAAAAATGACTAAAACAGTAAACATTATTTTATACATGTTTTATCACAATTTAAAAAATGATAGGGTTAAGAAGATTGAGAACCATTGCCATGGAAAAAGTTTTATAATGTGAGGGACCAAAATAAACGATAAAGAAATTAAAAAAAGAAAAAGGATCACATCTGAATGTGAAGTGTCCCATGGGTTTGTCTGAATGATATGAGGTTTTGGGAGACTGATTTCTCTTTGGTGCATGCCTGTACTTTTCACATTTTCTACAAAGGACATGGATTCTTTTAATAATCCCAAATAAATATGTATTAATATGTGTTATTTTGAAACACATGAATAAGTTAGAACATGGCAGGTGAGGTTATAAAATGCCCTCCCTCCTCCGAATCAGGGGAAAGGTGGGTACAATATAAAGAGTCTATTCCAGTGCTGTGGCCAGAGTTTTCAGTGAGGCTGGCCCAGAATAAGGGGCAGGGGCCTGGCTTCAGCCTTGCCTCTTACTCAGCAGGTTAGGGAGAGCCACAGAGCTCCCCCTGGAAACTAGGGTGGTGGGAAGTGCTGATCTCATTGGTTTATTTCTGCTTTGTCCTTCTCAGGCTGGATTCTTTTGCCCCTAATGGAGGAGAGCTTTTATAGATGTAGGATAATGGTTAAAAGTGAGGGTCGACAGTTAGACGGCTTGTGTTCAAATCCCAGCTTCTCTACTCACTAGCTCCGTGACCTTGGGCAAATTTTTTAATCTCTCAGGTCGAATGAGAGGGTTAAATTACTTAATCCTCTACCTCCTTAACCTCTCAGCTGCAAAACAATGACAATAACAGTCCCCACTTTTTGGGGATGTGTCAGTTTGCTAGGGCCATCATCACAGTACCACACACTAGGTGGCTTAAACAATGGGAATTTGTTATCTCAGTTCTGGAGGCTAGAAGTCTGAGATCAAGGTGTTGGCAAGGTCACTTCCTTCTGAGGGCTGTGAGGGAGGATCAGTCACCTTCTGGTGGTTTGCTGGCAATCACTGGCGCTCCTGATGATATAGAAACCTCATCCCTATCTCTGCTTCATCGTCACATGGCATTCTCCCTGTGTGCCTGGCTGTCTTCAAATCTCCCCTTTTTTATAGGAACACTGGTTATATTGGATTACCTTACTTCAGTACGACCTCATCTTAACTAATCACATCTGCCACAACCCTACTTCCAAATAAGGTCACATTCTGAGCTACTGTGGGTTGCAGTTCAGCAGATGGATTTTTTAGGGGGGCACAATTCAACCCATAGCAGGTGAATGTGAGCATTAAGTGAAATAATACATCTAGGAGCTTGGCATAGCACTCAGCATATAATAGGCATTCAAAACTGTTAGCCATTCCTATTATCATGACATCGGTCATTACAGTGATTTGCTATGACCACCATGTCACTGGCTCCTTCCAAGGAGCCTCCTCTTTGTTTCTCCCAGGGATAAAGACAGAGCCTGCACCTTCTGTTGAAGCTCTCATAAGCTGATACACTCCCCCACACTGCTTTTCTTAAGGAAATAGCTATTTTTTCCCTGACTTGATGAAGTCAAACTTGCAAGCTTTGGAAGGTTAGGCATCAATTCAAACAAATTGCTAAACCACATTATTTTGATCTTTCAAATTTGTCTGACAGCAGAAGGAGTAGGTTTCTTTCCTGTGCTGTACATTGTCTGCAGTCATTTGTAATTGTATTTAAATTAACGGGGGAAGGCAGCCAAGCAACACCTAAGAGCACAAGATTTTGAGACACTTGCATTTAGATCAGAAGACCTAGAATGTAGTTCTGAGCCAGGTTCACCAGTTATGCACTGTGGGACCCCAACATAGCTCCTTTGCCTTTCTGAGCTATAATTTTGTAATTCATTCAATCAGCAAATATATTTCATGGACTAAAATCTGGGTCTTATAGACACCAGGGGTACAGAGATAATTATAGGCCCCACTGTCAAGGGGCTCAGAGTCCAGCAGGAGGAGGCAGATAGACACACAAATAGTGCAGTGCAGAGGGGAACCATAACATCCTTCACTATTAATATGGGGATGGTAGTACCTGCTGTCTCTCTGATGCATCTCACCTGGTTGTTCCCACTGTGAGCCCTTTGGGGGCAAAACCTTACATCTTACTACTCCTACCTGGCCCTGGTCTGGCTTACTGGAGGTGCAAGGAACGCTGGTTGAATTAATTGGATACCGAAATGCTTAAGAATATGGACTTTGAGTACATCAGACTTGGTAGCCTTGCATAAACTCTCACTTACTACCTGTGGGATCTTGGGTTCAAAGTTCAGTCAAATCACTGAACTTTGCTGAGCCTGTTTATTTAATCTATGACATGGTCGATAATTATTTAAATCATCTGTTCACTAAACAAATATTTATTAGGCACCTACTATGTCCCGGGCACCCGGTTCTAAGCCTTAGAGATACAGCCTTAGAGATAAAACAGACAATAAATAAGTAAAATATGTAGTATGTCAGATGGGGCTAGCTGTTGTGGAAAAGAATGAGTAGAGTGGGAGTGGGTGAATGGGGAGGGAGTTGCAATTTAAAGTAGAGTGTCAGGTTAGGTCTCACTGGGAAGGAGAGAGGAGGGGAGAGACGTGAGATGGGTCAGCCAGCCAGATGCAGCTCACTGGAGGAGTGTACCAGGGCCTGGGAATTATATGTCCCATCATATTCAATAATGAGGGAACCGTGCTTAGAATGCTTCCTGGGATACAGTAGGAGCTCATTAATTGATAACTATTATTAGCATGAGTGAATAAATGTAATTGCATTAAGGAAGGAAGATGGAAGAGACTATAAATGCACTCTGTAAACGGCAGTCACACAGCAAGGATTATTATTATTGTAGTTGTTGTTTATTACTAGCAATTACCTCTCAAAAATGTTTCGGACAATCTGAAGTCACAGAGGGCCCATCAGCAATTGCTTCTGCTGCTCAAGCCCTGGGATTTGAGCCCCAGAGAGATGCTTATGGGAGAAACAAGAAATTGGGAGGGGAATAAGGGATGAGTTTTTCTGCTGCCTCAGGAAGGGATTCTTCCAACGCATGTGTGCACGTTCACATGCACACCCGCACACACACACACACATGCACGTGACCTTGTGTGAATTACTGATACCAGGTATCACAGCAAGAATTTGGTAATCACTATTAGCAGACTCAAGAAATCTAAGTCCTGTTAGTACTTCTGTTGTCAGTTCTGATTATTTATTGGGTTGAAAAGTCTTATTAGTTTATAGATGCCTGGAAGGCAAAAGAGTAGAAAAGTGTGATTGAATTTCTCAATCATGTGCGAATTTAATCCAACAACATTAACTAGAGGTTACCAGGAATTATTGAGCTTCTACCAGGCATAAAGGGCTAGGTGAAGTACGAGGGGATCAGAGAAAGGAAGGGCTGTGGTCCCTGAAAATCTGGGAGACACTAATTCGTTGGAGGAGACGAATATGGCTCTCCTACAGGCTACTGCAACGGGCAAGGGTGCATGCAAAATGCACCAGGGGTGAGGGAGAAGAGTCCAGAACCCTCCAACCGGGTGTGGGGGAGGTAAGGAGGACCACTGGTTCTAAAGTTACACATATGGTAACTATAAAGTTATAGTAAAAATTTTCTCTTGAAAATGCTTAAATTTCCCATAAATACACATGGGTGTCTTAGATAGGGTTCTCCAGAAACAAAGCCTAGGACAGGGAATCACATGTCCGCAATTTGTTAACGACGTGTTCTCAGAAGAAACCTGTAAGGGAGAGAAGAAAAAGCAAGAGGCCATGCTCAGATGTGGTTTCAGATGAAGGTGAGCCTCAGCCTGTTCTGGTTGGAAGCCCTGGAGGGTAAATTGCACTGGGTGTTGTACCAATGCATCCATCCATCATTGCTGCAGGCTGATGGGGTGGGTGTAATTCCCAGGCACCTCCAGGCAGAAGGCACCAATCGCCCAATCCTGTAGGGAAGGCAGCAGGTGTGAGCCATTAGCAGAGGCACCTGCAGCAGCTGGGGGATGGGCAAACCTGAGCAGCCCTCTGAAACTGAGCTCAGGAGATCTGCGTGGGACACCATCAGCATCTGCTGCCATTAGCTTTTGTGTATAATGCTGAGTGGTAATGCTTAGGGCTGCTGGAGCACTGAACTAGTCAAAAGGGAGGAAGAGGAGGGAGAGCTGAGAGCAGACGCCTTCCACATTAAGGTAACTTTCCAATCCCTAGAGTGAATGGCCTCAGGAGAGAACTCAAGTGTTCTTGCTTAGAGGCAAAGTTTACTTGGTTCTGTTTGGATATTAAACCACTACAGCCTTCATACAAGTTAAAAGATTTGTTTATTGTTTAGAGGATGAAAGGAGATTATATATATGAAATAGAATGGTACCTCACAGGTATGCAATGATTGTTTGCTGGGTCTTGATTAGACCCACACAAACTCTTCTTTGTAAAGTAGCCAGCTTAATAGCAGTAGTAATAACAATAGCAATAATGACAATGTAGTTCTTAGGCACTAAACCTTACTCTTATTTCCCACAATAACACTTTGAAAGAAGACATATTTACCTCCACTCTACAAATGAGGAAACTGAGGCACAGAGACGTAAATAACTTCTCCAAGGTCACACAGCTCTAAGAGATACATACACTGTGACCTCTTTTTGCTTGAGTTTCCAAATGTGCAATTCTTGTTAGAGTTGATAACTGCCATGTCCTGGGCAATGGTACATTTCAACTGAGTTTGAGGGTGGGCTGGTTAGCCAGAGAACAGACGGAGAGAGATTAGAGTCTCAAATCAGCTCCTATGTTATGTTTGTGTGTGATGCAATTTCACTGGAACAACCGGGGTCTGGGATGTGCTGGGGACACATGAGGTATAGAGAAAGTTCTGGATGGGTTTGCTGTTGCTCCCGGGCAGCAAGCAAGAAAGGAACATGAAAAAGGAACCTCAGAATAGGAAACCGTGGGGTGGCACTGGACGCTAGCACAGGGTCACTGGAACGAGCCCTGTGTTCTAGTGCTCCCAGTTGTTATACCACATTTGGACTATTTCAGAGCTTCTAACAAGTTCTCTAGTGACAGCCTTGAGCACAAAATCAAGAAACAGGCACAATCAGGATAATCTGGGGGATAGAGTCATAACTGGAAGAATGACCAGCCCCAAATGGTATCAAATCTTGACTGGGTAGAGTTTTCCCTATTTCTGGATGGAGTTCCCAGTGCCCTGTTTCTTGTCTTTTTCATTCCCAGATTCAACCTAAAAAAGACTTCTATGAGCTAAATGATGATATCAAATATAAGACACAAATGTCTGGCTGGTGGGAGGCCTGAAGTTTAATTTCTACATTGGAAAGTAAAACCAGGACCCTAAAAGATCAAACATGCAGGAGAGATGGGACAACTCTAACAATATGATATGTAACTCATTTGTGTGTGTGTGTGTGTGTGTGTGTGTGTGTGTGTGTGTAAAATTATCTGTTTTGACTTAAAAAACCAAGTGCACAAACTCTAATATCAGAGTAGGGCGAGGCAACAGTGGGTATGAAATAAACATGGGTTTGAGCCAACATTGCAAATTCCCCTGGAACGAGGAACCTGTTGGTTTTCTCTAGCTACCTAGTTTGACCTTACTTGGAGTACTTGGAATTCCAACCAAACTGAGTTTAACTCTATGATGTCCTCTTTTTAGGTAAAAAAATTGGTAGGGTGGGTGGTGGGGTGGTGACTTGTCTGGGGGGTGGGGGAAGCATTTTTTGAGTCTTAGTAGAAATAATTTTTAAACATCTTGCAGAAACTTTAAGGGGTATACTGGCTAAGGCTGGATCCCTCTTCACCAGCAACAAAAGCAAATAGATCAATAAACTCTGCAAATCGCCATCTGCTGTTCTTCTTCACCTTGGTGAGACCGATTAGAAGATAACAGCCATCGGAGGTGAAATGCCTGAACCTAAGGGTGCCAGCCTCTCCTGACATATGTTACACTAGGATGTCCAGACCCGCTGCTGGTCGAGAGATGCTGGGCAGAGGATGAAGGATGGCTCTATTATTTGGAGGAACTTATGGGTCACCCTCTTTCCAGCTGTGATCGTTCCCACATAAAGTACACCCACCTAGAATGAGGGACAGTCACAGGAAACTTTAGCAAGAATGGAGCCCTCTTCTCATAATCCAAGACATTCCCCGGGAGCCTCTTTCAATTTCCCTATGGTCAAATGCTCTTGACGCCTAAAAGCCCCCATCCAAACCCAGTGTACATGCCCTAAGGAACTCCTGGAAAAGCATGGATTCAATTTTCATAGGATAAAATGAGAGTCTATTAATTTATTTTATTTCATTTTTGAGATGGAGTCTCACTCTATCGCTCAGGTTGAAGTACAGAGGCATAACCAGCCTCTACCTCCTGGGCTCAGGTGATCCTCCCACCTCAGCCTCCCAGGTAGCTGAGACTACAGGTACCTGCCACCATGCCTGGCTAACTTTTGTATTTTTTGTAGAGACAAGGTCTCATCATGTTGCCCAGGTTGGTCACAATATCTTGGGCTCAAGTGATCCACCAACCTCAGCCTCCCAAAGTGCTAGGATTACAGGCAGAAGCCACTGCACCCGGCTGATTCTGTTAATTTAGCCACCACAATCTCAATGTGCTGTCCTTTTAAGAGACAAATCAGAAGATACATTTACCAAACAGGGTATACTGCCGGTAACAGCCATCATATCTTAGCCTGACATACCCAAAGGATTTGTCCACTTTGAGATCTGGGAGGTCACCCTTGTTTTAAGAGACCGGAAACTGGAAAGAGTTTTAAAAAACGATCACCTGAAGAATGTTAAGGCTTTGATTTTCACCTGAAGGCTTAGCCAGTATTTCCAAGCATGTGCTGAAAGGTTATGGTCTCCTGAAGATGAATTTAGTGCATCTTGATTAGGAAAGCCAAATGAAAGTAGTCTGTTCAGCCACCGCACACTGACATGTTAAGTGTTGGGAAGAGGGGCCTGGTATTGCATCCTCACTCCCACCACATGCACAGGAGGGTTCCCCACAGGATGGCTACCTTGCAATTGTTGATTAGCCACCCTAAGTGAAACTGTCTTTCCTCCAGAGGCCTTGGGCAGACCTTGGATACTGCCTAGCAATTGTTCCTCTACTTGTCCATTCCCACTGCTATTGAATGAGGGATTCTTGGGGGAAGGGACCACATGTTATTCCTCTCTATACTCCATACACGCAGTGCAGGGCTTGCTAGAGCAGTGAATGAATGTAGGAGCAAATCCATCGCCAAGAGGTTTAAACCACAAAGGTGTGTGTGTGTGTGTGTGTGTGTGTGTGTGTGTGGCCCAAACAATTCTCAGGTTATTTAAGAATCTCTTAGACTGCTATTTAATATGTGAATTCCTGAGCTTTACCATAAGACCACAGAATCAGAAGTTAAGGGGTGGGGCCAGGGAACCTGCATTTTAAATGAAGCTCCCTGGGAGATTCTCATGCCTTTAGAAGTTTAAGAATCATTGCCCTAATGATAAGCTCTGCTGAACTGGGTTCCAAGCCCTGTTACTTTCAGAAAAGGGGATTCTCAGACTGCTCTGGGCTTTTAAGATTTAAATAGCCAATTCTAGCCTGAGTTTCCTGGTTGCATAATTGACAGAAGAGGAGGATGGAGGAGGGAAAGCATACTAAGACTTCTAAATCATGGAGGGGCAATCCTAGGGCTGAACATCAGAGAGATGGATGGCCCCCAAGTCATCGGTGGGCCATAGGGACATTGAATCCCACTTCAGAGTGTTCCCTGAGGAGAGCCACTGGGAGCAGAGCTTCTAAGAAGATAAAACAGAACTCGCCTTGATTTAAGGTGGATTCCCAACCTAGGGTGCATGGAAGACATTTCTTCATCCACATGCCAAGGCGGGACCACAGGCCCAGCTCCCGGCAGAGAGTGTGCATACTGAATCAATTGAAATTGAATCACGGATATAATTAATTTAATGTGTTTAAACGATTTCCCATGTAGTAAACATGCTAAATGAGGGGGCACCCAGACTAAGATGTCTGCCTAAGAGTGGAAAAATGGATACTGTGTGTGCTGTATAATGAAAACCCTTCAGCAAATGGAAAATGCTTCCATTTATTTCCACCTCCCATGTTCTTTTCCTTTCTAACTCTTTATTTATAGCTGAACTTGGCCTTCTGTGGTTTCCTTGAACCACAGAGACACTTTTTATTTTGTCAGAAGATGTCCTTTTTTCTGTGACCAGAAGACAATTTTAATGAAACCTGTCTACAACCCAGTGACAATCACCTGTTAATATGTGACAAAGGGGATAGGAGGAAGGTAACATGGAATGCAGGACTGTTTCACTGTTGCGGTCTGTCTCCACTAAAGGGGCACTTATGCAAAGAAAAGGGAGATGGTGTTGAGTGGGTGGAGGCAGGGCCTGGGCAGCTACCATTCCCGCTGTGCTAAACAATCTTGCTGCATGGCTCTGAAGGAGTCATTTTCCCTCTCTGGACCTCAGACACTCATCTACACCAAAAAGCATTGAATTTGAGGATATTTAAGACAACTTTCAGTTCTGATGTTCACTGAGTTCTGAGTCACAAGCTGGAGCAGACATAAACAGGTGCCAAGGAATTTCCCATTAAAAAGAAACTCATCCTCAAGCCGTGGAGAACATTTCAGGCAGTCTAGCTAATTGCTCATCAAGTAAGGATTATGTATTATTTGGCTTAGATGAAAGGGAGCATTTAGAAGTGGTTATAACTGATCTCCAATTAAGATCTATCAGGCACGTGGGCAAAATGCAGAGTTCTAGGATTATGAAGGATGGCAAAATGCTTTCTAGATTCTGTAGCTCTCTATTCGTCCATTTCAACTTTGGATACTTTGAATTCATTTTGAAACAGCCCTGCCAAAATGCTACTTGTGGGACCCTGGGCGAATCCCACCCCTCTCTGAGTCTCAGTCCATGAACTTGTAGGATGAAGAGAAAGCACTTTGGAGGTATTTTGATGGGTGTTCTGTCCAGCATTTCTGAGGGAGGGGTCTCAGGGGCTGCAGGGGTGGGGAGGGGGCTGCAGGAAGAGGGGGCTGAACAGGCAGAGTTCAGGGCTCCTTCTCTGTTCAACTGAGAAGCTCTTCTTTAATCAGTTTTATATACCAGGCTCCACGTGAGATTTTATAACACAGAGTTCTGAGAATAAAAATAATTCTTGAAGCTACTGGTCTGAGGAAAGCTGTTAAAGTTTCCAGCCTGAATCTAGGCTGTGCTACAAAAATGGACTTCACCAATACATTGTGGGAGTGAATTTCTCAGAGCCTTTAGTCCAGAATGGCTCTCCTCAGGGATTTTGGAAATCGACTTCGTTTGAGCAAACGTCAGTGCCACCTCAGTGCCTCCCCACTGCCGCCCAGCAGTGGTCTGAAACCCTGCTGTGCATTAGAACTACCTGCAGAGTTTGTTAAAACACAGATGGCTGGGCCCCACCCCTAGAGGTTCTGATTTAATGGGCCTGTGTGGGGCCTGGGAACATGCATTTCTAACAAGCTCCCAGATGATGCAGACCACACTTTGGGAAGGGTTGGCCTGGAAGATAAAGGCCAGTCTCCTCAGCATGTCCCTCCAAAACTGGACCCCAACTTCCCTTCCCAGCCTCCTCATCCAGCTTCCCAGTTTTCCAGCCCAACTAACGGTCCTTCCCTCCCTCTTGCATTTCTCCCTTGCTCACCATGCTCCCTCTGGCCAGCCCCTTTCTGCACGTCTAACTCCTGCCCACAGTTCAAGGCATGGGTCAAATGCTACTCTTCCAAAAAACCTACCCTGACTTTTTCACTAAAAGTCGCAGAAATCCCTCTGGGCTCGGGCTGGGGCTCAAATAGTTTCTCTCACAGTGCCAAGCACTTTTAACCTCTCATTGTTTTTGTCTAGGCCTTGCCCCTGCTTGTGAGCCACAGGCTCTAGGACAGGGAGCCCATCTTACCTCGGAATCCACACCATTATCCACACCTTCAGCACCTGCACAGGGTCCAGCCCACCAGACCAACAATACAAGCCTCAGCACAGGTATGCACGAATATGCATATTCAAGAAATGCCTCAGCCAGCTCAGCTTACCTACCCTTAATTCCCCAAGACAGACTGACTCGACTCTGAATCTTTAAATTAGAACACAGGACAGCACTTTAGCCCACTCAATCTATTCTTCAGATGAATTTTCCATATTTTCTGGAGCAGAGGCAGTGATGAATACATCATGAGACATAAATAACTACCACTTTGGTCCATTACCTTCTGCAGCAACTAAGAGCTAGACCCAAGTTCAAATCCCACGTGACCCTGTTTAGCTATAGTACTTAAATACTCTGAGTTTCAGGTTCCTCACTGTTCATGGGGATAATAAGAGCACCTACTTCCCATGGATGACATAAGGATACAGTGTAATCATTATTAACAGTAACAATAGCATTTATTGAGTGCCTGCTATGTGCCCAGCACTAGGCATATAATATTGAGTCTAACTACGTTATGTACTTAGCACAATGTCTAGCACATAATATGCAATCAAGAAGTATTAGCCATATTATCATTGCTTATTTTCTCAACTTCCAAGCAAGATTTATATTATTATCCCCATTTTCCAGATGAGAAATTTGAGGCTCAGAGCAAGTAGCTTGCTCAATAAATATTAACAAGTTGTATTGTATAATGTGTAATATTTATAACTAGCTTACAAGGTAAGTATGATTTCCATTGTGTGACTGAAAACTGTAGTTCAAAGAAGGTAACTTGTAAATGAAGGCCCAGGATTTGACCCTGATTTTGGGTCCACAGCTTCTCCTGGCCCACCCACCCCACCATCTGGTAAACTGTGCCTGCACTGTGTGCGCAGTCAACTCTCTATGCCCCTTTTTTTTTTCTTTTGAGATGGAATTTTGCTCTTGTTGCGCGGGCTGCAGTGCAATGACACGATCTCGGCTCACTGCAACCTCTGCTTCCTGGGTTCCAGCGATTCTCCTGCCTCAGGCTCCCAAGTAGCTGGGATTACAGGCATGCGTCACCACGCCCAGCTAATTTTGTATTTTTAGTAGAGACAAGGTTTCACCATGTTGGTCAGGCTGCTCTTGCACTCCCAACCTCAGGTGTTCCACCTGCCTCGGCCTCCCAAAGTGTTGGGATCACAGGTGTGAGCCACCATGCCTGGCCTCTATGCCCTTTCTTATCCAAGAGTCATAGAAAAGCATTTTCCCAATGTGTCCAAGAGCACACACTGCCCCTGCCCCTTGTCTGAACAGTCCTGCAATCCTAGGGCCTGCAATTAGTTATTTCGATGATCAGAGATAACAGATCGCATAACAGAAAGCCTGTAACAGCCCCTCTTTTACTTTGCATGTTTACAAGGAACACTAAGGAAAACAAACAGCCCAGAGGCATGGGACTGACCGTGACCCCGAAGAAGTTGGTCTCGTTCATGGCATTGAGGATGATCCTGCCCAGCGTGTGGTCTGTGTAGTTGAAGTCCTGGATCCGCTGGTGCCGGCTGCTGGCATGCAGTGTCTCCATGGCCCTCTGCAGCGTCTTGGCGATGACCCAGATGCCATCGTAGGCATACCCATGGAACTTGCTGGGCCCCACGCCTGACCGCTTGTTGTTGTACTCTCTCTCATACTGCTGTGGAGTCTGGAAAAACAGGCGGATTGGGGGAATCCCAAGTTATACTCAGCAGGGACATCAGGTGCCTGATGCCGAGAAGAACTGCTATTCTTCAGTGCCCACAGGGTGCCAGGTACAGGGCTAGACTCTATGTGCATTATCTCATTTAACCCTCACAACAACCTCATAAGGTGGGTACTGTTGTTGTCCCCATCTTACAGACCCCCCATTTTCAGTGGGTCAACTTGCGTAGTGCCACAAAGCTAGTAAGTGACAAGACTGATATTTAAACCCTGTCTGTTGGCAAGACTAGAAAGAGGGGATAATACACCCTAACCAGGCCTTTCCCTCTATACTTGCAGGGC
Organism: Macaca mulatta; assembly: GCF_049350105.2. NCBI lineage: Eukaryota > Metazoa > Chordata > Mammalia > Primates > Cercopithecidae > Macaca > Macaca mulatta. The sequence continues at coordinate 59,954,856 of NC_133420.1, read as the reverse complement.
CTGTGGTGAGGTAGAGGCCCATATCCTGTATGTCTGGATATTAAAGTTATAGACACGTGAACAAACTGTTCAAAAAATATTCTCTATTTCCTCATCATAATAAATACACCTTCCTGAGGATCTGGAAGGCCAAGCTGGAATTCAGAATTCTGGGACTTCTCTGAGTTTTAGGCCAGACACAGCAGCACAGAGAGGGAGCTGACCGTGTACTGATCGGCCCACCCCTCTCCTTCCCTTCCCACCCCTCCCCTTCCCTCCCACCCCTCCCCTTCCCTCCCACCCCTCCCCTTCCCTCCCACCCCTCTCCATCCTGCAGCCCAGCCAGGCTCAGTCCACACCTCCTTCCCCTTCCAGCATCAGTAGCTCCCTGTAGCCCCAAAGGCACAGTCTACCCTCAAGAACTGGGGCAATAGGCTCCCTAGGCACTGGAAGCAGCTCCAGCTTATGGGCTAAGAATTCAGGGCACAGTCTGGAAGCTGGAAGGGGTGCAGGTCTGAGTGGGCTGTGTCCGTGGCTTGCAGATTCCGAGCCCCAAGGGGCCTGAATAAGGCTGGGAGCATGGGACCCAGGGCAGGGCCCAGTTGCTCAGCTGTCAGGCAGCATCTGTCCCTCCTGCTATTTCGTCTACTTTCCATAATATAACAGTCTGAATAGGCCAGCATTGAAAAAAAGATTTTTTTTTTCTCCCATTGAGCTGAATTTCATAAAAGAATTTCATTGGTGATATTAACATTTTGATTGTGGCCGCAAAGGAACAAAACTGCCTTTTTACTCTAGACCTTGGAACTTGCACTTCCAGATGAATGCCCCCCCGGGGGACCCATTACCCTTAGGTCCTTCATGGGCCTTTTTTCAAATCACTTCTCGACTCCTCTGCCAGAAATGTCATCGGGGCCCACTGCTTGGTCTTTGGAAAAACCCTCCTTGGGGACAAATCACACACAGGACACTTGACTCATTGTCAGTTTATACTGAGAAGGGCCCCTTAGGGACAGTCACAGGCACTCAGTCAGTCTACAGCCTGAGGCACAGAGAGGTGCAGAGACATGTCCAAGGTTACACAGCTTGTGTGTGTGTATGTGGGGGGTAGGCGGAAGTGGGTGCTGTGCCAGACTACCTTCCCATTTCATCTTGGCTACTTCTTTCCTCTTTGATTTCTAAAGTAGTAATTGCTTTTTGAAAACCACCACAAGTTGTTTGGGCCATGTCTAGTGTTTTTAAGGAAGGTGGTGGAGCTGGGTCATCAAAGGCTGTGTCTTCTGTGGCTAGAACCCACGGGGGCCAAGAAGCCAAGTCTCTTATGGGGCCACCCACACAGATGCCTGGGGGTGAGTGCCAAGTGCCTCCAGCTGTGGACCCTGCAGGCGATGAATTCTGCGTGACCAAATGTGAATGAGTCCTGGCCGGGAGTCTGCCTTCTCCTTTGATTCAGGGTCCTCCTGGAAGGCCCAGGTTTGATCTGTTTACAGCTTTCCTTGGAAATGCATCCTCTCTAGCTACCACCACTCTGCTCATCACTCAAGATACACAATGGGCAGAAACTCCCTCCAAATCCCAGGTTCCTCAAGGAGACCAGCATTTCTAGCCCAGCTCAGCTCCCTGAGTTCGTCCTGTCACTCACATTCCTCCACCCGCCCACACTCCCCTCCCGCTGGCTCTTGAAGCTCATAGTCATCCCTGCCACTTTCACTCCGCCTGGAGAAGGAGGAAACGGTCCACTATGAGGCTCTCTCTCTTTAAACCTTTTGGGTCCCTTGAGCACATCAAGTTGGCTTGCACCTCAGGGCTTTGCCAAGCCGTTTCTCTGCCAGAAAGCTCCTTGCCCAGCTCTTGGCATGATAATTCTCGGCATTCAAATGTCAGCACCTGTCACTTCTCAGGGATGGCTTCCTTGACCCACCCGTTCTAAAAGCCCGTAGCCTGAGGCCAGGGGTTTTTATCTTCTTTATTGCACTTGTCACTCCCTGCAATTTCCCTCCTTATGTGTTTACTTGCTTATGGTCTGTGGTTTTACTCCTCCCTCCCCACCCACTTAGAATTAAGCTCCATGAGGTCGGGGATGTGATCTGTCTTGATCACTGAGGTACCACCAGGATCTCAAACAATACCTGTGTAAGCCCTTTCTAGGCCTCAGTTTCTCTGTCTGTAAAACACAGGAGCACGCCTATTCACACACTGTAGAGCAAAACTGTTCTTTCCAAATACAAAAAGTTGTAATCCTACTGTGTATGAAAGTATTCATTTTCCTGCATCCTTGACAATAGGTATTTTAATTTTTAACGCAACTGTCAGTTTGTTAAGAAAAACATACATATTTGTTAAGAAAAAGGTATTCTTTTAATCTTAATTTGCATTTCTTTGATTAATGATTAGAATGAGCTTATTGTAAATATTAACCAGCAATCTTAACTTTTTAGGTGAATTTCCTAATTATTTTAGGTGAATTTCCTATACCACATTGCTATGGTGATGGTCACATCATTTAATGCTTTGTTTTAATGTCTCCTTGTTATTTTTCCATCTTTTACTATTTGACTATATTTTCTTTTATTTTTTAAAATGTGATTTGTGTCTATTTCTGGTTGTTAACTACTGACCATTTTAAAAAGATTTAAACATTACTTGGATGTGTGTTTCTCTAATTAATTGCTTTAAGCATCACAGAAATGAGGCCCCTTTGACTTCTTTTTTGGATTTTGCTCCATGAGCTTTCTCTGATGCACGCAATGGCATTTGAGGGTTGGTGGTGTCCATTTTTGAATTCCATTGTTCAACCTAATGATTACATACAGATGACATTTCTACACCACTTCCCTGACCAGAACACAACACTGGAGCAGGCTTCAAGATTTCTATGATCCTTTAAAAGTGGGAGGTCCAGACTTGAGGTGAACATTCCCAGTGTGGTCCCACCAGCTAGTAACTGAGTGTAATCTTAAACTTCCTTGATATAGTTTTGTTTTGTTTTGTGGGACACTAAGGGGATCAAGATCATATTGTCTATTGGATTTGGTCTTGAGGTCAACAAAAGTCCCTAAATAAACTTTACATATGCCACTTGTAAATTCATCTGTCTCAAAAAACTGTCCTCCCCAGGTACAAGGATCAGGAGGAGGGCCAAGAACACTGGAAACACTGCTCTTTACCAGATTTCCGTGGGTAGAGTCCTCGGAATGGGACACAGGTGTAGCTAAGCCCTGAAAGGTGACCTCAATTCTTGCTGTCTTTGCAAGCACAAGGTTGAAGAAATCCCTGCTGCCACATGATATCCTAGGCCATTCATCATCGTTCCCAGGCGATGCCAGCACCAACTCCCTTGGGCAAGACAATGACAGCAGGAAGAAACACACTCACAATTGTTGTAGAAAAAGTAATAGTTGTTCTTAAAGCAGGCCTGCAATTATTCAGGGCAGAAGATTTTCTTCCATTGTAAAGCTCACACCGAATGCTGATTAATTACCATCCTCTGAGGTCAAGTTTATCGTGAGATGCTAAAAGTTTCTGAGAAAATAACTTATGCAGATAGTCCCAATTACTGACAGGTTGGCCTCCAGCATATTTTTTAAAGGCATTTGTTGGAACTTGGAACATATTTTCCCACAGACACTATGTTATAAATAGTGGTTAGGTTCCAAGGCTAGCCCACACAAGCTTGCTAACCTACAATGTGACTAAACTTTATGAGTCTGTCATCCCAACAGAAACAAACCGAGTCCTACTTTCTGGGAGAGGGGAGCCTCATGGACAGAAGAGAGGGCAGGAGAGGGATACATCCTCTTCCACATCTGCAACTGCTCCCCACAAAACTGAAACTGGCAGACTTTCTCGCTGGCATCCCTGTGGGAGGTTCAAATCATAGAATCTCATTTGGAAGTACATGAGAAAATATTTAGTTTGCTGGTTCCTGTGCTGTAGTTTGTAGATCACTTGGGAAGCTTGCTAAAAATGCAGATGCCAGGGCCGGGCATGGTGGCCCACGCCTACAATCCCAACACTTGGGGAGGCCGAGGCAGGATCATCTGAGGTCAGGAGTGCAAGACCAGCCTGGTCAACCTGGCGAAACCCCATCTCTACTAAAAATACAAAAAATTAGCTGGGCATGGTGGCAGGCATCTGTAATCCCAGCTACTTGGGAGACTGAGACACAAGAATCGCTTAAGCCCAGGAAGCAGAGGTTGCAGTGAGCTGAGATTGCACCATTGCACTCCAGTCTGGGTGACAGAGTGAGACTTCATCTCAAAAACAAAAAACAAACAAAAAAAGAACAGATGCCAGGGCTACATTTTGGTTCAGTATATCAGTGAGTGAGTTAACTTAGGCATCTGTATTTTAAAAAACCTTCTCATATTTCAAGCATACAAAAATTGGTAACCACTGATGAATTTCCTTCTGCAATCTGATTATTGTATAATTATTGGATCTTTTCAGTAGCAACTTCCAGGTGTTGGCTGAGTTTCTTCTTATACTCCTCCAGTATTGGGAAGCTCACTATGTCTCTTAGGCAGAACTTTCCACTTAGGGAATGGCTGATGTTGAGGAGACTTTCAGATACAGAGTTTGTGCCTCTCTCCCTGAGACTTTTATTCAGCATGCTACATGTTCCTGCGGAGCCACAATACACACGTCTGCTCCTTGTATACCCAACAGCCCCTCAAAGAGCCAAAGACAGGGAGATGCCACCCCTTTTCTAATGCATTCTCCTTCTTTTAAGCAAAATAATCTCATTTCAGACTTCCACTCTATTAAATCACTTATATCAGACCAAAGCTCCCATCAAGGATGTTTAGAAAAGCAGAATAAAATATTAAAATAGCGATTCAAAGACATCAGGAAACAACCAGGATAGCTAGGACTGAAAATCCATCATTCTGGAGAGAAATGCTTTGAGATGGGTCCCAAATTCTTTGCTGTTTTCTTTTGAGGCATTTTCTGATTTGTAAGTAAGAAGGCTAGTCACAGAAACAGAAAGCATTGGATCAGAGCTTTCAGCAGTCCCTCAGGGATAGGAAGCCAAAAACTGTAGTTCTGGGCTACCAAGGTAGCAAGACTTGCATGGCCAAGGTGCCAGAGTAAAGGGAACAATAAAAAAGTGAGCCTGGTATTAAGACTGGCATTTTTACTTAAAATATTTGATAATTAAGCTGCATAAAGCAAGAGGCTGAGAAGCCAAGCAAAAGAGCCAAGGAAACAAACAGAACTATTTGGAGTTTAATAGTATTGGGAAAATAAAAATTGGAGTCCAGGGTCAGTAAATATCCCAGGATTTCAGTTGAGAACATTCAAGGGTCAAACACTAGGAATCAGGGCAAACCAAAATAGACTGGGCCTTACAAAAACTAAAACTAAACCTGGAATCATCTCAGTTCTTCACTGGATTAAGGCAATTTGCCACTCCTCTAACTAATTGCTTGAAGAGTAATACGCTTTCCCTGGAGAAAGAAAACACTATCTGTAGCCTCCACAATTTTCATACACAATGCATTTAATCAAAATTTACTAGGTATACCAGGAAATAGGACCAGACAATTGTTTTAAAAGAAAAGCAAGGAAGAAAAAGAAGAGAAAAATATATGTAATGGAAACAAATTCATAGGTGATCCAAATCTTGACATAATTAGACATGAACTTTAAAATAGCAAGGTTGGCCGGGTGTGGTGGCTCACGCCTGTAATCCCAGCACTTAGGAAGACTTGAGGTGGGCAGATCACCTGAGGTCAGGAGTTCAAGACCAGCCTGGCCAACATGAGAAAATTCCGTTTCTACTAAAAAATTAGCCAGGCATGGTGGCAGGTGCCTGTAATTCCAGCTACCTGGAAGGCTGAGACAAGAGAATTGCTTGAACCTGGAAGGTGGAGGCTGTAGCGAGCCAAGATCATGCCACTGTACTCCTGCCTGGGTGACAGAGAAAGACTCTATCTCTAAAATAAAATAGCAAGGTTTATATGTTCAAGAAAATTGATTAAAAGATGCAGAATCTCATCAGAGAACTGAATACTATAAAAGAAAACACAAAAAATTCTAAAAATAAAAAATACAACAATTTAAATAAAGAATTCAATAGATAGGTGAAGCAACATATTAGACACAGCAGAAAGTAGATTAGTGAACTGAATGCAGGTTTGTATTCAGACTGAAACATAGGGAGAAAAAAAGTTTGGAAAATAAGAAATGAACATAAGAGATACATGGAATATGTTGAAAAAGTATAATATATGTATAATTTTGTCCTGGAAGGTGAGAAAAGAGAGACTAGACAGAAGCAATGTTTCAAAGGATACTATTCTATTTCTTTAACACACATCAATCCACAGATTCATGAAATCCTATGGAGTGCTATGAACTCCAGGCACGATGAACACAAAGGAAAGTTCACTTCAGCACAGTGTAGTAAAACTGCCAAAGACCAAATCAGAAACAAAATCTTAAAAGTAACTAGAGAAAAAAAGATCCATTACTTCAAAAGAGCAATAATAAGTCAGACAGCTGACTTAATAGAAACAATGGAAGCCAGAAGACAATGGAATGACATCTTTAGTGCCAAAAGAAAATAATAGGCCATCTAAAATCCTCTATCTAGTTAATACATCTCTCAATATTAAAGGTAAAATAAATTTCAGACAGTCAGACACTTAGAAGATTTGTTTCCAGAAGAGCCACAGTAAAAGAAAGACAAAGGAGAAGTTCTTCTGGCAGAAAAATAATAGTAATAATAAACAGAAAAACAGAAAGGTGGGAAGGAAAAAAGTAACAGGAAGTGTAAATGTGTTAGTAGATCTAAATGAAAAATGACATCAGTGCCAAGAATATCCAAGAAAATCTTAAAGAAGAACAAAGATTAAGGATTTATACTACAAGGTATCAAATCATACTTCAGTAAATAAAAGAGAGTGATATTGATTAAAAGATAGGTAAGTAGACCAAAGGAAGATAAATGCAAGTTCAGAAGCTTGTGGATAGATCCACACTATATGCAGTTATTTAATTTATGACAAAGGTGACACTGTAGCATGAGTGGTGGGATGGGAGATTACGGCCTTTTCAATAAATAGTCCTAAATCAATTGATTATTCATAAAAATTAAATATCTTATTTCAGACCATACATAAAATTAATTTCAAGTAGATTCTATGGCTAAATGTGAAAGATATAACAAAACTTCTAGATGACAAGATAGGAAAATATCTTCATGAGCATAAGTGGGTATATTAGGCCACTCTTGCATTGCTATAAAGAAATACCTGATCCTAGGTAATTTATAAAGAAAGGAGGCTTAATTGGCTCATGATTCTGCAGGTGCAGAATCAAGAATCATGGTGCTGGCATCTGCTTCTAGTGAGGGCCTCAGAAAACTTTCAATCACGGCAGAAGCCAAAGGAGGAGTAGGTGTGGCACATGGCAAGAATGGAGCAAGAGACAAGAAGGAAGTTGCGATACACTTTCAAACAGCCAGATCTCACATGAACTCAGGGTGAGAACTCACTTGCTACCAAAGGGATGGTGCTAAACCATTCAGGGGAGATCCACTCCCATGATCCAATCACTTCTCACCAGGCCCCATCTCCAACATCAGGAATTACATTTTGACATGAGATTTTGAGGGGACAAACATCCAAATGAAATCATCAAGATGGGGTGATTTTCAGAAAAATAAAATAAAATAACAAAATCAAATACTGCTTCTGCCTAGTCTCTCTTTCCTCCCTTTCCAGGACACAATTATACATATATTATACTTTTTCAACATATCCCAGGTGTCTCTTATGTTCATTTCTTATTTTCCAACCTTTTTTTTCCCGCCTATCCTTAAAATGCCTAAACAAGGCACAAATATACTAATCACAAAGAAGACTAATAAATTGGATTACATTAACATTAGGAATATCTGTTCATCAAAATATATCAAGAGAGTGAAAAGATAAGCCACAGAATAGAAGAAGATATAAGTAATACATATAACTGTCAAATAATTAATATTCAGAATCTAAAAATAAATTCTACAAATCAGTAAGAAACGGGCAACAGTAAAAATGGGCAAAAGACTTGAATGGGCAATTCACAAAAAAGGATATCAAAATGGCCAATGAAGATATGAAAACATGTCCAACTTCATTAGTCATCAGGGAAATGCAAATTTAAACTAAAACAAGACACCAACCACTGCACACCCACTAGGTTGGCTAAAATTAAAAAGCTGACACACCAAAAGTTGTTGAGCATGTGAACCAACTGGAACTCTCAATCACTGCTAGCGGATGTGTAAATTGGTATAACCACTTTAGAAAGCTGTTTGTCACAGAGTCTACTAAAGCTGAACATATGGCTACTCTGACTCAGAATTCCACCCCAAGTATGCACCCAATAGTAATGTGCACATATGTTCACCATAATATATCAAATGCCTAGACAGAAATCAAACAAAATAAGTACCATAATTCTTTTTTCTTCTTCTTTTTAATTGAGATGGAGTCTCACTTTGTTGCTCAGGCTGGAATGCAGTGGTATATCTTGCCTCACTAAAACCTCCGCCTCCTGTGTTCAAGCAGTTCTCCTGCCTCAGCCTCCCAAGTAGCTGAGACTACAGGCATGTGCTGCCATGCCCGGCTAATTTTTGTATTTTTAATAGAGATGGGGTTTCACTATGTTGGCCACGCTGGTCTTGAACTCCTGACCTCAAGTGATTCACCTGCCTCGGCCTCCCCAAGTGCTGGGATTATAGGTGTGAGCCACTGCGCCCAGCCAATATACACAATCATTCTACACAGAAAACTATAAAACATTTCTGAGAGAAATTAAAGAAGACCTAACTAAATGCAGGGATATACACAATTCATGGATTGGAAGACTTTAATATTAAGGTGTCAGTTTTCCCTAAATTGATCTGTAGATTCAGTAAAATCCCAATAAAAACCAGAGAAAGTATTTATGTATGTGTGTATAAACTGGCAATCTGTTTTTAACATGTATATAGAAATGCAAAGAGACAAGAATAGCCAAGACAGTTTGGAAGAAGAACTAAGATGGAGAACCTATATGAGTAGTTATCGAGACTTATTATAAAGCTACAGAAATTAAGATGTTTTGGTGAAAAACAATGGAAAAGAAAAAAATAAAGTTTAGAAACAGAACCAGATATATAGTCATTTGCTTTATGACAAAAGTAATATGGCAGCACAGTGTGGGAAAAGATGGACTTTTCAATAAATGATGTTGGGTCAATTAGATATCCATGTAAAAGAAGAAAAGGAATCTTGATCATTACCTCACATCCCATACAAAATGAAATTCCAGGTTAATTATAGATCTAAATGTGAAAGGTAAAACAATAGAGCTTCTAAAACACAAGATAGGAAAATATCTTCACAGCCTTGGAGTGGATTCTATTAAAGAGTTTCTGTTCATTAAAACACACCAGTTAGAGGACTTCTAGGTAGCTGAAGACAAAGGAAGCTGTGTATAAATTAGCTTTCCCAAGTCTCCCCAAACTATACTAGCTAGCTTTGTAGCCACAAACATTCTATACAAAATGATACCACATCAATAACTGAAGACAGAGAACATCAAAACTGTACAGACGACTGAATAAGAAGAGAAAAATTAACACATTTCACTTTTGCCTTTGCTCACCCATGCCCTGATACAAGGTTTTGTGGCAAAGGCAGAATGAGGAAACTGTGCCAAAGACAGAAGATGGTGGTTATTTAAGGGTGAACTAGAATAACTACCAGAAAGACTAATCTTCCCTGGTATGGTTTGCATTTGTGTTCCTGCCCAAATCCCATGTCAAATTGTAATCCCCAGTGTTGGAAGAGTGGCCTGCTGGGAGGTGACTGGATCATGGGAGCAGGTTTTTCCCTTCCTGTTCTCATTATAGTGAGTGAGTTTTCACAAGATCGGGTTGTTTAAAAGGATGTAGCACCTCCCTCTTCGCTCTCTTCCTCCTGCCCCAGCCAGGTAAGACATGCCTACTTCCCCTTTGCCTTCTGCCATGATTCTAAGTTTCCTGAGGCCTCTCCAGCCATGCTTCCTGTACAGCCTGTGGAACTGTGAGCCAATTAAGCCTCTTTTCTTTATAAATTACCCAGTTTCAGGTGTCTCTTTATAACAGTGTGAGAAAGGACTAATACACTCCTTAAATCTGAAGATACTAAAAAAAAGCTGTGGAGTTCAAAAGTTCAAAAGCAGGCATCTGAATGGCAAAGGAAGTAAGAAGAATGGTTACATCTGGCAGTGGATATTAACTGGGGTAACACATAAAGGCAGTTTCTGAATTGCTACAAATAGTCTTTTTCTTGACCTGGGTGGTAGTTACATGGGTGCTGTCCTTCAATAAAAATAATTAACTAAATCATAAAAAGCAATCCCAATCCTTCCATTGCTCCTCATCTCACATGACCTGGGTTATAAACTCTTCATCAATCTCACTACTCCTTCCTCCTACCCCTAAGGTTCCTATCCTGAAAAAGAAGAGAATTAAAATTTGTCGAGCACCTACTATGTGTTTGCACTTGGTAAGATATCTTTCTACTGTATAACCTCATCTAATCCTTACAAATCTGTGAGAGAGATATTATCATCCCCATTTTACAGACGAGAGACAAGCATTTTACAGATGAGATACACATCACTGTATCACTCTTAGGTTCAGCTGCATTGTAACAGAAAAAACAAATTATCAGTGACTTAAATGAGATGGTTTATTTCTTTCTCATATAAAAGATGTCTGTGGGGAGGCTGGGCAATACTATGACAGCTCCCTGGGTAATAAGGGACCCAGGGTCCTATTTTTATGCTCCACAATCCTAGAATGACATCTCCTTGTCAAGGTCATCTTGTACCTAATGGTCCAAAATGGCTACTAGAAATCCAGCCATCACAACCACATTCCAGTCAACACAAAGGAGAAAGAAAAAGAAAGGCCATATCCCCCTGTAACAGAGCCTTTCTAGAAGTCCCACATAACACTTCTGCTTATATTTCATTGGCCAGACTTGCAATCCTGGCCACATCTAGCATGGAAGGCTGGGAAATGTATAATACATTTTCCAGTGAGGTGGCAATATACCTGGTTAAAAATCAGAGTTGTGTTATGAACTCTGGTTTGTTGTGTTACAGAACTTAGAAGAGGGTGGGAGAGGTATGCATGTTGGTATAGATGACCAGCCACCATCCAGAGTCACCCAGTTGGGAAGTGTTGGGGCCATGATTCAAGTCTAGCCAGTGGCCCCACCATGGGCCATTCAGCCTTTTCCTTCTGAGCCCATGCCCCTCTGACATAGCGCCTTCTCCCAGTGTCATGAGTGCCTGGGGGAGTAGCAAGGAATGGGAGCTTTGTGAGGGGTGGGGGAGTGAGCAGCGCTGTGAAGCTGGGCTCTCTGGGGAGTTCTCCCATTTTTCTGCAGCACCTTTCCTTCCTCCATGCTAAGCTCAGTGCTTCCCTAAAACTCCAAGTTCTTTGTCACGGTGCTCACAGCGCAGTGGTAATGAGATGGGTGCAGATTTTCATGGTTCATTGGCTCTAAGTGGAAGGATCACTAGATTTGCTGGATTGAATAAATAATCATGGGTGGTCACAGAAGTTTCTTGCCAGAAAACATTACAAAATCTTCCAAAGGATGGACCTGTGCCTTTGATGGAGGGCTAGGGCTACTCCAGGGGTTGCGGGGTGCTGTGAACAGCTCATCTGGGGCATTGGCCCAGCACTGGACCTCAGCATGGGCACAGTAACAGGAGAAAAATGTCCCTATTGGAGAGGCTGAGCCATCGCTGGACAAATCAAGCCAGAATTATAAATGATCACAAAGGAAACAAACCGAACAGGATTTGAAAAATGGAAGTTGACACTTGAAATCACCAATGTCAAGTCACTTTGCGGGAGTAGAACAGTGATGGGGAGCCTCAATGGGGAGAAAGAGCCAATGTTGGGCCCAAGGCAGGGGTCCAGGGCTGTCTTCATGAGGTCCCAGAAGACTGAGCTCTGAATGGTCTCAGAAAGCCTGAAGGTCCACGTTCCCAACACAGGACAGTCCAATGGGAAAGGACTGAAGAACGTGTTTCTGGAGGGAGCCCTGACCTTGCTATTCCTCCTACCAGAAAACTCCTGGTGCCAATCAGTGAGCTGGGGACAGCTTGATGCTAGAGACAGGCATACAAAGGAGGGAACCTTGGAGAATGCATCCGGGAGGGGCCACTGTTCTGCTCCTTTCTGTGACTTTGTCTACCAGGAGTCACCTGTATCCTGGGAGATTTGACAAGAGCAAGTTCAAGAGGACAGGCTGAGCATGGGGAGGGGTTTGACAAATACAACCTGTGCAGGGCTATGCGAGGATGAAGTGAATAAAGCACTAATTTCAGGTACAAAATGTAAAGGGGAGCCAAACATCTCAGTAATCAAGATAAGCATATTTTAGTGTCATGTTGAAAAAATAAAAACTAATGCAAGAAATCCATGATGAAAATAACATCAAAAATTTAAATACAGAATCCAACCTTGGACTTGCATGACTTAACATTATAACCATGTCACAGAGCTTGCTGTAATAACTCCACACCATAGTTACACAGAGTTAGAGAACTGAGCTGTGAACGCACCCTAGAAGTTACCTAGTCCAGGGAGGGAACATGACTTGTTGAGGTTGCAGATTAAGTGGTGTGAATGCAGGATCCACACCGGATCTCTGGAGTACCACACTCTGTGCTAGTGTGTGTCACTCACCAGCAGAGGCCCACCCACTGAGATGCCATAAAAGAGCTGATTTGGATGTGTCCCTAGGTCACAGGTCTAGAGGAGCAGCATGGCAGAGGGGGAAGGGGTGCTGAGTTGGGATTGAGGAGTCCTGGCTTCGAGTCCTGGATCTGCCTCTACCTGCTGGGTGATTGTATTAGATTCGTGGGGCTGCCACCAAGTTCCCACACACTGGGTGGCTTAAAACAACAGCAGTTTATTCTCTCACAGTTCTGGAGGCCAGAAGGCTGAAATTCAGGCACTGACAGGTGTATTGGTCCATTCTCACACTGCTATAAAGAACCACCTGAGACAGGGTAATTTATAAAGAAAAGGGGTTCAATTGACTCCCAGCTCTGCATGGATGAGGAGACCTCAGGCAACTTACAATCATGGCAGAAGGGAAAGTAAGTACCTTCTTCACAAAGCAGAAGGAAAGAGAGAGAGAGTGAAGGGGGAAGTGCCACACACATTCAAACAAGCAGATCTTTTTTTTTTTTTTTTTGAGATGGAGTCTCGCTCTGTAGCCCAGGCTGGAGTGCAGTGGCCAGATTTGGCTCACTGCAAGCTCCGCCTCCCAGGTTTACGCCATTCTCCTGCCTCAGCCTCCCTAGTAGCTGGGACTACAGGCGCCTGCTACCTTGCCCGGCTAGTTTTTCGTATTTTTTTTTAGTATTTTTTTTTAGTAGAGACGGGGTTTCACCATGTTATCCAGGATGGTCTTGATCTCCTGACCTCGTGATCCGCCCGTGTTGGCCTCCCAAAGTGCTGGGATTACAGGCTTGAGCCACCGCGCCCGGCACAACCAGATCTTGTGAGAACTCATTCACTATCACAAGAACAGCAAAGGGGAAATTGCCCCCATGATTCAATCATCTCCCATCAGGTCCCTCCCCTGACACATAGGTAATCCAGGAAATCTCATCATGAGAGCCTGGGTGGGGACACAGAGCCAAACCCCATCATGAGGGTTGGCTCCTTCTAGAAGCTCTAAGAGAGACCCCTCCATTCAATGCCTCTCTCCTAGCTGCTGGTGGCTATCAGCAATCCTCAGTGTTCTCCAATCTTTGCCTTCTTCTTCACATGGCCTTCCTCTCAGTGTGTCAACTCTCCCTCTGCCTTTCTGTCATACAGGACACCTGTCATTGGTTTAGGGCCTACCTGGGTGATCCAGGAAATCTCATCATGATAACCTTAAGTTTTTTTTTTTTTTTTTTTTAGATGGAGTCTCACTCTGTCGCCCAGGCTGGAGTGCAGTGGCGCGATCTGGACTCACTGCAAGCTCCACCTCCCGGGTTCACGCCATTCTCCTGCCTCAGGCACCCGCCACCACGGCCGGCTAATTTGTTTTTATTTTTTTAGTAGAGACGCGGTTTCACCATGTTAGCCAGGATGGTTTCAATCTCCTGACCTCGTGATCTGCTTGCCTCAGCCTCCCAAAGTGCTGGGATTACAGGTGTGAGCCACTGCGCCTGGCTGAGAGCCTTAATTACATCTGCAAAACCCCCCTTTTCCAAAGAAGGTCACACTCCCAGGTTCCAAGGGTTACAACGTGGATATATCTTTTCAGGGGCCACTATTCAACCTACTTTCGTGATCTTGGGATGTCCCTTCCCTTCTCTGGCTCTTAGGTTTTCCATATGCACAATAGTGAGGATGACAAGAGCCCATTGGCTTGCTGTAGTTTTACAAGTATTTGCTTGTTTTCATGGACATTGATGGATCCCAAAATACAGGCATCAATCAGGCAGCCAGTGCCAGGCTGACCATGGCCCCAAGCAGTTATATATAATGCAAATTCAAATTCAAGAAACACTTCTTGAGTTTCTAGAACTATGTTTGACCATAGACTTTTGAAGGCTGTTTGGAGAAGTTGGCTTGTGGTTAGACCATAAATAGGAATGCTTTATTCAACTCTGGGGCCCACACCCTCTAGAGAGAATGTTCAACAAAAGCATGTGCAACAAAGGAACAGGCTGATCATGGGGAGGGGTTTGACAAACACAACCTGTGCAGGGCTGTACCAGGGTGAGGTGAATAAAGCACTAATTTCAGGTGCAAAATTTAAGGGAGAGCCAAAAAATCTCGGTAATTGTGTTAGTCCATTTTCATGCTGCCGATAAAGACATACCTGAGACTGGGTGATTTACAAAAGAAAGAGGTTTATTGGACTCACAATTCCAGGTGGCTGGGGAAGCCTCACAATCATGGCAGAAGGTAAAAGGCACATCTCACACGGTGGCAGACAACAGAAAGGATGAGAGCCAAGCAAAACGAATTTCCCCTTATCAAACAATCAGATCTTGTGAAACTTATTCTCTACCACGAGAACAGTATGGGGGAAACCGTCCCCATGATTCAATTATCTCCCACCGGGTCCCTCCCACAACACATTGAAATTATGGGAGTACGATTCAAGACAAGATTTGGGTAGGGACACAGAGCTAAGCCATATCTGTAATCAAGATAAAAAAATATGGCCGAGACGGGCAGATCACGAGGTCAGGAGATTGAGACCATCCTGGCTAACCCAGTGAAACCCCATCTCTACTTAAAAAACACAAAAAACTAGCCGGGCGAGGTGGCGGGCGCCTGTAGTCCCAGCTACTCGGGAGGCTGAGGCAGGAGAATGGCGTAAACCCGGGAGGTGGAGCTTGCACTGAGCTGAGATCTGGCCACTGCACTCTAGTCTGGGCGACAGAGCGAGACTCCGTCTCAAAAAAAAAAAAAAAAAAAAGATATATTTTAAAAATAAAAATGAATGCAAGAAATCCATGATGAACAAAATATCAGAATTTTAAATAAAGATAGAATCCAACCTTGCACTGGCATGACTCACCTCGCTTTCCTCACCCTAATCCCTGTCCTGTGAATCTGGTCTTTATTTAAAATTTTGACAATTTGTTCATCACAGGTTTTTTTTTTTTTTTTTTGGCATTATTTTTAAAATTGCATTAACATACTTTGTTTAATCTTGATTACCGATGTATCTGGCACCCTTTTAATTTCATGCTTAGTCCCAGCCCCAGACCTGTGAGCTAACAATTGGAAGGACTAGTGCTATTTAGTTTGGAGAAGCAGTGACTCTGTGGTCACTGAAGGACTGTGTGGGACAGAGGGGTCAACAGGATCTGAGTAGCTCCAGGGGGACCTAGGGGTAGAAGAATTAAGGGAGAGAATTCCTTTGCTACTGGAAGATCTGAGAATCTGATGGGAAGCTGGACTCCATAATGTCTAAGAGCAGCTCTGGGACCCCCTGATTCCAAGAAGCAAAGAGGCTACAAATTTCCTTGTGTAACTTCAACCATCTAGTAACTGTGGGGTAATGTAAGAAATGCTTCCTCTTGCTTCAAAGACCATGGGGACAGGGATTGGGCCTCCTGTACTTTTGGAAGCCACCTCAATGGTCCTGTCCCTTCCAGGGGGTGGGCTTATGAGTAGGTTCCCCAAAACAGTGGGGTGAACAGCCCCAAGGTGTCCCATGCATGGGACAGTGATGGGCAAGAGGTCAGCCTCTTCACCAATCCCAAATAAAAACATTTAGAAAAGGAAAGTCAGTGATCTGGGGGATGTTGTTACAAATGCCAAAACATTTCCTCCAAAATACACTACAAAAAATGATCTTCCTACAATGCACTCTTGTGTACTGCTCACAACCCTGCACACAGCCCTGCATGGCTCCCACCCTGGCTGAAAGCCACACCGTTAGAACTACACCCGAGGGATGTCCTTCCTGCAGTGTCTCATGGCTCTCATCCTGACAGCCTCACAGATCTCCTGTGCAACCATTTAAGTCTTTGGTCTTCCTGAAGCCTCTCCAGTTAGTTATTGTACCATCTGCTTTCATGGATATTTTTTTCCCTTAGGTTTTGTGTTTTCCTCAAATTTTATGATATTTTTAGATTAAAATACAGGGTATCCCTGGACCCGAGGATGTTAATAAATTGCAAAATTTGACACCTTTAAAAATAACACTTACTGAATAAATGAGTTATTTCTGCTCATTATTCAACATCTCAAAAAACGTTATATATGCATTGATTTTGGTAGGAAAATATTTCTTTCAACATTTTCTAACCAGGTGCCAGTACGAGCTAAAGCGCTGTTTACAACATATGTCTTAATGATTTGCCATTTCTTGACAAATCGATAAATCATTCGTGTAGAGTTGGTTCCGATTGAGATTACATAATACATAAAATTATATACATATATTTTTCTTTATTATAAAGCTTTTTCTTGATATAAAATTTGGTCTGTAAGAACCCTGGAGGTTGGGTGAATAATTTAACTATCTGAACACAGAAAAGAATTATGTGCACTGCTGTGTTGAATTTTGGCTGCTGTTCAGAATTGAGAAATGGATGTTACCACCTTTACCAGGGCTATCATAACCTGATCTTTGATAAGACTTACAATGATAGAGAATGGTGTGCTTTGGGAATACTTTTACATGTCCTGTATTACGTGGTCCTCGCAATAGCCCTACGAGATAAGCAGGGCAGGAATTAGTAACACCCCTCACGGAAGCATGCAGAGGCCCTCAGGCTGACACACCCTGTCCAAAGTCCTGCTCACAGTCATAACAGCATCGAGGTGCCAGATACCATGCTAGTGGCTTGCACCATCTGCCATCAATCCTCCTGATAACCCCCAGAAGGGGGTTATCACAGATATAGAAGCAGAAATATAGAAGATATAGAAGGGACATCCCAAGATCACAATAGTGGACTGAATAGTGGCCCCTAAAAAGATATATCCACGCAGATATAGAAGCAGAGGCTTGGAGAACTCAGGTTCAAGGTCACACAGGTGGTAGTGGCAAAATTGGGGTTTGATGCAGTCTGGCAGCCCTACAGCATGTGTTTCTCAAAGTCTACTTAAGGCGTCTTTCCTCTCCTCCAGGAGAGCATCGCCACAACTGAGAATGACATCTTATGTAAGAGGAGCATGGGATGAACCTCTGCAGAGTCTAGAGGGCCCTGAAGTTGATGCCAGGACTCCATCCATATGTGTATACATAACATGTATACTGTGTTATGTGCTTCACAGTATCCTTACCTCATTTGGTTCTCACAGTTGCCTAGAGAGGTAAGCAGTGGAGGGTTGTACATAACCACATTTTACAGGTACAAGAGGCTCAAGTGATTTGCTCAAAGTGACACAGGACAATAAATGTGCACTTTTGGCCAATGTCATCAGACAAGATGATCAAAGGAGGTGGGCTGGAAGGTTGAAATGGGGACCAAGGCACTGACCTTTCCTGAGATGGTCTTGATCTGCTTGGAGCTCAGGGGCTCGAAATCCACGCCAATGTAGCCCTCCATGGCAGCAAGCAGATTCTTCCGGAGGCAGCGGGATGAGTTGGCTTCCGTGTGCACCTGCTCCCACCAAGAAGGCTCGTACCAGCCCGGGATGATCCACTGGTATTTACTACCATACATGTTCTCCTCATATGCCTGCAAAAGATGGAATGACTATGAAGGCACCGAGAGTTGCATAGTTCAAGGCTCTGTGCCCTGGAAGATAGGTGGGGAGGAAGGCTTCCTCTTACCAGAGGATTTAGGAAATGTTTAATTACTTGTTTGGTTTCTTTCTTGTTATTTGTCAAAGAATCCAAGGTAGTTTACGGATAACATGTATAATAAAATAATAAGTACTGAATAAATATTAAAACATAAGGGCCCAGAAAAATATAAATTATGTTTCCTGAAGATAGAAGGAACAGAATGCAGACAAACAGACCAAAGGTTCTAACCCTATTCATCATTAAGCTGCAAATTTCACCATGAACTTCCCAGCAGCCCAAGAGAAAAGGGCAACAAGATTATTTACACAACTCTCATTATCAGTAAGGAGAAAACATACCAGATCTTTGGGGAAACAAAGTATTTTCTAGTCTCTAACCCTAAAAATGTCCCATATGGGGAGGATACTGTCAAAGTAGCCAGCTTAGTATCAACACAACCTCTACAGGAAAGAGATTTCATAAAGCTAATTTTTGTATAGATCTTTACTAAAAGCTGAGGCCATGCCTCATAACACAACCCAGGGGGAACAATTTTAAGGGGCCAAGACAATTTAATCTAAGTATGCAGTTTATATAAGATGCCACTTGGCAAACTGAGAAATCTCTCTGAATCTTTATCCAAAACACAGTGTGTATAAATTCAGGTCCTAAAAAAAGTCCCTTACATTTTTATATCTTACATGGATCTTATTTGATTGTCACTCACATTCACTCTGGGAGGTGGTTTATCATCCTCATTCTAGAGAGGAGGAAACTAAAAATCAGAGAGGGCAAGTAACTTTTCCAAGGTCAAACAGTCAGGGAGAAAAATCAGACCTGGATCTAGGTCTACCGACTTCAAGGGTACAAAGCTGCACTGCTTGTTTTCATTGAAAGAAAAAAAGTCACCCCTACTTGACTCTAATTCTTATTGTCATTATTTTATATCAGGAAAATATGGTTTTTGATAGCTTTGATTCGAGCAGAAAAGTCCCAGTTTGTAGGACTGTCAGATTCCATCAAAATTGGGTTCAGAATAAAGTTTCTAAGGGGTGATAATGTTCCCATCAGTAAACAAAATACCCAGAAGTGACTACAGAGAGCAGAGGTGGATGGAAATTTCCTCTGTGCATGGTTGGACTGCATGCATTCTAAACTGAAACCTTAAACAATCTTTCCATTCATCCCTGGGGAGCCACCCACATTAGAAGGAGACGTTGGGAAACCATTCATGTCGCATCCCTTGGCCTACAGCAGGGTTAGTGTGAGAGGACAGGAGGGTGTAGTGAGAGGAGCCTGAGATTGCTCTGGATTCTAGGAAGATTCTTGCTGCTTCCCTCTTAGGCTCCAGGAGGCTAAAGCGAGGGTCATAAGGGTGGCCAGAGCTACCAACAACTCCTGTATGTTAGAGAAAAGTTACCATCAAGTCTAAGAGTCAGAGGGTCACTCCCCTCATCCCAAGTCCAGAGGCTACTCCTCTAAAACTCCCTTAATACCCGAGAAAGTCCAGGCTGCAGTGTGGAGTAACTCATTGGGGTACATGTGAGTTAAAAGATTTGTTCCTTGACTTAAGCTCAGGTCCCCTCTCTGTGGTCTCCACCCATTGGTTCAGTGAAGCATCTGAAGATTAAATAGACATTGCTTAACAAAAGACCCCTTCAACCACCTCGAGGCAGTGATCACGCTGTCTCTTCACTAGACTCCTTCGATGATACAGGACCTTCGCTTCCCTCATTTTAGACACTGTACTTCTCATAATGCAACCTCAGATTGCAGTCATTTTTCTAGCAATTACATTATAATGTTGCCCCAAACAAAACTGTTGTGGAAAATACAGAAAACTCTCATATTTTAATTACCTAACAAAATCCCAGCTGAAGAAAAGCAGGCAGTCTCCTGGGCTTCTCTCTAATGAATGAAATTTAGTTTACAGAAACTTTTTTTTTTTAAGAAGAAATGCCAGATCCTGGCTGGGGACTAGACTTTTGAATACAAGGGTCACCCTAGTAATCCCAGGTCATTTAATCAATGGCAGAGCCTGTGAGGCTTCACAACTCTCATCTTTTACTGACAGAGATCCCACGTGTATTGAGGTCTCATTATGTGTGTGGCCATTTTTATATATTATTTTATTCTCACAACTACCCTATGAGGTATGTACTATCATCTAAATTTTACAGATGAAATTTTCTCAACACATATGCTGGTAAGTCAAAGGGACAAGACTCAAAGTCCATTCGTGAAGTTCCCCTCTTAGCAAAACAAAACAAAAAGATTTTTGGAAGTTTTCTCAATCTTATATGGTTGTGGCAAGGAGACAGCTCCACTTATCAGGAAGGTATGTTAAGAATTAATAGATGCAGAGCGGCTGGGCGCGGTGGCTCACGCTTGTAATCCCAGCACTTTGGGAGGCTAAGGTGGACGGATCACTTCAGGTCAGGAGTTCAACACCAGCCTGGCCAACATGGTGAAACCTCGTCTCTACTAAAAAATATGAAAATTAGTTGGGCATGGTGGCACACACCTGTAATCCCAGCTACTCGGGAGGCTGAGGAAAGAGAATCGCTTGAACCTGGGAGGCGGAGGTTGCAGTGAGCTGAGATCGCACCACTGTACTCCGGCCTGAGTGACACAGCGAGACTCTGTCACAAAAAAAAAATAAAAAGAAGACACAGAGTGAGGATATGAAAAGGCCTTCTGATCAGACACAAAGGCAGATTTTCTTCACACATGATAATTAAGACCATGTGATAATTAATTGAGAGGCAGCACTGAGCAGGAAGTTCAGAGCAGAAAATCAGAGCAGCTCTGACAGTTCTTCAACCAGCTACTGTCCTGTTGTAGCTGTTTCTTGTAAGTGAGTTTTCCAGAAAACAGAAGCTTATTCCATCTGAATGATAATACATTTTGTTTAGAACATTAGTCAATTTTGATGAAGACAAAACTTTTTCTAACATAGCTTCTGACCTTTTGGGGAAAAAAAAATACAGTCAAACAATAGAAGATTTTATGCCATATGCCTGCCAGGTAACTCGTGCACACAACTCCTGGAGCCCCACTTTTCCCATGGAGAGACAGTGGAAAGCAAAGCCTGCCCCACTGGATTGGTTTAAGAATTAAATGAGATAATTTGTGTATCATGCATGGCAAACACTATGTACAGGAACATTTTAGCTACCCCTTCTCTTTCTCTTCTCCTCTTGGTAACCCATAGTTTCATTCTGAACATCAGTCACTGTTCTGGGCTATGCACAGTGGTACTCTTGGGCTTAGAGGAGACTGCCCAAGCACCAGATGGCCCCAGACAGTTGTACTTAGACTTTGGATCCACTTTCCATGCCTTTTTGTCTCCTTTCTAGCTGTCAGGTCTACACTGTCATTTTTCACTATCATCAAGTCCTTCTCCCTCACTCTGAATTTGCTGCTTTTAAACTACTATAGGCTTGGAAAGTAGGGTGCCTGGATTGCTAAGCATATTTGTAGAGCAAAAGTAAGCGGACTTCGAGCGAGGCTCTCCTGCAAGGGAGGTAGACTGGACTTGGATAGATCATCCACTGTCTAATGCAACTGCAGAAATGCCTCCAGGACTCCACTTCAGTATTCCTATGGACAGAAGGGCTGAGGTTGTTGGACACATGAGTTTTAACTAGACACTGGTATGCTTCTCTGTCTCCTCTGCCAGATGGGGAGTTTTGGGAGGGTGGGGCTGTGCCAGTTCTCTCCTGGAGCCCCAGGGCTTTCCACAGTACCTGGTATACAGGGGCTACTCAATCAATGGTTGTGGATTGACCGAATGAATGCATTTCTAATTTACTTGGTCACCTTGATTTTTGTTTTCTTTTTTCCTGAGACAGGGTCTGGCTCTGTCACTCAGACTGGAATGCTGTGGCATGATTATAGCTCACTGCAGCCTCGAACTTCTGGGCTCCAGCAATCCTCCCACCTCAGCCTCCTGAGTAGCTGGGACTACAGGCACATGTCACTATGCCAGCTAATTTTTAAATTTTTTGTAGAGATGAGGTCTTGCCATGCTGCCCAGGCTGGTCTAACTCATGGGCTTAGGCTATCTTCCAGCCTTGGCCTCTCAAAGTGTTGGGATCACAGGCATGAGCCACCACACCTCCATTTTCTCTGCATCTTGTAGAAATGTGGTCTTAGGACCTATGACTGACAAATGGGTACTATTGAGTGAGGGTGGGCCATCCTGAGTTCACACACTTCAGCCCCACGAGCCACTTTGGTTCTTACTGGTTGTAGACATGTAGCTATGACACAATTAAAAAAAAAATCTAATTTCATCATTTAATTAAGTTTCCTTTTGCCTCCTCCACTCCCCATGCAAAAAGACATTTCCTTTTTATATTAAGGTTTACAACAGTAATAGTAATAAACCCTCGCATCAGTAAGGCAGTTAACAGCTGGGGTGAAGCTTTCCCTTTGGTGGCCTCATTGAAGCCTCTCGACAACTCCATAAAGCAGACGGGGTAGGCATCATTGCTTCCATTTCAGAGAAGAGGCAGCTGGGGACCAGAGATGTAAAGCGACCTGATTGAGGTCACACAGCTGGCAGAGCTAAAACCAGAACTCACATTAGAGTGCTTGAGAATTTAGAACAGACCACTGAGGACAGAGGAGAAGACAAAAGCAACATGCCATGCTCATACTGTGCTGATGCCAAAATGAACATTTGCCACAGGGCTATAAATAGGCCTTGCATTTGCTGGAGTCTGCGATCCCATTGGGTGGCAGTTCCAATCTCAAGAACACAGCAACACGCTGTAAAGTTTCCAGGGCAGCATTTGGATGGCAGAGACATGGCTGGCTCCGTGTGTCTCTGCTCTGACTCCAATAGGGACAGGAAAGCTCTCTCGGGGGTCTCTGCTCTGAGCGTCTCCTCCCTCTTTCACTTACCAATCTTGATCCAGCGTGAAAACATTGAACAGTCTCCTTAGGATCTTCTGGACCTTCCAGAAGAACTCCTTCCTAACCAGACAAGACCATAAGTCCTCGAGGGCAGATTCCATCTGGGAACCAACATGTGGACTCTACACTCAGCCCAAAGCCTCTGAGAAACTCCTTGGAATGGAGCAGCGAGTGAAGACTCTTTAAGAGCAACCTCATCTCAAAATACCAAAACTAACAAGAGTGAAGAGGAAAATGGGATGAGAAGGTGGGGTAGTGTCCCTGTGCCGTGTGGAAGGCAGACAAGCCAGGGGGCTTCAGGTCAAAAGGCAGAGAGCTGTGCTGTCTGTTCAGAAGCAGAAACCACGGCTGGGAAAGCCACTTGGAAACTCATCCCAGCGCATGGCAGAGTGAGATCACAGTCACACCAGGGCTTTGGTTTGGCTTAACTCGGAACATAAGGCCCATCTATGTTTCTTGCAAACTGGAGGTGGGCAGGGCCTGGTGTGGCGTCTTCACGGATCATTTTTATTAATTTATTTTTTCTGAAGTTACTTGTTTTCCTCATTCGATCAACACCAATCACCCACCATGCGCCAGCTCCTCGCAAGGCCCTGGGGATACTGGAGAGGGAACACTGAGTTTCTTCTCTAAAAGAAAGCAGGCTCTCAAATTTGGGCCATTGTTTTCCTTTTTAAAGTGGGTTATTTCTGGACCCTAGGTAGTAAGGAGCAAGGTTTTATGAGTTTTGGAGTAAAATTATCAAATCTATTCACTCTATATTTTCCATTTTTCTCATGGTCCTCCTTCAATTTCAATGAGGAAAGACCTCTTGCTACTCTCCACTGATAAATAGAATGCTTAACACAATTTTGTGGAATCTACCAGTAAAACTTGCCAGTAAATGGTGGCCCATTCCATCTTTGGACACCTGAGACCCTATATAAACAACCAAATAAAGATGACTGGTATTTACTGAGGGTTCACTGTACATCAGGTACTATGCAGAGGGTTTTTGCTCAACAATCTTATCAGACAGGTGTTATAATCCTCATTTTACAGATGAGAAAACTGGAGCTCAGAGAGTGTAAACAACATACCTAACTTCAATAATAAGTAGCAGAGCAGGGACTCAAGCCCAAGCTGATTGGCTCCTGAGTGCCAACCTCCATCCAAGATCCCTTGAAAGGTCAGCCTCACATCCTCTCCCTCCTCCCGGCTAAATCAGATGATCGGACAGTTCTCGTTTTGCTCCTGAGCCTTCAAGTTCAAATAACTACACGTGACCATGGCTTCCAGCCACTACTCTGTCCTCGCTCCTTGTCTCTTTTCAATTCCTACACCTGTCCAAAACAGGCCACCAGGAGCTGGGCAGGTCTCCCTAGGTGGGTTCTCTCCAGCAAAGAGCAGAGGGACTACCCTGCCCTGGGTGTAGACATGCAATCTGAGGTCACCTCAGCTCTCTGGCACTGTCCTCACGCTGATGACCTTAGTTACCAGACCCTGCAGTAAACTGGGGGTCATCTGGAACACCCAAAGTCCCTTCTCTTCTCAACACGCAGTACTTCTCAGCTATGCCTCTACCACTTGGGCTTAGGCAGCTTTGTTCTAATATAATATGTTAGGACAATTTACTCTGCTTGGATATAATCAAACATTCCAACCTGCTAAAGTTCTTTGCACTCAGACTCTGTCATCCAATGTATTTCATGATTTCTAGAATTACTATTTATAACCTCATCCACATTACTGACAAAAAGATCAAAGAGGACAGAGATCTGTGGCCCATCACAACACACTACACCTAGAATGACCTCAGTCTAAAAGGTGAAGCTTATTGGGTAGACAGTGACTCACCTGTCTAGGCTTTCATTCTGTTGACTTTTCTCCTGACATGATAGGGAGGATTGGGAGCTGGGACATCAAAATGGAAACTGACTTAGCTCCTGTGTTATGTCCCCTACATCTAACTTAAGCTAGAGATCATATGGAGAAAATATATTTTTTTAGAAGCTAGATTAGGGATCAGGTGAATGGAGATGGAGCCTTGGCTCTGCCATGAATTGGCTGAGGGCCCTTGGACAAGCCCCTTTACTCTATGGAGCTCTAGTTCCTCATCTGTAAAATGGGAAAATCATAATTGTTTCACATGGTTATTGAAAAGATTAAATGAGATAAGGCATAAAAAGGTCACCTTTGTCACCTGTCACACACTAGACAGCTGTAAAGGATTCAGGAGTAGAAAATCAATAGTTAATAATTTGTCCCTAACCTGACTCTGAGCCCTACCTACAGGGCAGGGAGTGGGTCTGAGTCACTTCAGCCTCACCCTGATTTCTGGTATCTCCCTAGCTAAGGTGAGCAGACTTAGAATTAGCCAATAAGGCTTAGACAATGGGTTAGACTGAGGTCCCTGGTTCCTCGATGACAGTATTATTCTGAGCCCTGGGGTGTTAGCTCCCTGGAAAGAGGAAAGAACAGTGAACCTAACTCTTCTGCTTCCAGGAACCCAGGCTCCAGTCCTACGATCCCACTCACAGACTGAGCAGGGAGAGAAGGAGTATGGGAAAAAGCTTCACGAACCTCCCCAAAGACACGAATGATACAACTGTTTTACTTACACAACAGAATACTTTTGCTGCCATATTCTGGTCAAACTGGCCAAGGATGATCCGCACATCATTCCCCTGTGGATGGAAGGACACGTCATGAAGGTGAGATGTTCAGCACCCCACAAAGGGTTCAAGGCTGTGACAGACAACATTCCTGCGCCTCTGGCTCTTAGCCCAGAGCTCTGCCTGGGCAGGTGGGCAGGGCAGAACCTCACCCCCAACCCCAGCCCCGCCTGGACTCTCTAGCCCTCTCTAGGGCTGGTTTTCCTTTGGTTCCTGCAATCAGTCTGCCCTGGTCTCATGGGCAAGCCCTAGAGCAATTCTGTACAGGCTGGAGGCTAAAGCTGACTGTTCTCAGGGGTCTTGCAACCTCCCCTGTTCTCCTCCCACCAGGGCAGGCAAACCCTGAGTCCATGCAGGCATCATCTAACCTTCTTCCTCACTTTACATATAGGAAAACTGAGGCCAGATGAGGAGAAAGGAGCTTCTAAGGGCCCCTGGGGAGTTGGTGGCAGAGACAAGACCCCAGTCAACCACACTCTGCTGCCCTGCCACAGTGTTCTAGCCCTTTCTACCTTCTTGACAGTTAATCCCTCAAGAAATTCCCGGAGCCCACAGAGCTTCCCAATTAAGAGGTTTCGGACTTGCTTTGAGCTTTGTTTGCATCTCAGCTCTACAAACCAACCATGGGTGGCCTCTGGTTGCTCCTTTTCCATCTCAGCCCCAATTTCCTCATCTGTAAAATGAGGATAATGGTAGTACTTTCCTTACCGGATTTCTGGGAAGACTAAGTGAAATAGTCCTTGTAAAGTGCTTAACACAGCGCCTAGCACATAGTGAGCGTCCAACTTTATTTTTAAGGAAAATCTATTTTTGAAAGCTCTACATGGGATTACATTCATTATATCAGTGTGGTTAACAGGAAAGTGCACAGTGACCCCTGTGACTCATTCATTCATTCAACAAACAATTACTGAGCATCAGCCAGAGGCTCTCCTGGGTCAGGTAAATGGGGTCTTCGTTGCTTTCTGGGGCATTGGGATCCAGCTGGGTCCTGCCCCAAGGAGAAGAACAGGCTGAAAGAGAATGGGTGGGGCAGCCACCAGGAGACCAGCCAGGCCCTGGCCCACACACCTGCTCCCCATCCCAGCCGCTTCCTGCCCTCCACAGTGAGGCCCAGCCTTGCAGGTGGTGCCACCTTCCTGCTGTTCATCCATCCCCTCCAGCAGGCCTCATGGCCCTTTGATGCATAAAGTAGAAAAATATGCTTTTAAAGATCAGTTTTTAGCATCTTTCAAAATTGGAAAGTGCTGACTGAGAGGCCATTTTACTCATCATGTACTTTAGCAAAATAAAGAAGGCCTGGATTCTAAAATCATCTTTCGTTTGCAAGCAAGAATGGAAAGAAGAGGGGGAAAAAAACACTGGCTCTGAAAGGACTTTAAAAGATCGTTAACAGAGCAGTGGAAGGAAGGCAAGCCTTTGTCATCACCACGTCTGCAATGCTATAAAAAGTTCTAAGCTGCTTCCGTTCTGTGGACTTGCTTCCAGGCATGCTCCAAGATCTTTCTGCTTGTTTGTTGAAAATTTTTAGCATTTTTTGCTGCTGACAGTACCTACCCATTCATCCATCCATCCATCCATCCATCCATCCATCCATTCATCCAGCAAATATCTATTCATCATCTACTTTGTGCAAAACCCTGTGTTGCTAAACATGGTATGGTAAAAACAGCTTATTAGTTTTTGATCAGAGACCTGGGCTCAAATCACAGCTCCACCTCTGATTAGCTGAAAACTTTGGGTCTTAATCTCCTGGAGCCTCAACTCCTTCATCTCTGAGAAAGGGATAACCCTATGTGCCTTGCGCAGCGGTTGTCAGATTCATCATAACGAAACTCACCCACTGGCTCCCATGCTGCTCTCTGCTGGCTGCCCTCCTGCCTCCCTGGCCACTCCTGCTCATAATCCTCATCATCAGCTTCTGACCTTTCTACCCATCCCTAAATGCTGGTGTTCTGTCCTTAGCTCTTTGCTCCCATCACTCTCCCTGGGCCACCTCCTTCATGACCCCAGCCACAACTGTTCTCTTTGTGCCGTGGACTCCAAATCTCTCTCCCCAGCCCCAGCTTTTCTCCAGTTTCCCACCGGACTCTTCCAGTTGGATTCTCTCAGGCACCTCCAACACAACTGTCCCAAGCTGAATCCACCAGCCTTCCTAAGAGGCCCTTTCCTCCTCCTGTGTTTTCCATTTCTGACAATGGTCAGGAACTTGGGAGTCATCTTAGACTCACTCCTCTTCTTCAACCCTCATCCAAGCCATAACCAGAAACTGTTGGTTCTGTCTGCTCAAAACTAGCTCCTTAATCAGCTCCAACCCTCCAGCCCCACTGCCCTGAGTTTGGTCACCATCATTCCTTACTTAGTGAACAGCAACAGCCTCCCTGCATCCTTGCCACGAATCCTGCCCCATTCACCCATCGCCAAAGAGCAGAGGAAGGGTTCACTCCTAGATGATTGTGTGAAATCTGTGCATGGCTTCCTGAGGTTTGCAGATCAAACTCTGAGCTCCTTAGCACATTCAAGATGTGCTAAAGATAAAGATGGTGAAGATCCTATGCAGTCTTTACCAACTGACTTCTGCTCAATTCTCTATCACATTTCTCATATCCTGCCTTGGCAGTGAGTCCTAAAACAGGACTGCCATTCATTCATTCACTCATTCATTTATTTATTCATATTGCCACTCCGCCCCCCACCCATTCTGCAAGTCTATCCCTCCAGAGTGCCCTTCCCTCCCCTCCTACTCACTTTGCCTGCACGGCTGCTACTCACCCTTCCTACCTTAGCCCAGGCTCCTCTGCTCTGAGAAACCATGTCTCTGTCCCATCAGGCTTGTGGCCACTTCTTCCTCTGTGAGCCTGGAGCACCCTGTGCTTCCCTCCAATATGGCTCAAATCCACTTACTTGTCTGTCTTCCCCACTGAAGTAAGGGTAACTTGACTCATCTCTGAATCCCCAGCTCCCAGAACAAGGCACTACACATATGTCAACAAATACGTGTTTAATGCACGATGAAGTGAATTAATCCAGTGTGCAGCATCACGCACAATGCCTGGCCCGCACTGCTTATTCAGTCACTAGTAGCCATTATCATCACTGTACTAGCATCTGGCCAGCCCCATGGTCTAGACCCTGGGCTCACCATGTCTACTTCTTGAGTAGACCGAGGGAACCATATCTTCACAGCTGACCTCCTGACCACCTGCTGACAGTTAAGTAACCAGCTCTGCCACTTGTGGACCATTTGGTGTCTTCGTTGCTATGACAACCAAGTTGCAAGGACCACTTGGTTCGGTGCTCCCAGGCTGTTAGATTTGGATGGGGCCCATGGGATCACCCATCTGGCTAATCTCTTCCCAGAGAGGTACAAGGCTTTCCCAGGGCTCCACAGAACCAAAATGAAAGCCAGAGCTCTCACTTTGGTGCTCCTTGACCATTAGAGGGCCCTGGAGAAAGATCCGATGCAGAACCAGGTCATGCCTGCTGCAGGAAGCTGTGAACACACACTCCGCTTCTGGATGGTGAGAAAGAGGGGGCAAGATGCTGCCAAGTCTGGGGGGAAGGAGGGGCAGCCCAGAATCCAGGGTTGGGGAGAGGCCAAACAGGGGATGAGGCTGGATGAGGATCTTGGGGGACGCCATAGAGCAGCATAAAGAGTTTGAGGTGCTTCTCAAACTAGGATATGTTCATTCTAGAGCATGGGGAGGTATCCTGAGAGTAGGAAATGCAGATACACCAGGTTCTTCTCTCTGAAGTAGCAACTTACTGGAAGATTCAGGGGTGAGGGGAAAGGTTTTAGATTTGGGGAATTATAACAGCTTTTCCACACATGTGCACACTCTCGTAAAAGTTCCAGAATCATGCTTTTCAATGTTGCATAGCTTGTATCTTTTTCTGAAAGTCCAGAGAGCAGAAAGAAGAAATTTGGGAATAGCAGTAGGCCCTGCTTTCAGCCAAGCCCCCTGCCTCCCTGCCAGGGTGTGGGCCCATTCTCTTATACTGAAAGGGCTTGGGGCAATTTAGGCAGTAGTAGGGGGTAGGGAGGGGCAGCCATAACCATCCCTGAGGATGACAGTGACAGATCAGAGCTGTGATATCACAAAGGACTGGAAACATGGCAGAGGGCGGGGTCTGGAAAATCCTGTGCCCTTCCAGGGACTTGGCTGTGTAGGGGCCCTTCCTGGAGTGAAAGCAGATGACCTGAGTTGGGGCAGATGAGATGGTCAGGTCTAGGGTTGGAGACCACACATGGAGACCTATGTTCACACCCTCAAGAGGCTACTTCCACGGGAAAGGGGCAAACGTGGAAGGAAACAGCCATGGGAATGTGGTAGGAAAATGGGGAGGGGTGTTCAGCCCAAACCCTCCCTCCCCCCAGTGATGGGATGAGTGAGGGAGAGGCCCACTAAACTCCCTCTGGAGAGGAGTCTGATGTTGCCAACCCCGGGTAGGTTTCCTTTCCTCTTTCTTGACTCTGTCTCATCCCTCATCTAGAACCACTTTGTCTCTGGGATGCTTAAAGAGAGCTAAACACACACACACACACACACACACACACACACACACACACACACACACACACACACACGACACTTAGCAAGGATAATCCAATTCAAAGAACTAGCGTGTACCCCCGGTTTGCAAGCAATCTTAACACCATAAAAATAACAACTCTCGAGCCCTTTCTGAGCTGTTGTGCTAATCGGTCCGTCAGCCCCACCCTGGAAGGTGGGCGCTATTTTATACTCACTTTGGAAAGATTCATGAGCAAAGCAGGGTCCAAAGAACACTACAGCCGGGGCAGGTGCACCTCCTTGAGGCTGGTACACCCGCCCTGGCTGCAGTGAGGGTGGGCTGCTGACAGCTCGCTCCCTTCTCTGGAGAACTGCCCTCAGCTAAGGGGAGCTTCCTGGCCATGGGAGCCATGCCATGCCCACACCCCACAGAGAGCAGCCAACAACTGACTCACATTGGTGGAAAACTCCAGCCCCCTTGCTAAAAGGTGGGATCAGCTCTGTGGTGCCGTCTGTGCTCC
Source organism: Macaca mulatta (assembly GCF_049350105.2). NCBI lineage: Eukaryota > Metazoa > Chordata > Mammalia > Primates > Cercopithecidae > Macaca > Macaca mulatta. Next base: position 59,924,014 of record NC_133420.1, on the reverse strand, counting down.
AGAGACCCCTCTGGGGCCAGGCTAAACTGGTATCCATCCAAGACAGAGCCCCTCCTGCCTCATCCTGCTTCCCTCCCCTTCTCCTAAGAGTACTCCCTCAATAAATCACTTTCCCAAGCATCTCAGGCTCTGTTTGTAGGGACTTCAACCTAAGACGCCAGGTCACACAAATAGGTGGTGGCACTGGCCTTGCCCCAGGTGGGTGTGGTCCCAGAGCCTGAGTGATTGACCCTTCACTCCTATCTACTGCCTCCCAGCTGAGGAGGCAAACCCCACTGGGTCTGAGCTGCTGGAGCTCAGCACTCAATCTGCAGCAACAGCTAATCGAGAAAAGTCATGCAGATGTTGAAGTGAAAGGATATAAATGGCAAATGCAATCCTGAGCCACTAAAATCGCTGGTGTGCATTTAAAAGTGCAGGACAGCAGAGGTGAGGAAGATTAGGGACCATGCCCTCTGGCCAGCCTTCCTTGCCTCCGGAGCATGGAATCTTGCAAGGAAGGTCAAGCTCAACCCTGAGCCTCAGCCTGACCTCTGGGCTGTCTGGAATCTCCTGCCACCCATGCATCTGTCTAGACCCACTCAATGGCTTCCTGTTTTCTCAGAGCCTAGCCTTGCAGACTACCTACTGTGCTGGGCTGCTGAAAATTCAAATGTCACAATGCTATATAAAGAGATGAGATGCTATAAATCCCTAAGGCAGCTGAGCTGTTAGAGGCTGGCCATGACCTGGGCCAGCAGGCACTGCCTAAGGCTTCGGAAGCCCAGGCCAGTCCTGTGCCCCAACTGTCTGGCTGCAGACCTGGAGTGGGCCCTAGAAGGTTAGCCTAGAAGTGTTCTCCAAAGTCCTTCCTGGCTCTGACAAACTGATTCCACACCCAAAATGAGTAGTCTCTTTTATTTAGCTAAAATTTGTCTTATTTAGACCCCATCCCCCACTGGAAATGTCCGTAAAGGCAGAGAAGCACACGCTTCACTCTCAAGGAAGGGAGCGAAGAGGGAATAGCCCACAGCAGCCCAGTGGAAAGCATGGCATTTCTTTAAAGTTTATTCTTGTATCTTGAAAATTCATGTATATTTAACACTCCAATAATGTATCTATGTCATAAGTTAAAAATAATACCTTTTCGTCTCCATGTCTCTGAGCAAACCTGGCCTGTGAGAAAGATGCACCATGTTTATTCTGCAGCTTTGCGTCCCCTTGGGGTGCCTGTATGAACTTCAGTTTCAGGCAGTCAGGATGGACTCCTGACCTGTGGGGGTGGCAGTTCTCCTCAGGTCTCTCCTATCTGGTTGGGAAAAAGGGAGTCAATTCCCTAAGGACTTGTTTTTGGCCAGAGTTGAGAGGGAGAACACAGTTCCCACTAGGACTTTCCCACAGAGCAAGGGGAGGGCAGTCCTCTCAAAGCCTATCTTTGTAGTCGACGTATGACAGGCAGAATAATAGCCACATCCTGGCTGGGCACAGTGGCTCATGCCTGTAATCCTGGCACATTAGGAGGCCAAGGCAGGAGAATCACTTGAACTCAGGAGTTCAAGACCAGTCTGGGAAACATGCAGAAACCCTGTCTCTACAAGAAAAAAAAAAATATATATATTTTATGTATATTTTAATATATTATATATATATAAAATATATATTTTATATAAAATATATATTATATATAATATATATTTTAAATATATATTATATATAATATATATTTTGAATATATATATTATATAAATATATATATTTTATATAAAAAATATATATAAAAATATAAATATATATATTTAAAAATATATACACTTTAAAATATATATATTTAAATATATATACTTTTAAAAATATATAAATATATATTTATAAGTATATATTATATTATATATTATACAAACATATATAATACATAAATATATATATACTTTAAAGTATACATATTTTAAATGATCTGTCTCCCCGCATTTCTTCTTAGTAATAAAACAGGAATTTAAAACAGATATATATATTTTTAAAGTATATATATATTTACATATATATATATAAATTGGCTGAGTGTGGTAGTACATGCCTGTAGTCCCAGTTACTTGGGAGGCTGAGGTGGGAGGATTGCTTGAGCCCAGGAAGTTGAGGCTGCAGTGAGCTGTGATCACACTACTACACTCCAGCCTGGGCGACAGAGTGAGACCCTGTCCCCACTCCCCTAGCCCCCCAAAAAAGGCCACATCCTAATCACCAGAACCTGTGAGTATGTTATGTCACGTGGTAAAGGGAAAAGGCACATTGCAAATGGAATTAAGGTTGTTTATCAGCTGATCTTAAAATAGGGAGATTTTCTTGGATTTTCCAGGTGATAATGTATTCACAGGGTCCTTAAATGCATTCATGTATTCACAGGGTCCTTAAACATGGCCGAGGCAGAGACAGTGATACAGTGTGGGAAAGGCTCCACTGACTATGGCTCCCTTTGAAGACAGAGGAAGGGGGCTGCCAGCTGAGGGATGCAGGTGGTCTCTAGATACTGGAACTAGAGTTTCCCGAAGGAACTTGGCCCTACTGACACTGTGATGTTGGCCTGTCAAGATCCATGTAGGACATCTGGCTTCCAGACAGTAAGACACATTTGTGTTGCTTGAAGCTGTTCAGATTTGTCACAGCAGCAACGGGAAATGCAGATACCGCCCTCTCTTGAGAGGCCTTACCTTAGGCTGATCCTGTCTCCCTCCCCGCTCTGCTGGGGTTCTAGGACACTCAGTTGTTGCTGACTAGTCAAGTAGCTTTTCTGTTCAAAGCTGTCCCCTTAATGTGAGGCTTAAGGATCCCCACTAGTATTGTTGGAGAATTGGGCTATTTTTGTGAGTCACTCAAAAAAGAAAGCCAAACATGGCTCTAAATGGCAGAGACATATTTTCTTTTCCTTTTTTAAGAGTAGAAAGCCTGGCTCAATTTAGAGGGTCTTCATGATGTTGCACTGGGCCCAAATATTGCATTAATATAAAAAGTAAAGATGAGAGCTTTCTGCTTATCTGTGTCTTTCTGTCATTCCCTAGTGCTTTTTTTTTTTTTAACCACTCCTCCACTTAAGGCAAGTAGGTTGCAAAGCCACTTCATTCCTGTTTTATTACTAAGAAGAAATGTGGGGAGACAGGTCATTTAAAAATGTTGGGTATGAGTAACCTTGGAATGTTGAGAGGCTATGCAGGAATCTTTCTGCTGACTGAGGAGTGTGGGTGGACACGAAGCTGGGAGGCATGCCGTGGAGGTTCAGAGCCAGTCCGTAGCTAGACTGCTGAGCTAGAATCGCAGCTCAGTCACTTAATCAGCTTCATGGCCTCAGGATAGTTATTAAACTTCCCAGAGCTTCAGTTTCTCTACCTATAAAATGGGGATAATAATAGTACCTATCTTCAGAGCAGGTGGTGGCAAACACTTTCTATAAAAGTCCAGATAGTAAATATTTTAGGTCTCATAGGCCATATAGTCTCTGTTGCAATTACTCAATTCTGCCACTGTAGCACAAAAGCAGCCAAAGACATTGTGGTGAATGGATGTGTTCCTATAAAACTTTATTTACAAACACAGAGAGTGGGCCAGATTTGGCCCATGAGCTGTAGTTTGCTGACTGCTATTATAAAGTTATTGTGGGGATGAAATGAATTCATGAATCTGTGAGCACAAAGGGAGTGCTTAAAAGTGTCCTCCTTTGATGTTGAAGCAGAAGCGTTGGATGAGGTCAGAAGAAGAGGCTGTGATAAGATGGAGAGAGAGAAGAGGAGCCCTCTGGAAAGAGGTGCCTGCTGGCACAGCACTGACACAGGCAAGCAAGGCTCCTGTCTCCTCTGGTAAATTCACTTGCAATAGGGAAGCTCTGTGGTCCCAGAGACCCTAAATGAATTGCTCACAATCTCTCAACTTTGCTTACTGTCTCGAAGTTTGGATTTTAGAAAGTCCTTTGTTATTATTTTAAGATATTCATTAAAACATAGGGAATTCCATGGCTTCTTTCCCTGAAATTCCCTAATTTTATTATTTAGTGTTTTATTATTTCGTCTTTTCTCTATTCCAGTGTCTCCCAAGTTTCGAACATAATATCAACTACTGATTTTTCAGTCCCTGAGAGAGCCCAACAGTCTGCATATGGCGACCATCACACAATTGGGACGGCCCAGTGCCGTCTCTACAGAGGAAGACATCAAGGCGGGGATGGAGTCCAACCCTGGGTCCACTTGATTCAAAAGCCCCTGTTATGCTTGGTGTGGTGGCTCATGCCTATAATCCAGCACTTTGGGAGGTCAAGGCGGACGGATTACCTAAGGTCAGGAGTTTGAGACCTGCCTGGCCAACATGGTAAAACACCATCTCTACTAAAAATACAAAAATTAGCCAGGCGTGGTGGAGGGCGCCTGTAATCCCAGCTACTCAGGAGGCTGAGGCAGGAGAATCGCTTGAACCCGGGAGATGGAGGTTGCAGTGAGCCAAGATCGTGCCACCGCACTCCAGCCTGGGCGACAGAGTGAGACACACACACACAAAGCCCCCGTTCTGAGTTTCTGTCTGGGATGATGAAAAAGTTCTGGAAGCAGATAATGGGATGGTTGTACAACACTGTGAATGTACTTAATGTCACTGAAATGAACACTTAAAAATGGTTAAAATGGTAAATTTTATGTCACATATATTTTACTACAATAAAAAAACAAAGGGTCACAACTAGAACAGCATTCCCTATACTTTCTGAGTTCTGACAAAAAAGGAAAAAAGAATGCTGGTGATTTCTGTGCAAGTAGGGCATAGGGTTCCTGATGGTGGAGGCAGGGGGCTGTGGATGGAAGGGACTTTTGGGGTATCTGATAAAGTTCTCTGACCTGTGTCCTGTTTGCCTTATGACATTTAGACATTCATTTGATTTCTGTGGCTTTTAAATTGTTGTTTCATTTCACAATAAAAGATTTTCTTTAAAAGTTCCTGTTCTTTCCACAAATATATTTGCTCTCCAGAGCACCTGGACTGAACTGAGGCAATTGCCCCTCTCATGTCAGTTCCAGACATAAGGGTCTGTGGATGCCCCATGGTTGAAATAACGCACCACCAATTCTTCTGAAAAATGGAAATACGAATACAGGGCAGAAGGCCACTTCGGAGAAGGTGCATGAAACAACTGAAATGTCCAGAAAGGGAAATCCGACACCTGGATCTCTCCCCAGGAGTGCCAAGGACTTGGTCTGTGCAGAGCAGCTTCCTAGCCCCGCCTGGAAACAGCTAAACTTTAGCCACCCCCTGTTCAGAACAGGCTTGGAATGAGCTTAAAGGGCCTCGTGACTTCATCACACAGAAATGGTTTTATTTCCTGACTTTCTTGATACAAATTTCGATACACATCTGCTAAATCAGCCTTATTAATTTCATTATTCAGTTCCTCTGTGCTCTTGCCTTTTTTCGCCTGGGTGAACTGTCCAAGAATGAGAGAGAGATGTGATGCCTCCCAACGCTATTGTGTTTCTGTCAATTTCCCTCTCTATTTTTAACAGGCTTTTCTTTCTTTATTTCAGTGAGATGTAATTTAAAGCAATAATAGACTATGAGTGTGTTATTCTCAAGGTGGATTGAAGCCTTATCTATAGAAAATGACTCTCCTGAGTCCTGTTTGACACCTGTACCTTGAACACGCTTTGGTCTGATATGAATACTGGGATTCTTGCTGTAGTTTGATTTGCTTGGTAGACCTCTGCTCAACCTTTTACCTTTACCCTTTCAGTATCATACCTATCAGTACGTTTATCTGAAGTAAATAGCTAGACTTCGTGTTTCGAAACACAATCTGAAAGTCTTTTCCTTTTGATAATGAGTTTGGCCTGTTTGAACTTCCGGTCAGAATCAGTGTATGTGGTCTGCAATGATCTGTTTTGTGCTTTCTGGTTTTCATGTTTGCTTTCTATTTCGAAACAAGGATGAGATTTCCTTTGTTTTATTTTTGTGTTTCTGCAGCTTCAGGTTCTGTTTGCATTATGGTATATTTACCACTGAGTTATTCAAAGCATTCTTTAGCTTACATCTCTCTAATTATGAAACTCATGAGCAAAATGGTCTCTTTTGAGTCCCTCTCCTAGTTAACGCCAGGAGTTAAGCACTCTTTTTAAAAAAAAATCATCTCTTCTTAGGCCTGTGAAGGTAATTTGGATTTTTATATCTCAATTATGCCTATTGCCGTATCTATTTTTGCATTATGTATAAAATTATATGTAATTTTTGCATCTGCATTACACTTTTATAAAATTATTTAGACTTCGTTTTCCTTCCATGGGTTCCCATGATCCCTGCTCAGCCATTTCTATCACGACCTCAGCCGTAAAGTATGCCCTCGCTCTTGGCTGCGTCGCACTTCAGGATTAGCTTCAAGAAGGGGACCTGGCTGGAACATCGTGTGAGCCCCATACAGTGGAGAATGTCTCCCGTTGCTCCACTGTCTCTGGGATGTAATGCTTCAGAGGAGTCGGAGAGTGGCCTGGTTTTTGCATCTCTATGGGAAGTTTGTTTTTTTCCTGGCCTAGATATTTGTAAGATTTTCTCCACTAAGTATGTCAAAATTTTGGCAAAACCTGTCTAAGTATGACTCTCTTTTCACCAGTTCTGCAGAAGCTGGCTAGTTTGCTCATATAGTCTGTACATTTCCATATAAAATTGTTGATTTTGTAGTTCAAAAATTGTAGAATAATGGAAATTCTGTATGGCCCAATCTATAGTTCTAAGTCTGTCTTGAGCCCACTTAAGCTTGTTTCCTATTAAAAACAAAAAAACAAAAAACAAGAAACAAAAAACAAAAAACAAAAATTCTTCTTATTTGAAAACAGAAAAATTGTGGAGACTGTATACAGAGTTCCCATACAACCCCTCATCCAGTTTTCCCTATTATTAATGTTTTATATTAGCATTTTGTGCATTTGTCACAATGAATAAATATTGATGTTATTATTAGCTAAAGCCCATTCTTTAATCAGATTTCCTTAGTCTTTTTCTCAAACATCCTTTTTCTATTCCTGGATCCCATCTAGAATATACCACATTGTATTTAGTTGTCATGCCTCCTTCAGCTCCTTTTGGCTCAGGCTTTCTCTATTTTTGATGAACTAGACAGTTTGGGGGAGTATTGGTCAGGTATTTTGTAGGATGGCCTTCAACTGTAATTTGTCTGATGTTTTTCTCATGGTTAGACTGGGGTTATGGGATCTGGGGAAGAAGACCACAGAGGTAAAGTTATTTCCATCACATTATGTCAAGGGAGCTTTCAACGTGACTTATCACTGCTGACGTTGACCTTGATTGCCTGGCTCAGGGAACGTATGTCAGGTTTCTCAACTGTCAAGTTATTCTTTTTTATCCCCCCTCTTTTCCTACTGTACCCTTTGGAACAAAGTAACTTAAGAAGTGTGTAGTTATGACCTACCTCTTTGGAGTGTGAGGTATCTATGTAAATTATTTTGAATTCTTCTGTGTAGGAGATTTGCCTATGCTCTCCCATTTATTAGTCAATCATTTACGTAAGAGTAAACTGGTGGAGATTTACTTTATACTTTGGGTTATATTCTAATACTACTTTAATTTTTGTGTTCAAATTGTTCCAGCTTTGGCCACTGGGAGCTCTGTCAATCAGCAACTGTACTCCCTTGATACAGCCCCACCAGTATGTGTATTACTCCTTACCTTCTGGTGTTACAAAATACCCCAGAATCATCTTGTCTATTTCCTGCCCCATAGAACCAGCCATTTGTCTAAGGAGCCCTGGTTCCTTTTACTGGAGAATGGTGTTAGGGACCAAAATCTGAATGGTAGGTGTGCTCATTGCTACCATTTCTACTGCTTTGGATTTTGGTTCTGTTTTTGTCCTGGTTTTCCCTTAGGAAAACTCCCTTCTCCAGTATCCACAACTGTTATCCTTTATCTCACTGGATTGATCTCTTTGGCGATTTCCTCTGAATTTTGGGAAAGTATCTCAAGTTTGCCCTCCACCTTATTGATTTCTTATTTTTCTTAGCTTTAATTCTGCTCTCTACTACCTCCAATGCAGATTCCAGTTCTACCATTTGATATCTGGTTTTCTTGCCTGTCCTCTGTACCTCCTTCTCCATCTTAACCCACAAGAACTCAGAAACTTGCTTTTCCTCTGAGGTTTCCAAAAGTAACTACCTTCCCGTCATTCCTGAGTATTATATCCTTGTATCCTCTGGTGCATTTTGTCCAGACTTGGTATTTCATTCACACACACTCAACAAACAGTTGAGCAAATTAGGTTGGGGTTTAGGTGATGGGAAATAGAAGAGTGACCAACACAGATAGAAATTTCTGCTTCCTGGAGCTTACATTCTAATGGGAGGAGACAGACGATAAAGTACCAGGTAAAATGAATAGAAGGCCAGATACTCTTAGAGGTTGAATTGTGTATATTGAAGTCATAACCCCTCGTACCTCAGAATATGACCTGATTTGAGAGCAGGGTCATTGCAGATGTAACTAGTTAGGACAAGGTCATACTGGAATGGGGGAGGCTCTTATCTAACATGACCAGTGTCCTAAAAAGACAATATAAAGAGAAGAGAGGACATGCCATGTGTGGTAGAGATTGGTGTGATGCAGTGGTGAGCCACAAACTGCCAAAGATTACCGGTGACTCCAGCAGCCAAGAGAAAGGCATGGAAGAGTCCTAAGCCTTTGAGAGAGCACGTTCTGTAGTTATAAACCACCTAGTTTGTGGTACTTTGTTGCAGCAGTCCCAGGAAATGAAAATAGGTATCGATCAGTGAAATGGAGGAGAAAATTAGCAGAAAGGGGCAAATGGGAGTTGGAGGAACAGGGATTTCAATTTTTAAATACAGTGTTCAGGGAAAGCCTCTGGGAGAAGGGGGTGACTGGAAGAAGACTGCAAGAGGCACAAGAAGGAGCTGTGCAGGTGTCTGGGTGAGGGGAGCCTTTGCCAACAGATGAGGACTCTGTCATTGGTGCTGCTCTCCTGGCTTATGTGGTGCCAGAATCCTTTCTCAGAAGTACATGCAGGGCAGTGGAGAAAGCTGGGCCATGACATTGCCCAGACATGGGTTTGAATCCCAACCCACCATTTTTCAGTTGGGTGTCTTGGGGTAGTTGCTAACCTTCTTGAGTCTTGAGTCCACATCTGTGAAACAGGAATACAAAAATTCCCTCCATCTGAGGACTTTGGGGAGGATGAAATGAGCAAATAAAGTGAAGGGCTCTGCACAGGGCCTGGCCTGTGGTCAATGCACTGGAAAGGTGGCTATTTCAGCTGTTATTTTCATTATGGTTAATGTCGGTGCTACTTCTGTTGGAGTTGGTTGGTTGATGGGCAGAGAGCCCAGTTTCATCCCCAGTTTCTTGCTGACTTTCAACTAGTATCTCTGCTCTGCACACAAAGGTTCTTTAAACATTAAAGTCTGTAGATGCTGGGCCTCTGGAGCTCAGGGAGCTATTTCAAGTGCCCGGCATGGGGAGATGCCTCTGCGTGTGGCATGAGAACGTCAGCGCAGCTGCAGGCCCCCCCCTCCTCTCCCAACCCTGCCCCAGATGCTTCCTGCAGAGCAGCCACCCCACCCCTGAATCCTCCAGGCCCCACATAGCCTGTGACACTGCAAGGGGGAGACCTGGCTCCAGCCACCTCGGCTGTCAAACAGGCCCTTCCCTGACTACTGTGTCCTCATCTGCAGAGGCTCCCGAGGCTGAAATGTGACCCTTAGGCTCTGTGTCTGCTCTGAAGGAGGTGGTAGACAACTGATATGTTGCTTTCCTTGCTCCCCTTCTCTGGGCTTTGGGCTCCCCATCTGTGAACTGGAGGATTTAGAAGGCAACTGCTGTAAGCTGCTACCTGCTCTGACTGGTGTAACCTGGGACCCACACGAGACAGAAGGGACATATCTGCAGTTGGCATCTGGGGTCTCCATGCCATTGACTTCAAGGGAGTGCCTGAAGGAATGGAGGAGAGGGAAAGAGGAATCTGATAGCTCTGATGACACTGGCATCTGCTTACAAACCTCCAGGAAGTCCCCAGGATAAAAGATCAAACTTCTAAGCTTGGCATTCAAGGCTCCTGGGAACTGACTTCTGTTTCAGCCTCCCTTCTACCCCACTCCAGGTACTTCTGCCTCTGTGGAATTCCTGCTGATCCTAAGCCATGATGAGCATGCCTATCCTACCCTCTGATCTTCCCTCCTACCATGCCGGGCTCCTGTAGGAGGGGATCCCTCTCTTCCTCCACCACCAAATGTTGTCTCTTTATGGAGCCTTGTCTGAGCCCTCTCCCCAGGTGGGATGAGTCACTTCCTCCCTTTGTTGCCAGGCCCCTTTGTTCCTGTTTCCCCTGAGAGGTCTCTCTGTCTTCTTCACCATGCTGGGAGCAATATGAGGACAAGGTCAAGGCCGATGATGTCTATGAGCCCAGGAGAGGGTCTGGTTTATAAAAGCTGTTTGAGAGAGTTTGCAGAATGAATGGACAAATGAAAGTTAGAGACTGACTTACAACTGGGGAAACTTCTAGTTGACCCTGTTTCTAAAGTAAGTATCACCATCCGGATAGGGGTCAGGAGCCTGGGCTTTCAGTTGCAACAACAAGACTTGTTTGCTGTGGGCTTTCTGCAAGACAGTTCCTCTCTCTGTGACTCTTCAAAACAGACATGATAATCATGTGTGCCCTGCGTGCCCCTGACACTGTGTTGAGAGATATAAAACCATCAGGAAAGTGCTCAGTGGCTGTGCACCTGCAGCCAGCACCTCTGGCCAGTGTTGGACAGCAAGGAAGGAAAAGCCAAGGGAAGCCAATTCCTGGGAGCTTCTCCTGTCTGGGATGCCAAGGTGGAAATGAACTTGAGACCCAGACCACACTTGAGGCTCCTTCATAGTCAGGTAATTTGGGCACCCAGGGCATTGAGATCACCCTGTGGCTAGCCACACCTACCTTCAGCTTTTTGACACTGGTACAGGGATCATTGGAGAAGCTCTCGGTGTCTGAAATCTCAATGTCCTCGCCATACAGAACGCCAGTCAGGTCGTTCCGCACCTGTCAGCAAAGAGAAAGCAGAGGGTGGGTGTGCTGGGGACCATAGGAAGGATCAGTTCAGAGGGGTCATCCTGGGGAAGTCAACTGGGCAAAGCGAGTTTCTCTACTCCACCGACAATGCAAAGTGAGTGGTTTTGTTTTACATTATTAACTAGACCAGCCCATGAAAACTTGAGGATTCCCCAGTCCCACCCTGCAACTGACACATGGATACAAGGAGGCCAGACAGGGAAGGGACTTTCTAAGATTGCCCAGGGAGTTCCTGCAAGAGTCAAGATTAGCACCTTTGCTGGTGTTTCTCCACCACATCACACTGTCTCCAAATCAGGCTATTCAATTACGTCTTTGTTAATATGTTGCATTATTTATTTGCAACATTATTTCACTTTTATGGTGAGGAAATAGCTAAGATATTCAAAGACAATACAGAGTAGAGGAAAGAGGAAAGAAGTATGGAACCTGCCTGTGATGTTAAACATAACTATGTGTCTACTGACACACAGAATGAGGAATATCTATGGATGTGAAAAGCAAAGGCCTGCAAACTCCAGTGTTACCAGGACCAGCCAGTGTGTGAACTAGCCTGTGTGGAAGGACATTACAGAATGATAGGGCTGGGCATGGGCTCACACCTGTAATCCCAGCGCTTTGGGAGGCCAAGACGGTGGGATTGCTCGAGCCCAGGAGTTCAAGACTGCAGTGAGCCATGATCATGCCACTGTACTCCAGCCTGGGTGACAGAGCAAGACCTTGTTTCAACAGAGCAAAACAAAACAAAAGACAGCAACAGTTGGTTGCTGAGTTAGAACGTGGGTTGAGGGTTACCAGACCTTCTGATTTTTAGGGGGAAAATCAGAAATTCAGACTTTTAAAATATAAAATCCCCTAATTTTTAAATGTGGATACTATTTTGAATTTAAAAAAAAAAAAAAAACAAAGTAAGGACCGAACCACATAAACTTAAAGTCTGTATCTGGCCTGTGGCCATGGCTGCGCACCCTCTGACACAGAGCGATGGAAACTGGACTTTGTGTTTTGGTAGCAAGAACTAGGTTGGGGTTAGGGGATCCAGCTTCTAGTTCCTGCTGTAGCACTGACTTGCTTGTGACCTCAACCTCTCATGTGATCCTCCCCTTCTCTGGGCCTCAGTTTCTTCCTCTTTAGGAGATGCTTTAAGCACTTCTTGTTCACACCCATTAGCATGGCTATTACCAAAAAGCAAAACCACAAGTGTTGGTGAAGATGTGGAGAAACTAGAACCCTTGTGTATTGCTGGTGGAAATGTAAAATGCTGCCGCTGCCGCTGCTGTGGAAAACAGTATGGCAGCCCCTCAAAAGAGTAAATATAGAATTACCACATGATCCAGCTATTCCACTTCTGGGCACATACCCAAAAACTTGAAAGCAGGGACTTGACAGACAATTTACACCCATGTTCATAAGGGCAAGTGTTCACTGTAACTAAAAGGTAGAAGCAACCCAAACATTCACCGCTCAATGAATGGATAAACGAGCTGTGGTATATACAGACAGTGAAATATTATTCAGCCTTCAAAAGGAATAAAATTCTGACACATGCTACAACATGGATGAACCCTGAAGACATCATGCTATGTGAAATAAGGCAGACACAAAAGGACAAATATTGTATGACCTATTCATACGAGATACTCAGATTAGTCACATTTATAGAGACAGAAAGTAGAATGGTGGTTACCAGCAGCTGAGGGGAGGAGGGGAGGAGGTGTGATGGTTTAATGGGCACAGAGTTTCAGTGTGGAATGATTAAAAAAAAAAAGTTCTGCAGATGCAGTAGTGATAGTTGCACCAACATGTGAATATACTTACTGCTACTGAACTGTACCCTTATAAATGGTTAAAATGACAAATTTTCTGTTATGTATATTGTACCACAATAAAAAAGAACTTCTTATTTCAACACTTGGTGGATCCTTGTAATGTATCCATCAGAGCATTTTGGATAATCTGGCCCTAAATGTCACAGGATGGTTACCATCAAGGAAGGGAGACAAAAGAGACTGTGATGGGAGCTGCCATCTTTTATTTCTTTGAGAGAAACATGAAGTAAATGGAGCCAATGTGAACATGTAATCATTCCGGCTAGCAAGTCCATGGGTGTTTATTTTACTCTGAATGCTTGAAATGCCTTGCGATCAATGTTTTGTAAAAACAAAGACGCTGTCCCAGTCAGGGTGATCCTTGTCCATCCTTCGTTTTTACCTCAACTTGATGGAAGATTGGTGACTAGTCAATGCGGGGGGAAAGTTAACTTTTCCATTGGAGTTTATTTCTGCTGCCTCAAATCCTTTTGGATACAGGTGGGTCCCATGATGAGTTCTGAGCATCACGAGGGTGTCGTGGAACAACAGTCATTATTAAACAGGGAAAACATGCACACGTGGCCCTCCTGGGAGGAGCTCAATGCGTGAGCTCCTGGAAACACACAGTCAAGCCTTGGCTCTCCACTTGCGTGGCACCCACATTCTGAGAAACTACTCAAGCTCTGAAGTCTCAGTTTTCACACCTATAAGATGGGGGCAATACAGCAAGTAGCTCACGGGGCTGACTCAAGGCCCACCAGAAACACTGAAGATGTGGAATGGCTTTGTAAACTCTAAAGTTCTACACACCACTTAGAAGTTGCAGTGATCATTCCCAGGCAAATGGCAAAGCATCAAGGCAGCAGCGGCTTGGGTATCCACATGTGTGTACTAATGTGTGCATGAAAGCTATATATAAACATGGCAGAATAAAACGTTTTATAGGTGATCAGACCTCAAAACAAACGGACAAAACACACCCTAGATGTCACCTCATCCCTCCCCTCATTTCACAGATGAGGAAACTGAAGTGTGATTCCCAGTCCTGGCTGGCTCTTCGGGATTCTGCCCGATGTGGACAGTTTCAGAGGCCCAGTGAACCAGAACAGACCAGAACAGATGGTCAGTGAGGTCCGCCACTCACCGCCCATAATCTCAGCACCAGGAGTCTGTGCTCACCTGAAGTATTTATCCTAATGGACTTTCTGGGGAAAGCAAATGGAGGCAATCAGTAATATTATAAATGACATTTTAAAGTAACAAAAGCATAGAAAAGAAACAATGTAATAGATCTTCCTCACAAGGGAAAAAATTTACATGCTCCTTAAGTGGGTAGAAAGACCCTTTAGTACACTGATGGAAGATTTACTAAGAAAATTTGTAAATACCTGGGTTTCCTTCTGTAACTGCAGTTATCTCTTATTTAAAACAGAGCCAGGCCAGGTGCGGTAGCTCACGCCTGTAATCCCAGCACTTTGGGAGGCCAAGCCGGTTGGATCACCTGAGGTCGGGAGTTCAAAATCAGCCTGGCCAACATGGCGAAACCCCGTCTCTACTAAAAATATAAAAATTGGCCAGGCAGTAGTGGCATGTGCCTGTAATCCCAGCTACTTGGGAGGCTGAGGCAGGAGAATCACTTGAACCTGGGAGGCAGAGGTTGAAGTGAGCCAAGATTGCACCATTGCACTCCAGCCTGGGCAACAGAGCAAGACTCTGTCTCAAAAAACAAAAACAAAAACAAACAAACAAAAACTGGAGCCAATGTCTTGCCATTAATTTCATTTCTGCAAAATGATTTCCTTTTATCTATTAATCTCCTGTATAAAAATAGAAGTATGTTCTTCTCAGAAAGGAAAAACTCTTAATTCCTAATAAAATACAGTCACACACACAACATACTCTCACAAACACACATACACACACACACACACACACACACACAAAGTATGGCAGGGGGTGCCCCTGGGGGTCTAATCTGCATATTGGGCCAAGTGAGGCAGCCACCAGGAGTCTGATTTGCTGAAAGCTCTGGGCATCCTGAGAGGGACGGGGAGAGATGGGTAATGATGGGCAGGGGAGGTTAGAAGGCTGCCCCTCACCTGGAAGGGAGCCCCAGGAGGGCAGGAGACACAGACTGACAGGCAGTGAGGAGAGCTGTGAGCAGGCACCCAGGGCTGCTGGGAGGGAGGTGAGGAAGGACTGGGCTCCCTACAGGCCAGGGCCTCTGGGGTTACCCAAAGGGAAAACTCTCCCCGCTTCTGGTACAGCGGATCCAGGACCTGGCCAAGGAACAAATCCACAAGGAGCTGAAAACATTTGGCATGGAGAGGAACGGATGGGTCAGAGCCCCTGGAATAAATAATCTGCGGTAAGAGGCTTGGAGGCAATAGTTGTTAACTCGACACCTCCTCCTCACCCCCGCGACAAGAACGGGTGTGGCCCATCCATGTGAGTTCGTGCCAGAAAGCATGTCCCTGAAGCAGTGGTTCTCAAACAGTGGCCCCTGCACCAGTAACACCAGCACCATCTGAGAATTTACTAAAAATGCAAACTCTCCAACCCTGCCCAGAACTACTGAATCAGACACTACGGGGTGGGGTCCAGCACCCCATGTTTTAACAAGCTCTCCAGGTAATTCTATGTTTAAAGAAATACCTTCTAAAGGAAGCAGGATACATTTTAAGTAAATGATTGATAATTGTGTGAAAAAAATTTTAATGGCTTGGATGTTTTCCCCTTGGTTAGAAGAGACCAGAATGTATTAACTGAGCAAGGCAACTGACAAAGGGTGATTAAGACTAGGAACCCCACCACCCCCTGCTTTTTTTTTTTTTTTTTTTTTTTAGACAAAGTCTCACTCTTTCACACAGGCTGGAATGTAGCAGCATGATCTGGGCTCACTGCAACCTCCGCCTCTCAGGTTCAAGCGATTCTCCTGCCCCAGCCTCCCGAGTAGCTGAGATTACAGGTACCCGCCACCACGACCAGCTAATTTTTGTATTTTTAGTAGAGACGGGGTTTCGCCATGTTGGCCAGGCTGGTTTCAAACTCCTGACCTCAAGTGATCCACCTGCCTTGGCCTCCCAAAGTGCCGGGATTATAGGCGTGAGCCACTGCACCTGGCCAGGAACTATATTTTAAAAGGTATCACATCTAGAATGAAGGAAGGGACAATCCCTCTGCAATCCATCTCAGACCACACATAGAGCCCTGGGCTCAGTTCTGCTTGCCTTCATCAGGGTAGCGACAAAGTGGTTCACACTCAGAGGAGAGAGGTGTGACTAGGACAGGAACCAAGAGCCCTTTACGGAGACCATGGGCACCGGCTGGAGAGTGTAAAGGTCACAAAGGGTGAAACCAATGACTCCTCAGGCTCCTGTGCAGCTTTGGGAATCAAACAGCCAAATGCAAGACTGTTAATACTTCAACTCAGACTTCAAGTTCTAGGAAGTCCCACATTTTTCATAAAGCTAAGAGCCAGGAGAAATCCGTGGCGTTGAGGGAAAGCCAGCAGTAGGGACAGCCCCACTCATGCTGACCAGGGAGAAAATGCCGCCAGGTCAGATCAGCCATCAGAGCAGCAGAGATGAGTGCGTCTGCCCACAACCTCCCTCCCAGCTGGTTCACGGGGCTGTGGGCGAAGAGAGTGACAGAGACTTGTCACTCCAATAAAGCCATCACAATGGCTTTGCTCCTGCAACTGACTGAACACACAACCTCCGTCCGCACACTAGGCATGGGAGTGCACAGTCTTTATCCATGCCTGCAAGACATAGCGGGAGAAGGGGAGGGGTTGGAGGAGGAAAAGGAGATGAGAGAAAAAGGTGGAAAGCAAATGGAATCGGGAAAAGAGTGTAGGTAAACGAATGACTCAGAAGAATCTTCTCACTCAGCATTTAATTGAGTTCATGTAACCCGTTTAAGCCTAATGTGGGTCCACACTGTCCCATTAGGGAGGCTGGTCCCCACTTCTGAGAAGGCCACAGTGCCACTCCATTGCAAGGCCTCCTCCCTGCTCTGAAACCTGCACCTCTCCATTAAACACAGAACAGCTGCCAGAGGACGTCAGGCACTGCCCTCTCTCTAGAATCACCCAGCCTTGGGTTTATCAAATCACTGCATGACCCGCTGCCTCATGCAGTGATTTGATGGGCCAAATCACTGTGTGGGCCAGTCTGTTCTCTCCACCCACGCTGTCTCCGCTTTAGGGCCCCAGGACTGTATCTGCACGCCCTGCCAGGCTCCCATCCCCTGCAACTCCCTGCTACCCACAGGTAGGGCCAGTGAACTCCTGGCTCCTATGGATCCCCCGCTTGGTACTGGACACTCCTGCCCTCCATGGATGCAAGGTGAGGGGGCCTGAGGTCAGGAGCCCTGGGGTGCAGCCCCCAGTGAGCCTGGCAAGGGACCTTCTCTGACCTCAGGCTCTCAATCTGAGCTCTTGCTTCATTCCTGGGACTGAAATTCTCTCTCATGCTCAGTCACTGCCTGGCTTCTGGGCTTAAGCACCTTCCCAAGCAGCCACTCACCACTTTGGATTTTCCAGAATGGGCTCTGTTTGTCCCTACCAGTCCCACTCCTTCATTCACTCACTTATTCACCCACTCATTCATTTCTGATATTGACATCTCTTCCTTTTCAGGAACCATCTGAGATAGCACCGGGCCTCTAACGATGACCAAAACTGTTCACTCTCCTGGATCTCTGTCTAGTGAGGGCAAGAGGCATTTGTCAGCTGACTGTCCCAGGGAATGTGTAAATGTTCACTGAGACAAGGGCACTCAAGTTCAGGGGCAGGCTTCTGGGAGAGGCTGTAGCAGAGGAGTCAGCCCCAGACCAGGAGGTATGGCAGGGGGAAGGACTCCAGGCCGAGGAGCAGCATGTGTACGTCCTGTGACAGGGGGGAGCTGGTGGAGAAACTAAAAGAATGTCCCAGTGGGCTTAATGCAGAACCTAAAGCAGGGCCTGGGGGAGGCTGTCGGAATGAACTGAGAAAGAGGTAGGTGAGGGCAGCCCGGGCAGGCCTTCCAGTTCACATGAAGGACCAGATCTTGGCCCTAAGCACAGTAACCCATGATGAGGTTTTAAGTGATGGAGTGACATTATTAGAACTATGATTTGAAACAGTTGCTCAGGCTGCTGTGAGACCACTGAGGGGCAGGGACGTGAGGGGAAGAAGAAGGGCAGGGAGGGGCTCCAGCAATGGTCCAGGCGAGGGATTCTGGAGGCTAGATGATACGATATGGGAGGTGGCAAGAAGTGATCGGCTTGGGGGTACATTCAGAATAACTAATAATCTGTATTAGCCATCTGCTGCTGTGCAACAAATTATCCCAAAACTTAGCAGCTTAAACCAATATGCATCCACAGTCCCCCACAGTTTCCATGGTGAGGAATGGGGAGCAACTGAGCTGGGGGTGTCTGGCTCAGGGTCTTTCAGGAGGTTGTGGTCAGGATGCTGGCTGGGGCTGCTGTCACCTAAAGACTTTGGGACTACATGTTGGGATCACCTGGGGAGTTTTAGAAACTGCTAATGCCCTAGCTGCATCCTAAACCAATCAGAACTTCTGGGATAGGACCCAGGCATCTGTGTTTTTACAGCTTTCCAGGAGTTTCCAATGTGTAGCTAAAGTGGCTACTGATTAGGGGTAAGAGCAACAGAATCATTAAGCTCACGGCTCTGTTGCCAGCCTGCCTGAAAACCCCCGAGCCCCCTGTCCCCATCTCCTCCAGACCCAGGGCACCAGGATTGCTCCCCAGCTCTCTCCTGCCCCCTCTAGTGGGTACATCTCATCTTTAATCCCCAGGCCCTTCTACTCCTGGCCCTTAGCACCCCAAGCAGACCCTGACTATGACAGAGGAGAAAATGGAGAGAAGGAAAGGAGGCAGGAGGACATGAGAGAGAAAGCAAGAAAGGGAGAAGAGAGAAGCAGATTATTACAGCAACTTGCTACCGCATTCAGACCACATGTCCCACACAGAGAAGGCTCCCATGGGCAAGTGAAATTCACAGCCAGTGGCTGGGGGCTGCAGAGAGCTCCAGAGATCTCAAGGCACTTGGCTTCTATGGCCAGTAGTTCCCCAGACAACTTCCCTAATGAGGCCACTGCACCAGCAGAGGAACCATCCAGAAAGGTACAGATCCAGGTGAAGACGGGAAGAACCAGGGCTGCACCACATGCACTTTACAACTCTGAAAATTCTAATTAGGTTACGAAATGAACTTGAGAGCAAAGCGAATTCTCAGCTCTCCTATGGAAGCTGAGGTAACCTACTTTGTCATTCAAATGCACTCGCTATATATAGCCACGAATTGTGCCGAAATGTCACTCCTCTTACCTGACTAAAGTGTATAATTATAGATTTACTTCTATTCATTCATGAAATGTGTCTTCACTTGATTAAACAGTTCATTCAAGGAAAATCCATTAAAATATGGAACATGTTAAAATGTGGCTCCTTAGAGGCAGAGGGCACCGTTGTAGCTAAGATGCTAATTAGGATAAACAGGCATTTGAAACACTCAAATCTTTGAATAATTCAGGCCACTTTTACTGGGGCTGGAGCTCCCCAGGAACTGCCATTAATTTAAGCTAATTAAAAAATTAGCCTGGAGAGGCGTAGACCAAAGCCGACTTCAAACACCGGAGAGCCATCATGTAGCAGGGGGGACACCAGGCG
Source organism: Macaca mulatta (assembly GCF_049350105.2). NCBI lineage: Eukaryota > Metazoa > Chordata > Mammalia > Primates > Cercopithecidae > Macaca > Macaca mulatta. Next base: position 59,904,454 of record NC_133420.1, on the reverse strand, counting down.
CTGGGCACCCCCATGGTGCTGGAGCACCAACAGGTAAGATGGTTCAGGAAATTAGATTTTGGCCTAATGCCAAAAAACCCACAGCTTTCTAATGACGGAGAAGGTGGCTTTGATAGATAGTGAGGTCTTTCAGAGATTTCAGGCATATGCTTAAAAACTTATCCGTGTGGTGTATTTCTGCCTGTCCAAACCTGATGCGCATTCATGAAGAGAGCATTCCTTTTGAAAAATGGAGCCACCTACTTTTTAGATTTCTACAAATAAGTCCACTCTTAATCACCCATAACCAGATTTGAACGTAAGTGAAAAAAAATTTAAAGGGCAAGTATGTAACTGAATATGTATCAGATCTGCTGCACAAGGGGAACAGCTGTACTTGGGGAATGCCTGTGGGTATATATCCAGCTGTATTCAGGTGTGTGTGTATGTGTGTGTGCATGTGTGTGTGTGACCCATGCATGTTCACAGTGCAGAGCCAGTGGGTTGAAAGGTGACCTCCAAAAAAGATAGGTCTAAGTTCTAACCCCGAGAACTTGTGAATGTGACCTTATTTGGAAAAAGGGTCTTTGCAGATGTAACTAACTGAAGGATCTTGGGATGAGATCACCCTGTACAAATCCAATGTTAAGGATTCTTATAAGAGAAAGGTAAAGGGAGACTTGGGACACAGAGACATGAGGGAGAAGTCCACATGAAGACAGAGGCAGAGGGTGGAGGGATGCAGCTGCTGGCAAGGAGCACCTGGAGCCACCAGAAGCTGGGAGATGCAGGCAAGGATTCTCTCCTAGAGACTCCAGGACAAGCCTGCTGACACCTTCATTTAGGACCTCTGGCCTCCAGAACTGTGAGACAATACATTTCTGTTGTTTTAAGCCACCTAGTTTGTGGCAATTTGTTTCAGCAGCCACAGGAAACTAATACACTTGGGGCAGGTTCCCATGGAGAAGCCTGGGCTTCTTGTCCAATCTAGATGCTCACGTCACATGTCAAGGCCTCTGGAATGGAACCCCAGTTTCCCTCTACTTGGTGGCACCATTTGTCTGTCCCAAAGATATATGGTATTTCTTATATCTCCAGAATTACCAAAAGCAGGGAAACAAGTGGAGGACCATAAGCTGTGCATTGTGGAAATGTGGGTGCCCGGGACAGGGGCACTGGCCTCATGGAGCTTCAGTGGAGGGCTCAGGAGTCCGGGTCATTGACTTTGAGTTGACTTGCAAAGAGGTGACCATGAGTACTGGGGCTATAACATTTTCTTCCCTATGGACGTGTCAGCTCCAGGAGGGAAGCATTTGGTTTGTTTTGATCTCAGGATCCTGTGTAGTGCTAAGCCATGGCCGCCCACTCTTAGATGGAGGAGGGTAATATTCTGAGCCCACTAAACCCATCTTGAGCTGGTCTCGCAGGGATGAGGCAACTTCCCAAGGGCTGGGCTGCATGCTGAGGCTGAAGACCCAGCCTGCAGATGCAGGGGTGAGTCCCAGGGGCAGAGCTAGCTGGAACTCTATCAGGGCCCCAATGAAGGAAGAAATCTGGGGACAGCTGTGGTGATCTGGGGGCACCCCTGTGGGGATATATGAGGCTTGAGGGCAGCTGGAGTTCCCTGGGACAGTTCCCTGCCTCCCTCACCATAGCAGAGAGTTCAGGCACCTGTGACCTGAGACCTGCCCAGCTACTCACATCATGCCCTCATGGCAGCTCCTACCTGCTGGGAGTCCAGCTGGCCTACATGGCAATTGGGAGCAGGGATCCCACCTGGCAGAGCTGCAGGCCCCCACGCCCAACCCACAATGCCAGCTCTCAGCACTATCATCGCATTACGAAAGTCCTCCAGAGGGAGGGCAGGGAGGCTGCAGGCTGCTCCTCTCCCCAGCCCACCACTGCTCCTCGGAGGCATGTCTCCCAGAACCGCACACTGTAGGGGAGAAACACACCCTCGGCCCAACTTCAAGAAGGCAACTGGGGCCGCTCCGGCTTGCAAATCAAATCAAATCCCTCTTTCCATCAGCCAGGCTGATGGAAAACTGATTTCTCAGTTTTAGAAATTCCAAAGAATCATCAGTGATGGATAGAGTCATGCCCTTCCCCCAAAGATGTCCATGTCCAAATCCCTAAAATATGTTACCTTATGTGGCAAAGGGGACTTTGCAGATGGGATGAAGTTAAGGATGTCGAGATGGAGCAACCATCTGGGATTATCCATGTGGCCTGACATGATCCCAAGGGTCTTTATAAGGGAAGGAGGGAGGTAGAAAAGTCAGAGTCAGGGAAGAAATTTGTTCGAAGATGCTCTGCTGCTGGCTTTGAAAGTGGAGGAAGTGGCCAGGAACCAAGGCTCACAGGCAGCCTCTAGAAGGTGGGAAAGGCAAGGAAACATTCTCCCCTAAAGCCTCCAGAAGGAACCAGCCAAAATCAAGAACACCTTGATTTTGACCCAATGATTTTGAACTTCTGATCTTCAGTACTATAAGATAATAATTTGTGCTGTTTAAAGACACTAAATTTACGATGATTTGTTGCAGCAGAACAGGAAACTGATACAATAAGCTTTCACCTTGAGATCCCACACATCTCGAAATGCCAACATGCTGTTTGAAGTCTTCCCTTGTTCCTAGGCTAGCACTGACTTCTCCTCTGAACTCCACAGTCCTGGGCTCCAGATCCCTCTTCTCGGTTAAACAGAGAATGTCCTGAGATTCCATACACCTTCCATCTGGGACACCTCCTGCCCCTCCAGATGCCTAGCACAGGGGCTGCCTGAGGAAGAAGGACCAGGTCCAAGCACCTTTCTTGGATAATGCACACAAATTTCCTGTTGGGCATCCCCAACCACCAGTCTTTCCTTTGGCCCTCATTTTCTAGACCTCACCCACTCTAGGAGCAGTCAGTGAAGTCAGGCTACACTGAGCTGTTGGGGAATGAAATTAGCCATCAGACCTTATTGCTTTCCTTGTGACAAACTGCCCATTGCTTTAATTGTTCCAGACTCGAGGGACCAAATCAATGTTTACAAAAACATTGGGTATTAATAAAACAGGGAGGCTATATAGTTAAGGTGATGAATAGAAACTTCTATAGGAAATCGGCAATATGCAAAGTGAGTCTCTGACACCAAACTAGGGACAGATATTAAGAAATCACACCTGAAGCACCAAAGCAAGCCGACTTCAAAACCATTCGCTGGCTCTCTGAGCCCAATCCCTGCTCCTGTCTCTCCAGGAATGGTGGAGGGGATGGCAGGCAGCCACATGGGAAAGTCTAGGCCTGTGAGATATCACTTCGTGCATCCCTGAGGAACTGCCACCAAACCCAGGGGACTGGCGTGGTACCTGGGCCTCAGGGAAAGGGCCAAGACCAGTGGGAGAGGCCACCAGGAAGTAGATTTTAGCTCCCTCAGAGACAGAACTTTCTAACAAGAGAGTGAGCCAAGGAAGGACGGGCCCTTCCCCAGGTGAGAGTGAGCTCCCCGCCATGACCGGTATGCAAGCAAAGGTGGGTTGCTGTAGAAGGGATTCAGGCATCAGATGGAAGGGCAGAAGAGACTACTGGATCCCCAAGGAAGGTCTCAAATTCTCAAACCTGAGAAGTTGCAAACTTGCCCATGGGGAGCTGCCTAGGTGGTACATGTTCTCTCTAGGTGGTACATGATTTTGGCTGGTTCCTTCTGGAGGCTTTAGGGGAGAATGTTTCCTTGCCTTTCCCACCTTCTAGAGGCTGCCTGTGAGCCTTGGTTCCTGGCCACTTCCTCCACTTTCAAAGCCAGCAGCAGAGCATCTTCGAACAAATTTCTTCCCTGACTCTGACTTTTCTACCTCCCTCCTTCCCTTATAAAGACCCTTGGGATCATGTCAGGCCACATGGATAATCCCAGATGGTTGCTCCATCTCGACATCCTTAACTTCATCCCATCTGCAAAGTCCCCTTTGCCACATAAGGTAATAGGACACCCCTGCAGAAATAGGACAGCTTCCGGCCGCTCCGCAAGCTGGATGAGCAGTGGGATCAAATCGTCCACCTTTGCACTTCATGGTGGAGTTTAAAGGACTCCTTCCTGAGACCCTGGGAAATCACTGCACTTTTTATGAGCAACTTTCTTTCCAGTTCTGGATTCCAAAGTGGGTGATTTGTCCTCAACTCGTGTTCCACTCTGACATCCTAAGCTGCTAGCATTTGCAAACCCCACCGCTTGCTTCCACTGGCTCCCTTCTTCTAGGGCTTCAGATCTGGGGTGTGGGATGAGGTGAGGAACTGAAGGGCTGGGACCCCCCTTGGCACAGACAGCAAAAGGCATAGGTGCAAACTGCTCCCAGAGCCCACCTCTCCTCCTTCCCTTCCCTCCACTCCTCCTCTCCCACCCCCATCCCTTACTCCAAGCCCTCAGGGAGGAAGGGGGCCACAGGTGACACACCAGGATTGACTCCGGAGTGAATTTCATCCTCAACAATCTTACAAGGCAGATACCATTCTTGTTTCCATTTCACAAATGAGGGACTTGAAAGATTAAGTCACTTGCCCAAAGCCTTACAAGTAGTAAGTCAGAGGGCCCAGACTGAAACTCACGTCTCTCTGACTTCCAAACATCCAGGAGGGGAGAGAAGAGGAAGAAGAGAGGAAGGGCTTGGGTGGTGGCACTGGCCTGGCCCCTGGGTGGTTCCTGCAGGGAGAGGACCCAGTGAGTGACTTTCTTGCTTGCGCATCCCTCTCTAGACTGGGAGGCCCCGGGGAGTTGAGACTGTGTTGGGGCCTCTCTGTGTGTCCATGTTGGATATAAAGCCTGGCAAAAAGCAAGCGATCGGGACACACAGGAAAGAGAAGCATGGCAGAACTGGACATATCCAGGAAGCAAGGGCATCACAATCAGAATGGTAACAAAAGAAGGAGACAGGAACACCGAGGATGCACTCCACCTTCACTCCTGGCCCCAAGGTCTGCAAAGGGGGCCCTCTGTCCAGCAGACAGAGTGAATGCTGTCACTCTCAGGCCCACTCCTCGTGTCTGAGAGAGAGGCTAAGCTCAGACCATCAGAACTGGGCTGCCACACACCAACTCACCAGCCCTCATTGGACAGCTGGGGAAACTGGGTAGAGACTTGTCCCAAATCACACAACAGTCTAGGTACGGAGCTGGGACTCAAACCCAGTTTCTTGCCTCTAGACCAATATTGCCCAAAGCCATTTATTTAATGGCAGCAACAGAACAGTAAGCCCCCAAGAGAGCCACCAGCTGCAGCCCTTTCAGGACCCTTTCCAAAAAAAGGACCCTTTCCAAAATCCAAGACAGGTGCTGCTCCCAGGCAGTACCTAGCCCCATTCCTGACTCCCGGGGTGGCACCATCTTTGGTGATCCTGGCTTCTAGCTCCAGGGTTCCAGAACCCAGCACAGGGCTTGGCACAGAGCAGTTGCCTGGTAGCACTAAACAGACCTGGAAATCTCCTGACATCAACCACCCTTGGACTCAGAGTTTAGGGCAGCAGCTTTCAAGCCTGCTTGTGCATATGCATCTTCGCAGGAGCTTTGTAGAAATACAGATTCCTGGGCCCCAACAGAGAGATTCAGACACTGGTACAGGAGGGAGGCCAGCAATCTGTGTTTGTACAAAGTGCTGTGAGATCTCGGTTGCACAGCCAGATTTGAGACACACTGTTAGTGCGCTCTAGTCTGAGTGGCCCTTTGGCTTAAACTCCCTTGTTCCTAAGGGCCCTCTAATGGAGATACTATGGTGTACTGCCAGAATCTTCCAATGGACAGAGGAACTCATTCCCCATCTGCCAGGATTTGCCCTTGAATAAAGGAGGCAGCCTCATCCAAGGTCACACACCTTCCCCAGGGCTCCCTGCATCCAGTGACTGGCCCAGCCTTCTGGTCTTCTCTGAAGGGCCATCCTAGCTCCACAGCTCCCCATGGGCAAACTTGGCTGAGGTCTCTCTTGCAACTTCATTGTGTGTCAGCTTCTTCCTCCACCCAGTCCCACCTTTCCCATCCCTTCCTGTGGGTACTGGCTAACAAATCTCCTGTGTGCTGAGCCCCCAAGAGAGCCCCTCTGCTGGCAAAACTGACATTGAACAATCTCACCCTCCACCCACATGTGTCAGCTTGGACCAAACCACTACATTGCCACCAAGTTCTCAGATGACAATATCGCCTGCTGAGAGCCTGAAAAGCAGCTGCTTGCTGTAGAACCCTCATAGTGACTCAAGGACTTTAAGCTTTTCAAAATAATTTCTAAACTTCATTGAAAGTGAGGAAAGGAGTGAAGTGATAAAACTACCCCTATGCCCAGTACAGTAATCCAACTCGTATAATAACTCATAATGTTGGTTATTCTCATTTGCTTTTATCCACATGCTCCAGCCTGCTCTGCCCTGCTTTGCTTATGGAATTATAACTTTCAGATAGGGCAGCACACGAGTGGCCTGGTCCTCTGACTTCCAGCTAGGCTTGGCCAATGGGAGCCCAGCAGGAGTCAGGAGACCAGTGAGAACCCAGTGGGAGTCAGAGGGCCAATGGAAGCCCAGCGGGAGTCAGCAGACCAATGAGAGTCCAGAGGGAGTCAGAGGACCAATGAGAGTCCAGCAGCAATCAGAGGACCAGTGAGAGCCCAGCAGGAGTCAGAGGGCCAATGGGAGCCCAGTGGGAGTCAGGGAGCCTATGGGAGCTCTGTGAAAGAGAGTCAATGGGAGGCCCCAGGAGGAGTCAGAGAGAAGGCGAGAGAGAGTTCAGAGTATTTCTTCCCCTGACTCCTCCCTGGCTTGATTAGAGCCCGTGTGAAGCGGCTGCTCCTTCCACCTCCAGTAGCACTGCCCTTCCCTTGTCCTCCAGAGCACTTGATGCTCCTGACGCTAACCATTGCTAGCCCCTGGACCTGCAGTAGCCCTGGTTGGTTGCACTGACTCTGCCTAAAGTACTTCCCTTAAATCGGACGTCAGCTCTGAAGATGCCATCTGTTTCTTGCCAGGACATTAATTAATACTGTAGATATAAATTTTTCAGGAAGAAATCATCAAAGTATAATTTTTATATCCATATTTTTTCACCTAAGATTATAAGATATACTTTGTAATTCATTTCACCACTGACCATGCATGCGCGAATCCCCTTAGGTTCCGGACCTCAGCCCTCTTGTGTCTAAGTCCTGCTTACCCTTTAAGCCCCATGGTAAACAGCCCTTCCTCCATGAAGTCCTGGATTCTCCAATGAGGGGCACTCACCCCTTCTGAACACCGGCATCCCCTGCTCCTTCCTCCCAGACCCTGCTTTCTCGGCCCTGCTCTGGAGTAACTGGGAAGGTCTGCAGTGATCAACAGCCCAGATAATCCACTGCAGCAGCACAGAGCATGAGGTCCCCTCAGCCCCACAGCCAGTCCTGCAGGTGGCTGGGGGAGGATGCTGGGCTGCTCATGTATGGAGAGGATCTAAACTCTGGACAGCTCCCTCAAGGTCAGGAAAGACAGTTGGCCCTTCCCTTCCCATGGAGCCCATGGAGCCAGCCCCATCCTATAGAGGTGCTGAATGTGTACCCTGGGAGGGAGCTGGTGGGCTAGGTGAGCCGACTGTGTCTTGGGGTGGACACTGCACCAAAGTGCTGAGCAGGCTGAGAGCCTGGGAGCAGGGTCCGAAACTGTGCTAAGCTAAGCAGATTTTATAATGTATCTTCTTACGAGCAGTACTCAGAGACTCCAGGGAACAGGTATTGACTCTGCAGAGTCTGAATGGAATTTTCCAAAGGGGACCAAAATCTGGAGGCACCAAGATTACTGTTCTTGCCATGGCTTGTTAATTTGTCCCTGAGCAACTGCAGGGCCTGAAGGCCCTATCTGAGCCCCTGTCAGATTTTGGCATAATGGCCTGGCTCAGTCAGCACTGGGTGAACAAGGGAATGAATGAGACCACAGGACACCCTATGCATCTGCCTGAGGTGGGTGTCATTTAACACCTGGTGCCCAGCGTTTCAAGGGGGAGGCCTAAGGAGCATCTGTGCTCCAGTTATCAGAGAAGAATAAGGGTTCTTAGGCAGAACTGCCAGAATGCTCCAGAAGGGAAGAGAAAATTAGAGAAGGCTGCACATCCATGATAGACGGGAAACGTCAGAGCAAGAGTGGGGACTCATTTACTGAGTGCCTGCCATATATGGAGCCCTCAAACATATATCACTCCTTGTGGGCATGGGTGTAAACCCAAAATGTACAATTATGACCAGTTTATGGGTAAGTAAAAGGAGATTCAGAACTGTTGAGTCAACTGCCCAAGGTCACACAGCTAGGATGTATGGAACCTGGGATTTAACTTCAAAGTCTATCTCTGTCTACATAGCCTATGCTGGATACTAGTAGCTGGCAACTTTTTGTTTGTTTGTTTTCTTGTTGTTGTTGTTTGTTTTGGTAAAGGGTCAGATAGTAAATATTTTAGACTTTGCAGGACTTACAGGTTATTTCCCAACAACATTGCAAATGCAGCCATACACAATGTGCAAATGAATGCGTGTGGCTATGTTCCCATAAAACTTTATTTATGAAAACAAGGGGCCGGATTTGGTCCATAGGCCACAGTTTGCAAACCCCTGTTCTAGACTCAGGATGAAGAGCCTGTGGTTCTATTTTCCCCTCTAGAAAGGCTGTGGGAGAGAGGCAAAACATAAACTCGAGTCAGGTGACTCCAGACTAGCATACTGGCTATGTCCCCACTGCTGGGCCGCCTTGGGTGAGTAAGAAAACTCTCTGAGCTTTTTTTCTTGTCTGTTAAAAGGGCATAACCACAACTTATCTTTGAGTTGTTGGAAACGTAAGCTAACACATGCTAAGTGTCTACCATGGCTGAAGTTCAATAAATGGCAGTGTTCGTTATCAGATATGACAAAGTCAAGAAGGGGAGGTGGGGAAAACATGCCATGGGGTTGGGGGAAGGAGGGGAAGTGATGGTGGTGCCACTGATACTAAACCCTGAAAGGTATATCTTCTCACAAAGGCTGGCTATTGGCTTTCTGCAGGAGAATGCTACTCTATACCTCACGAAACCCCAAGGGGGATTCATAGGTGCCTGTGATGGGGGGAATCTTTTCACCACCCCCAGAAGGAGCAGATGTGTGGAGCTTGGTGACTCCCCACGGAGGGTAGGGAGGCAGCTGTTCACAGACTTGATATGGCAAATTGTGTGATGTGCTGTCTTCCTGGGGCAGGCAGCCAAGCAGCGATGGAGGAGCCTCTGCAACCCCCTCCCCACAACGCCTGCTGCCCACGTCTGCTGACTCACCCAGGAGGGTCTGGGCATGCCAGAAGAAATCCAAAATGGCTCTCTAGTGAAGCACAAGGCTTTCAAAGGGGATGGAGACTTGGAGACAGGGGAATGGTTTTTTCTGTTTCCACTTAAAGGGCATAACTTTGGCAGAGAAGGGAGGATGTGGGGAAACTCCATCAATATTGCTGAAGGCCAGGATGTGGCTCAGGATGCCAGATGATGAGTCCCTGGCAAGGGACAGAACTCATTGCCCCAAGACTGGCAACACCACGTTTGGCAGGAGAATTCTCCATCTGATCGAGAGGATGCTAAACTGGAACTTGAGAAGGGGAGGAAAAGTGCCCAGGAAAAACTATAAAACCAGATATGAAGAGAGCCAATATATATGAGGAATTTTAAAAGGGGGTCGCGGAACAGGAAATGCTCAGGGATTCTCATATGTCTGTATACCAAAGTACAAAGTATGAGAAACAATGTTAACTATGAAACTTTTGAGAAAGATGGTAAAGCTAAGCACAGATGTCCAACTCCCACCTAAGCTACCTCCTTCTGAAAGTGACAGAAAGGACCAAGGGAATATAAAAATAGGGGGGAATCTGCTTCAGCCTTGGAAAATAGGAAAGAGTGCCATCAATATGCCACCAACTTTGAGGAATTTCTGCTAGGTACAGTGCCAACAGAACCAGATTGAAGGCTGACTCATGGCTGTCCTTCCTGAGAAAGTAGTGTGGTGCTGCAGGGAGGGTGGATGTGCTGACAAGACTGACCTCACAGCCTCTGATGGGTGAATGAGTGCTGGAGGAGAGGCTGGGCCACAGGAAGGTGCAGAGCCTACCTCTCACTAAGGAGTCCACCTGTCACCCTGCAGCCTAGCAGCCTTCAGGAGTGGTTGGGTTATTAGATCTAAGAACAAGCAAAGCCTATTGAAGTCCAGTTTCTGTAGGACAGGCCAAGGCATCTTGCAGACACAGCAGGCAAGTAAACAAAGGCAGAGGCCAGGGGGAACTCTGCACATCTGGAGCAGCTGTTTGACAAACTCACAAAGAAACCATTTAAACAAGAAATGCCCACACCACCAAATGGTTTCCTAATCCCTTTGCTGCTTGCCCCTGGGCTGGTCATATAAAATGTCATAATCCAGTCTTCCAGATAAATATCCAAGGTGAAGAATTTAACAGCATCTAGATAAAACAACGAGGGGACTCAAGAAGAATTCACCCATGCTGTAAGCGAATACCAGGTCATGGAAGGCATAAAATGCATATGGAACCTATGAAAACTTTCTGAACTATAAAGGAAGCAAACAAGGATCGCAAGCAAAGAACGAATATCATCTCTAAAAAGACTTGCTGTAGGAAATGAAAGTAAATTGTAATACCCATTTTGTATTTCATGTAGGTTAAAGAAAATCTGGACTCTAAATCTAAAAAATAAAATAAACAATAAAAGAAACTGAAATAAAAGAAACCAGGCATAGTTAAGATAATAATGACTGGAAATGAATAATGTTATGAGAATTTTAAGAAGCATTAGAAGCAACAAGGAGCAGGATTTAATTGTAAAAAAACTGATGAATATTGTGGAGGACAATCTTGAGATGCTGTCTCACAATGTAAAGGAAAAGGACTAAGATTAAAATGACCAGAGAGAAAACAAAAATATGGAGAATAAACTACAAAGGCTCACTCATGAATTATTGATATTTCTAAAAAAGATACCAGAACAAAAGAATAATAATTAAAGATATAATAAAAGAAAACTTCTGCAATCAGAAGAAAGACTAGATTCCTCAAATAAAAATGTAATCATAATTTAGACAAAACAAAAATCAGCTATGTGCCGTTTTATCTTTATGAGTTTCAAAAATAAAGAAAGAATCCTACAAGCAACCGGTACAGGGGATTAAAAAAACTTTATCTCCAAAGGAAACAAATCAGATTGCATCAGACTTTATTACAACATTGATGTAATGTCTAGAGAGCTTATGATCATGGATATTTATACTTAGATAACTTGTCATTCATAGGCAAAGCTACAGAGAGAAACTGTGATTTATGCAAGGGCATAGATATAAAACTCAAATGACCTTCCTGAAAAACAAAAGATGTACACATGCCACAGAGAGATAAATCAAAAGATGTAACTAATGAAACCGACTCATGTCACAAGAAATTAGTCATGTAAATATGAATTTGAATCTTAAAATCATAGTTATTATAGTACAGTTTCATAAAGTGAAAATCTCAAATAACAACTGAAAAAAGCATATCCACAATGTAAAGAGTAAAATCAAATTAAAACTCAGATTATAACAATACAGAATTATAGGCAGTGAGGGATGGAGAGTAAACAAGTGTACTAATTTCTGTAACTTACAATAGATATTGTTGCATTTCTAGGTTGGCACTTAGGGAAGTAAAAGACTGATATTTTATCAGACTCCAAGTTCTTCAGCTTTGGGACTCGTACTAGCTTCCTTGATCTTCAGCTTGCAGACAGCCTATTGTGGGACCTTACCTTGTGATTGTGTGAATTAATACTCCTTAATAAACTCCTCTTTATATATTAAAAAAAAAGGACAATTGTAGCATAGTTTTATTATAATGAGGATGAGATATTATTTAGCTAAAACTATAAGATTTGATCAAAGCTATAATCAAAGACATTTATATGCTTCAATACATTTAATAGCAACCAAAACAAGAGTAAAAATAAGTATGCACATTAAGAAGTTAGAAGAAGAATGGTGAAAGAAACCTACATATGAAGGGAAGGTATTATTCAGGAGAAAAGCAGAAGCAAATAAATTAAGAAGTAGATAAATCAAAGCACAGCCAGTAAGAATCCAAGGGCTGGTCCTCTGGTTGAAAAACAAGATAATGGGATGCCTTACTGAAGAGTTAACTTGTGTTTTTTGCTATCTTCTTTAGCAAGAGAAATGTCTGAAAAGATGAGTAATCTTTAAAGGAGAAGCAAGTAGACCTCCCCTCCCCCAAGCAATCAAGTAGCTGTTTTAAGAAGGAAGATAAACATGTAGCTCTATTACGTAGCAAAATGGAATAACAGGACCATTTGGGAGTAGAGCTCTAAGAGGAACCCTCTCTGACCTGTGGGGATATGGATATCTGAGAAGAAAAAGCCAACAGAGTTCTAGATCCATAGGAGGAGCTTGAGGATGCTAGGAAGTGTGTCCAGGAACCTAGATTAGCAGCAGTAACCAATCAGACCAGTGTCCACAGCACACCCAAGTGGCAGGAGAAAGCAAGGGCTGCAGAATGCAGGCTCTCCCAGCTTTCTATTAGAAAACCCAGTAGAGTTGTTGGTCATTTTAGAAGAGGGTGATAGATACTTCAAGACAGAGACACTGACCCTAGTGTATCTGGCAGATGGAGTGCTTGATCCAGGTTTAATTTCATTTCAAAAAACAATAAAAAATGTAAACATTTCTTTCCCACAGAATTTAAGATATTAATAACAATTACATCAATAAAAGAAGCAAACTAGCTAATCAAGGGGAAAAGTGCGAAAAACAAGAAAGAGCATATAACAAAAAGCAGAGGCTTTAAAAATTGTCCTGAAATATATGCTAATAAATTTGAAGATCCCAAATAAATGGACTATTTTCTGGAAAATATGTTACTAAATCTATTTAAGGAGTATAAAGCCAAAATCAATAAGCATGGAAGAAGCTACAAAGATAACCTGTAAAAAGGGCAGACTGAAAAATATAAAATCCTGGATGGTTTCATAGACTCACCTTTTTATTTTCAAAGAGCAGTTAATTTGTATCTATAAACTATATAGGACACCTAAAAACATGGAAAGCTTTCCAACTCTTGTCGTAAAACTAGAATATTCCTGACAACTAAACCTGACAAAGACAGCACAATCACAGCAAAATATAAATTGTCATATGTACTTACAGAAAAAATAGATGAATTGGTTAAAAGAGTAACAAACAGCATAAACAAACAGTGGAATGCCAATATGGTTTAATGTAAATATGAATTCCAGACCCATTTATCCAATAGCCTATTCAACCTCTCCATCTGGATATTCAACAGGCATATCTAAACTGTTGACCCCCTTCACTGAAACTTGCTCCTCTGCACTCTCCCTCAAGTTGAGAAGTGATAACTCATTCTGTCCAGTTGCTCAGATAAAAAACTTTGGCGCCATCTTTGATGCCTCACTGTTTATCACTCACACTCTCATTCATTCCATCAGGAAATCTTGTCAGCTCTACTGTCAAAAAATATGTAGAATCTGATTGATTTTCACTATCTAGTTCAAGTCACCACCACCCTCTACTCGGTGGTGTCAAAAGTACCACTTTTAAAAACCTAAGTCAGATAAAATCCCTCTTATTAAAAAAAAAATTCTCCAGTAGTCCAAAAATAAATTCATACTACAATGGTCAGTCGATTTCAACAAGGGTCCCAAGACTATTTAATGAAGAAATAATAATCTTTTCAACAAATGGTCCTGGAACAATTGAATAGTTTCATATGAAAGAATGAAGTTGGAACCTTACCTCACACCAAATATATAAGTTAACTCAAAAGAGACCAAAGATCAGGGATTGTATCTGACTATAAAATTCTTACAAGGAAGCATGGGTTTAAGTATTCATGACCTTGAATTAGACAATGGTCTCTTAAATATGACATCAAAAGTAAAAGCAGCAAAGGAAAAAAAGATTTGACCTCACTAAAATTAAAAACTTTTGTGCAAAAATCACCATTAAGAAAGTAAAAAGAACCTTAGAATGGGAGAAAATATTTGCAAGTCACCTATCTGATATGATCTAATCCAAAATATATAAAGAATGCTTACAACTCAATAACAAAAAGACAAACAACTCAATTAAAAATTGGACAAAGGATTTGAATAGGCATTATCTCCAAAGAGGACATACAAATAGCAAATAAGCACATGAACACATGTTCAACATCATTATTCATTAGAGAAATGCACATCAAAACCACAATGAGATACCATGTCACACCCACTAAGATGGTTATAGTCTCTTTTAAAATGGAAAATAACAAGTGTTTGCAAGGATGTGGAGAAACTGGAACCCTCATACCTTGCTGGTGGGAATGTAAATGGTATATCCATAGATGCAAACCAGAAAATGGTTTGGCAGTTTCTCAAAATGTTAAATGTAAAGTTACCAAATGACCCAGCAATTCTACTTCTAGGTGTAAACCCAAGAGAAATGAAAACATACATCCCCACAAAAATTTGTACACAATGTTCATGGCACCATTATTCATAATAGTCAAAAGTAGAAACAACTGAAATATCCATCAACTGGTGAATGATAAACAAAATGTGTTACATCCACAAATTAGAATATTATTTGTCCATAAAAAAGAAAGGAAGTGCTGATACATGCTACAACATGGATGAACCTTGAAAACCTTATGCTAAGTGAAATAAACACAAAATGCCATATATTTTGTAATTCCATTTGTCATTATAGGCAAATCTATAGAGACAGAAAGTAGATTAACAGCTGGGGGTCAGAGAAAATGAGTGGCTGCTAATGGATGTGGAATTTCTTTTTGGAGTGATGAAATATTATCAAATTAGATAGTGGTAATGGTTGCACATTATTATGTATATACTGAAAACCATTTAATTGTACGCTTTAAAATGGTGGACTTTATGGTATGTGAATTTTTTCTCAATAAAAACAAAATCCAAACCATTCTCCAATAGTTTCCCAACTGACTCAAAGTATAAGCGAAAATCTTCACAAATGTCCTAAAAGAACCACAAATCTCTTGCCCTACCTCCACTCCACACCAACCGCTCTACTTCTCCCACATCCACCCTGTTCCAGTCATCATAGCCTCCCTGAGACTGCTCCAGCACTTCCAGAGTCCCTCCCACCTCAGGACCTTTGTGCATTTGTTCTCTCTGCCTGGAACCCTCTTCTCTCAGGTCTCCGTATAACCTGCCCCTCACTGCTTTCAGGTGTCTGCCCAAACATCACCTGTTTGAGGCTCTCCTTGACTTCACTGCTCTCTGCATGGGATTTCCTACTCCCTTAACTCTACTCTGTCTCCCTAGCACTTACTATCATCTGACATATTTTAAATTTATTTGCTCATTATTTTTAAAAATCATTTGTTTCCCTCACTAGAATGTAAGCTCCTTGAGGGCAGGGAATTTGTTTTACTCACTGATGTGTCTACAGCGCCTAGAATGGTGACCAACACAGGCTAGGCACTCAATACATATGTCTTAAATGAATGAATGTATTACCAAATGAATACAAGGAAACTGATGACTATAATTTGTCACACTAATAGATCAAAGGAAAAATCCATAGCTATCAATCTAAATTCTAAAAAGGCATCTGACATTTTAGCATGCATAGCTAAATAGGTACAAACACTGAGTAAATAAAAATAGAACATCCCTTGAGAGGATGAGGAGTATCTGCTCTTCTAACAGACATCAAACCTTACTAGGAGCATTCTCATTAAAGTCAAGGACAAGGCAAGAATACCCACTGTTATCACTATTTTAAAATATAACTCTAGAACATCTGGTGAATGAAGCAATATTAACAACAATAATATATATTATTCATATGTTAATAATATAAAATAATATAATATATATGTATTATATAATATATATTATAGATAATAGTGGGTATTCACTCCTTTGGACACTGTTCTAAGCCCTAAATGCTTTACATTTGTTAGCTGTCTTAATACTCATGACACCTAACATTATATTAGCATTTCCCCATTATCAGGGACACAGAAAAATTAAACAACTTGCCCAGAGTCACCCAGCTGGCAAGTAGCTGAGCTGGAATTAGAACCCAGACGGTCATTCTGCTATGACTGTCATTTACCACTGTGTAGTACCGCCTCAATGAAAAATGATGAAAATAAAGATGCCATAATGCTGGAAAATAGAAAGCAAGTTTATTCTTGCTCCAGATGTTATTGTATCTACCTAGAAAATCCAAGAGAATTAAGAGAGAAAAACTAGCAGAAATAATAGGAATTCAATATAGCCAGTCATAAGATGTGGATACATACATCAATAGCTTTCTCATATCCCACCAATAACCACTTAAAAACATCAAGCAAAGTAGATCCCATTCCCCAAAGCAATAATAAATGTAAAATGCCTGATAATAAACCTAACTGTTCATGGAAAGGACCTGTGTGAAGAAAATGACAAAACTTTGCTGAGGATCCAACAAGAAACTTTGAATGGAGAGATGTTCCATATGCATGAGTGGGAAGACATCGTATTATAAAGATGTCAACTCTTCTACAAATTAATTAAAGTAACTGAAATTCAAACAAAAATGCCAAGAATTAAACTGGTGAAAATGAAGGCAATTGTTAACAAAGAAAGGAGAGCTGCACATTAGATTATAAAGAAACCCTGAGGTACCCATTCCAGCATAGACAGATCAATGGAACAAAATGTAAAAACTCAGCAACAGTCAAAAGTTGCACCATCCAAGACAGTGGCCATCAGCCACATGTGATTATCAAGCACTTGAAATCCTAGTGACACATGTTGAAATGATAGCATGTTGGATATGTTGCATTAAATAAAATATATTATTAAGATTAATGTCACCTATTTCTTTTTACTTTACAAAATGTGGCTACTAGAAAATTTAAAATTATATATGTTGGTTTGCATTATATTTCTGTCATACAGAACTGGCCTAAATCACATGCTAAAGTGTAATATATTATTTTCTAAAGATAACATTTAGCATAGGCATTTTAAGTAAATCAGAAAAAGATATATTAAGTGCTGAAAGAAAAATTGAGTGACTATAATGGCAGGAGAGGAAAGGTTGATATTTCAGACCGTATACTGAAATTCCAGATAAATTGAAGAATGAAGTAAAAAATATACTAGAAGAAAACATAGGTGTGTATTTACAAAAATTTTGGAGATGGGAAGAGCTTGCCAAGCATAATGGAAAGGTGAAAAAAAAATGGTCTTGATAAATTTGACTGTATAACACACTATATTTTTCATTAGATCGACTAACATCAAAAACAAAATTAAATGTCACATGAAACATGGAGAAATATCTTAACAAATGTGACAAAAGGCTGATATGATACCCTTCCTTTCTAAAGAGCTCTTATAAATCAGTAAAAAAAGAACAGTCTAATAGGAAAAAGTGCCAACGACATGAACAGCCAATTTACAAAAGGAGAAACAGAAATGAGAAATATTCTTAGTAAAAAAGAAATTCAATCTCAATAGTAATGAAAGAAATGCAAATTAAAATAGCAATTGCCAAAAATCAGAAAAGAATAATACACAATATTGGCAGGGAATGCTCCTGTATACTGCTATGAAACTCTAAATTGGTATGATCTTTCTGGAGGACAATTTGGCAATATGTACAAAAGGTTCAAAAATGTGCATATGCTATTTCTAGGAATTTATCTTCAGAAAATAATCAGAGATGTTCCCACAAATGTACAAGTATGAGTTTACTGCATTATTTATAATCAGTAAAAATTGGCAACTACTTCCATGTTCAATAATGGGGGCCTTCTTGAGTAACTGATGGCATACACACAGGGTAGAATACTTTAAACAGGAATTGGATAAAGACGGTGAGAGCAAACACACATCCACCTCCTGTCCCATCTCCAAATCCTTGAAATGGTTGGCCCAAAAAAAAAAAAAAAAAGTTAAGAAAAAAAATCCCAATCGTTTTGGAAAAAACAAGAAGACCATTCATGGACAAGATATTTGCAGAATTATTGGACTATAAGAAGAAAGGGTACAGATTGGAGGATAAATATGACTGGAGGCAAATACAATTCAAAACACATCAGGGCTATGGCACAGATTGGGGTCAAGTCAAGAAGTGCTGTAGCCATTAGGAGTCACGTAGAACATTTGCTGACCTGAGAAAACATTCCCCCGGCATTGTTAAGAAGCCATTTCAATAGCAAGAGCATGTATTTATTTACACACATTCATTTATGTGCATTGAAAAAATGGTAAAGACATCAGCCAAGATGTTAATGATGACCTTTCAGTGGGTAGGTTATGGCCAATTTTAAATTTTCCTTTGTGCTCTTTTGTGTTTTCAAAGTTTTCTGCATTGAGTACATATCCATATCACAATTAAAAAACAATAATTAGTACTTTAAAATAAAAATAACCACAAAAAAGAACTTGACATTTTTATTCAAAGTTTTCTGCATTGAGTACATATCCATATCACAATTAAAAAACAATAATTAGTACTTTAAAATAAAAATAACCACAAAAAAGAACTTGACGTTTTTATGGTAAGAAAGTAACTGCAATCTTCTTGTTTTTTCCTTGAATTACTGCAGTAACCTCCTGGCTGCTTTCACAGCCTCTGGTCTGCTCCTCCCAGTTGGCCCTCAGTGCTGCTCCTATCTCACTTCTCATTTTAAAACCATCCATGGCTCCTGACTGCTGACAGGTAAAGTCCCATCCTAGAGGCAGGCAGGGGTCTTCACTATCCTTCTTGCCTCCCAGCTCATCCTTCCACTTCTCATTCTGTTCATGGCGCTATGGAGCCCCAACAGACTCTTTGCTGTTTCCTGAAGGTTCCACACACCTTCCCAACTCCACTGCTTTGCTCATGCGGCTCTGGCACTACCCAAGCCTGGCAGATGGGCCTTGGGGGAGAAACCGCAGCCAGAATGTACCAGAATAGCTCTAGGGAACCTACACACTACAAGATGCACTATCTGTCAGCCAAGAGGACCGGCAGAAACAACGCGTCCCAGGAAGGGTGGTAGGAGCAGCGTGAAGGGACAGTGCTCTGCTCTGAGATTCCCAACTTGGGGAATAATAAAAATTCAATGCAGGATCCCATGGCAAAAATTCCAAAGGACTGTGAAGAGGTCCCCTTGAGACATGGTTGATCGGCCTATATATTCACCTCCCTGCTTCTGTGGTAGGTGGGGTGCAGAGACTTGGGGGATATTGGCCCCAGACTCCTGGCTTCCTCTTCTCCACAAGGGCAGGCACAAACTAGGGTTCATGTCTATACCTGCCACTTCATGGCTGTGAGACCCTGGCAATTACTTAATCCTCTCTGAGGGAGTCCGCTCTATAAAAGGGAGACAGCGCCAGGTGCTGTGGCTCACGCCTGTAATACCAGCACGGTGGGAGGATCATTTGAGCCCGGAAGTTCGAGACCAGCCTGGGCAACAAAATGAGACTCTGTCTCAACAAAAAATAAAATAAAATAAAAATAGCCAGGCGTGGTGGCGTGTGCTTGTAGTCTCAGCTATTCGGGAACCTGAGACAGAAGATCGCTTGAGCCCAGGATTTTGAGGCTGCAGTGAGCTACGATTGCACCACTGTACTCCAATCTAGATGACAGAGGGTAACCCTGTCTCAAAAAAAAAAAAAAAAGGAGACCACACCATGCTGGAGACTTGAACATAACTACCTGGCACACAGTAGGTTCTCAATAACCGGCAGATGAGATTTTAATCACATTTTCCTCCTCCTGAGGTCCTGATGTCGGGGAGTGCTTCACAGGGCTTGAGTCCTGCCCTGGGAGCCTGGCCTGGAAGTGTCCCTGGTGAGGGTTCTGAGGTCACTGTGGATGGTCCTTTCCCCCAGAGATCTCCTGTGGACTGTTTCAAAGAAGGCACACTCAGTCAACGCTGTGTTCCAGGATCCTCACAGCTTGAGTGGAGGATATATTAATCTAATATCACATGCCCTCTTGAGCAGAGAGTGCAACACTCACCCAGCCCTTCAGGAGCCTGGCATTGGCACCACAGACCCATGGCCAGTCACCCTAGCCTCTCTGAGCAGGGTCCGTGTGGAGTGGAGAGAAGGACTCCACTCTGAGGATCTGGTGTGGAGTGTTAGAGGGAACCATCCACTAGGTCCCGAGGTCTTCCTTTTGAACCACAAATGGGACAGCCATCTTCTCTCTGCTCTGGAGTGGAGGGAGGAGGAGACTAGTGGGCCATCTGTTCCGAGGACAGGAGCTCTGAGCCAGACAAAGGCATCCAAGCTCGGACATCTGTCTTCTCTTCGGCAGGCTTAGCCATGGCAGCCACCACTGAGCAAAACATCCTGGAAATGCAGCAGATGTACACACACCGCTCCAAGATGGCAGAAGCACTAGAGACTGGAGCCCCTGACAGGCGGTGGCATTCACCCAGGGGGGGTCTTCCCACTCTGCCAGGGTGGGTAGGACAGAGCACCTGCTAGTGGGCTGCAATTCCCACGGGGGACATTCGCATGAAAGAACAAGTGTTGCTGGAACCCCAAGATCTGTCCCTGTGGAGCCTCAGCAGAAGACTGAAGGCCTGTGGGGCTGATTCTTGACATTGGTCAAATGCCTTTCCCATTGATTATCTGCTTTGGATCAGAGCTTCAAGGAGAAGCCTATTGCCAGTCCCACTCTCCACCCTTCACCCACCTACCCTCATGAGTTAAATAAACAGGCGGCTAAGTGCTTTTTATTCATCCCAGTGGTCTCCAAACTTCAGTCACTTCTGCACCTCTTAGAGGCCATTTCACCGTGTCCGTGCACCACCTATGCAAGCATTAATTAGTATTTTCAATTGAATGGTCTCACTTTTTAAACAGGGGTTCCATCCTAAGCAATAACATCCATGAAGTAAAGTTTTGATTTGCTAGTCATCATTTTACTTTTTCCTAGTGTATAACACAAATACAGAGTGATTAAAATTATACAAAAGTCATATCATATATTTAAACCATCTCTGGGAAATAATGGACCTACCCCAACCCTTCAAATGCCAAAGAGGCTGCCATAAACAGCCACCAAGGTCTGGACAGGACAGAGAAGAAGTTGTTCCTGCTCGTTGACCTGCAGGCCTGGCCCCTTGCAGAGCTCGAGGGAAGAGCACAGAGGAGAGGATGCTTGCTTGGGCAGGCAGCCAAGTCACCTAAAAGCATTAATAAGTTCTTCAGATAAAAGTTGGGACCAGAGGTGGGGCACTAGTACGATTAGGATTAGAATCTGATCCGTCGGGAGTCCCCTCTGTCTCCTAATGAGAAAAGATCTGCAGATACGCTGGCAGCCCAGGTGATCCTGCAGCCAGGAAGGATGCCAAGGGCAGAGCTCAGAGGTGGCTCCACCCTCCAAGTGTGCCTGGCCTTGTTCTTAGCTAACGTGAGCTTGGGAGCACAGTGGTCCCACCTGAAGGCTGTCCATTCCTTCAGTGCAGTGGTTCTCAAACTCTAGCTGCATCAAAATCATAAAGCTGAGCCCATCCCACAGTGTCTGATTCACTGGGGCTGCGACAGAGCCCAGGTGGTCCTGCTGATGATGCTGGTCCAGGGACCACACTTTGAGAACCACTGGTGTAGAAGTCAGTATTGCCCAATCCTGAAAAGAGGATTAACAACTCAGGAAAAAATTCTCCCAGGATGACAAAGTCAGGAAAATTAACTTAGACACAAACTACCATGTGTGCATTCCCAAAGCCCAACACCGACATCCCCTATAAGCAACCACGTGGCAGGTTCCCAGGGACTGTTGATGCCAGTGGCTGGTCCAGAACTTTCCATTGAGATCTCTAGAAGAATTTCCACCAACAAACAATGTCACATCCAAAAAAGACTTCAAGTTGAGAAATGATGGCAGGACCTGCGTAGAATTCTGCAGGAGTCAGACTTGCTGGCTCTCCAGAACTGCCTGGCCCATTGTGACCATACCCTCTTGCCAAGTTGCCATCTGTCCCACCAAAGGGGCCTCGGGTCAACTCCTTTAGAGTTACTGCTTACTCTTCCAGAGCAGTATCCCGGGAGACACTCCTGCAGGGGAGGACAGGGAGACCCTGGGCTTGCATCTAACCTACGGGTCACCCTTGTTAGAATCATCCATCATTCCCTGCTGCTATTCCGATGGCCCAGGTGACTCAGGCAGGAGGCAGTCAAGAGAGGGAATCGACTCATCACAAGCCTGGATACTGGGGCTGGGGTTTCTCTGCACCCCTTACACCTTTATCTCACCATCCCAGGAACAGGTGGACTCAGGACAACAGGAAGGAAAGAACTGCATTTGTCCCTAAGAATCTGGCCTAATGGATCAGGAATCATGTACCGAAATCCTCACTGAACATGTCTGTACCAGGGAGCATGCAGGGTGAGGGGACACAGGCATCCGCTGTGGCTCTCATCCATCATCTCATCTCATCTCCAGTCCAGTAACAGTGGGTGAGAGATGAGGAAGCAAATGGTGTCTTGTGCTGCATCATGCAAAGAACTGGTATGGGGAGGAAACTGAGGAGGAAGAGCACAGAGACGGCATACCTGGAGCCAGCTGGGGAGGCTGAGTCAGATGGAGGGCAGGATGTTCCTGCCAAGAGAGAAGCCAGCATGGAGGTGTGGCTGGACCAAAGGGGCAAAGGAAGAAGGGACTGCAGGTGAGACAGAGGAGGAGGCCTCAGGGAGACCATAAAGGGTCTCTAGCCATGCTAAGGAGCTTGTTCCTGCTCAGAGCAGCAGGAGAGGATGATGATTCTAACAAGAGTGGCTTCTAGATCAGATGCAAGCCCAGGATCTCCCTGTCCTTCCCTGCAGAAGTGTCTCCCAGGCAACTACTCTGGAAGAGTAAGTAGTAACTTTAGAGGAGTTGACCTGAGGCCCTTTTGGTGGGGCAGATGGCAACTTAGCAAGGGGGGAAGGTTTCAAAGGGCTAGGCAGGGCCCTGGAGGGCCTGAAAGGGCAGGTGCTTTGAAGAGGAAACTCTGCAGCTGGTGACCTTTTGGTCTTGGGCAGATTAAGGGCCTCACCTCAGTGGGGTCTGCCACTTGAGAGAGGTCATCAGTACGGAAAGGTCAGCCTCAGAAGCCTTGAGATCACTGAGGACCAGTGACTAGGTGGGGAGTCTTGGACCTTGGAGGGAGAAAAGGGAAAGGCAGCCATGCTCATGGCAGGCACAGAAACTCAGCCATGCAGTGGGGCTCCTGAATGGGGGCCAGCCACGGGCTAAGGAACCTGATTCTGGATGATAATAAAAACAACAGCTGCCCCTTGCATGGCGTTAAGGATGAGCCAGGCACTTTTCTTCAGACTTTAAGTATCCTAACACATTGAATCCTCCCAAAAACCCTAAGAGGTAGGTGCTATTATTATCCTTATGCTCAAGATGAAAAAAAGATGGCAAAGAAGCCTATGAAAAGATGCTCCACATCATATGACATGAGGGTAATGCAAATTAAAACAAGATACCACTGCATATCTATTAGAATGGCCAAACTCCAGAACACTGACGATACCAAATACTGGAGAGGATGGGGAGTGACAGAAACTCTCATTCATTGCTAGTGGGAATGCAAAATGGTACAGCCACTTTGGAAGACAGTTTGGCGTTTTCTTACAACATGAAACATACCCTTACCAGATGATCCAGCAATGGAACTCCTTGGTATTTACCCAAAGAAGCTGAAATCTGATGTCCACACAAAATCCTGCACATGGATGTTTAGAGCAGCTTTATTAATAATTGCAAAAACTTAGAAGTCACCAAGATATCCTTCAGTAGGTGAATGGGTAAACTGTGGTACATCCTGACAATGGATACTGTTGACCTTTGGTAACCACAGGCTCTTCATCCATGGATTCAACCAACCATGGAGTGAGGATTTTTTTTTTTTTCGGCGGGGGGCAAGGGGGTTGTGGCAGGGAGGGGACAGAGTCTCACTCTGTTGCCAGGCTGGAGGACAGTGGTGCCATCTCAGCTCACTGCTACCTCCATCTCTCAGGTTCAAGTGATTCTCCTGCCTCAGCCTCCCAAGTAGCGGAGATTACAGGCACCCGCTACCATGCCCAGCTAATTTTTTTTTTTTTTTTGTATTTTTAGTAGAGACGGAGTTTCACCATGTTGGCCAGGCTGGTTTTGAACTCCTGACGTCAGGTGATCTGCCCACCTCAGCCTCCCAGAGTGCTGGGATTACAGGCATGAGCCACCACACTCAGTCAGGATGGAGGATATTTTAAAAATAAATAAATAACAACAGAGCAACAAAAAAATAACACGCAGAAAAACCCAATGCAGTGTAACAACTATTTACCTAGCATTTATACTGTATTAGGTATTAAAGGTAATCTAGAGATAATTTAAAGAATATGGGAGGATGTGCATAGGTTACATACAAACACGACACCATTTTATATCAGGGACTTGAGCATCCTCAGATTTTGGTACCCCCGGGGGTCCTGGAACCAATCAATCCCCCATGGTTCCTAAGGGACAGCTGTGTTAATTCAGCACTAAAACTGAACAAGCTATCAAGCAATGAAAAGACATGGAGGAAAGTTAAATGCATATTAAAGAAGGGAAATAAGCCAATCTGAAAAGGCTACATTCTGTATGATTCCAATTAAACAACATTATGGAAAAGGCAAACTATGGGGAATCGGTAAAAAGACAGAGGACTTTTAGGGCTGTGAAAATACTCTGATACTATAATGATGAATACATGTCATTATGCATTTGTCCAAAACCATTCAACATACCCCACCAAGAGTGAACCCTAATGTAAACTCTAGAGTCTGGGTGATGATGCCGTGTCAATGGAGATTCATCAGTTGTAACAAATGGGCCACTCTGACAGGGATGGTGACAATGAGGAAGCTGTGCCTATGTGGGGGCAGGGAGCGTATGGGAAATCTCTGTACCTTCCTCTCAGTTTTGCTATGAATCTAAAATCCTCTAAAAGTAGTCTCTTAAACAAAACAGAGGCACAAAGAGGCTAGGTAATTCTCATGGCCATGTCACTGGGAGTGGCAGGATCAGGGTCAAAGGCCAGGTCTCCATAAGCTCACATCCTAGAATCCAAAATTCTTTGAGCTAAGAGGGATCTTAGAGGTCATCTGGCCCAATTCTCTTAGCTTACAGAAGGGGAATCTGAGACCCAGAGACGGCAAGTGATTGGCTTATGGGCACTTAAGCACTTAGTTGGTTAACTGCAACACAGAATTGAGAGCCCAAAGAATAACTTGGTGAGGATGGCTGGGTAGATCATAAGACTTGAAAAGGGAGACAGACCCAAATGCCCCTGCCTCCCTCTGCTGTCTTCCTAGGCATCCCCTGCCCACTGCCTTCCTCTCCACCCCAAGCTCTATCTCCCTCCTGGGCCTGCAGTGCCCATGTAACGGCACTCAGCACAATGGCCTCTCAGCTCCTTGACCTGAATTCCAGTGACCGGCACCTCCATGCCACAAGGGGTCTTCACACATCACCAGGGCCTGACCTCTCAGTACTTATGCTCCTCTTCTGGCTCTGTCCACAGCCTCCCAACGCTCCAGCTCCTTACTGCAGCCCCTCAATGTGCACACGGGTTACTGGCCTGCCTATCCCTCTCCAACCCAGACTTCGTGGACCACCCCAACTCTTCACACCCCCACTGTTGTCTTCCATCTGGTGGGGCCCCAGTGCTGGATCAAGGCCTCCCTCCACCTTCTCCATCCTGCTCCTCTGTCCCCAGGCCTGCTGAGGGCCACCAAGTAGACGGAGGCCACCAGGTAGATTGGGGCTACTTTGAGCTCAAGGTCTCCCACCACCAGAGGGCGTCACTTCCACCCTGAGCTCCTGACTCCCAGCCAATTATGCAGAACAGGGGTTCTCAACGCTGGCGGCACACTGAAGCCACCTGGAGAGCTTGGACAGGCTCCAATGCCAGGGTCATTCAGCGTGATTGCTCTGGGGATGACCTGGGCATCAGGATTTTCAAGGCTCCCCAGATGTACAGGGGATTACCACTCAGCAGTGGAAAGAAACAAACCACTGCCACATGCCACAGCATGATGGGCCTCAAACACTGCACTAAGTGAAAGAAGCCAGACGCAGAAGACTGCGTGTTCTTTAATCCCATTTATAGGAAATTTCCAGAAAAGGTAAAACTATTCCTGGGGCTGGGGGGTGGAACTGACTACAAATGGGCACATGGGAGTTTTTAGAGTGATGAAGTGTTCTAAAACTGGATTGTGGCGATGGTTGCACAAATACATACTTCTTTTTTTTTTTGAGACAGGGTCTCACTGTCTCCCAAAAAGTGTGCAGTAGTGCAATCATAGCTCACTGCAGCCTTGAACTCCTGGGCTCAAGCCTCTCAGGTAGCTGGAACTATAGGTGCGCACCCTCATGCCCAGCTAATTTTTTGTATTCTTTTTGTAGAGACAGGGTTTTGTCATGTTGTCCAGGCTGGTCTCGAACTCCTGGGCTCAAACAATCCTCCCGCTGTGGCTTCCCAAACTGATGGAATTATAGGCATGAGCCACCACACCTGGCCAACATAAAAAATTTATAAAAAAGAATTGAATTGTATATTAACAACAGATGAACTGTATGATATGTAAATTATATCTCAGTAAGGGTATTAAAAATGAAGAAAAGGAAACGGAAGAAAATCCAAAAATGCACATTTTATTTTGTATTAAAAACAAAATTTCCCTGGTGATTCTAGCAAGGAGCCAGAGTTGAGAACTCAATGTAGGAAGCCTCACCACTCACCCCCAGCCAGTGTCATTGATCTCTGGTCCTCCACAGCACAGGGCCTATCACAGACCATGGCACACAGGAGGCCACACTGATTTTTTGAGTGAACGGACATGCATTCCCAGTTTGCCCCATGAATCCCTGGAGAAACAAATGGCTATTTAGTGAGCACCTACTATGCACAGATCTTTCATTTCTGTTTTCTCACGTAACCATCTCATCTTCAGTACCTGCGAGGTAGGATAAATAGTCCCATTTTACACAAGGGAAAACTGGATCTCTACGAGGACTAGGATCTCACAGTCATCACTTAGCAAATCTGGACTCAGAGATCAGCCCATCTGGTACCAAGTCCTCCTTCTTTGGTTTCATTTACATCTTTCATCCAGAGGGATCATGGCAGAGCAAGTTGAAACTTCCCAGCCACCAATTCTCTCCATGGAAACCTGGTCCCAGCAGCAGCTCTAGATCTGATACATCCTAGGATCAGCATGGGAAAGTGAATTGCCTGGGGTCACACAGCCATGCTTGGCCAAAGTGGGCCTAGAGATCAGTACCTTGGACCCAAGTCCTGAGCAGCCTCTGGGTTACCATGCATTTACCTTGAATCTGAGGGGCTGGGGGTTCTCACAGGAGCACCTGGTCCCTAGGTAGGATGGCCCTCAGCCCTCTATCCCCTCCACCGTCCCAATGCCACAATAATAAGCTCCGTGGGAGTAAAGCCCCTCCACCACCCCCTCCGACTTCAGGATTGCTTTCACTTGACATTCCTTCCAGTGCACCAGTCCGGAACAGAAGTGCTTGACGCTGCTGATCGACCAGTTTCATAAAAGGAATCCAGTTTCCTTTGCACTCATGAAAAGCTGTTAGCCCCTGGCAAGTTTCCAGGGCCTGCACTCCAGTGATGCAGCCCAGACATTGAGAGAGGGATGCCAAAGCCCTTGGGCACAGAGAGGAGTCAGCTGGGCTGAGAGATTTAAATCAAGAGGGGTCCTTGCCAGCAATACCAGCAAGCAGCATCCTGTCCTCGGGAAGAGAGGTTTCCCACTGAGATGCCCTGAAACCCTGGCTGAGGGCCCCGACACGGCTGTGCAAGGGGAAAGATGTGCTACCCAACAGTCAAGACCTGAGATTACCCAGTGAGGACCATGTAGCGAGGACACACAACAGCCCGACGGTACAGCTTCCAGCCCTGCCTGGGCTCTTTACCAGCATGTGCCCTGGGGCAAGAGGCCTCCCACCCTCTGCAAACCTCAGTTTCCCCATCTGTAAAATGGGAACCATCACTCCTCCTTACAGGGTGGCTGTCTGTGAGAGTTTTTGGGAATCTATAAGGCACCCAACCAATGTCAAGGCCCACAATTTACCCTCTTTAGACCCAGTCTGGTGGGAATTTCAAACCTCTTGAGGCTGCCGGCAGGTAGTTCCCATGCAATTCCGGGAAGCTAGAGAAGAAAAGAAGGAGCAATGGGAAGTCTGAACTGAGGGGTTCAGGACCCCAAAATTTAGTCCTGACTTTTCTGTGAACAATCTTTCATGACTTCAGAGGTGCCTTGACACCTTGAACTTTGTCCCCTTCCCTCTCTGGGCCTTAGTTTCTCCTCTACAAAATGAAGAGGGTAGGAGATATGTCTCTAAGGGTCCTTCAGACTCTGACAGCCAAACATGCTATTAGAAAAAATCAGGTCTGGCCGGGCACGGTGGCTCATGCCTGTAATCCCAGCACTTTGGGAGGCCGAGGTGGGCAGTTCAAGAGGTCAAGAGATCTAGACCATCCTAGCCAATATGGTGAAACCCCGTCTCTACTAAAAATACACAAATTAGCTGAGTGTGGTGGCACGTGCCTGTAGTCCCAGCTACTCGGGAGGCTGAGGTAGGAGAATCACTTAAACCCAGGAGGTGGAGGTTGCAGTGAGCCGAGATCACGCCAGTGCACTCCAGCCTGGCGACAGAGCGACACTTTGTCTCAAAAAAAAAAAAAAAAAAAAGAAAAGAAAAGAAAAGAAAGAAAAAAAGAAAAAGAAAAAAGCAGATTTCTCCAAATCCTGGCAAAGTCCATTGTTAATGGGGCCATGGGATGAGTCCTTCCTATCCTCCACCATCCACCTGTTTCACTCTCATTTTAGAACATTTCTCGCTTCTCTATGAAGGCGGCCTTTCAGCAAAAACCTCTTTAGCGTTTGGCAATGAGTCACTCCCGCTGGAGGTCAAGTTCCCTTTGTGCCTCCTCCGAGGGGCTGAGAAACAGAGAGGTGGGAAGGTGAGGAGCAGTCTTGCCTGGGAAAAGCTTGCCTTGTTTGGATACCCACAGACAGTGGGGCCAAACACTTCCACTTTTCAAGCACCTCCAGAAACAACCCTCTCTGTGTATGAACTTTACAGTTTACAAAGCTCTTTCAAATCCATTACTCATTGGATTTTGGCAGAAGCCCTGCAGGGAGGCATGCAAGAGGTTATTGTCCCCATTTTACAGGTGAGGAATCGGAGCTCAGAGAAGTGAGGTAACTTCTCCAAGGTCACACAGCCAATGTATGAAGTGGTCTCTCTTTCCCATGGAAGAGACAGGGGGCAAGAACCTCAGAAGGTAAGTGCAGAGCTGGAGTGGAAACCAGGTCTGCTGATTACCAGCCCTGCTCTGCTCCCAACTTTCTTGCCACCCTGCCTGGCCTTTCCCCATTGCCAGGCTGGTAAGAGGCTGTGTGTCTCCCCCCACCGCTCCCGCTGAGGTCCGTCTAGACCCCTGACTCACACATGGAAATTCTCCGCACAGCTAAAGTTTGTTTCTCTTGGGCTGCTAAGAACACTTGGTTTGTCTTGTGTTTTTGGAGGCTCCAAGTATCAAAAGCACGCATGGGAACAGAAAGGAAAGTGGGAGGCACAAAGCAAATGGGAAAAGAGACAGGTCATTTTGTACTCATCTGAGTGAGGCTAATGTTTCAAATATTTGCTAATATCCACTGTTAGTAAGGATATGTGAAAATGGGAATTTTCAAATGCTGTTGGTGGGACTAGAAATTAGAACTGCCTTTTTGGAGGTCCGTCCCTCTCAAAATTTTAAATGGCCCAGCAATTCCACTTCTAGAAGTCTACTGCCGAGACGCACACCTAGGCATGAGAGTATGGCTGTGCCATTGAAAAGTGGTCAACGTTCAGAGGGGCTGGCTCAGTAAGTTACGATATACCCATCTGACAGAACACCAGGTCCCTTTAAACCATGAGGTTAATCAAGGCTTCTAAGATCTGTTGTAAAGTGAAAAAAGAATATACATGGTATGAAGTCATTTGGCTTTAAAACAAATACACTGAAAAAGT
The DNA here is from genome assembly GCF_049350105.2 of Macaca mulatta. Taxonomy (NCBI): domain Eukaryota; kingdom Metazoa; phylum Chordata; class Mammalia; order Primates; family Cercopithecidae; genus Macaca; species Macaca mulatta. The sequence goes on along the minus strand of NC_133420.1, from coordinate 59,874,408 downwards.
TCTAGGCAGATGAACCCCAAAGTGAAAGCCGGAGTTAACTTTCAGAGAGAAAGCATGATTTAGGTGGCTTGGGGCAAAGCAACACGTTTACATTTTTCCTACCTCTATTTTGGCTTTTTTTTTTTCCACCACAAAACACATACACAAAACAAAAAAATCACCTACCATGTATTAAGGTGTGTTTGTAAGTCATTTAGAACAAACAAAACTCTACCCCATCCAAGAAGACATTGGCATCTTCGGTCCAAGCCAGCCCTTCCCCCAAACTCTCCTCACAGGTGAACACCCCCTGGTGGAACTCTGTGATCTTAGATGGTCATGACAGCATCAATAACAATGACAAGCCCACAGGGGCACTGAGGGAATAAGCCACACGATGTAGCCAAGAAAAAGAATGACAGGGAAGGTCCACTCCTGATGATGGTTTCCACCAGTCCCATGCACAGTGAAATTCCTCAGCTACCAGCTCTATTTTGTCAACGGTGAAACAGCTTTGATCGCACTAACCAACACTTGCTTAAAAGCCCTGTGACAGTACCCATCCCTGACTAAGCCACATTGCCTCTTGCTAGATGACAGCAGCAAGCAGTAAGGGAGGCCGTGTCCACACGAGCCGAGCGTACCTCAGAGAACCTCTGAACGTCTTGCGTCAGCGTGCCCACGCGCTTCCACTGGTAGTGCTTGAGCAACTTCAGAATGGCTGGATTCACCGCGTTGTCTGATGGGACGGTCCGAAAGAAATAAGGGTATTTTTTCTTATCGGCTAGAACAGGCGTGGTTGCAGCAAAAGAAAGCTGAAAGACACAAAAGAGACAATACTTCTTACTGATGAGCCTCGCAGCTGTGACCCAGCGTCTTTCCTACTGGAATAGAGACTGTTAGTTTCAACTTGGAGCATAAACACATGGGGACAGATATTTTTAAAACTTTTTTATTGTAAGAGTAACATACCATAATGGAAGGGAAGGATTAAAAATGCAAAATAAGAAGAAAGAAGGGAAAAAATAGCCAATGATCTACCCTTCCCTAAAGAACCATCATTCATGTTATCGTCTATTCCTTCCCAGTCCTTTTTCTATGCACTGTGATTGGATTTTTTAAAAAGATCCTGAAATCATTCTACATGCACAATTGAACTGTTTTTCCCCATTTACCAGTATCCTTAAAAACTCTTTGCAAACATTATAATAGCTGCACAATATTCCAGCATATGAATATACCATAATTTACTGAATCGTTTCTAATTTGGGGTTATTTCTATTATTTCTAATTTGTCATTATCATCATATTATTCTACAGGCATCTTTGTACATAGCATTTTTTGTTCTATATTTTGGGATGTTTCCGTAAGATAGAATCTGTGATGTAAAATTTCCCAGATAAAGAATATGAGTCTTTAAAGATTTATACTTATTTCCAAAAAATATTTTATCAGTTTGCAAATTTACTAGCCAAGAATGATTAGAGGGCCAATCTCACCATATCTTTGCCAACAGAGGGAGTAAAAAATGTTATTCTAATTTTATAATGATTTATCACCAAATAAAACCCTGAATCATATCGCATTCATGATTATAGATAATGCTGAACTTTTTCCTATGGTTATTAACTAGTAGCATATCCTATTTTAGCAATTACTTTTTCATGTCCTTTGTTTATTTTTTGAGTGGTATTCTAATGCTTTTCTGATTGAATTTAATGAAGATATTTTATATGTATAGCATTCAAACTCAGGCTATTATAGTTGTTGCAAATATCTCAGTTTGTGTTTGCCTTTACATTTTATGTGTGTGTATTTTAATTTACACTTGGTAGTCAAAGCTGTCCATCGATCTCTTTATTATTTCTTCTTTTTCTTTTAAGTGCCAGTTAAGTTGTTAAATTGGATTTTAATTGTCTGTCCCTGAAGGCCCAACCTAAATGTCACCTCTTCCATAACACTTCCTCTGATCTCTGTTCCTTCCCTTAGCCTGAGCCACAGAAGGTAGTTATCATAGTTTTTGATCTTTGCAGTATGATGGTGAAAAGATGGTATCTTGTTATAGTTCTAATTTGCATTTTTCTTAGTATGAATGAGGTTGAGTATTTCTTCTACTTTTTAAAATTTTATTTATTATTTAGAGACAGGGTCCATTCTGCTGCCCAGACTGGAGTACAGTGGTGCTATCATAGCTCACTGCAGCCTGGAACTCCTGGGTTCCAGCGATCCCCACCTGCCTCAGTCTCTGGAGTAGCTAGGACTATAGGGGTATGCCTCTATGCCTAGCTAATTTAAAAATCTTTTTAGAGAAGGGGTCTATGTTGCCTAGTCTGGTTTTGAACCGCTGGGCTCAAGCCTCTAGCCTCAGTCTCCTGAGTCGCTATGACTACAGGCGTGCCATCGCACCCAGCTTCTTCCTATGTGTAAAAGTAATGGTAGTTCCTTTCTGGAAACAGTTTACATTTTTTGCTTGTTTTCTAATTTGACTTGTAGTCTTCCTTATCAGTTTATAGAAATGATCTTTTATATTAAGAAAACTAACCCTTTATAAGTTGCTAATTTTTCTCCCAGTTTGTACTTTGTTTCTTGATGTTGTTTATAGTGCCATTTCCATGTAGACATGTTTTTTTAATGAGGATGAATTTATCAGTTTTTTTCCTTTATGACTTCAAGTTTTGTGTCATATTTAAGAAAGGCCTCTCTTACTCTGAGATTATAAAATAATTTCTCCATGGTTTCTTCTAGTCTGTCTGTCCTTCCTTCCTCCCTCCCTCCCTCCTTCTCTTCTTTTAAAAAAGGTTTCATTCAAACCTTTGACCCAGAGAGAGCAAGGATGAAGCAAGCTCAGTCTTTGCTGCCACCAGCCATCTCCCCGAACCCTTGCTTATCCCAGCAGGAGCTCTGGATTTGATACATCCTAGGGTCCAATTTCAGCATCCGGGGAAACGACATCTGGTACCTTCAGCCTCCAGCTGAAGTTGCTTTATTGCTTCTTCTGTCACCCTAGAACCACTTTCCCCTTACAAAAGTTTGTGGGGGGCAGTAGAGATTTGTTCCCTTCCATGTCTGGTTTAGAGGGTAGACAGCCACTATCTAGACTTGCTGGATCTGCTATCTATTGGAGCTGACCACACAACAGTAATTCAGCCATTACCTGAAGCTACAGAGCCCCTGTAGAAACCAACTTCTAAGATCCAACAAAGATAGAGACACCCCAAGACCGGTAAAGGTCAAGGGTAGAATGACTTTTGTCAATGTTCAAAGATTCTGGGTAGAAGAGGACTAATGAGAGAGAGAAATTTCAACTGGACACACTGAGGAACACTCACATTAGAGTTGTCTGGCCATGGAAAACCTGCCCTCAGAAGTAGTGAGATCCCTGTGTCTGGAGGTGTGCAAGCAGAGACTGGACCACAACCTAGTGAGAACAGAAGGGCTTCAAAGTGTCTGTGAATCTCCTAAAAACTGTAGGAAAGCATTTGCATGGCCATGTATGTGCAGACAGACATGCACATTTTTCTGAAAAAAAGAATCAGTGGCTTCCATCAGACTAACAAAGAAGATCATTCCAACCAAATCAAGGTCTGCGCACCTGCCTTCAGGTGACATTGAGGTCCCATAGTGAGTGCGGGAAATAGAAGCTCTCTACAGTCCCCTCAAACCTACTGTCTGTGATTCTTCTCACGAGATTAAAACAACACTGCAAGCCTCCTATGCTCACAAGTAGGGGAAGGAGGTATTAGAAAAACCTGGGAGCAACTATTTCAGGACAGGGACATCATATATACCACCACATCCCCCAAAATGCTTATCTAATACAATTTGGAAAATATTGGTTTTCTGATGTGATTTCTGAATCACACTCTGGTTGCTACTTTACCGTTATTGTCCCATTAGTTCCAGGTCCACAATTAATTGTTGCTTGAACAACCTCATATGTTTTCCCTGTGGGTAATTACCGTGGTTACTGTTCAGTGAATAAATGGCCCATTGTGTTTACGATAGGCTTGGAGTACAATATGTGCCCCGGGTCTAAATCATGTTGGGTGCAAAATATTAACTGGCGCTGACATTTTCTGCACCATTTGAGATAATGCACGCTTTGATTAGATTGCTTTGCGTCACTGTTCCTCTGGCTTTGGTCTCCTGAAACTTTCTTCCATGGGCAAAAACTGCAGGTGCCCAGTAGTACTGCTGGACTTCAGAACTAACAGACATCTGAGAAATCATCTAGCTCTGGGGTTCTCAGCACACTGGAGTTATCTGGGGAGGTTTTAAAGAATACTGATGACTTGGTCCCACTCCAAACTAACTGAATCAGAATCTCTGGGCATCTAGCCCAAGCATCAGTATTATTTAAAAATTTTCCAGGTGATTATGATGCTCAGTGAGGATTGAGGGCCACAGATGCAGTTCAACACCGCTGGTTTTGAATAAGCAGACTGCAGCCCCAAAATGTGATCTCAAAATTCCACTATAGCTAATAAGAGGTGGAAGCAGGACTTGAACCCGGGTCTACAGGACCATAACACTAGTGCACTTGCTCCCATGGATGACTACCTACCTGCCTCCTACATGCTCCCCAGGCCTTCTTCCCCTATCTCAGTCACCCAGCATCTGGCACCACCAGGGCTGTGAGCATTAGGGCCCTAACTTGGAGACCAAGCTTTCTGAGCTCTCCTGCCTTGTTTCGCATAACGAACAGATTGTGATTGAGGCTCTAAGTTAATTCCTAGCCAAGGATTTATTCGGAGAGTATTTTAAAATTTAATTTATAGTTTTGTTATAATTTCTAGTTTTATTGCATTATTTTGAGAATTTGGCAAGTGCAGTGTCTGCTTTTGGAATTTATTGAGATTTTCTTTGTGGCCTATTATACAATCAACTTCTGTACAAGTTCCATGGTGGCTGGAAAAAAGATGAAATCTCTAGTCATAAGCTATAGAATTCTTTATTAGACTACCTATGCATAATAGATATAACCAAACTAATTATATTATCATATGCTTTGTATTTTTGTTTACTTCATCTATCAAAGGCTGAGAAGTTTGTTAAATTTTTCTCTATTGTCTCTGACCATTTCTTCATGTATTTCAACTGTTTTTGCTTTATATGTGTTCCTTTTTTCTTGTTTTGAGCATAAATGTTCATCACAATTATATCTTCATTTTTCAGCAACGTATACTTTTGCCTACTGCAAATAATAGGCACTTAATAGATATTCATTGAGCGAGTGAAGATTGAAATATTTATCAAGGTAAAATAAACCTCTTTGTCATTTTATTGCTTTTTGTTTGATACTGTATCTCGCTTGTTATTAATATGGCAACCCTTACTGTAATTTTGCTTGCATTTGCCTGTCACTTTTTTACCTCCTTTTATTCGTATTCTATTAAGATCATTTTTAAATACACATCTTGAAAAGAACATACGGACAGATTTTAAAATATGTATGTTTACTGCTGTAGTAAATACTTGGCCTTGGGGGGACACGCCCAAGATGGCCAAATAGGAACAGCTCCAGCCTCCAGCTCCCAGCATGAGTGACACAGAAGACGGGTGATTTCTGCATTTTCAACTGAGGTACCGGGTTTCATCTCACTGGGGAGTGCCGGGACAATTGGTGCTGGTCAGCTGGTGCAGCCCAACCAGGCAGAGCTGAAGCAGGGCAAGGCATCGCTTCACCTGGGAAGCACAAGGGGGAAGGGAATCCCTTTTCCTAGCCAGGGGAAACTGAGACACACAGCACCTGGAAAATTGGGTAACTCCCACCCTAATACTGCGCTTTACCAAGGGTCTTAGCAAACAGCACACCAGGAGATTATATCCCACACCTGGCCCAGGGGGTCCCATGCCCAGGGAGCCTCCCTCATTGCTAGCACAGCAGTCTGAGATTTAACTGCAAGGCAGCAGCCAGGCTCAGGGAGGGGCACCCGCCATTGCTGAGGCTTAAGTGGGTAAACAAAGCCACCAGGAAGCTCGAATTGGGTGGAGCCCACCACAGCTCAAGGAGGCCGGCTTGCCTCTGTAGACTCTTCCTCTGGGGACAAGGCATAGCTAAACAAAAAGCAGTAGAAACCTCGGCAGAGGTAAATGTCCCTGTCTGATAGCTTTGAAGAGAGTAGTGGATCTCCCAGCACGGAGGTTGAGATCTGAGAACAGACAGACTGCCTGCTCAAGTGGGTCCCTGACCCCTGAGTAGCCTAACTGGGAGACATCCCCCACTAGGTGCAGACTGACACCTCACACCTCACGCGGCGGGGTACACCCCTGAGACGAAGCTTCCAGAGCGAGAATCAGACGCAACACTCACTGTTCAGCAATATTCTATCTTCTGCAGCCTCCGCTGCTGATACCCAGGCAAACAGGGTCTGGAGTGGACCTCAAGCAAACTCCAACAGACCTACAGTTGAGGGTCCTGACTGTTAGAAGGAAAACTAACAAACAGAAAGGACACCCACACCAAAACCCCATCAGTACGTCACTATCATCAAAGACCAAAGGCAGATAAAACCACAAAGATGGGGAAAAAGCAGGGCAGAAAAGCTGGAAATTCAAAAAATCAGAGCACATCTCCCCCTCCAAAGGAACGCAGCTCATCGGCAGCAACGGAACAAAGCTGGACGGAGAATGACTTTGATGAGTTGAGAGAAGAAGGCTTCGGTCAATCAAACTTCTTAGAGCTAAAGGAGGAACTATGTAACCAGCGCAAAGAAACCAAAAACCTTGAAAAAAGAATGGAAGAATGGATAACTAGAATAATCAATGCAGAGAAGACCTTAAAAGAACTGATAGAGATGAAAACCATAACACGAGAAATACGTGACAAATGCACAAGCTTCAGTAACCAACTCGATCAACTGGAAGAAAGATTATCAGCAATTGAAGATCAAATGAATGAAATGAGGTGAGAAGAGAAGTGTGGAGAAAAAAGAGTAAAAAGAAATGAACAAAGCCTCCAAGAAGTATGGGATTATGTGAAAAGACCAAATCTACATCTGATTGGGGTGCCTGAAAGTGATGGGGAGAATGGAACCAAGTTGGAAAACACTCTGCAGGATATCATCCAGGAGAATTTCCCCAACCTGGTAAGGCAGGCCAACATTCAAATTCAGGAAATACAGAGAACACCACAAAGATACTCCTCAAGAAGAGCAACTCCAAGACACATAATTGTCAGATTCACCAAAGTTGAAATGAAGGAAAAAATGTTAAGGGCAGCCAGAGAGAAAGGCCGGGTTACACACAAAGGGAAGCCCATCAGACTAACAGCAGATCTCTCGGCAGAAACTCTACAAGCCAGAAGAGAGTGGGGGCCAATATTCAACATTCTTAAAGAAAAGAATTTTCAACCCAGAATTTCATATCCAGCCAAACTAAGTTTCATAAGTGAAGGAGAAATAAAATCCTTCACAGATAAGCAAATGCTTAGAGATTTTGTTACCAGGCCTGCCCTACAAGAGATCCTGAAGGAAGCACTAAACATAGAAAGGAACAACAGGTACCAGCCATTGCAAAAACATGTCAAAATGTAAAGTCCATTGATGCTAGGAAGAAACTGCATCAACTAGCGAGCAAAATAACCAGCTAATATCATAATGACAGGATCAAGTTCACACATAACAATATTAACCTTAAATGTAAATGGACTAAATGCTCCAATTAAAAGACACAGACTGGCAAATTGGATAAAAAGTCAGGACCCATCAGTTTGCTGTATTCAGGAGACCCATCTCACATGCAGAGACACACATAGGCTCAAAATAAAGGGATGGAGGAAGATCTACCAAGCAAATGGAGAACAAAAAAAAGCAGGGGTTGCAATACTAGTCTCTGATAAAACATACTTTAAACCATCAAAGATCAAAAGAGACAAATAAGGCCATTACATAATGGTAAAGGGATCAATTCAACAGGAAGAGCTAACTATCCTAAATATATATGCACCCAATACAGGAGCACCCAGATTCATAAAGCAAGTCCTTAGAGACTTACAAGGAGACTTAGACTCCCACACAATAATAATGGGAGACTTTAACACCCCACTATCAACATGAGACAGATCAATGAGACAGAAAGTTAACAAGGATAACCAGGAATTGAACTCAACTCTGCACCAAGCGGACCTAATAGACATCTACAGAACTCTCCACCCCAAATCAACAGAATATACATTCTTCTCAGCACCACATTGCACTTATTCCAAAATTGACCACATAGTTGGAAGTAAAGCACTCCTCAGCAAATGTACAAGAACAGAAATTATAACAAACTGTCTCTCAGACCACAGTGCAATCAAACTAGAACTCAAGACTAAGAAACTCAATTAAAACCGCTCAACTACATGAAAACTGAACAACCTGCTCCTGAATGACTACTGGGTACATAACGAAATGAAGGCAGAAATAAAGATGTTCTTTGAAACCAATGAGAACAGAGATACAACATATCAGAATCTCTGGGACACATTTAAAGCAGTGTGTAGAGGGAAATTTATAGCACTAAATGCCCACAAGAGAAAGCAGGAAAGATCTAAAATTGACACCCTAACATCACAATTAAAAGAACTAGAGAAGCAAGAGCAAACACATTCAAAAGCTAGCAGAAGGCAAGAAATAACTAAGATCAGAGCAGAACTGAAGGAGATAGAGACACAAAAAACCCTCCAAAAAATCAACGAATCCAGGAGTTGGTTTTTTGAAAAGATCAACAAAATTGATAGACCAATAGCAAGACTAATAAAGAAGAAAAGAGAGAAGAATCAAATAGATGCAATAAAAAATGATAAAGGGGATATCACCACCGACCCCAAAGAAATAAAAACTACCATCAGAGAATACTATAAACACCTCTATGCAAATAAACTAGAAAATCTAGAAGGAATGGATAATTTCCTGGACACTTACAGTCTTCCAACACTAAACCAGGAAGAAGTTGAATGCCTGAATAGACCAATAGCAGGCTCTGAAATTGAGGCAATAATTAATAGCCTACCAACCAAAAAAAGTCCAGGACCAGATGGATTCACAGCCAAATTCTACCAGAGGTACAAGGAGGAGTTGGTACCATTCCTTCTGAAACTATTCCAATCAATAGAAAAAGAGGGAATCCTCCCTAACTCATTTTATGAGGCCAACATCATCCTGATACCAAAGCCTGACAGAGATACAACCAAAAAAGAGAATTTTAGACCAATATCCCTGATGAACATCAATGCAAAAATCCTCAATAAAATACTGGCAAACTGAATCCAGCAGCACATCAAAAAGCTTATCCACCATGATCAAGTGGGCTTCATCCCTGGGATGCAAGGCTGGTTCAACATATGCAAATCAATAAACATAATCCAGCATATAAACAGAACCAAAGACAAAAACCACATGATTATCTCAATAGATGCAGAAAAGGCCTTTGACAAAATTCAACAGCCCTTCATGTTAAAAACTCTCAATAAATTCGGCATTGATGGAACATATCTCAAAATAATAAGAGCTATTTATGACAAACCCACAGCCAATATCATACTGAATGGGCAAAAACTGGAAGCATTCCCCTTGAAAACTGGCACAAGACAGGGATGCCCTCTCTCACCACTCCTATTCAACATAGTGTTGGAGTTCTGGCTAGGGCAATCAGGCAAGAGAAATAAATCAAGTGTATTCAGTTAGGAAAAGAAAAAGTCAAATTGTCCCTGTTTGCAGATGACATGATTGTATATTTAGAAAACCCCATCGTCTCAGCCCAAAACCTCCTTAAGCTGATAAGCAACTTCAGCAAAGTCTCAGGATATAAAATCGATGTGCAAAAATCACAAGCATTCTTATACACCAGTAACAGACAAACAGAGAGCCAAATCATGAATGAACTCCCATTCACAATAGCATCAAAGAGAATAAAATACCTAGGAATCCAACTTACAAGGGATGTAAAGGACCTCTTCAAGGAGAACTACAAACCACTGCTCAGTGAAATAAAAGAGGACACAAACAAATGGAAGAACATACCATGCTCATGGATAGGAAGAATCAATTTTGTGAAAATGGCCATACTGCCCAAGGTAATTTATAGATTCAATGCCATTCCCATCAAACTACCAATGACTTTCTTCACAGAATTGGAAAAAACTACTTTAAAGTTCATATGGAACCAAAAAAGAGCCTGCATTGCCAAGATAATCCTAAGCCAAAAGAACAAAGCTGGAGGCATCACGCTACCTGACCTCAAACTATACTACAAAGCTACAGTAACCAAAACAGCATGGTACTGGTACCAAAACAGAGATATAGACCAATGGAACAGAACAGAGGTCTCAGAAATAATACCACACATCCACCGCCATCTGATCTTTGATAAACCTGAGAAAAACAAGAAATGGGGAAAGGATTTCCTATTTAATAAATGGTGCTGGGAAAATTGGCTAGCCATAAGTAGAAAGCTGAAACTGGATCCTTTCCTTACTCCTTATATGAAAATTAATTCAAGATGGATTAGAGACTTAAATGTTAGACCTAAAACCGTAAAAACCCTAGAAGAAAACCTAGGTAATACCATCCAGAACATAGGCATGGGCAAGGACTGCATGTCTAAAACACTAAAAGCAATGGCAACAAAAGCCAAAATCGACAAATGGGATCTAATTAAACTAAAGAGCTTCTGCACAGCAAAAGAAACTACCATCAGAGTGAACAGGCAACCTACAGAATGGGAGAAAATTTTTGCAATCCACTCATCTGACAAAGGGCTAATATCCAGAACCTATAAAGAACTCAATCAAATTTACAAGAAAAAAACAAACAACTCCATCAAAAAGTGGGCAAAGGATATGAATAGATACTTCTCAAAAGAAGACATTCATACAGCCAACAGACACATGAAAAAATGCTCATCATCACTGGCCATCAGAGAAATGCAAATCAAAACCACAATGAGATACCATCTCACACCAGTTAGAATGGCAATCATTAAAAAATCAGGAAACAACTGGTGCCGGAGAGGATGTGGAGAAATAGGAACACTTTTACACTGTTGGTGGGACTGTAAACTAGTTCAACCATTGTGGAAAACAGTGTGGCGATTCCTCAAGGATCTAGAACTAGAAATACCATTTGACCCAGCCATCCCATTACTGGGGATATACCCAAAGGATTATAAGTCATGCTGCTATAAAGACACTGCACACGTATGTTTATTGTGGCACTATTCACAATAGCAAAGACTTGGAATCAACCCAAATGTCCATCAGTGACAGACTGGATTAAGAAAATGTGGCACATATACACCATGGAATACTATGCAACCATAAAAAAGGATGAGTTCATGTCCTTTGTAGGGACATGTATGCAGCTGTAAACCATCATTCTCAGCAAACTATCACAAGAACAGAAAACCAAATACCGCATGTTCTCACTCATAGGTGGGAATTGAACAATGAGATCACTTGGACACAGGAAGGGGAGCATCACACATTGGGTCCTATTGTGGGGAGGGGGGAGGGGGGAGGGATAGCATTAGGAGATATACCTAATGTAAATGATGAGTTAATGGGTGCAGCACACCAATATGGCACATGTATATGTATGTAACAAACCTGCATGTTGTGCACATGTACCCTAGAACTTAAAGTATAATAAAAAAAGAAAATTAAAAAATAAATTAATTAAAACAAAAAGACAAGTGAAACAAAAATACTTGGCCTTGCATTTATCATCTCGTTGCCCATCTCTTTTTTTTTAATGCTTTCCTTTTTTGTTTCCTTTTGTTCCTGCTGTTTTTCAACTTTGTATCTACTCTCCTCTGTTCTGGCTATGTGAATTAATCTTGCCTCTGGTCTCAGCCTGCCGGAGTACCTTTTAATAGGTACCTTGAGAAGGATAAAGGGTTGACAACTTACTGAGGATGGCCCTGTGTTGCACTGACACATGGCAGAATTCGCCTGGGCATGCAATTCTTGGGCTATCATTTCTCCGCTTTGAAACTGCAAAGTGATGCAGAGGAGAAATTTGGGGCTGGCTTGATTGTCACTGATTGTCGTTCATTTGTAGGTACCCAGTTTCCTCTGCCTGGAGGCCTGAAATATTTTTTTTTTCCCCTTATTCTTGGAATTCAAAAAAATTGCACTCCTGATTTTATTTGTGACAAAGAGAGTCCTATACATGACCTGTATACAATCTATACACTCAAGTATTTCCAACTCAGTAAAAAAAGTATATATAAAATGACTATGCTATATTATATTGTGTATATTATATATTTTATATTTTTATAATATATTTAGCATATTTACTATATATACTACACTTATATTGTATATATTATACATAATACAGCACATATAGTATGTTTATTATATTTATATTCCTATATATTCTTGCCTCTCCTCTGGGACACAGGATTATCTATATGTTGTCTTTTCATTCTTCAAATCTATATCTGTCCTATTTTCTTTCATAATTGCATCTCTTAGTCTTTGTCCTCTTCAATCTAGAAGAGCATCTTATTTTACTCTATTTTATTACAGGGTAAGTGCATATTAGCTTTCACTATTTTCTGGTAAAATGGCTGTATCATCCACAGTCCTAGCTGTAGGACATAAGTATTCTCATATCTTCACATCCTGGTCAATATTTGATATTATCTGACTTCCTAATTTTTGTTAGTCTTTCAGAGATAAAGTGGTACTTCATTATTATTTGATTTTGCAGTGCTTTGCCTGTAATGTGGCTGAGTGGCGATACATAGACATGTTAGCTATTTGGGTTCTTTGTTCTGTGAGTTGCTTGATTTGCTTTTCAACAGCCTCAGTTTTAAGCCTTATTGTCTTTAACATATGTGTACTGTGTTATTGACATTTTTAGTTTCCTATGAATTTTTCATGATCATCTCCCTTTCTACCCCATCCTCCAATTGCAGGTTGTCTATTTCATGGAGCCTGTTTTACTGCATATGATTGAGGAGGCTACACATCTTTCTAAAGTTTTCTTCTTTATCCTACAATAGATCATTTTCAGAGATGGACTCTTCCTCCACTTCTTCTGAGTGCTGTGCTTTTTTTCATTATTTTTGAAGTACTTTTTCAAAGGTGTTTTAAATGTATTCATCCTCAAAATCAAGGTAAGTGTTTTCAGACTTGGCTTATCAAGAGCCACACACATGTGGACGGCACTTGGCCCTGTTTTCTATTTACATTTTAATTGCATATACTTCTCAGAAGGCTGGAGAATAAGTATTTAAGCACAGCTTTTGGTGTCTAGTAGGCTTTCACCTTAGGCTGGTCTACATTAAATAAGTGACATCATCTTTTACCCTCAGTGCCCAATTTTCTACTACTCTAGATCAACACAGCACATTAAATTCCCTTCCTGCACTGCTGCTAGGGTTTTTCTTTCCTGCCTAGACAATTTCACATGGGAAGTCCCTGCTTCCCAGAATGAAATTCACATCTAGCGTGCTCCCCTCCTCTGCTTATCCAGGTTTTTTCCCCATAGGAATGTATAGCTCTGTCTGAATTTAGCGAAAGACAGATGAGAATAAAGATAAAAAAGCACTTTGGTTGTCTCAGAGATCAGCAACTGTGAGGTAGAGGCAATAGCTGTCCAATTTTCTAATTGATAAGAGTCCTGAGTCTAACTCAGATTGTAGGGGAAAGAGGAAAAGGTCTACCTGTTAATTTTCAACACAATTGTTATCTTATAAGGCAAGGTTTGGAATGCCAGGAAGCAAAGCTTAGGATTTTCTCATTCTAGAGCCATCTACTTTGTAATTAATGAAGCTTCTAAACATCTAGAATATCAATGAGTAGTGGGGTCTCTTGGTTCTCTGAGAGTGTGTGTATGTGTGTGTTTTCTTTTTCATGTTTTCTTGTTTGGTTGGTTGGTTGGTTTTCTCTGAGATGGAGTCTTGCTCTGTCGCCCAGGCTGGAATGCAGTGGCGCGATCTTCGGTCACTGCAACCTCCACCTCCCGATTGTTCAAGCGATTCTCCTGCCTCAGTCTCCCAAGCAGGGATTACAGGCACCCGCCACCATGCCCAGCTAATTTTTTTATTATTATTATTTTTAGTAGAGATGGGGTTTTACCATGTTGGACAGGCTGGTCTTGAACTCCTGACCTCAGGTGATCCGCCTGTCTTGGCCTCCCAAAGTGCTGGGATTACAGGCATGAGTCACTGTGCCTGGCTTCTTTTCCATGTTTTTATAGTTTCAAAGGAAAGCTAAAAAAATGTTTTATTGGGTACCAAATGTTTTATTGGGTAGCCAAATACCCTTGTTGGGTTTTTTTTTTTCATTTTTGGTTTATGCCATTTATTTATTTAGTAAACCATATGTTCTCAAATATTGCAAAGATAAATTTTAGGTTAGTTTAGTAAAAGTATTAGAAAAATCGCGAATAAATTTAGTCTGAATTAACCAAATATGTGGCAGGGCCTGCCACCCTCTTTCGCATTGTTCAGATGGCATTTAAACCACAAGGTGGTGTGAAGGTTTTTGAGGTTCGTGATTGGTACCATCAAACTGCTCTCTAATGTGATGGTGCTGCCATGCCTCTGGGGGCTGGTGTATGAGACTGCCCAGCTCATCCCATACTGGCCAGCTCTGGCACTGAGTGGGGTTTTTGCCCACCCCTCTGCTTGCCCCAATCTGTAGCCAGGCTAAACCTGGATCACCAGTATCCTCTTGTCTTGAGCAGTTGCCCAGGGAATCCTTGAGCACATCCTGGCCCATAGAAGATCCTTAAATAGCATCTTGTTCTTTCACTCCCACCCCAGGAACTAACCTGAGTGCTTCCGATAATGATGGCATCCAGGTACTACCCAACCTATGACCAGGCCACAGGGCCTGATGGCTCCCCTGCACTATCCATGGCCACCTGGCCAGAGGAGTGGCAAAATCCTCCAGAATCTTGGTGTCAAGGACCAAATTCACAAAGAATTAAGCACTATAAGTGGTTGCCTTGAAGTCAGGATATGGGCAAGGTGAAGCAGCTTTGTCCTTCATCCTAGAGAGTCAAGACAGTCCTGTACAAATCCTATAACCTAGTTCTCAGTATACAAATTTAGTATAACTGCCCCCCACCCATCACCTTTTATTTATGCCAAGGCTTCCCAGTTATCCCACCTAATCCTCACCACAACCCTATGGCAGGTGCCGTTAGAAAGCTTATAGATACGAAAACTGAGACTTAGAGGTTAAAAAACTTGCCCAACAAAGCAAATTTGGGTGAAAGCACAAAAGCTTTCATGCCCAAGAAAGCATGAAAATATTTCAGCTCTAAATAGTGGTGATGGTTGAACAACATTGTAAATGTACTCAATGACAATGACTCACTTAAACCCACTTTAAAATGGTTAATGTGGCGAGTTTTATTACGTGTATTTTATCACAATAAAAAAAGAACAAAGTAATTTGTCTAAGATCATGCAACTTAGAAATGGAGTGGAACCAGTATTGCTAAGTCATATTGCCTCCATCCTCACCACCACAGCCCCTCAGAAATGCCCCTCAACCTGAATCCCAGAGACATCCTGGCAAAGCCGGGCAGCAGCTGAGTGTGATTCAGACCCCTGGACTCCAAAGACCTTGGGTTTGGACCTCAACACTTTCTTTTCCTAGCTGTGCAAACTTAGGCCACTAGATCTTCTTGCATCTGTAGAACTAAGATTGTGAGCTCTGCCCTCCCTGCTTTGGAGGGGTGATGGCAGGATGTAAAAAACTTTGTGGACTCTGGGGCTTTACAGATGCATAAAGTCCCCTGGACTCCCTATGATTATGATGATGATTGCCAGAGAATTCATAGATACTGGGTTTCTGGACAGTTGTGCACTGGGGGATCCTCTGCAATCTTCCTGGGGGACAGGATTTTTGTTTTTATTTCCTCATCCTACACTCACTCAAAAAAATCCATTCTCTAACATGTCTGAGAGCAAAGCTTGCTTAACAGTGGATGGATGAATGAATGGAGAAATGAACCAACCACCCAATCGGCCAGCCACAGTATAAGCCATCCAAAGGAGAGTTTTTATGAACACATGTCTGACTTGGTGATTGATACTTTCAGACAGCGCTGGGTGGCAGTGGCTCATGCCTGTAATCCCAGCACTTTGGGAGGCCGAGGCACACAGATCACTTGAGGTCAGGAATTTGTGACCAGCCTGGCCAACATGGTGAAATCCTGTCTCTACTAAAAATACAAAAGTCAGCCAGGCATGGTGGTGGGCGCCTGTAATCCCAGCTACCTGGGAGGCTGAGGCAGAACAATCGCTTAAACCCAGGAAGCAGAGGTTGCAGTGAGCTGAGATCATGCCCTCCACACTCCAGCCTCGGTGGCAGAGCAAGACTTTGTCTCAACCAAACCAAACAAAAACTTTCAGACAGACTATCCAAGGTAGAAATTATCATCCATTTTACACCTGAAAAAACTGTGGCCCGGAAAGGTCATCCAGTAGAACAGGGAGGGAACAATTTATGCCACAGCTGCCAGGGCTTCTCAAACACAGCAAGTTTTGGAGGAGACACATTTAACCAGCAGCATGGGATGGGAAGGCAGCCATGAGCATCTCTCTCCAGCTGGAGGCCTCTAGCCTGCTGTGTTGTTTCGTGAGCGTTGAACCTGCATATTGAACCGTGAGCCACTTTAACAAGCAGCATCTGAATGCAGACAGGAGTGGGGAGCTCACGCAGCTACAAGGCCTCTTTAGGGAGCCGGGACACTTGAGCTTAACCCTGTCTCTATAACTGACAGAACACGGGCAAGTCATTTCCTTCTTTTAGATGTCTGTTTTTCTCATCTCTGAAAGTGATGGATTGGACCAAAGATTTCAAAGGTTCTCTGCAACCACAAAAATATATGCTTCTCCAACATCGAAGAAAATGATTAAGAGTCTGTTGGTCTTGCATGGGTGTGTGTTTTATTTAATCTGATTTATTAAGATAATTGCCATTGTGCCTCACTTCCATTTGCAGATACAAACCCAGATGAAAAATGTAAATCCATCTCCCAGCTTCAGGATCTTTATGAAATTCCAAGCCATTGACGAATTCTTGCCTAAATGCAATTCACTCTTTACCTGTTTTGGGGCATCCGAGTTTAGTTTCTCTGCAAAAATAAACCATTTTTTCAGGAGGCAGGTATAACCAGGGGGGCCACAGTTGCTAAGTCCTAGGTAAGGAACTCAGGCCAAATGCAAAGGGATGAGAAAATGATTGAGGCTTGCTCTTTTCTCTGCTGGTTTAATCTTTTTCCACGGCTTTGCTGACTGTTTCTGTAATTAAATGAGGGAGGTATTTGTCATCTAGGGTTCCTTTCAGCCAAGATGAATGGAACGCAACTTTCTCAGGAAGCTTCTGACAAAACACTGTTTGTGGCCAGTGCCAGGATGTATACAAAGGCCCTGGGCTGTGTGTGTTGGGAACTCGGGTCCACTTCAGGTCTGCGCCAGGTCGCCGCTGTGCCCAAGCCCTGGCGAAAAACTGTTTGGACACAAAGTGCCTCAACATAGATTCTGGTGAGATTAATGTGATGTGGAGCGGCTGCAAAGCATTTCCCGAGTTAACAACGGAAAATGAATGGCTGGCGTTTGCGTGAGTTCTGGAAGCCCCACTCCAACAGAAGGCCTTCTGGGGTGTTGTGCATAGACTTGCTGTAAGATTTTAAATCTCTTTAGTCAGAGAGAGCCTGGGCTAGAACCTCTTGGGGAGCAATCATTTCTCTTTTCTGTTAATGAGGTTTAGTTTTTCATTACTCAGAAATGCACAGCAGTTCGTTCGGCTTTTACCACCCCCTGCCATGGCCATAGGCTTTTTTCTTTTTCTTAGAGGCAGGGTCTCACTCTGTCACCCAGACTGGGGTACAGTAGCATGATCATAGCTCACTGCAGCCTGGAACTCGGGCTCAAGCTATCCTCCTGCCTTTACCTCCTGAGTAGCTGGGATTATACACCCACATGCCACCATGCTTGGCTATTTTTTTTTTTTTTTCGTTTTTAGTAGAGACAGGGTTATCTCTACTGAGATTATACCCACATGCCACCATGCCTGGTAATTATTTTTTATTTTTTATTTTTAGTAGAGACAGGGGTCTCGCTGTTTTGCCCAAGCTGGTCTCAAACTCCTGGCCTCAAGTGATCCTCTTGCCTTGGCTTCCAAAAGTGCTGGGATTATAAGTGTGAGCCACTGCGCTCAGCACATTCTTATGGGGAACTTGTGACAATTTGTGAGGGAGGTAAGGGAGACATTATTGCCTTTGTTTCCTGTGGGGGAAACTGAGTCTCAGGGAGGTATAATGACTTGCCTGGGACCCCATAACTAGTAAGAGGCAAAGCAGCCAGGTGCAGTGGCGCACACCTGTAATCCCAGCATTTTGGGAGGTCAAGGCAGGAGGATCGCTTGAGGCCAGGAGTTCAAGACCAGCCTGGGCAACATGGCAAAACCCCATCTTTACAAAAAAAACGCAAAAAATTAGTCAGGCATTTAGTCAGACATGTGGTGCATGTCTGTGGTCCCAGCTACTCGGGAGGCTGAGGCAGGAGAATCAACTGAGCCTGAGAAGTTGAGGCTGCAGTAAGCTGTGATTGTACCACTGCACTCCAGCCTGGGTGACAGAGGAGACCCCTTCTCAAAAACAGAGAAAAAAAGAGGCAAAGCTGGGACCTGAGCTTCGATAATTTGACTTCATGAAATTGTGAACTAATGAGCACGTACCGTCGAGCAGGCATTGCGTGAAGGGCTTAGCACTCACTTCTTCACTTAACTTGCAAAGCAACCCTATGAAGTAGCTGTGATTCTGATCTGCATTTTTCGGATGAGGACACTGAGCCTCAGAGAGGATAAGTGACTCGCACATGATCACACAGCAGGCAACTGGCAGAGCAGGGAGACTAACGTCACAAGTCCCTGCTCATTCCACAGACTGCTATGATTCTTCTCTGTGATTCAACAATTCCCAAAACATATTTACTTCTTTAGTCTAATTTTGATCTTCACAAAAACCCGTGATATCAGTAGAGTAGACTTTATTTAACCCTCATTTTTTAGATGAGGAAACTGATGTTCAGAGAGGTGATTTACTCAAAGTCAGGTGACTTACTCAAAGCCGCATGTTAGCAAATGGCAAGGCTAGGGCTTGGGACTTTTGTTCTTAGAATGCAATCCTCTCTCCAATTTTCCAGGCTGCTTCTCAGGGAGGCATCTGAGGCTAAGACTAGAAGGCAACCAGGGCAATTTAAAAGAAGAGAGAATTAGCCGAGTGTGGTGGTGGGTGCCTGTAGTCCCAGCTACTTGGGAGGCTGAGGTAAGAGGATCGCTTGAGCCCAGGAGTTCAGGGTACAGTGAGCAAGGATCATGCCACTACATTCCAGCCTGAGCGAGAGTGAGGCCCTGTCAGAAAGAAAGAAAAAGAAAAAGAAAAAAGAAAAGAAAAGAAAAAATAAATTTAAAAGAAAAAACAATAATACTTCATCAGTGGGTTAGTATGCTTTTGATTCTCTGTGATGGTCCAATGAAAACATATGAAACCAAAATCATATGTATATTTAAAAAATTCTTCATCCAGAATGTTTTTCTTTTTAAACTTTAATTGTCAAATAGAAACTACATACATAAGCACGTTAGATACTTTTAAAGAATAATAGAAAAACCAATATCCAGCTGCCTATCACCCAGTTTAAGATACAGCATTTATTTATTATGATAAATTGTCAAGTCATTTAATGCTTTGCTCCTTAAGATATAATTGTTTTTGCTATGTGGCATTCTATGATTCTTTATTACCTTCTTCACTCCCTTCTTCAACATTTCTATTATTATTTGATGTAAAGAACATTGGAAAACAACTATTAGTTCTGCAAATCCTTTTATTTTAAGACAAAAATGGGAGTAAATTAGAGAAATGGCAAACCCAAGTCAATGCTGAGAAAGCAGTGTGGCTCATAAGGGTAAGAATGCTGGGTTTCAGTTTGGACAGGCTGTGTCTGAATGCCATCTCCGCCCCTCCCTATGCAACCTCAGAAGACTCCTCCACCTTTGGGAACTTCAGTCTCCTCCTCTGTAAATGGACCGGGGTCAGACAAGCATATTCCCATTTCAGGGCTGTCGTGAGGGTTGGAATAGCACAAGCACCCAATTAATGAGGGCTAACAGTAGATCACAATTTCTAGACTTAAAAGTTACAAGAACTAAGTTAGGAGAATTAGATGGTATTTCTTGCAATCACACAAGGCCTTTTAATTTACAAAGCCCTTTCCTGCATTATTCCACCTCCCTGGGGAAGGCAGGGGAGGAGCGTACCCATTTTACAGATGAGAAGCCTCAGTGAAGGAAAGGATTTGCTCAAACCCATGCGGCTGCCACCACGTAGGGACATCATTCTAAAGCAGGATCTCCAAATTCTAATCTATTATTTTAAAATGGTTTGTTAATTAAACAAATGATAATGATTGTATTGCTTGTCTAATTGTGTACAATTAGAATGTATGTCTTTAATTTTCTCTTAAACTTCTGGTAAAATGTTCCATTTTCCACTCACAGCTGTGCAGGTGACAAATGCAGGAAATTAACAAATTACATTAGAAGCCTCTGGTTTCCTCGGCTCCTTTGCACTTGGCTTTCAGCTGACGTCTTTAGGGGTAAGAAGCATTCTCGTGTGATCACAGCTGTGAAGCCAACTGCCTTTTAATTACCTCACTGCAGAAATCATGTCTCCTCATGTCAATATGGCACCTCTGATCAGTCTGCAAGTTGAAATCACATCTATTGTGGGAGGGGGTGCTGGGGCCCCAGCTCGAGTCTTTGAGTAGGAGAGGATGCAGCATTTCTTTCTTTTTTTTCTTTTCTTTCTTTTTTTTTTTTTTTTTTTTTTTTTGAGACGGAGTTTTACTCTGTTGCCCAGGCTGGAGTGCAGTGGCACGATCTCGGCTCACTGCAAGCTCCGCCGCCTCCCAGATTCACGCCATTCTCCTGCCTCAGCCTCCCGAGTAGCTGGGACTACAGGCGTCACCACCATGCCCAGCTAATTTTTTGTATTTTTAGTAGAGACGGGGTTTCACTGTGTTAGCCAGGATGGTCTCGATCTCCTGACTTTGTGATCCGCCCACCTCAGCCTCCCAAAGTGCTGGGATTACAGGCGTGAGCCACCGCACTCAGCCAGGATGCAGCATTTCTTACTTCTGGGAACATACTTCCTACTCACTTGTCCAGTCCCACTCACAGACACCTCCTCCAGGGAGCCTTCCCTGCTCTCCCTCAGTTCTTCCAGCACTGTTTCTTCCCCTTGTGGGGAGGCACTGAGAAGTGACGGGCAGCCAGGCCCACTTCACTGACTTCTCTATGAGCTCATTGAGGGCTGTCTCTGAGTTTGCTCTGTAGCCGTGGGAGAAGTGGAGGGGAAAGGGAGACAGGAGGGTCACAAAATGCCTTCACACTTGTCTTCTCTAGACAGGAACTCACCCAGTTCTCACACAAATCAGAGCAGAGGAGGAAGGAAAGTACCGGTTTCTCTGGCTGAGGAAAACAGGGTTTGGCCCTCTGTCCCCTTGAGTAGACAGAGCCCAAGCAAAGCTCTGAGCAGCAGACTCCTACCAAGGAATCATTCAGTCAGATAGGCCAAGCTTTCCAAGGAGGCCTGAGAGCCACCTACCCACTGACACTCAGAGGACATGGGATGGCAGTCACTGGGCACCTCACAGCCCCAATCCCAGGGACACCGGGGCTCCAGAAGAAGGGGTCATCCTAGGTTCAGTTTACGCTGTGAGCCAATGCCTTCCATAAGCAAGAAAGTGGAACACGAGACTCCACACCTCTGAAATGTGCTTCATGGTCAGTCCAGAGGAAACTTAGCTGAGTCAAGATCAAAGATTCAAAGATGCTTTCCCAGAATGAGAAGTTTTATTCCACAGGGCAGGGGGTCATCCAGGACCAGTGGGGCTGGGGCAGAGCTGGGGCTGCGCATGAGCAAA
This sequence comes from Macaca mulatta, assembly GCF_049350105.2. NCBI lineage: Eukaryota > Metazoa > Chordata > Mammalia > Primates > Cercopithecidae > Macaca > Macaca mulatta. The sequence goes on along the minus strand of NC_133420.1, from coordinate 59,852,483 downwards.
AGCACCTGGAACTGAGCGCTGTCATGTGCCTGTGGAACACACAGACCCAGCTCCTCTGGTCAGCTGCAAGCCCACCACCAACCTGCTAGGCCTCAGTTTCCTTACCTGTAAAATGGGAAGAATACATCCTGCCCTAACTCTCCAGGGTTCTGTTAAAAATAAACTGAGCTGGGTGCGGTGGCTCATGCCTGAATCCCAGCATTTTGGGAGGCTGAGGTGGGCGGACCACTTGAGCCTAGGAAGTGGAGACCAGTCTGGGCAATTTGGCAAAATCCCATCTCTATGGAAAAAAATAAAATAAAATTAGCCAAGCACGGTGGCCATGTCTGTGGTCCCAGCTACTTGGGAGGCTGAGGCAGAAGAATTGCTTAAGCCTGGGAGGTCAAGGCTGCAGTGAGCCGTGATAGTGCCACTGTACTTTAGCCTGGGCAACACAGCGAGACCCTACTTCAAAAATAAATAAGTAAACACATGGAGAACTTGGAATATGAACATGTTTTATAGGAAATGAGTCCTAGTGCTATAATAGAAGATGAGGAGATGAGGATTATGAGGCCCACCTGGCCTGCTCTCTCTCCACCTCTTCCACTGCTCCAGCGTCCCCTCTCACCCCTTACTCCAGCCTTCTCTTTCCCAAAGCAGGCTCTCCCTCATTCCGCTCTGCAAAAGTCTTTCTGCACACCTTCCTACCTCCGGTCTAGGCAGGGGGTACCTACCCCACTGCACCCCCATCAGACCTTATCACATGTACTGTCATTGTGCTTAAGCTGTCACAGAATAAGCACTCAAGTATGTGTTGAATAAATGAATGCATGAACGAATGCAGAGGGAGCAAACTGTGTGGGTCTCAGAGGGAAAACCAGGGTCTATGTATAACTGTTTCAGGGAGGCTGATATGGTCAATATGAAGAAGAAACAGTTCACAATAAGGTATTCAAGAGTGAATCAAAACCTTGCAAAGTACTGAGTTTGCTGGGGAGCACTGGAGGTATTCAAGAAGATCCTCAGGGCTCATCTGCCAGAGTCACAGAGGGGATTCCCAAATCAGCAGGGAGTTGAATTAGTCAGCGGTGTGCTTTTTACCCCAGGGAGCATAACCAGTGATTTCAGGTGAGCCCCAGATGACAATTTATACCTTAAGAGGTATGCTTTCCCTTAATTTGCTTTTATACTACTTTCTTAGTAAATGATACTGATTTTTCATTCATGGCATTTAGATAAAATTATGAGTCAATTTAAAGGAACATACTAATTAAGTTAATAATACAAGTTGTACAGGCATTGGCAGAGTCAAGAAAGTGATATGAAAATGATAAAGTCATGGATACATAGGATTACAGGTTCATCAAAGAGTTTTTTTTACCAGAATATATGGTCCTCAGAAATAAAAGTCTCCTACCCAAATCTCTACCACCTTTAATTAAATTAGGTCATAATATGAATTTGAACAATCATAGAATGCACTGGGGAATGAGCACTACCAGATGTGTCAAGAAGAGAGGGTAGTTATCTTAAGTTACACAGAAAAAAAGAGAAATAATTGAAATGGCCTAAGCAATAGGGTTGCCAGATTTAGCAACATTTGGGACATTCTTGCACTAAAAAACAAAGCAAAAATCCTTTTTGTGTGTCTGAAATTCAAATTTAACTGGGCATCCTGTATTCTACCTGCTAACCCTAAGTAACCATTCAGACCAGCTGTGGTAAAAGGCTGACGCTATGCTGTATCACCAGGGGGCTGACAGGCGCTACTGAGAAGTAGGCTAAGGGAGTAAAGAACGAGCGTTTAGTGATCTATTAGTTATGTCTGCAATTAGCATAGAAGGATAAAATAATACCATGGGCGCCATTTATTTATGTGCCATTCTGGGCTTGTCCAACTCCTCATTTTACACACGGAGGACCAGAAAGAAGGGACTTGCCCGGTCTTGCCCCCAAGTTCATGGTTGGCAGGGCTAAGCCCATTTGCTTCTCCACATTGCCTGCTCAGAATTCAAACAGAATCCTTCCAATGCCACAATCACGTAACTTCAGACTATCCTGAGCAAACGTGACCACTCACATCATCAGCCAGGACGTCCACAGCCACTCAAACCCTCCACCTGATCCAATGTCTCATCATGACTACACGGGAATGCCCTAGAATAACACAAAAGATGTGAAACAAAGTCCATGGACACCGGGTTCTGTTGAAGGAGTTGTCACTGTGACAGCAAAGCACTCAGGGATCTGAACCACACGCTGCTGATCGAGTATCTCCAGGGCTCTCAGTTGTACCGTTCTATGTTTGACTCTTGGTAGAAACTGAAAACAAGCATCATTGCTTTATTACAAAGAAGCTCTTTCACTTACTGTTTATTAAATTACATGGAATTGCACTGAATTTGGTTTCTTTTCTTAGTCTTTATGTTCCTTCCTTCCCCTTTCTGGGCCTCGGTTTCCTTAAGGAGACTGTTCTAGGTAGTTTTTATTTCAGCTCTAAAATTTCATGATTTTGTAATTATATGTTTAATTAAATAATGTATTGTATTGTACTGTACTGTATTGTATTGTATTGTATTGTATTGTATTGTATTGTATTGTACTGTATTGTATTTATTGAGACAGGGTCTCGCTCTGTTGCCCAGGCTGAAGTGCAGTGGTATGATCTCTGCTCACTGCAGCCTCCACCTCCCGGGCTTAAGCAATCCTCCCACCTCAGCCTCCCCAGTAACTTGGACTACAGGCATGCACCACCACTCCTGGCTAATTTTTGTATTTTTAGTAGAGATGGGGTTTCGCCATGTTGGCCAGGCTGGTCTCAAACTCTTGGCCTCAAGTGATTCATCCACCTTGGCCTCCCAAAGTGCTGGGATTACAGACGTGAGTCATATGTTTAATTTATAAACCAAAGAGAAATTATTCTGTCTTTAGGCAAGAAAATGAAAATTGCTGGACTAGAGATAACGCCACCAGAAAGGTTTTAAATCAGCCTCTTTCACAAAGAGATTTATTTATTCTAATTGTTTTATGTCTCCATTTAGATATTAGCCTTTTACTTTCACTCTTTTTAATCAAATTCATTCATTAGTTTTCTCAACAAAGATTTACTTTCTAGAAAAATTATAGATGCATTTATCCTTTGACCCAGAAATTCCACTTCTAGGAATTCACACCCAGTTTACACTGGCACAAATGTGACATGTGGCCAAGGTTATTCCAAAAGATTGGAAGTAATCCAAATGTCCATCAGTAGGGGACTGGCTGTACAAACTATGGTACATCCACACAAAGCAGGGCTGTGCCTCTGTAAAAAAAATAAGGAATGTCTTTCTACAGTGATAATACAGTGAAATCTGGGAAAATCCAGTAAAAAAAGCAAGGTGCAGAACAGTGTAGACTGTATGCTCCCTTTGCATAAAAAGAAGAAATGAGGAACAAACACACACACACTTATACACTCATACACACACACACACACTCATATTTTCTTTCTTTTTTTTTTTTTTGAGATGGAGTCTCGCTCTGTCGCCCAGGCTGGAGTGCAGTGGCCAGATCTCAGCTCACTGCAAGCTCCACCTCCCGGGTTCACGCCATTCTCCTGCCTCAGCCTCCCGAGTAGCTGGGACTACAGGCGTCCGCCACATCGCCCGGCTAGTTTTTTGTATTTTTTAGTAGAGACGGGGTTTCACCGTGTTAGCCAGGATGGTCTCGATCTCCTGACCTCGTGATCCACCCGTCTCGGCCTCCCAAAGTGCTGGGATTACAGGCTTGAGCCACCGCGCCCGGCCTCACACACTCATATTTTCAATAAGAAAAACTGGAAGGATAAATTAAAAACTAATAACAATGGCCACATTATATAAGGATGGCATGCAACAGAATGGAAAGAACTTAGATCGGAGCCAAGAATTCTCTGCTATACATTTGACTATGGAACCATATAAAAGTTGTGTATATTTTTTTAAATAAAATTAATCAACAAGGAGAAAAAAGATCAACCCCTAAACAGTGAAAACAAACCAGGACAAAGGAATCTAGGAATATATTAAGTTTCTTTTTTTTTTTTTTTTTTTTGAGACGGAGTCTTGCTCTGTCACCCGGGCTGGAGTGCAATGGCCGGATCTCAGCTCACTGCAACCTCTGCCTCCCCGGTTTACGCCATTCTCCTGCCTCAGCCTCCTAAGTGACTGGGACTACAGGCGCCCGCCACCACGCCCGGCTAATTTTTTGTATTTTTTTAGTAGAGACAGGGTTTCACCGTGTTAGCCAGGTTGGTCTCGATCTCCTGACCTCGTGATCCACCCGTCTCGGCCTCCCAAAGTGCTGGGATTACAGGCTTGAGCCACCGCGCCCGGCCGAAATATATTAAGTTTCTAACAGAATCACATGGAGAAAAATGTGTAAAGAGACTTTTGGATACATTTTCACTGTTCAACGAAGGAGGATATATTCTTCCCCTCCACCATCCTTCCATCTAGCACTCACATGCACACACACACACACAGATACACACATACACATACACACACACACACACACACACACAAATACACACACACACACATACACATACACATACACACAGGTACATTCCCAGCTTTTTATTTTGAAAAATATTTAAACTAAACAAGTTGAAAGAATAGTACGAGGAACACTGTATAGTGTTCCTATAAACCCAAAAATATTTAAATAAAAATATTTAAAACAAAGAAGTTGAAAGAATAGCATGAGGAATACTTTCACTTAGATTCACCATTTTCCACATCTGCTTTCCTCTCTCTCTTTTTAAATATATATAGTATATATTATATTTAGTATTATGTATATACTAATAATGTGTATATATACACACATAGATATATACTAATAATGTGTATATATATATGCATAGACACACATATACATATATGCACACACATACTCTTAATGATGTTTTTGAAGCATTTGAAATTAGCTTACAAATATCATGACACCTCATAACTAGTTCAGAGTGTATCTTGTAAAGAATGAAATTATCCTATATTGTTATATCATTATCACAGTTATGAAAATGAATAATAATTCAGTATCATCTAATGCATAGTCCATATTCAAATTTCTTCAATTTCTCAAAAATGCCCTTTTGTTTTAAAAATTCAGGATCCAATCAAATTTCATGGCTTGCTTTTGGTTGGTATTTTTTATTTTTTTCATTTACAACAGGCCTAGGTTGGCTTTATGTGGTTGTTCTTGTTGTTTTCCACAATAGGGACTTTTTAAGAATTTAGGCCAAGTAAATTATAGAATGACCCATATTTGTCTGATTATCTCCTCATAGTCAGATTACAGTTTAAACACTTTAAAGATATTAAAAATTATATTTTCAAGCTCATTCCACTGAAAAAAAAAAAAAAACAATGAAGGAATGAACCGTAGTAGCAACAAGTATACTCAGCATCCAAATGTTGGTTTCTTAATACAATTTCCTATCAGGAAGAATCAAGGCTCCTTGGAGGAATGGCTGATTCCAAGACTAAGGCAGGTAAAATAGTAAGTGCTCAAATTAGTAGGGGAAGAGAAACAGAAAGAAGCAGGAGGAGGAGAAGAAAGAGTCAAAAAAGGGAATGCTGTTCTGGGGAGGAGAATGCTGGCTTAAATGTAGAGGAAGAATCGAATTAGAAAATGAGGTTGGGTGCAGTGGCTCACACCTGTAATCCCAGCACTTCAGGAAGCCAAGGCAGGAGGCTCAATTGAGCCTAGGAGTTTGAGTCCAGCCTGAGCAACATGGCGAGACTCCGTCGCTACAAAAAAAATTTTTTGAATTAGCCTGGCATGGTGGTATGTGCCTATAATCCCAGCTATTGGGGAAGCTGAGGCAGGAGGATCCCTTGAGCCTAGGAGTCTGAGGTTATAGTGAGCTGTGATCACGCCACTGCACTCTAGCCTGGGTGATGGAATGAGACTCTGTCTCTCAAAAAAAGAAAGAAAAGAAAATGACCATTTTGCAACACCAATATGATACTGAGGCAGGCAAGAATCATAAATTGATGTTAAAACCATTGAGTAAAAGCTTGTGAGGAAATAGGATGTCATATGGTCTCAGAGTTTCACCCCATAGATTACTTCATAATTACAGAGGGGGAAAATGTATATTTACAATAAATTTGGAAGATACCACCTTAACCAAGTGATCAAATGTAGCATCATCAATAATAGTTCAAACTGACATCCTGGGCCCCCTGACTCGATGCACTGGGAAGAACACAGCATAAAAAAAGGTAGTATTCTTGCCAAAACCCAGGAATCTAATCATGAGGAAACAAATGACAACTGTGGGACATTTTATAAAACAATTGGCTTGGGTTTTCCAAAAAAAAGATCACTGTCCTGAAAGCCAAAAATATATGGCAACAAAGACAATGCATGTTTTTTGCTTGTGTCCAAATAAATTCCAATAAGGACAATTTTGAGACAACTAGAAAAATCTCAGTATGGATCACACACTTGGTAATATTGTATCACTGTTAAATATTTCAGATGTGGTTATATTAGGGTTATGTAAGAGGATATAATTGTCTTAGGAGATGCATGCTAATGTATTAGGGGTGAAGTGTCATTGTATCTGCAAACTATTATCAAATGCTTCAACAAAAAAATCAGTGAGTGTGCGAGTGTGTGTGTGTGTGTGTGTGTGTGAGGGTGGGGGGAAGAGAGGAGAAGCAAAAACAAATATGGCAAAATGTAAACAACTGTCAATCTAGATAAAGGGTAAGTGATGTTCATTGTACTTTCTTTTAACTTCTTGTTGCAGGTTAAAGTAACTTTCAAAGTAACAAAATTGGAAGAGAATTTTGGGGGAAAGGTAGAAACATAAACAGAGCAGCAAATGTGGGCACGGTGGCTCACACCTGCAATCCCAGCACTTTGGGAGGCCTAGGTGAGAGGATCACTTGAGGTCAGGAGTTTCAGACCAGCCTCGGCAACATGATGAAACTCCATCTCTACAAAAAATACAAAAATTAGCAGGGTATGGTGGTGTGTGCCTGTAATCCCAGCTACTTGGGGGGCTTGAGGGGGAGGATCGCTTGAACCCAGGAAATGGAGGTTGCAGTGAGCTGAGATCATGCCACTGCACCCCAGCCTGGGTGACAGAGCGAGACCCTGTCCTCAAAAAAAAAAAAAAAAAAAAAAGGCACCAAAACACTGTCTGCATTAAAAATAATATCTCCAACTTACTGAAATATAGTACATTCAATGTATTTTTGAAAATCTATGAATTCATGATGCTGCTTACATTAAAGAGAAAGACTGAGAGAGCACTGAAAACGAAAATGGAAACCAAGGATTCACAGAGGTTCTCCTGGATTCTGGGCCATGAGCTGGGCTCTAAGGTTCCCACCGCAAACAAAGATGCTGCTGCCCTGACCTCACAGAGAGAACAGTAACTATCAGGCAAGACTGCACTGAAGGAGGAAGTGAGCATGCTGTGAGCAGCAGGGGTTACGGACACGTCCACCGGAGGCATGCCCTGGAAAGGCTTCCCAAAGAAGTGGTGCTGAAGCCTTCTTGTTAGCGTGGGCCAGAGGATTGGGCCCAAACAGCTTTGCTGTGCCAAAAGTCCCCGTGCCCATTCCTGTAGGAATGGGCCCAGAGTCTCAGAAGGCACCCAGGATGGGAAGGAAGTCATTCCCTGATACTTGCAAAGCCAACACGCCATATTAGAAGAGGCTAAGACAGCACTATGTAAGCTTTTATGGGAACATGGGGAAAATTGAGAAAATTATGCTTAAATCAGCATTTATGAATCATGTCTAGATCGTTATCTAACCCAGGATTGTTTTTCTCAAGTTGAACCCTTCCCACTGTATAAAGCTCAATCTCTTCATCATGGAAATAATAAATAAGGTAATCATCTTAGGGAACAGATTCAAAGCAAAAGGCTTCTGTATAATTCACAACTAATGCAGACTATGCTCTATTTAGAAAAAAATCAGCTTATTCTTTATAAAACCATCCAGAGCAGGACTATAAGTACTATTCTTGAAATACTTAGCATAGTTATTGATTTTCACCAACAACCAGTCCATCTATTTTCTGACTTCGAAGGAATCATTTATTTTTTATACACAACAAGTTACTGAATGAGTAATAAGTTTAAAAGTGGTGTGCATGCATGTGTGTGTGCATGTGTGGGTGTGTGGGGGTCATGAATGATTTACAGGGAGAACACAGCCTATGTCAGGGGACACGTACTGCCTAGGTCCTCCATGGACAGGCAGGAAGTTCCTTGCCAACACAGCTGGAGAGGGAGGCAGAGACCCGGGGTCTGGAGCCTCTATGGCCCCCAGAGAGGCCACTCTTAGAGGTCTTCAGGGGACCTCACCTTGTGGTCTGCTTGCAGCAGGAAGCAGGGCCAGACTCTATTTTCTTTGAATCTTATTTTCCTCAATCTGAGAACAGGCCTAACTGGGACAATGTCTGCTCTTCAGCCCGGAGTAGTGCAGTGAGGGTTACATGATACTGTGTGACAGGCAGTGTAGTCTTGCGGTTGCAAGCAGGGATTCTGGAGCCACTTAAGAAGGGCAATCCTTTGGCAAGGCACTCAACCTCTTTGTGCCTCAGTTTTCTCATCTGTGAAATGAGAAGAACAACCTCTTAGGGTTGGCATGTGAAGTAAATGAGTTAATTTATGCACGGTGTTTAGAACCATGCCTGGCCCATGGCAAAGGCCATACACATGTTACAAATTGGTTTTGTAATAGGCCCTACAGGTGTGTCCAGTCACAATTCCTGAGCACCTACTTGAGGCAAGGCCCTTGGGGTACTGCTAAGGCTCAGGTGGGCAAGGACTGTCTGGGCCTGAAGGAGTTGTTTAGCAGGTGACACTGAAACCTCATCAGGGATTGTAATATATTGAGGAATGGGCAAAACAAAGGAAGTGAGGAAAATGCTGGGTACCTCCTCCAGCTGGGACCAGGGTTGGGGAAGACTAGGATGCCTTCCTGGAGGAGGAGGTAACACTTGAACTAAATATCAGGAAATACAGAGAACTGAGCCGGGGAGGAGGGGGAGCAGAAAGGGTGTCGTGCAGTGAGAACAACATGGGCAACAACTCTTGAGCTGTGGGGAGCAGGTGCTGTGCCTTAGCATGAGGGGAAAGGACCAGACGGGGAAGGCCACCAGAAAGGTTGGCACCACAGCTCTCTGCCCTACCTGAGGTATGACTTTACACAGGCCACATCAGCTCTCTGGGCCTCACTTCCTGCAGAAGCGGTGTCCTCCACCTGGAAAGCTCTGGTGGAAATCAAGAGACATTAAAGCTGAAGGCCTGGCACAGCTGCAAGGCTGCTCCTCTACTCTGTGTGGAGTTACACGTGTAAGTGGTCTCGGCCCCTGAGCGCTTGCCTGGTTCCTTCTCACAGCTTCTAGACATGGAGGGGACACCAGGCCTTATGAGCCCAGGGAAATCACATGCAGAGGCCCAAGAGGGACGATGCCAGGCTTAAGGCACTGATGGCTCTGAGCCACAGGGCATAATGACACGACATTATTAAGGCTCATCAACTGGCCCAACCCACTCCTCTTACACAGGGGCCCACAGGGAGCAAGAGATACCCCAAGACCACATAGCTCATCCCATGGAGATGACCCCAGATCCCAGGGCTCTGCCTCTACCTGCAGAGATAGGCGAGGATGCCACCTGGGTGACTATGTCCTTGAATGGATGGCCACAGGAGGAAGAAGGAAGGTAATGCACCATCCCCCAGGGTCAGTATGATGCCCCTGCCAAGCCTCAGACCAGGAACCAAGGCTGGAAGAGGCTAAGCAAACTGCCCCAGGCACCAGCTAACAAGCACCAGAGCCTGGATGCAAACAACAGCCTATCTGCCCAAGCCTGAGATGTGGCCCTGATATTACTGGTATGTTGGCTCTCTGGCCCTCCATTTGCCCATCTGCACAGGTGAGCACCACACACCTTACCAAACACAACATGCGACGGGCAGTCAGTGCCATGCCACCACATGCACTGGTGCGTCTGTGCGCAGAGCACCTGCCCAGCGGCTCAGCAGGCATCTTCCCAGTCTCACACTCTAAGGCAGTGGTTCCCACCCATGGCTGCGCCTCAGAATCACCTGGGGTGCTAACACACGGCACAGAGGACGAGGCGCCTAGAAGCAGGACGAGAGCTGGCGAAGGTGAGCAACTTGTCCCGGCTGGCCTGGGACTTTCCTGGTTTGAATACTCACAGTCCTACTTCCTCAATCCCAAATGCCTCAATTTGGGCACCGTCAATCCCGAAACAGGCATGATTGGTCACCCTATGCCTAGTGGGTTTTTGTATTTTACCAAGTTTCCAGGGGATCTTGATACTTACTCATGAAGTTTGAGAACCACCACCATAAAAAAAAAGCCCATTTTTAGTCAATTTTCCTCAACAAAATAGTAACCTTCACTCATGAATTACATGAATGATGTTTTAAGAATAATATTGGCCGGGCGCGGTGGCTCAAGCCTGTAATCCCAGCACTTTGGGAGGCCGAGACGGGCGGATCACGAGGTCAGGAGATCGAGACCATCCTGGCTAACACGGTGAAACCCCGTCTCTACTAAAAAATACAAAAAACTAGCCGGGCGATGTGGCGGACGCCTGTAGTCCCAGCTACTCGGGAGGCTGAGGCAGGAGAATGGCGTGAACCCGGGAGGCGGAGCTTGCAGTGAGCTGAGATCCGGCCACTGCACTCCAGCCTGGGCGACATAGCAAGACTCCGTCTCAAAAAAAAAAAAAAAAAAAAAGAATAATATTGATGGCTGGGCACAGTGGCCCACACCTGTAATCCCAGCACTTTGGGAGGCCAAGGTGGGTGGATCATGAGGTCAGGCGATCGAGATCATCCTGGCTAACATGGTGAAATCCCGTTTCTACTAAAATTACAAAAAATTAGCTAGGCGTGGTGGTGGGCGCCTGTAGTCCCAGCTACTCGGGAGGCTGAGACAGGAGAATCGTTTGAACCTGGGAGGTGGAGCTTGCAGTGAGCTGAGATTGCGCCACTGCACTCCAGCCTGGGTGATAGAGCAAGACTCCGTCTCAAAAAAAAAAAAAAAAATTGTTAATTAGCTGGGTGTGGTGGTGTCTGTAGTCCCAGCTACTGAGGGAGGCTGAGGTGGGAGGATCACTTGAGCATGGGAGGTCAAGGTTGCAAGACTCTGTCAAAAAAAAAAAAGAAGAGGAGGAAGAGGAGGATGAAGAGGAGGAGGAGGAGGAGGAAGAAGAAGAAGAAGAGGAAGAGGAGGAGGAGGAGGAAGAAGAAGAAGAAGAGGAAGAGGAAGAGGAGGAGGAGGAGGAGGAGGAGGAGGAAGAGGAGGAAGCAGAAGCAGCAGCAGCAGCAGCAGCAAGAAGAAGAATATTGCATGCCTGCTGGGTGCCCGGCACTGTGTGACACATTTATTATTTCTATCTGTCATCCCAACCTTATTAGGTTGGTGTTAATCCCATTTTACATGTTTGTCCCCGGAGGGAGCTCATTTTCAAATTCCCTCTCCAGTTCTTTCTAGACGCAATCTGTAATTCCAGACTCAACTCTACGTAATCTGCAGTTGTGCCGATCACTAGCAGCACCAGCTGTACCGTAAGTAGTGCGAGTGATTTATTTATTTAGAATGAATTATTTACACCCCGCATGTTCCCAGAAAAGGGTTGAAGTGGCTGGCGGTGAAAGACGCATAAACAATGAGGCCATTGGAGTTACATGTTGGGAACTGATATTACTTTAGAGACCATGATCTTGAATTAAAAATAGGGGTCAGAACCTTAAATTGAATCTTTCACCAGGCCAACAGGAAAGACATGGGGTGGGTCCTTGCAGGAACAGATTGGGAACCGCCCTGCCCTCAATAGCATCCGGCCCTTCTTTAACCTACCTCTGCTTCTCTGAAAACCAGAAGAGTGTGTGTGCCCTCTAACAGCTGCCTGGGGCTTCTTTCGCCTCTCCTGTAGGTTTTCTGTTTTAATTTTACTGTTCTGAATCACCTTCATGGTCAGTGATAGTTAATTTCATCCACACAACTTTGGATCTGAAGACACATGGAGACCTATACATTTTCAGGGCCCGGTTGGCATCACAGCGGCAGTAACATCACCACCTGAGATCTTAGTGGGCCTGATGGTCTGCAAAGTGCTCCCACATGGTCCAGCATCCCTGTCCCACCTAATGCTCTCAGTAGCCCCAGAAGGGTGGACAGGATTATCGCCATGATACTGTGAGTTCAGTGAGGCTCTGAGGGGGCTGCTAATTTGCCTAAGTTCCCTCTGTCAGTGAGAGGCATCGGAGGGAAAATGACCCGGAGCTTCGGAATTTCAGTCCTCTGTTCAGGCTCCTGCATCAAACTGCCTCTTTGCCATGTCTCCCTCTCTTGGATGGTGGTGTTGGGTGGTGGATTTGCACTGCTCCAGGAGAGCCTGGGAGAGTATACAGCAGGTGCTGCACTTGTTGAGTGACAGAATGAATGAATAAATACAGTATGAGTCAGTGAATGAATGAATGAATGGATGGATGAATGAGTAAGAACAGAACCTCTCTTTCCCTGAAGATTGGTAGGTGCTGCCAGGATCCACGCAAGCCAGGTTGGATGTGGGGACCACATCTCCACCCCTTCCACCAAAGGAGTGGGGGTTTGGATCACGAAGGGCAGTGATACCCCAGGCCAACTCAAAGCTGTGGAGTGAACCTCCTCCTCCGTCCCTCATACACATTATTGGGTCCCTGTAAGTGGGACCAGGCACGGAGAGACTAATTCGACATGTCCACTGTCTTTAGGGTACCACAGTCAAATGGAGGAAGCAGAAATGGAGATAATGATGACACTGTGGTATAGAGACAATCCTGTAACAAGGGATGCTGGACACATGGCGTAACATGCCCAGAGGCTCAGAAGAGCCAGCAACTCACTTGCCAACTCTCACATGCTGGAAGTGGTTTTCAAGGTGAAAAGGAGAGGGCGGGCCTACAGGCGTGGGACCCACTCAGGGGAAGGCTGGGCCTTCAAAGAGCACAGAGCAGCTGAGCAGCTTCAAGGGACTCTGGGTGTTGGAGCTGGGAGATTTGGGGCAAATGAGGTGGGACGGGCAGGCACCAGTCAGCACTTTGTCCATCATGGTGCCTGCCACATGCTCCCCTCTCCATCCCCTCTGGCCTTTGCAGTGGCCTTCAGCTGCCCCACAGCCCTGTGTCCTAGGAGTGCTGTTGCCATGGCCACCATGGGTCCCGCTTCAAGCCAACTTCCAGACTCCTCTGTCCTGAAAACCCTTCTGAGGGTTCCTTCTTCCTTCTACCAATTGTATCCAAACAAAAAGCTACCAAGCTTTTCCTCGCCTCATGTGTGACATGCTGCCCACTTTCAACACTGGGCTTGACTGCACTGGGCATCTGACGACAGCCAGGAAGGACCCTCTAAAGTCCCCAGGTCCTTGAAGTCTCTCTCCTGCCCTCTCTGCTTGGCCAATAGTGCATGCCCTTAGTATCATTTCTCCTCTTCCCTTTCTTCTTGTTTTTAATGAATCCAGAAGGTGGAAGCATCTCATAGATTATTAATGTGCTAAATGGCCCCCCTGGAGACCAGTGCAAAGAAATGGCTCCAACCCGTGCTGGATTACTGGCCTCTATTCTCTTTCTTAGAGAGCAGCAGCAACAGTTTCCAGCTGTGCCTTATCGTACTGCTGCTTCTAACTGGTTTCCAATCAAGGCTGCAGGCTCACTTGCATGTACTGTGGCAAGGGTGTGGCAGTCACATGGCCGGGTTATGGCAGGATTCTGGCCTGGGTGGGTTTTAACTGTTGGGGGCTAAGAGGCAGACGTTGCGTGTACTTTGAGCATCTTGCTGAAGAGCCCACATTCCATCCCTGACTCCTTATTTTCAGAGTCTGCAGTGTCAGAGTGAAAAATCCTGTTGTCCATGCGAAGCATGAAACTCCAATGGCCATAATCAGAGATCTGCTCCTAGCAAAGGAGTCCTGGGCATCATAACAGCAGCTACTGGATTACAGTTTATAAAAGTGCTTTCCCTTGAAGAAAAAACATCTGCACAAAACACAGAAGGTGGGTTTGCTACTCCCATTTTACATAACAGAAAAGGGAGGCTAAGGGAGAGAAAATCAAAGTGCTGGAGGGTAAGCCACGGGCCCCGCGTTGCTATTCCTGTGAGACTTTGGCAAGGCCCTACCCCATCTGGTCTCTGTTTTTCAGTCTGTACAACAGGGAGACTGGACCCAATGCGTGCTAAGCCTCTGCCACCTCTGCCATTCCATGAATCTACCTCAAATTCCACAAGCCACAGCTAAGCAACAAGCAATCTTTTGATTTCTCAGACAACCTACAGTTTAATAAAATAATCATTTGAGAAAATCATGTCAGATCACAAAATTTCTGTTCCAAAATTTCTGAAGCAAAATGGCATCGACTGACCATTTAGAATGATGCCAGAATTCAGTAAATAGCAAAAGGCCTGATTTGGAGGTTCTCACTGATTTGTTTTTTAAATGTCAAAACCAGGCATGCTTTTGAGTTTTCAGAAATCAAATCCTAAACGTATTGGGAGTCCATTGCCAATACCTCTACACACACAGTGTCAACATCCTCCCGTGTGAAAGTCCTCCTTGCCTCCACTCCCTCACATGAGCTTCTCCAAGGAGACAGCCCCATGACACAAGCCGAAGTGTTGCTTCCCAGGAAGGTCCTCGGGGGGAGTGCCAAGGCGGGCCACAAAGCAGGGTGGGCTGTCGAGGGGAGGCTGGGGACAGAGCCAGGAGAAATGCATCTACAATTTAATAATCTGCCACGGCTGCCTTTTAAAGGACAGGCTCTGCGGGATACAGTTCTTGAGGAAATAGTGTTTGCGTTTTCCTATGAGCAGCCCTTTATCCCTTTAGGAATCTGACTTTATTTTCATCAGTGAGACGATTTCTCTCTGCAAGCTGAAGCTGCGATCATCTCACTCCCAAGCAGGAAGGAGCGTGGTCCTGGTCTCTGAGGATGTCAAACTCCCTCTTGCTGGCATCTCTTGGACCTTTCCCAAGCTCTGTCTCCATCTTCCCCACCCAGCTCCAAATTCTCCTGGTTTTTCCCAGGTCCCATGCTTTCAGGACAGATCAGGCTGGTGTGAGATCTGCAGGACCGCCCCCAAAAGTGCCAACACAAGCCACCCTTAGATCTCTGAGGACAGGATTCTGGGTGGGTCTGAAAAAAACTGCAAAGGAAACTTAGTTAGAAAACGGGGGGGTGGGGGTTCCTGAGATGGGAGATGCAGGCTGAGGCTGAGCCCAAGGCTGTGTTAGGGCTCCCCTTGCGTCCGTTTAACAAGAGGCTGCAGCTGGAGAGTCCTCGGGTGACTTTAGGTCTGGCAAGCTCTGATGACGTGCCCTTGGTTCTTAGGGGACCAACTCAAGGCCTAAAAGACAGGCACCTGGCTCTCCATCAGCAAATACGCCCTGAGCACTGTTCTGGCATCACTGCCAGGCCTGTACCAGGCCAAGGGGCAGAGTGAATGAGACACAATGCTAACCTCAGGCAGTTGCAGGCTGGGGTGGGCAGACATAGCAAACACCCTGGGAGGGATGTGCAGGTCAGGTCAGGAAGCACAGGGGAGGCCATGGGAGGCTTTGCAAAGGAGGGGCACCCAAGCTGCGCCAGGAAGAATGAGCACAGTCCTGCCAGCAGCCTGTACTGAGGCCGGCAGCATGAAGGGGCATGAGGTGGGCCAGGAAAACGGCAAGGTGATGGTGCACTCCATGGACTGTGCCCCACCATGGACTGTGAGCTTCATCCTAGCGGCACTGGGATACTTGCCCTGGCAGCATCCCTCCACCCTCACCCCGGTGACCTCCTCTATGTCCTCTTTCCCACACGGGCAGCATCAATTGGAGTTTTTTGGACCAGCAGCATTTGTTAAACAGCCCCGGTGTCTGGGGGATGAACAGGCCTTAGAGAGCTCCTGGCCTGGCAAGTCTTCAGGGGCCAAGAGCATCACAGTCACCTGAGCCACTGATATTGAATTTGCACTGTTACCAAGAACCCCCATAAGTGACTCTTTCCATATAGGTGGAGAGCCACTGACCTGGACTATGCCTCCTCTGTGTATTAAATTTCCCCAACAGCAGGCCTGGCTGAAACCGGACTGCTCAGGGAACTTTGGGCCACAGGGAACTCATGACTTCACAGCCAGGCAGCTTGCTCCATGCTGGAAGCCTCCAGAGGCAGGGCTTGCTTGCAGGAGGTGGAAACCCTGCTCCCCGCTAACTTCAGCCATGGCTCCTGCTTCTCCCCACTTGCACCAGAGAACCAGCAAAATCTATCACAGTCAGTCATGCAACGCTGGAGGTCTGGACTCCTCCCTCCTCCCCAGTGCCCTGTGTGCTCTCCAGGCTGAACACCCTCAGCTCCCCAATGTCTAGACCTTGATCCTTCCCTGATGCTTTCCTGGGTTATGCCCTAGTGGGTTCCTCCCAGCATGAGGCCCAGATCAGAGCCCTGCACCCTGAGCAGGCTCTGACAGTTTGGAGAGGGACAGAGCCACTCTCACCTGCATGTCAGACCCTGGACTCTGTGAAGGTCCTTGCATATAGAGGGAGAAACTGAGGTTCCCAGTGGCTAAGTGACTCAAATCACGACTAAAACAATATTAGCCTCTCTATGCAGCAGCTATGAATCAAGAGGCCCAGCAAAAGGCAAAAGTTAAATTTAACCGATTTCAGCACCAGAGTGAATTTTCACCCCTCTGGTGTGTGAATCCCTATTTTTGTGACACAAGGAAACAGAAACAACTGATTATGCATTCCCGGCTGTCTCTGTCCGGCAAGCATTGCTCCTCCAAAAAGGGCAGCCAGAGCTCCTTTTCAATTACACAGATTACACACAGTTTCCCATTTGTGAAGCTCTGTTGTGAAGCCCAGTCTTGAATAAGTTAAGAGATTCATCAAATCCCTTGGGCACCTGTAGACCCACCCATCCACCCCTTCACCGTCTCTGGAAACAAGCTCAGCCTCCCTGAGTTGGGATGGCTTGGGAGGTCCACAGAGTCTGGCTCATAATAAATGGGGCTATGTTCCCTGAGAATGAGAAGGAGGCAGGAATCCAGGCTCCCAGTCTACTCCCAGATCAAGATCCTGATCTTTGCTCTTATATCTTCCTTGTCTGGCTGCACAAGGCTGGGAGAAATCCAGTCTTCTGGGCTCATCCACCGTTCTGCCTCCCAGGTCCTCAGATAAGTCCAAACTGTTGAGTACCCTCCAGTTCCAAGCCCCCCAGCATCCCGCATCCACGTCCAGTTGCAGCCATTGATCCAGCCCCAGTGTCTAGTAGTGAATGCTAGGGCAGTATTGTCTGGGTTTGGGCATCTTCCCCCACAAGGAGCCTGGGAAAATGCAGAGCGATTCTGTGGAGGTGGAGGCTGAGATTCTGCATGGTCCACTGCCCTCCCCACCCCACAGTCAGAGCCACACTGTGAGAGGCTCTGCCATGGAGCATTTCAGGCCCCTCTGTCCGCCTATCCTCTGCACTTAGCACAGTTCAGTACTCAGTGAGGACCTACTGTGAGCCCAGGCCCTGCGCCAGACACTGGGAACCAGGAGATGAAGAAGGGGTGGGGAAGGGCTGCCCCCAAGAAGCTCACAATCTGATACAGAAGACTGGTATATAGAACAAATTATTTTTCACAACACTTAATTTTTTTTTTCATAGAGACAGTGTACCACTTTTTTTTTACCCAGGCAGGAGTGCAGTGGCATGATCATAGCTCACTACAGCCTTGAATTCCTAGGCTTGAGCGATCCTCCAGCTTCAGCCTCTCAAGTACCTGGGACTACAGGAGTGTGCCACCACACCCGGCTAATTTTATAATGTTTTGTAGAGATGAGGTCTCACTATGTTCCCCAGCCTGGCCTCAAACCCCTGGCTTAAAGCCATCCTCCCGCCTTGGCCTCCCAAAGCATTCGGATTACAGGCATGAGCCACTATGCCCAGCCCATTCTTAAAATTTTATTTTTGTGAATTGAGGTAAAAGATACATATAAAATGTACCATCTTTACCTATTTTAACTGTAGAATTCATTGACATGAAATTTAATAAGAGAATACTGCACACAATATAGAAGGATGTGGAACAGTGTTTCTCAACCTTCATTTCACTGTTAGTCTCCTAAGAAGACTTTATGGCTACTTTTTCCTACTCTTGCCGCCTGGTGAAATTGTAATACCACAGGCATACATAGATCTGTTTGTGTACTAGATCTATATCTATGCTTTATACATTAAAAAAGTAAGAATTTTTTTTTTGCCTCCGCACAAGAACCAATGTTTACTCCCTTGGAGGAGATATCACCCGCTATTGAGAATGCAGGGTGTAGTGGAGGAAAAAGTAATTAATTTACTTTTTGAGCTGGGGATGGGCAGCACCAAAGGAAAGGGGGTGAAGGAGATCAGGGAAGGCATCACAGAGGAAGTGGTATCCAGGGCTTTGAAGGATGAGCAGGAGTTCTGCAAAACAGGGCAGGGCCTCAGCATCAAGTCCCCCTTGCTGGGCAACTGGAGTTCCTGTCTTCCTCCAGACATTAGTCACTATAGTATCCAGTCTCCAAGCTAGCCCCCAGTGAGCTTCACCTCCCCCTGCACCTTGGTACTACTCCTCTCTAAATAAGAGCTAATTTGTGTGATCCACAGATTACAGCAGAAGTTATAGCATGCAATTTCCAGAGCTAAGTCCTAAAAGACTTGGTCTTTTCATGACTCACTTTGGGGAATGCCAGCTGCCTTGTCATGAGTACACACCGGCAGCCCTATGGAGACCTCCACATGGAGAGGAGCCACACTGGAAGCAGATCCTCCAGCCCCAGTCAGGCCTTCAGATGATGCCAGCCCCCAGCCTTCAAGTCCTCCAGTTGGGCCCCAAACACCATGGAGCAAACACAAGCCATTCAGTGTGTCTGAATTCCTGAACCAGAGAAATAATGAAATAATACATGATATTGTTGTTTTAAGCCACTAAATTTGGGGGGATTTGTTACCCAGTGATAAATAACTAACACAATCCCCATCTTGTAACCCAGTTCCCTGTCTTATCAACTCCTCTAGGTTGGAGGGCTGTCCTGCTCATGGCAAGGTCAGGTAGCTCTGGTCTGCAAGCTGGGAGTTTCCAACGTTGTGCTTGTTCCTGCAGCTCCTCAGGGAATTCTGAGGGACAGATGGTTCCAAGTGACACTGAGAATCAGTGGAATCAGTTGGATTCCTCTCTGGGCAGGGGATTTCCCTGGGACCTCAGCCTCTCATGCCTGGACAAACTGTCCATCTGCAGATCCTTCCATCCCTTCCCATCTCCCTCCATCCCTCTGATCATTGAGCAGACTTCTGATGAAGACTGTGAAATGACAGGCATGGGGAAAAAGAGAAGTCCAGGTTCTGTCCTTAAGGAGCTCACAGCCCAGCTGGAGAGACAAACATTTATAAACACACCCCCACATCTGCAAAACCCTAAGAGAGGGACAGGCAGGGTGGAATGGGACACTGGGCTGTGCACACGCTCTGCTAGAATTAAACAAGGGGAAGTGATAGAAAGGCTTTCTAGGGCCCAACTTTAGCAGCCCCCTAGTAGCAGCAGGAAAGGCTTCCTGAAGGAGGCAGGATTTAAGCTGGGTCTCAAAGAAAGGGTAGCACTTGATACACTGGATATAGGAAGAATGGGATGTTTTGGGTGGTAGGAACAGTGTAAGAAAATGTGGGAATGCAAGACCAGGAATGACAAGTAATCAGGGGATTCAACTTGGGGAGTGGGAGGAGACAGGGCAGGACTAACCACAGAGAACACTTAGTTATCACTTACTGTGTGCCAGGCACAACTCTAATCCCTTTTCAATCTTTCAATCCACACGACAACCCCATGAAAACAGTCCTATTACTACCTTGATTATGCAGATGAGGAAACTGAGGTTCAAGGAGGCAGCACATAGCTCTAACTAGTAGAGAATGTGATCCTCAATATTCAGGAGAGCAAGCTCAAGCCCAAAGAAGCTAAGTGACTGGTCCAAGGTCTCCATAGCTGTCCTAGGCACTTTGAGGGCTGAGGCCAGGCTCCCATGGCACACTGAGCCATGCTGGCTTTCAGGTGTGTGGTTAGGTTTGTGGTTAGGTTTGCACCAGAGCACATGGCTGCCTTTCTGGCCTCCTCTTCGTGTTGCATCCACCCACAATCAGCGTGGCCTGCTCCGGCCACAAGGAATGACTCAGCACTCCCCAAGCCCACATACTTTCCCACCTCCTGCTTTTGCACGCCCAGTTTCCTCTGCAGCGGCGCTCTCTCCCATGTCTCCAGCTGTCCAACGCCCTCTCCTCCTTCAGCAGCCAGCTCCACTGCACCTGCCATAGCACCTGCCCTGGGGCTTCCTTGACCCGGGGCTGAGTGAGGGGCCCTCGCCTGGGCCCCACCTCTCTTTCATCACACCTGCTATCGCTTGTGCCCACCACTCCTTGTGGCTGCAAGCTCGGGCTCCACCCCAGCACCCCATGCATGCAGCACCAGACTCAGAGGAGGTCCCCAGTCAATGCAAGTGGAATGAAACAGATCCTCTACGTGGTTAGGCTCCTGCTCACCCTGCCACTCTCACTGTCTTCACCCTGACTCCCCATCCATCACACTCCAGCACCACTTCCCTGTTTTCTGTTCCATGAATATGCCAGGTTCTTTCCTATCACAAGCTGCCTTCCTGCGTTTGCTATTCCATTCATTGACATGGAATGCGCTTCACCCAATGGTCTCCTTCTCACCCTTCGGGTCTCAGCTTGAATGTCACCTCCTCCAAGAGACCTTTTCTGGCTACCCGAAGGCAGTCACTATATATCTCATCACCGTGTTTCCTTCTATCATAGCCAAGTTTCCTTACTACAGTCTTATCTTAAGGGCCAGACTGCCCGAGTTAAAATCCTGGCCCTACTAATTGTTAGCTGTGAGTCCTTGTGCAAGTTATATAGCTTTTCTGTGCCTCAGTTCCATTATCTATAAAATGGGGATGATAAGGTACCTACAGCATAGAGCAGTTATAAAAATTAAATGAATTCATACAGAAAAATACTAAGAACAGTGTCTAGCACATGGCAGACCCTCCATACACAACCTTATTATTATTATTTAATTATTTACTTGCTTCTTGCCTGTCTTCCTCCTAGAATGTAAGCTCCAGAATAATGTGAACCACATCTATCCTGTTCAGCACTGTATCCCCATGTGCCTACCAAAATCCAGGCACAGAGTAAGTTGCCTATAATATTTGTTGGATGTATGTATGGATGGATGGATGGACAGATGGATGGATAGATAGGTGGGTGGGTGGATGGATGGATGGAGAGGTGGATGGATGGACGGATGGATGGATGGATGGATAGACAGACAGATGGACAGATGGATGGATAAGTGGGTGGATGGGTGGATGGATGGATGGATGGATGGATGGATGGATGGATGGATGGAGGGATGGATGGATGGATAGGTGAATGAATGGATGGCTGGATGGATGGATGGACAGATGGACAGATGGATGGATAAGTGGGTGGGTGGGTGAGTGGATGGATGGATGGATGGATGGATGGATGGATGGATGGATAGGTGAATGGATGGATGGCTGAATGGATGGATGGATGGATAGGTGAATGGGTGGATGGGTGGATGCATGGATGGATGGATGGATGGATGAATGGATGGATGGATGGATGGATGCAGCAAAAAAGTAAACATGTGTATGAGCCACCACTCACCCCTGGTGGTCATATAGTTCCACGCTCTTCTTTCCCATCCCCAACAACAGCTAACACTGGCAAGTCTTACCTACAATAGACTGTATGTGTGTTGGTGGAGCATTCAGTGATGTACAAAATCTGCCAGGGCAAAGAGTGAATAACCGGCAAGGAGCCCAGGAAAGACTTAACTGAGGACAAAGGCAGTCTTAGAGGACAAAAGAGAATTTCAGTGGGAAAGGGAGGCTTGGCAGAGAATTGATGAGCGGTCATCTGGTTAAGGGAACATCAAGAGCAGGGCTCTGAGACCCAAAGGTCCAGGACACATGTGTGGAAAGGCAGAGTGTCTGGCAAGGCTGTGCTTTGGAGGAAGTGGAAGGAGCAGGAGATAACAGTGGACAGGCAAGTTGGACTGGCATCAGTGACCCAGAAAGCTGGGCTAGAGAGTCAGTGGTGATCCCTGAAGCCTTCAAATACATGGTGGTAGCATCAGGGCTGCCCTTTAAAGACCCACCATGGGGGCCATGCCAGGTCAGGCCAGCAGTGAAAAGCTATGCTATCACCCAGGAGAAAGTCCAGGAGGCCTGACCTAGGCAACATAGAAACCACATTGTACAAGGAATCATTCCTGCAAAAGACTGAGGGCCAACCAAAGACACCTCCCCACAACAGAAGGTAGCTCGGACCTTACCTGCACCAGATTCCAGCCTTGGAGGGACTCTGCAATGATGGATGTGACGGATGGACAGACACCTCCAAACACCATCAAGTGGTTCGGCCCGTATTTTATTGCATCATAGAAGGCTTTCAACCCTTTCGCATTGTCGCACTGGGAAGCAACACATAGAAAGAAAGGTCTAAATTAGAAACAGCTTTTCCCCAGGGACATGAGCCCAACAAACAAATCTTCCCTTGTGGAAACCTTTTGGGTTTCAGTTCTCCCATGGTGGGGAGTCTCCTTAAGTCAGCCCTGAGTCCATGCTGTGAGCTCAAAGAGTGTGATCTTGGCACCCACTATCCTGTTTCTGCTCCTGCTAAGTGCCCTCCAAATCTAGGACCTCCCTCCAGCACCCCAGCTGTCTCCCTTCAGAGTACACTCATGAAAAGCCCCCATAATGCCTCGCCCTGGGATCTCCCTTTTTCATGGCCATTTGTATTTTAAGGATGATCCCACACTCATTAAAATAGCTATAATAAAACACACACACACACACACACACAGAAAACAACAAGTGTTGGCAAGGGTGTGGAGAAACTGGAACTGTTGTGCCCTATTAGTGGGAATGTAAGATGGTGCAGCTGCTGTGGAAACAGTATAGTGGTTCCTTGAGAAGTTAAACATAGAATTGCCATATGACCTAGCAATTCCACCTCTAGACGTCTACCCAAAAGAACCAAAGGCAGGGACTTGAAGAGACAGTTGTACACCCATGTTCATAGCAGTGTCATTCACAATAGCCAAAAGATGGAAACAACACAAATGCCCATCAACAGGTGAATGGATAATGGAACGGTGGTGTATCCGTGCAATGGAATATTTCCAGCCTGGAAAAGGAAGGAAATTCGGACACATGCTACAACATGGATGAGCCTTGAGGACATTATGCTAAGTAGAATAAGCCATACAAAAAGACAGCTATGATACGATCCCACTCATATGAGGTTATCTAGAGTAGTTAATTTCATAGAGAAAGAATGTAGAATGGTGGTTGCCAAGGGCTGGGAGGATTAGGGAAGGGGTCTTCTTTCTTTGACAGGCTCAGAGTTTCAGTGGGGATGACGGAAGTGTGTTGGAGGTGGATGGTGGTGATGGTAGCTCAACAATGTAAATGTGCTTAATGTCACCAAACTGTACACATAAAAATGGCTACAATGGTAAATTTTAGGTTACATATATTTTTACCACAGTCAAAAAAAAAAAAAAGATGATGATGAGGATAAATCTAAAGAGAAGATTCATTCAGCAAACACTTGCCAAGCACTACTCTGTGTTCAGTCCAGGGCTGGACATTGAGGAAACATAAAAATTGGATCCAGCCCCTGCCAAGGAGCTCCTGTATTAGAGAGAAAAGTTCACCAAGAAAACAGTTCACGGTGACCCACCATGGGAATGGAAAGGGGCCAGGTGCCCACGATGAGTATCAGGATTCAGTTCTGGCTCACTCAGCACCTTTCCATCCTCGCCTCCCTCGGTCAAACCCTGTGGTCATCTCTCCCCTGAAGAGAGGCTTTGGTTTCTACTGGGCATCTTACCTCCCCATGGGCAAGTTGAACGCCCCCACCATCTAAGAGTCTGAGGGTCCTTTGTCAAATATATGAATTCTTCTCACTCTTCCTGCTTTCCATGCACTTAAAACCCAAATTCCTATCAGAATATATCTCTCGAAAGGTTAAAAATGTAATTCTCATGAAAATCGATAGTGAACACATGTCAAAGTTTTATTTAACTCATTAATAAGGGGATCTGCAGGATGACAAAGTGGATTCAAAAGAGCATTTAAGGAACAGGGATTTTTACAGCGACTGAAAAAAGGAATAAGATAAGATTGCCAAATTACATACAAATGTCCCACAGGGTGACAAAACCACAACCTTTGGGGACAGAAAAGAAAATCATTGAAAACCAGCATATCTTATCTGTTTTAGAGGCTTGCAAAATGTTTAGGTCTTAATTAATTGAGCAAAGTTCTATTCCCCCAGTCACATGACCCTTAGGCAGGAAAATGCTCTAAGTATTAGGGTAAAGCGTCACATAATCACATCTTTGTATTATGTACAAGTTTGGGGTCATTTTCTTAACACTCCTTATCACAACAGAAACCACTCAGTCCAGCTGCTGCCTCCCAATCTGGCCTGAGTTCCCTTTGCTCCGCCCTTTGCTCTCCAAGTACACAAACCTCCTTCCAGTTCCCTGAAACCAAATGCACTTTCCTTCCTACCTCTGGGCCTTTGCACTTGCTGTTTTCTTTGCTGGGAACACGATTTCCTTGGTTCTCAGCATGGCTCCTCTTTCCCATCAATCAGGTCACCCTCCCCAAAATATCTCCCACCCCCATTCACTCCCTGACATGCCACCCTATTTAATGCCCTAACATAGTTCCTAAAATTATCTGAAATCATCTTGTCCACTGTTTGTTCACTTGTAGATTGACCGATTTCCTCAACTAGAATGAAAGCCCCAGGTGGGCAAGGATTTTGTCATTGTTTTCACTGCTGTCTCCCCAAAGCTTGGAAAGGGGCCTCAGTCAAGATTCAGTAAGATCTGCTGGGGCCAGGCGCGAAGGCTCACGTCCGTAATCCTAGCACTTTGGAAGGCTGAGGCACGCAGATCACTTGAGGTCAGGAGTTTGAGAACAGTCTGGCCAACATGGCGAAACCCCGTCTCTATTAAAAATACAAAAATTAACCAGGCGTGGCAGCACGCACCTGTAATCCCGGCTACTCAGAAGGCTGAGGTGGGAGAATCACTTGAACCTGGGAGGTGGAGGCTGCAGTGAGCCGGGATCACACCCTGCACTCCAGCTTGGGTGACAGTGAGACTCCATCTCAAAAATAAAATAAAATAAAATAAAATAAAATAAATCTGTTGGATACTTTCCCTTCATCTGCTTTCCTCCTCCTTGCTCTACTTCCACGTCTCTCTTTATTTTTGTCTTTCTCTCCATTCTGTGTCCTCCTCATTTTTTCTGCTTGTCCTCCACCTTCCCCTTAAGTGACCGCAATATGGGATCAGAGTGAACTAGGGTTTCTTGCTCCCTCTTCATTTATTTGAGAAACTCCTCAGAACTGTGGCCCACGTCTGTGCCGACAGGGACTCAGTCCGACATGGTTTCTGGCCTCGGGGAGCTCACTGATGGTGGAGGCAGTGAGGCCGGGGCACGTGGTCACCTCCCGTGGGGGATGGCAGCCGGTGCTGTGGGACAGAGGCAGATCCAGGCTGTGGGCACTGCGAGGAAAGCCAGGGAGGGCTCTGGAAGAGGGAACACTTGAGATGGAAATCGTAGGCGGAGGAGCAGCACGAATACAGGCAAGGAGGTGGAAAAGTGAGACGGGAACAGAAACAACCCAGCTCGCTTCAACAGTGAATGACAAGGATGAGGTGGCCAGGGAGAAGGTTTAGAGCTCTCAACACCAGGCTAGGGAGCTTGAATACTACAGATTTTCGGTAAACAATTCAATTTAAAATTTTTAATTTAATTTAAAAACTGGCCAAGTTAATTTATTTTCCCAAGAAAGAAAGAGAGAAAGGAAGGAGGAAAGAAAGGAAGAGAGGGAGGGAGAGAGGGAGGGAAGGAGGGAAGATTAAGTTCTTACTGCTTCTGGGGCCCTCTATTAATTATCCCTATTCCTTGATTGAAAGCAACACTTCTCACCCCCAGCAGAGCATGAGCAGATGTAACAGAGTAGTTCATGTTTTAATTGTTTCTACCATGATTTTTTTTTTTTTGGAATCTACCGTGATTTACTGAATCATTTCTAGTTTTAATACATTTCTGTAATGACTTTGGCTTGTTTTCTAATCTGTAGCTAATGACAATGATAATAACAGTACCGCAGGATTTATAATCAAAGTTGCATTAAAATAATATTAGCAACAATGAATTTATTAATACATGTTTGCTCAGCAAACACTTTCTGAATATCTAGTCCATGCAAGATTCTGTATTAGTAACAATGTCTTGGCTTCTCACAAATATAAAACACTGGGATATGTCAACTAAAATATCTGAGACTATTTGACAACCAGTATGGGAGTTGGAGGATCTTACAAGGTTCCCACATATTTATCTGACTGAATTTTCACCAGACTGGGTGTGGTAGGCAAAGTTTTGGCCGCATTGACCTTCACCCCTTGGAATTACCTCCATGAATATTTTATGTTACATGGCAAAAGGGACTTTGCAGATGTCATGAAGGTTACTAATCAGTTGACCTTAAATTATTATACAGGTAAGCCCAGTATAGTCACACAAGTCCTTAAAAGCAGAGATCTTTCTTTACCTAATAGCAGAGGGGAGATCAGAGATTGGAAGCGTGAGATGAGTTTGATATGCCATTGTTGGTTTGAAGATGAAGAGGTCCACATGTCAAGAAAGCAGGGACCTCTGTTCTACAATTGCAAGAAACTGAACTCTGCCAGTAACCAGAATGAGCATGGAAGCAAATCTTCCCTAGCTGAGCCTCCAGATACGAACCCAGCCCAGGTGACACCTTGATTTTGGTCATATAAAGCCCTGACAAAGGGACCCAGGGGAGCCACACTGTGCCGAGACTTCTGGCATAGAACTGTCAGACAATAAATAGGTGTGGTTTACATCACCAAATTTGTGGTGATCAGTTACAGAAGCATAGAAAGCAAATACACTCAGGTAAAATGAGAAAAATAAGAATGACACAGTAAGGTTTTCCTTAAAGTTAATTCCATTTGAAAAACGATCCTTAATTTACAGATGAGGTCCTTTGTAGTTGTATGGTGTTGAAATATTTTTCTGTTATAAAAGGATATAAATGAGAGAGGTCTTGTTTTTAATGTCCTGACATGACAAAATAGAAAACATTTTCACCCTATGTAAGTTTCTGTTCCGTGGCCCTCCCCTTCTTGGTGTGTGAAATCCCAACATCTAGGCATTTCTAATCTAGCCCCACACTCTCAATTTCAGATGCAGAGACTGAGGACTAGAGAGGAGAAGGGATTTGTCCACTGTCTTGCCAGGATTAGGAGAGGGATTTCTGGATTCCCAGTCTCTCAGCATTCG
Source organism: Macaca mulatta (assembly GCF_049350105.2). Lineage (NCBI taxonomy): Eukaryota > Metazoa > Chordata > Mammalia > Primates > Cercopithecidae > Macaca > Macaca mulatta. The sequence continues at coordinate 59,824,999 of NC_133420.1, read as the reverse complement.
AATAGTCTAGAGAACTCAACAGGAGAAGAGAAGTTTAAAGCTAACAGCATTCTAGAAAAGACCATTTCCCCCAGGATAATGCCACAAGCCTAGGTCTCCAGATCAGAGCTCTTGGCTAGAAGCAAGAGAAACAACACACTGGGCACCAAGCATGCTTCCCTGGCTCCCCTAAAGGGAGCATCTTTGCAGTGAATAACAAAATAAATCACATGGATGTATCTGTCCCATTTTCGATGCTATTTTCCCTTATCCTAATTTCTAATGCTGTATCTTCTTACCTAACATGATTCGTGTCCCAAATAGATGGACTTTCCAGCTCACCAAAGGTGAATTTTGGGGGCTGGATCAGCTTAGAGTTTTTTTGTTTGTTTGTTTTGTTTTTTGAGACGGAGTCTCGCTCTGTCGCCCAGGCTGGAGTGCAGTGGCCCGATCTCGGCTCACTGCAAGCTCCGCCTCCCGGGTTTACGCCATTCTCCTGCCTCAGCCTCCGGAGTAGCTGGGACTACAGGCACCTGCCGCCACGCCCAGCTAATTTTTTGCATTTTTTAGTAAAGACGGGATTTCACCATGTTAGCCAGGATGGTCTTGATCTCCTGACCTCGTGATCCGCCTGCCTCGGCCTCCCAAAGTGCTGGGATTACAGGCGTGAGCCACCGCGCCCGGCCAGCTTAGAGTTTTTTAAACTCAGCCCCTCAGAGGCCTAAAGCCCAGCAGATAGGGCAGTGAAAGGAGCACTGAGCTCCTCGCCTTCACTTCAACCAGCAGCTCCTCTGCCATCTGCTTCATCTATAGCATCAGAGCTCCACAGAACACTTAATTTTAAAGCTAGTAGTTTTAAAACACTTAATTACACTACTAGTAGCAAAAGTGTTTGAAAACCACCCAGATGACCCTGAAGGTCCTTACAGAGTATAGTGTTTGTCTCTGGCCTCAGGAAGGGTGGGTGAGTGTCTTATAAGCATGGTGTTTCGGCATACACGCCAGAGGCTACCCACTGTAAGTTAATCCACTGCACATGAATGTACCTAATGATCGAGTCACCAAATCGCTGGGGAACTTCTCTAAGTTTTAGTTTCCTGAAGGACTCCTTGCAGATACATTGCCACAGCCATTTCACAGGATTTGTCCTTTCAGCTCAGGTGAAAGTCAATATGATGCGTATTTCACATTTTCCCTTCTCTAATGCTGCACTTGGAGATGTTCCTCTAAAGGGCTGTTGATTACCCTCCTCTTCTTGCGGACCAGCCCCAGCCTGAGCCAGGGAAATGCCGGAAGCTTTTCGATACCCCATTTAAGGTATCTGTCTGACAGCTTTTAGTGAGCTGTTCACTGGGCAAAACCATCATTCTGAGAAGTTATTTACGGCAAGTTGTCTTTCCGTGATTTGGTTTTTGATGAATTACTCTCAGAGCCACTCTAAGGGGGGTCTGTGTCCTGGAAGAAAGCTATGGGCTTTATCATGCTCTCCTTTCCCCCCCACTTCCCCCACCAGAAACCCCACTCACTTCTAGAGGATATTCTGACTGGTTGGCAATGGCCACAACCTGACCAGCAGGCAGGAAGTAATTCATCACGGTTCATACTTTCATGCAATAGCTCAAAGCTTCATGACTGGCCTAGCCTCTGTCTTCAGTCTTGCCACCTGGAGATTGGCTCTAGCACATAATAGGTGCTCCATAAGTGCTGCCTTCCTTCCCTCCCTCTTCTCTCTGGTATTTGTTACTACCTTCCTTTGACTCCTCATCTACCGAAGCTCATGGTCACTACCTCACAACTCCTGTCTGCTGTTCCACTGCCAAGGGCTTCTCCTTCCCTATAAGGACTTATCACAGAGAACTCATCACTGGCACATATAGGCTCTTAAAATTCAGCACTTAAAAATGGGAACAGATCCAAAAGCCATGAAAATCAATTTTCAAATGAAAAAGTGAGGCTCCAGATGAAATCCATTTTCATTTAAATCTCATTTTTAAAGAATTAAAATACTTTTTTGATTTAAAAATTTCAAAGAAAATGTTGCTGAGAGTTAAAATGTAAAAATGCCAAGAAAATGTCAGAGTTAATAACAACCCATCTGAAACTGGGAATTACTCCATGCAGAATTTCAGAATGGAAAGAGAATTTAAAAGCTAATGTGTCCAACGTGCCTCCGTTAGAAAGTCCCCTCTGGGCCTCCCGCACAGGAGCACTCAGTATGTGCTCACTTCTGTCCCTCCAGTGCCAGGGATCTCACTCTCTCACTAGGGAGCTAATTTGTCCTCAGCCAGCTCTGCTTCTTAGTAAATTCTTCCTATCATTGGCCTGGAAATCAGATAGCTAAGCTCCACAGAGTGACTCAGAGAGATGTCTTCAGGCTAAACTACCCTTAGCCCTTCCAATCATCTCCATACAGGACAGTTTTACAGCCTGCTTGTCCAAGAGTTATTTCACGAACAGCCTTTGGAGGACAGATTTTGGCGGCATGTAGCACCTAGAATGGTCCCGCAAATACCTCCATCTGCCCTGCCCAGGAAAGCAACGCTAGCGGACGTATACCGTGCCCTCAATATGCGTTAGGCACAGTACTAAGAACTCGATGTCAAGGATATTATTCATGCCTCACAATATTATTAAAAGCTATAGGCTGAGCATCCCTAATTCAAAAATCTGAAATCCAAAATGCTCCAAAATCCAAAACTTTTTGAGCACAAATATGCTGCTCAATAAAAATGTTCACTGGAGCATTTTGGATTTTGAATACTTGGATTTGGGATGTTCAGTCTTTAAATACAACGCAGCTATATCAAAACCTGAAAAACTCCAAAATCTGAAACATTTCTAGTCCCAAGTATTTTGGATAAGGGGTACTCAACTTGTACTGTTATTTCCCTGTTACAGATAAGGAATTTGAGGCTCAGAAATAATAACTTGCCCAATTTCAGGTAGTCTAACTTCAGAGCACTGTGTTATTTTAAATAAGAATATGCTACGAAATATTTCACTCACAGAAAAGAATATTCCATATACAATAACTTAATAAGGTATGAAAAATAGTAATGTGAACACACGTACATCCAGCATCACAGTTATGTTGAAAACCTCTGTGCCCACACCTGCACATAGCCCTCCTTCACCCAGGCGGAGCCCCAGGCCTGAATTTTGCATTTATCCTTCTTTTCTTCTTTTTTTTTTTTTTTTTTGAGACCATCTCTCACTCTATCACCTAGGCTGGAGTGCAATGGCATGATCTTGGCTCACTGCAACTTCTGCCTCCCAGGTTCAAGCAATTCTCCTACCTCAACCTCCTGAATAGATGAGATCACAAGGCACATGCCACTGTGCCCAGCTAATTTTTGTATTTTTAGTAGAGATGAGGTTGTGCCATGTTGGCCAGGCTGGTCTTCAACTCCTGACCTCAAGTGATCCACCCACCTTGGCCTCCCAAAGTGCTGGGATTATAGAAGTGAGCCACCGCGCCAGCCCCTTCTTTGCTTTTCTTTAAAGTTTTATATGTACGTGTTTCTTAAACACTATATCATTTAATTTTACTCATTTTTGAACATACATATAAATGGAATTGTGTTTATACATTTCACCTGAAACTTGCTCTTATGGCTCCACGTTACGTTTGTGAGATTTTATACGCTGACTATAGCTGTGGTTCATTCATTTTCATAGCTGTGTAGTATGCCATTGTGTGAATATGCCACTGTTTGTTCATTCCTCTGCCAATGGACCCTTGGGCTGTTTCCAGCATTTCGTTTGGTTGCTGCTGTAAGCAAGATGGTCGAATATTTCCATACCTGCCTCCTGGCACACATATGAAGAGTTTCTCTAGGGTATAAACCTGGAAATTCAGTTGTTGAATCAGAGCGTTTGCTGCATGTTCTCTAAGTGGTTTTATCCATTTACACTCCCATCAGCAGTGTTTTAGAGATCTCACTGCTCCATATCCTTGCCAGCTTTAATTTTTGCCAGTCTTGTGGGTATTTGATATCACATTTCAATTTGCATGTTCCTGATTACTAAAGAGGTTAAGCCATCTTTTCATATGCTTATAGCCTGTGTTTCCTCTTTTGGACTGGTGACTTTGCCCATTTTTCTACTGGGTTGTTTGTCTTTTCCTTATTGATTTGTTCAGAGCACTCCCAGCCACAATGCCAAGCTGAATGAAACAATCACCTCCCACATTCTGAGTATTGACTTCTGTTAATGCGGCCTCAGTCTGCACACCTTCTATTGGGCTCCTACATCATACAGAGCTTGCTGTCAGTCAAAACTACTAAATCAGCACCTATTATCTTGGGTAGCAAAACACCTACAATCCTTCCTTGGTGCCCAGGGGAGAAAAAACCTATGTGATAAAATCCAGCCAACCAAAAGATGAATCAAAAATATAGATCTCAGGAATGGAGGAGGACTTGTGGTAAAAAAAAAAAAAAAAGGAGTGATAGTGAGCGCAAGACCTATTTCACGTGAAACAACTGGCAATGTGAAGATCATAATGGAACATAAAATGCAGGAGGCAGAGGAGGGAAGAGAAGTTGTAAGATTGTTAATTTCCTCTTCTTCCATAGAAGGGCTTTAATCGATACCATCTAAAATTGAAAACTGTAGTTTAAAAGCCAGGATTTTAACCTCACTGCTTTTCATAATCTTTTATTACCCTTGGAGAGACATTTTGGAAACAAATATTTTCTGTAGCACAGGCAAAATTGTTTAATGGTGAGCAATTCCTTCTATTTTACTTTTCCTCATTTGCTTCTGTTACACGCAAATAAATAAAATTCAACAACAATCTAAAGTAGGATGCAATAATGATCTCATTTTATAAAATTATTTCTTTATAATATATGCATAGAGAGATATCTGGAATGAGAATCATTGAATGTTAAAGGTTATGAGATTTCAGTGGTTTTTTTGTTCTTTCTTCTTTTACTTAAATAAAAAAAAAATACAGATTACTTTTATAAAAACAGAAAGTCATTTTTAAACTGGTAAGCTTTCCACACCCAGGATGCTTTCTCAATCACTGAAGTTTCCCTCTTTCTGTTCATCTGTGGGTGATTTTCTGAACCTAAGAACAGACTTTAACATTTATCATTGCTAAATCATGTTCAAAATTAGCCCAGCACCATGTCCAACTGAATTAAACATACATTATATTGTTTTGCCATTGCAACTAATTCACTGAAACATTTTCAATCATCTACTAAGTACTAGAAGCTGTCCAGGAAACAGTAAGTTCATGTGACCTATAAAAATTATTTGAACAGAACAGGTACCCAATAAACATTTACTGAAGTGCTAAATTTAGAAACAAGAATAGTAATAATAATAACACAGTGAGCCCTTATATAGCATTTGCCTGTGCCAGACACTATTCTAATTGCTTTATACACACTAACTCACTGAATCTTCCCAATAACCCTATGAATCATGTCCCATTATTATCCACATTTTAATAGATGAAAAAACTGAGGATCAGAGAGGTGAGTATTTGCCCCAAGTTGCACATAGTGAGTGAGGGGCAGAGTTGGGAGTCAAACCCATGGAGTCAGGCTCCAGAGTCCATGCTCCATCATATCCATGTTCTGTTCTTCTTCTTGGGCACACGGTGAGACTACATTTCCCAGCCCCCCTTATAATTAGGTGTGACTACCGAGTTTTGGGCAATGGACTATGAACAAAGACAATGTGTGCCATGCCCAGGCTGGCCTATAAAACCATTCCATGGGCATTCTGTGCTCTCTTTTCCATCCATAGTGTGAGTGGGGAAAAAAAATCCAAGGACCTGAAACAGGAAGAACCCCCCCCCAGATCCCAAATCCCTATGGCAATCCTGGAAGGGGACATCACCATGTCACGAGAGAAACCATCACAAGGAGGACAGCCTTATGAGCTGACAGCCTCCAGGTGCAGTGTCTTTGGGTATGCCTCAGAGGAGGCCACCCTCTCCCCAGACCCCTCCAGCCATGGACTGAGCATGGCAGAGGAACAAGGGCTCCTCATTTCTGGCCAGTGTAAGACTTGACTACAGGTGATCTCTGAGCCCACTGGTCCAGCTGGAACTTTCTTAGAGCAGTACTGCTGCCAGGGACTCTTCCTACCAGAGCCTCTTTCCTTCTCCGCTCCCTTTACTGGTGTCAAACCCACTGCACAGTGTGAAGGCTCACCCTGCCCATCTCTCTTCATATCCTTTCAAAGGAATTTCCCCAGGGCCCCTCTAACTCTGAGCATCTGCTTCCCAGAACACCAACCAACACACCCCTTCAAGCTGCACTTGACAATGACATAAGCAAGAAATAACTTTCATTCATGAAACTTCTGGGCTATAGAGGTGCAGTCACTACAGAGAGGCTGCATCAACTAACAAACATCCTTAAATGTCTGCTGTAAGCATTTTGAAACATAAAGAACCAGCACACCTGGGAACTATTAAAGAAGGGTAAAGACAGTTGAGAGAGACAAGTAAAGATTACAGGAAAGGGTACAAAGTGTATATGCCTTACATTTTAAAAAGTGTTTTCCTATCATTCAAGACACTTACGTCAAACCAGAACGAGAATTTCAGGGATATAGCCAGAGATAACTAAGGTGTACTGAGCTTGGCTGCCTTTTTTTTTTTTTTTTTTTTTTTTAAGACAGGATCTCCCCCTGTCACTCAAGCTAGAGTTAAGTGGTACCATCGTGGCTCACAGTAGCCTCAACCTCCTGGGCTCAAATGATCCTCCCACCTCAGCCTCCTTAGTACCTGGGACCACAGGTGCACACCACCACCACCACACTAATTTTTTAATTTTTTGCAGAGACATGTCTCACAATGTTGCCTAAACTGGTCTTGAACTCCTGGACTTGAACTCCCGGGATCAAGCAATCCTTCCACCTTGGCCTTCCAAAGTGCTAGGATTACAGGCATGAGTCATCATGCCCTGCTGAACTAAGTTGTCTTATTCCCTTCGGTCCCCCTACGCCTATCAAAGATTTTGGCTCCAAACAGGTGTTTAATACATCCTGGCTGGACTAAATTACTGCTGCCTGGCAGATACAATCACTGCTGGTGGGTAGAGCCTGAAATAAAAGTAGTCATATCCATAGCTCTGTCCCAAACAGCTTATTAACTCCAGCCATCTTGAGTTTTTCACACCCCTTCCCCGGGGTGATGGACAGACCATCTGCTTCTAAAAGTCTCCAGAGAGCCAGGCTGTCCATCCTGAACACTGAGAAAAACTGGCATTTCTGTATTCTCCCTGAAGCTGTCACTCTGAATTCTTGGCCGGCTGCAGACTGTGTTATTTGAGGATGATGGAGCCATAGCACACATCTCTCCTCTGCACTGTTAAAGCCAATTACCCAATTTACAAAATGTTTCTCAAAGACTGGGAGATACAAACTGCGTCTCCTAATTAGCTGTCGGTAAGCCTCCCCACATATGCAGGTGTGACATTTTTAAAAGGCAGGGTCACAAACACAAAGTGTGCTCGGGCTGCCGGTCAGGATGTCGGTGCTCTTTTCTGCAGGTTTGTGCAAATATCACATGTTGGCAGCCCTTCTCCGGGGGTGGGGGCGGGATCGCCCTCTTAAGAGATTCCAAACTCCAACTATGTGTGCCACCAAGCCATCGCCACTCCTTTCCATTCCACAGTTGTGGGGCACATTGGTTCAACATTGGCTGGGCGCCTGAGCTAGGTAGGGGAAGATGAGATGGGTAAGACTGGATCCTTGCTCTCATGGGATTTATAATCTGGAGTGGGTCAGAGATACAGAAATAATTTAGAAACATGTAGTAAATGGTGTAATGGAGGGTTGGACCTGGAGTTAGAGAATATTCATTCATCCCATAAACGCCCCCTAGGTGATGAAGAACCAGGTCCCATGGTAGATGCTGAGGACACATAAAAGGTGACATACAGTCTTGGCCATCAGGGAGCTTTCTGTTCAGGAGGGAAGAGAAGATTCAAACAGCCATAACACGGGGCAGGATAGAAGTGGGAGCAATGGCAGAGACATAAGTCACACAAAAAAGGGAAGGACTATTCAAATCACACTGAGATATTCTGCCAAGACTTCTTGGAGGAGGCGGCATTTGAGCTGAGCCTTGCAAGAGGAGCGGGAGACTGAAGTGGTGGGAGGGCACACCAGAATGAGTTACCAGCAAGAGTGAAGGCTTTGAAATAGGAAGGTGCAGGGCACCTCAGAGAAAAGGTCCATCCTGTTCACTAGCAGGAGCACAGGATGGAGAAGGGATGGGTGGGGTCAGACTGGCTTGAGCCAGCACAACGGGAACATTGAACACAGGAAGGTGTGGTTTTCTTTCCTTCAGGCAGCAGAGAAGTCACTGCAGCACTTTCACCAGGGGAGTGCCGAGAGGGAAGAGGCACTTGCTTTACACAGATGCTTCTGGCAGCTGGGGCAGAGGAGGAAGGCCCAATGGGGAGGAAGGAAGCTGGGGACAGGTGGGTGCATTGGTCCAGGCGTGAAGTGCTGGTGGATGGCTTGGCAAGCAACTTGGCCTAGCAACCCTGGGAAAGACGTGTGTCCACTGGGGAATTCATTAGCCAAAGGTCTGTGAGGCGTAGGTTTGACCAATTCATGATGTCAACAAGACTCGTTCAAATGGGTCCATCTCAGTAGTCTCCTTCATGGGAGGTCAATGATGGGGAAGACTGACGAGGAAAGAGATCGAAGAAAGAATAAACCAGCTATGTCAGGCACAGGATGTCAGCTCCAGACCTGCCACTGCCTCACTCTGTGACCCCACCTCATCTGTGCTTCACTTAAAAAACAAAAATGTTGAGTTAACAGATTTGTCATTCATCAGAGTTAGCAAAGCAAAGCAGGCTATATTTTGGCAACGAACAACCCCTAAATTTCAGTGGGTCACCCCAGGAAAAGTTGATTCCTCTCTCAAGCAAGGGTGGGTGCTTGACACATCCCAGATACCTAGGAGCCCAAGTTAATGGAATAACTGCCATCTTGAATGCAGCCAGTTGCCAATGGGGAAGGAAAATGAAAACTCTGGAGAGGTTCAGCCAGCAATTAAATTGACCTCATTGACTGGACACGGCCCATGAGACAGGCATGGCCCCACCCAAGTAGCAGGGACACAAAGTGCAACTTACTAAGTGAGGAGAGAACCAGATACCAGGGAGCCTACTATGACTGCCACAGATGATCTCTCAGATCCCTTCCAGCCTACAAGTCTGTGTTTTTGTCTGCACTCAAGGCCAGATTTTGGTTCAATTTATACATATCCAGCTAACATTTATTTAATACTGACCTATGTGCCAGGAAATAAGCTAAATTCTTTATATGCATTAGCTCACTTACTATTCATAACATATCTCATTTAATATTTGTAATGACCCCATGGGGTAGATACCATTATTAACATTCATTTAACAGAGGAGGAAAGACAGGTTCAGGGAGCTTAACTGACAAGTTCAAGATCACACGACTGGTAAGCCATGAAGCCTGCATTCAAACCCAGACTATCATCCTCCAAACCTTATGCTCTTAGGAATGAGGCCATCTCTTTAGAGCTGGCCAGAGATAGGGTGAAAGGCCTTCGAGAGCAGTGAGAAGCCTGCAGGAGAGTGTTGTAGAAATGATTATTTCACCAAGTGAAGGAATAGATTCTAATCCTGAGAATCCATAAGGAAAGGCAAAGGGCCAGGGAAAGTGAGGATATGTCTTAGAACAGCAAGTCCAGTAACTCTCCAGGTTGGAGCACTAAAAGCGTGAATGGGAGATGTGAGGGGTGAGACTGGAAAGGGAGGCTGGGGCAGCCTCTGGTAGGCCCTGAGCCGGCCAGTGCCAGCTTAAGGAGGTTGCCCCTTATTCTTCAGTCCATAGCGAGTTTCCTTTTGTTTCACCATTTTATTTTAGTTATTTATTTTTTCTTTTTTGGAGACAGGGTCTCACTCTGTTGCCCAGGCTGGAGTGGAGTGGTACAATCACAACCCACTGCAGCTTTGACCTCCTGGGCTCAAGTGATCTTCCCACCTAGGGCTCCTAAAGCTCTGGGATTACAAGCGTGAGCCACCATGCCTGGCCATTCTAATTATTTTTAAGTGAACAATTCACTGGCATTAAGTGCACTCACCATGTTGTATAACCATCACCACTATCTATTTCCAGAATGTTTTCATCATCCTGAACAGAAAAGCTCTGCACCCATTAAACCCTGGAACTTCTTAAGAGTGCTTTGACCTGATCATGACATCAGCAGAGCTGAGGACAGGGAAGACGACCCTGGCAGCCACTTGAAGGGCGTTATTCAAGTGAGGAAGGGCAGGGCATGGGGAGGGGTGAGAGACCAGTACAGTGGTCCAGGGGCAACGGCAAGTGCAGGGGGAAGGGGTCAGATCAGGAACAAGAGGAAGAGTAACCTCTGGGAGACGGGGGAGTCCTAGCTTCCTTCCTTCAGGCGCTGTGTGAGTCTGGGCCACCAGGACCCTCTGAGGTAGAGAAGCCAGGAGGGGGTGCTGGGCCCAGAGGACACTGCTGAGTCCAGCACTGGGCACAAGGCTGGTGAGGCACTGGCCAGCTGCCCACGCTACCGACTTTCCCTTGGGAGCCATGTCCCCGAATCTGACAGTCCTTCCTGGCACACGGGCCAGAGCTATCCCGACAGCTCCCCTATGTGCTAACACCTGCTGGGCGCCTGCTCGGAGATGAAGGGTGGCTGCAGGGTGGGTCCTCACCCCATCTCCGTGGCCACGCTCATTCCTCAGGTGCCCGCCCTCCATCTGCAGCGACTCAGCTGGAGTGAATTATGTGCCTCGCTTGTCCTCCAGCTGGGGACATGGTGGTCACTCCCCCACCTGACAGATGAGGGCTGGGCTGCTGTCACACATCACTGTGACCGGGGACTCTACTCAAGGGCTCCAATTCTCCGAGCCTGGCGTAAGTCCTTCTGCCTCTCTGCATCACAAGCTGCCGCAGGCACCTGTTTCCAGAGGCCCTTCCCAGGGGCGATTTCCCCAACACCCCAGCATCTCAGATCTGACCCCACAAACACAGTGTTGCCCACATTTGGAGGTTGTAAGGGAGTTCTGGGGTCCAGGCTGCACAAGCAGCCTTGAGCATAGCTGTGTTCCCATCTCAACATCCTGCTCCCAGGTCCCAGCTCCTCCACATCTGAGGTCCTAATGCACCTTCCCAGTGTCTAGCCCCAGGACTCAATTCTGGGCCGCCTCCCACCCCATGGCTGAGAGCCTGCTAAGGAGTCCCCAAGCCCATCACCACACTGCGTGCGCAGGGGCTGGCACCTGGTGCTGCCTCTGGATTCACGGAAGAATGTGAGGCCTGTCCCTGCCTAGGAAAGGGGGCAAAGGGGTTTCAGCTTGGAACCTTGCTAGACGGACAGAGCAGTAGATACCACCAAGTGCTGGGAGGGGAGGGGAGGGGCTCTAGGAGAGGAATTCGCTGGAGGGGTGGGGCCCAGGGAAGGCTCCTGTGGCTCTTGAGGCAGCAGTTTGGGACCAGTGCATTTAGGAGCATAACCCCTGGGGAAGCCCCTTGGCAGGACCTCTCGACCAGGTGGCTGGCACAATTTGAAGAGCAGCAGCCTTTGGAAGGCCAGAGGGAGGTGCAGACCTGCACAGGGCAGCCCATCCCCAGAGGTGAAAGCCAAAGTCCACATCTGATAGGGGAGCAGCTCTCAGGCCTGGTCCTCCCTTTGTATAACAGGGAAGTAATGCTGGGAAGGCCTAACCATGGCACTCGAGGGAGCTGCATGGGGCAGAAGCCCGAGCCCTTTGCTAACCATGAATGCTGAATTTATTGTTTGATGTGCTAGGCGTTTACCGAGGATCAGGCCAAGATCTGCCAGGCACTTGGCAAACAGGAGGAAACAGGTCAGAGCTCCGTTCTCAGGGAGCTCACATGCCAGCGGGGATGAGAGAGGGCACAGTCACCACAGAGGAGGGTGTCTTAGTCTACTTGGGCTTCTATCACAAAAAACCACAAACTGGGCAGATGAGAAACAACAGAAATTCATTTCCAACCGTTCTGGAGGCCGGAAAGTTTGAGATCAAGGCGCCAGCAGATTTGGTGTCTAGTGAAGGCTGCTTTCCTGGTTTATGGACGGCGCCTTCTGGCTGTGTCCTTACATAGCGGGAGAGGAGAACAAGCTCCCTTGCACCTCTTTTATAAGGCGGGATCCATTCATGAGGGCTCTACCCTCGTGACCTAATCACCCCACTTCCCAAAGGCTCTGCCTCCTAATACCATCACTTTGGGGGCTAGTATTTCAACATATGACTCTGGGAGTGGGGAAGGAAACATTTAGACTGCAGCAGATGGGACAGCATACCATGAAAGGGGCAGCAGAGGGTGTGGAGTCCAGAGCCAGCCGCCAGATGCAGTGCCAGGAATCAGGGAAGCCTTCCTGCAGGGGCGGGGTGCTTGGTGCCTTTGCAGAGTCTTGATGCATAAGGAGAAGTCAGCCAAAGGGACAGGGTGAAGAAGGGTGGCCTACCGTGAGCAGGGTGCCCAGGTTCCAACCACGAGGCACTCCCTGCTCAGACACAGGGAAAAGTAAGGCTACATGAGGCCCCAAACTGTCCCCTCCTCAGAACTCTGCTCCATAAACACCTGTCACAGGCTCCTGGGCCCTTTCTCAGATCCAAAGACAAAGAAAACTACCTTCACAAAGCCTGCAGACAGGACAGAAGGCCTTTTTCGGGTTCATTCACTTTCATGCAGGAAAAAAGTATTATTTTTTTCTCTGAATAGCAACCTTGCTGTGAAATTGTTACTCAGTTTTCTTATTAAGTTTAACAAACCCTTCCTGAAACTTGAAAACTATTTGAACCCAGTTTTTCTTGCAATTAAAAAAAAAAAAAAAAAAACTAGCAGGAAAATAAATAAGGCAGACACAGAAGGACAAATACTGTATGATTCCACCTATATGAGATACCTAAGGTAGTCAACTTCATGGAGACAGGAAGAAGAACCGTGGTCGCCAGGGGCGAGGGAGAGGGGACTGGGGAGCTAGTGTTTAATGAGTATGAAGTTTCAGTTTGATATTCCCAGAAGTTCTGGGAATAGATAGTGGTGATGGTCGTACAACAACGTAAATGTACTTAATGCTGCTGAGCTGTATATTTAAAAAATGATTAAAATTGTCAATTTAGTCTATGCATATTTTGTCACAATTAAAAAAACAATCAGGGGGCTGGGCGCGGTGGCTCACGCCTGTAATCCTAGCACTTTGGGAGGCCGAGGCGGGCAGATCACAAGGTCAGGAAATCCAACCTGGGTAACATGGTGAAACCCCGTTTCTACTAAAAATACAAAAAAATCAGCCGGGCATGGTGGCAGGCACCTGTAGTCCCACATACTCGGGAGGCTGAGGCAGCAGAATGGCGTGAACCCGGGAGGCAGGGCTTGCAGTGAGCTGAGATCACACCACTGCACTCCAGCCTGGGCAACAGAGCGAGACTCTGTCTCAAAAAAAAAAAAAAAAAATCAGGAAGGTAATACTTTCCCCAGGACAAATCTCCAGGCCTCTCTAAAACACAGTTTTCTCATCTGTAAAATGGGGGGAGAAATCCATTCCCCCGATTCTTTTGTTGTTGTTTTTCTGCAATAGGGTCTCACTCTGTTGCCCAGGCTGGAGTGCAGTGGCGCCATCTTAGCTCACTACAGCCTTGACCACCCAGGGCTCCAGTGATCCTCCCACTTCAGCCTCTCGAGTAGCTGGGACTATAGGTGTGCACCACCACCCCCAGCTACTTTTTTGTAATTTTTAGTAGAGAGAGGGTTTCACCATGTTGCCCGGGTTGGTCTCAAACTCCTGAGTTCAAGCGATCTGCCCACCTCAGCCTCTCAAAGTGCTAGGATTACAGGCATGAGCCACCGTGGCCAGCCCATTCCTCCCTATTCTTTGAGCTTGGTAGGGAGAGAGAATCCATGCCTTTGTTCTCTGCCAGGTCAGGAAAGCATTTTCCAAATGATACTTTACAAAAAAAAACAAAAAACAAAAAAACCCAAAAAAACTAAAGAGAAATCTAAATGGAACTAAATAATGATATACAAAAGCACAAAATGGCCCCATATCTAGAGGGCCAATTCCTGGATGGACAGGAGGCTGGAGGTTGTATTGATAAGGAAATGAGTTGCGCGAGAGAAGGAGGTTGCCCAGAGTACACAGCAATGGAGCTGAGCCGGTCTCGGTCTCCTCCCCCAGCCCTAAGTCTTCTTTCCCCAGCCATAGGTCCCCAAACCCTTAAGAGGGTATGTGGCTTCGCCATGACACCTGTGTCCCATCCCCTTTGCCTGGCCAAGTCCATGCATCTTGCTTTCTTCTGGAAGTCTTTGCCAGATAAGATGTTCCTTCCATGGGCTGAGTCAGCACCCTCTGTTGGGGAAGGTCCATGGAGCCCCTGTCTCTCTCCTACATCTCTGTAGCTTAAGAGTCAAGGGTCCGGCTCTGGAGCCAGATGTCTGACTTCAAGTATCCCACTTACTAGCTGAAGGACCTTGGGCAGACTTTTAACTTCAGTTTCCTTCCCCATAAACAAGGATGATAATAGTGTTTACATTATGCAGTTACTGTGAAGGTCAGATGAATTCATTCATTCAAAGGGCTGGGAAGAGTGCCGGTGCCGGTGAACACTTGGGAGATGTTAGCTCTTCCGTGTACTGCCTCAGGGCCCCTGCACCTGCACGCACGGAGTGCTCCTACCTGTTTGCTGAATTTTCCCAATCGGGGAAATAAAGGCAGTCACAGCACAGCCTTGGGGGTGGGGGCTCTGGCTTATGGGTTCCCTTCTCAGGCTTCACATTTATACAGCTGTGAAGGACCAGGACCACGCCTGCCCTGTCTGGTCTCTCCTGAGGAAATGGTAGGGGGATATCCTCAAAGCCCCCCTCCCCATTTTATTCCTATAACAGCCTGGCCCAGCCCAGCCCTGCCATGGAAGGAGTGGGCGATGTGGTCACAACAGGACCATATGGGGACCTGCCCCTTGCTATTTCTCACTATTTTGGGCCAATCTGTTGACATGACAACCAGGCTTTTAGACCCTGCCCCCCAGGGCTCTGTTTCCATCCTTATGCTTGCGTTCTGCGTGACACAGCCTCCATTTACCAGCTGCCTCCGTGGTTGGAGGGGCAGAGTCACAGATTCTGCAAGACCCCCCCCCTTAACAGCTAGAGCAGGCAGCAGGTGAGACCTCCCACCGGCATCCCTACTCCCAATATGCATGGGAACTGGCAGCTCCCCTCCCCAAAGCCTGCAAGCCTTAGGCAAGCACAGAGGGAGGTCAGGCAATCACCTAGAAGCTTTGCATGAAACCCCAGGGCTGACTCACCTTCCCCAGCCAGGAGCTGATAAGGCCCATCCCCATGCTGCGCTCAGTCTCCAGATACCCATATTTTAGGAAATATTAGGTCAACAAGGGATCCCAGGGGTTGTCTGGGCCAAGCGCTGCATTGTGAACCCAAGTGGTGCAGCTTGTCTGAGATCTACAGGCCCCCACCCCTGTCAGCCCATGACTCAGGCCACCCCACCAAGATTCCATACATGGTGCTCGAAAATAGATGGCAAAGAGTGTGTGTGTTCTCCTGCATAACAGAGCACACAGAATTTTATTCTTATGCCGGGAACTTTGTGATCACAAACAACATGCCAGGGACAACATACACGGGCTGAGTGCCCCCTAGGGTGGCAATAACAGCAGGCAGAAATAATAATAATAGCACTCAGCTCCTGAAGCTTGCTATGCGGCAGGGAAAATCCTGCACACTTCACAAGCATCATCTCATGAAGCTGCATGTCCACAGCAACCCCCATTTTACAAAGGTGGAAAGAGAAGCTCAAAGAGTTTACATAACCAACTCCAGGACACACAGACAGCAGGAGGGAAGCTGGGCTTGGGGCCAGCCTGTCTGTGCACTCACCCACAACCTCATGAATCTTGGTGGTGGGGGGAGCTCAAGGATGAAGTGGCAGCAAGCATCACTGCCTTCCCAGAATCCCCACAGCCACCCGGGGTGAGGGCACAGGTAAAGAAACTTCCAGCAACACACTCAGAGCAATAAGAAAAAGTGCTGGGGAGGGGAAGAGTAGATGATTGGGAAGAGCAGGGAAGACAGAATTCACTTATAAGTAAGTTCTTTTTATTTATTTTCATGTTTTTGGAGACGGAGTCTCACTCTGGAGTGCAGTGGTGCAATCTCAGCTCACTGTAACCTCTGCCTCCCGTGTTCAAGCCAACTCTACTGCCTCAGCCTTCCAAGTAGCTGGGATTACAGGCGTGCATCACCACCTCCAGCTAACTTCCTGTATTTTTAATAGAAATGGGGTTTCACCATGTTGCCCAGGCTGGTCTTGAACTCCTGAGCTCAGGCAATCCACCTGCCTTGGCCTCCCAAAGTGCTAGGATTACAGGTGCGAGCCACTGCGCCCAGCCTACTTATAAGCAAGTTCTAAGAGCTGTACCCTGAGCCAGGCTCATTCAGAGACAACATCCATCTGAAAAGTTTCTTTCTTAGAAGAGGCCAGTGACTAGAACTGAGGAGGCCGGAGACGCATCTTGGAGGAGGAGGCTTTTGAAAAGGAAGGACAGGAGCGTCTTCATTTTCCACAGCTCAGGAACTGCATCACCTACTCTACAGGTAGAAAGTAAAAAATTCGTGTGCCGCACCCACTGCATCCTCCACACTCTCTAGAAACAGGGTCAACACAAAACTACACAGGGAGATCTACTGTTAATATCGTGCATAAAGAAGAAAACAAAGGAATTTCGCTAGGAGGCTGGCGGGTGCAGTCAGCTGAAATAAATAAATTAAAATGCGACATTGTTGTCTCTGTGTACATTTGTTTTAATTACTGTTTACTGAAAAACTAAAACTTCACATAGGGAAGAAGAAAAAAAAAGTCCCCAAACGTGCATAACCAGCGTCTGTACGACAGATCTAACTTGGGGCGGGTGGGGTGGGACTTTCGTCTTCAGCTGTCACAGCAGCACCCAGCCAGGGGCGCGCACACAGCAGATCAAGCATCTGGAATGGGCTTCCACATGGCTGGCAGACGCTTGGACCTAAAAGCTCATCCAGCGAGCATGAACCCGGCTACCTAGGAGGCGGCATCACACAGCAACCCAGCCTCCGAGCCCGCCCACAGACCACATGGGATGGGCAGAATTTTCCCTGTTCCATCACAGTACACCACGTGTCCTCTATATGGTTTTCACTCTGTCTTTTATTAACGAGCCTCTTGTAGACACAAATGGCTCCCCCGCCCCCTACCTCCTTATCGCCCTGGAGTGGACCTACCTGAAGGCAAGAACCATGCCTGTGCCACCTTTCTTGGGCCTGGCCCTGAGCTCAGGCTGACCGGGAGACAAGACGGCACCCCCAGCTGCTCCATCTGTGGGGAATGGCAGAGAAGGCCTCATTCCTGGGTGGGATCTTTGGTGGCCTTGAAGGTGAGGACTCCAACCTGGGGGTCTCAAACTCAGTTCCTCAGGAGGCCTCTTGAAGAAAGACTGATACGGCATGGCCCTGCTGGGCAGGGCTCTGAGTCTCCACCACCATTTAACCAGAAGGGTTCCCTTCTGGAGATTTTGTATGTGGACTTCCAGCAAATTTGTTGGAATGGAGGGTTCTGTAGCCAAGCAGACCAATGAACACCAGGAGACTAGAGCAGCCCCCTGAGGGCCTCGCCATAGCGTCTGGGCCTCACTCCATCACCTGGGGTCCTCTCAACCTAGGACCTGCAATGGGCACACTAGGCCTGTTTAGCAAATGGACAGAGAAAACAAAACAAAACCTCTCAAGAAACAAGTTTAATCTTAAAGCTTCAACACAGGGTGAGGGGCCAGTGTTTTCTCCTGACCCGACGGAGGTTGAATTACACATGACCTTCAATCCCAGGCTGAGGGGGCCACCTCTGTCCTACGGAGCATGTGGCCCCAGGCCCCTCAGACACAGCATGCAGTGGTGCTGACGGGCTCTGAGTGGGGCATACAGTTATACAGTGACCTGACCAAGGAGGCTCAGGTATAAACTCAGGACACAAAACAGACCTGGGGACCCCACCCAATGTGGCACCAAGAGGCTTTGCCCAAGTCGAGAAGAGGGGGACAGGACAGTGTCTGAATTAGAAGGTGAGGTAGGAATGCCAGGGAGAGATGGGGATGGGTACAAGGCAGTTTGAGGACTGACCAGCCCGGTCTGGCTGAGGCAGACGGTAGGAGAAATGGGCAGAGCCGGAGCGCCAAAGTATTAATAGAAACCTGCCTGGATGCAGAGGGTAGGAATGCGAAGAGTCAATTAAGAAAGGGACAGGCATGCGCTGGCTAATTGCTGAAGCTGGGGGATGGGCTCATGGAGGCAGCTTATCCTACTCTTTCTACTGAGGCATACATCTGAAATCACCCATCATAAAAAGCTCAAGAAAAAATAAGAGGAACAAGGAAGGGCCGTGCGGCCCCCCAAATCTCCCCTTTTCTCATTTCAGTGATTCCAGGCACATCCACAGGCCCAAATCACAGCTAAGACATCGGGGCTACAAAGATGGAACAGCTCCTCTTTCTCTGCTGGGCAGAGCACTTCTTCCCAGGGAGTATTTCTAGCTGACCTCCCCACTCCGATAGCATCAACCATCATCTATAGGCTGACGACCCCAAATCCTAACCTCCACCTCCCTGAAGCTCCAGACCACACATCTCCACCTGGGTGACCCACAGGTCCAAACCTGGACTTGCCATCTTCTCCTAAAATGTGATCAGTGTCCCAGAAAGCAGAATACAGACATGAATGGGTGAGAGAGGGGCTCTAGATTCTGACTCTGAGAAACCTGCTTTCTCTGCATAAGCCTTCTGGATAGGCATGGTGCCCAGCAAGTGCCCAGTCCAAAGAAGGGCTCAGCAAACATCAGCTGTCACCATGACAATTGTTATTTGCATTCATGTTAGTATCAACTTTCACCTCTGCAGGTTCCCCAAGGCAGAAAACTGGGAGCCGTCCAAGACTCCATTGTTGCATGGCCCCTCGCACCTAGCCAGTCTCAAGTCCTGTATGTTCTACTCGCTGAGTGTCCACAGAACCATGTCAGCCTCTGCACCGCACCGCCACATGCTTGTGTCTGGCCTCACTGTGGCAGGTGACTCTGCTTCCAGGCCTGCTATCTCTCCTCTGCTGGTCACCTCCCCTCCAGAGTGATCTCCCTAAAATGAAAAGCTTATCACATCCCTCCCTGATCAAAAGGCTTTCATGGCCCTCTGGTCCCCCAGTGAGCACCCTCTCACTGTGCTTTCCAAGGCTCAGCTCACATGTCACTTTCTGCCCCAAATCCTCCCTGATCCTAGTAAACAGGACTGACTGCTTCCACCCTGTGCCCCGCTGACCTCATACAAACTTCTACAACAATAACAGTGCTGCCCAGACTGTCATAAAATACACAATATCCAAACAAAACAAAATGTATGAGAATATCAATGTAGACTGTCAAATTTTATTTTCTCAAGTAAGGCCATTAAAAAACAAAACAAGGGCTGGGTGCAGTGGTTCACACCTGTAATCCCAACACTTTGGGAGGCCAAAGAGGAAGGATCATTTGAGGCCAGGAGTTTCGGACCAGCTTGGGCAACAGAGTGAGACCTCGTCTCCACAAAAAAAAATTGAAATTAGCCACGCATGGTGGTACACATCTGTAGTTCCAGCTACTTGGGAGGCTAAGGTGGGAGGATCACTTGAGCCTAGGAGTTAGAGCCTGCAGTAAGCTATGAAAATGCCACTGCACTCCAACCTGGAAGATGAAGCAAGACCCTGTCTCTTAAAAAAAAGAAAATAATAATGAAACAAATAAATCAATAAACAAATCCTAATGTCTGCTATCACCACAATTTCATTTTGGAAAGGACATGATAAGAAGGGAGGAGGAGGAGGGAAGGAAGAGCACCATCTCAAAGTGAGGGGTGTTCTTTAAAACAACAAAGTTAGCTCTACTAAAAACTCATCCTTATTTTCCTCAGGGAACCATGGTCTCTTGAAGCTCTGTTAAGGCCAGTATGGGCCAAGGGCTGGTCATTGTGAATGTTTCCTGGTTTCTTCCCATATCCCACTGGAGGCTGCGACTTTCAGGCGGGCACTGCCAGGCTAAGCCCGGAGATGCAAGTGTGGGGTAGTGGATGTCAAGCCCCAGCTGCCTGCGACTGTCAAAGTCAAGTACAGCGCAAACAGTGTGACCAAAGGGAAGACCCTTGGCTGAGTTGCTGAGTTGGTTTTAGAAAGATTTTACTTGAACAGCTCTCTATTTTTTATTATTTTTTTTGAGACAGAGTCTTGCTCTGTCACCCAGGCCAGAGTGCAGTGGTATGATGACAGCTCACTGCAGCCTCAACCTCCCAGGCTCAAGCAATCCTCCCTCCTTAGCCTCCTAAGTAGCTGGGACCACAGGCTTGCACCACCATGCTTGGTTAATTTTTTTTTTTAATGGTTGGTGGCCAGGTGCGGTGGCTCATGCTTGTAATCCCAGTACTTTGGGAGGCCGAGGCAGGTGGATCATGAGGTCAGGAGTTTGAGTCCAGCCTGGCCAACACGGTGAAACTACGCCTCTACTAAAAATACGAAAATTAGCTGGGCGTGGTGACAGGCACCCATAATCCCAGCTATTTGGGAGGCTGAGGCAGGAGAATCACTTGAATCTGGGAGGCAGAGGTTGCAGTGAGCCGAGATTGCACCACTGTATTCCAGCCTGGGCAACAGAGCGAGACTCCATCTCAAAAAAAAAAAAAAAAATTGGTAAAGGTCTCATTACGTTGCTTAGGCTGGTCTTGAACTCCTGAGCTCAAATGATCCTCCCTCCTTGACCTCCCAAAGTGCTGGGATTACAGGTGCGAGCCACTGCACCCGGCCTACAGCTCCTCTTTCTAACATCGCTCAGGAAACACCCCCTACAATAACGATGATCATAATAATCATAAAACAAACCTGCCCAAGCACTAGGGAACAATTTGAAATTGTTAATTGATTCGGTGGGGGAGGAAAAAACTGGAGGAAAGAGAGCGGAAATTCTCACGGAGATGCTCGGTTTCTTTTTTTAGCAAACTACCTCATACGTGCCACAGTCTTCCCTGAAACACCCAAGCGTTCACTGAATTCCACAACGTGGGGCCATAGTCTGTAGTGGAGAGTTCAGTACGCTACAGTCAGAAGCAGACATGGCCTGGGTTCAGCTGTGTGGCCTCAGGCAAATCACTTTGCTTCTCTGGGCCTTCCAATCCTATCTACAAAGCATAGTGATTCCTTATCAAGCTGTAGGGAGGGCCGGAGACACAGGAAAACACAGGCTCCGGAAACACGAGGACTTGGCCACCCCAAGGGACTGCTGCTAGTATTCTTGTTGCTGCTAAGAAGACTGAATGCTCAGCAAGTCTGGACTAAGAGAGAAATGGGTTTCATGTCAATAAATACGCCCACTCTCTCTGCCCTGTCTCCTACAGAGCACCTCATTTCATTTGCCAAGGCATTCCCTGTTTCAGAAAGATAAACAAGATCCCTGAAGGCTGGAAATCATTCTTCCAGCAACTTCCTCATTGCCCGCTGCAACTAAGATCTGGGTGGATATTCTCAGGCAAAGGATTTGGTCTGGAACTTTTCCACTGTGTTTCCTCAATGGCCAAGGTTCATTCATGCTAGAGAGAGGAGGAATTTAATATCGCTAATTACTTTTTAGGGAGCAGTTTCATCCTGGAAATTTTGAAACTGATTTCTTATCCGGTTTCCCCTTGGTTGATATTATTCTCTCAAGATCCTTACTGAGCCTTCCAACAACACTTTTTTATTCTCCTTCATGTTCCAGCTCTACATTTGCTTTTTTTGTCCCCCTTCAAGGGCAAGGATCGCCTCTCTGATTTTTGCCTCCCACCCTGGGCCTGGCCCATGAGTGAGCCTCCACCGGTGCACTAGAAACAAAGACACGAAGATGTGATTTTCCCTAAGCATGCTTTCTGCAACTGCAGCTCAGAAATCTCAAATGGTTCAAGATAAGAAACTGGCCCAAAGCTGATTAATTTTGCAAAACAGACCTTCCAGGGTAGCACACAAGATCTTCAGAAAGAATATTCTGGTTTTTGCTTCCCACTGAGAGCTTCAGGGACCATAATTAGAGCAGCATGGAGCAACAGACTCCGCTCTGGTTCACTAAACCCCAAGAACCTTCCTCCCAACACGGACAAAAATAACGTCTCGTTGCATCTGAAAATATCACCTAGAATTCAGATGTGTGCTCTCTCATTGTGTTCTGTGCATTTTTAAGCAGTTCTGTTTGGCTGGGTTTTGACAGCTGGAAGCTGAGGCTTGGAGACCCGCCTGGGCGCAGGGTGGTGCTTTTCAAAGATGTAGACCACTGCATCAGAACTACCCGGGGGCTTGTTAAAATGCCACTTCCCAAGCGCTATTCCAGACCTACCAAATCAGATTCTCTAGAGCTGCTCCATTTTTAATACACATGCCTGATGATCCGGGTACACACTAAAGTTTGAGATGCCAGCTCATTTTCCTGCCAAGGAGCTTTGCTTATTCCCCCACCCAACCTCCTACACACATCCATTTCATCGGCTTTATTGAGCAACAGTTTCTGCAGGACAGGACATCCATGCAGCTCTATGGAGTCACAGACTGCAGGTTCACCAAAGTTCTCAGTGTCTTGGTCTCTGCTCCAACATCACCCTCACCCTTCCTAAAATAGCCACCCTTTGGGCTCCTAATGTTTGCTTTTGTTCCAGAAGATTGTGTTGTCATGCTTTTCCCTTCTACCCACAACATGGAGAAGGCTGGGCAGAGTAGGGCCTCAGAAATTGCTTACTGATTGACCAACACCTGCATGAATTGGAACACTCACTGGAAAATTGGTCCTTACATATGCATTTGTTTTTAATGCTGGCTGGATGCTCATACTAACAGCGACAACAATGGTAATCATAATAATCATAATGCTGGTGATAAAGATCTTTATGTAAGGCCCTTTCCAGGTTACAAAGACATGTCACACATTTTCCCCTTGACAGTCATCTGTAATACTCAAAACAAACGTTATCACATCCACTTTACAAATGGCAAACTGAGGCTCGGAGACATTAAGTGGCTTTCCTGAGGACTCACAACTAGTTGCTTGCGGGGCTGTTACTCCAATGTAGACCTCTCAGCTCCCAGGGGTCAATCATTCTTTCCCTGATCCAGTAAATAATGACTGAGCCCCCACGATATGCCATTCACCACACCAGAGCTAAGGACTAAGAGCCAAGGCTGACGAGGTCCCTGTCTTCCTGGTCTCCCAGCCAGATCATCCCTAATGACATGGAAGCTGTCATCAGCCAGGAGACAAGATATGTAAATGGCAAGGCAACAAGGCATAACAGAACAAGGCAGGGCGTGCCCATGAGACGAAACCAGGGCAGCAGTGCCCCTCTCCTTCTGTTGAGGCCTCCACAGGGATGTGCAGTGCAACAACGGAGCAGCCAGGCCACCATCCCCAGGTCAGGTTTCCAACTGCACCTGCCCTGCCAGTCTCAGGTGCTGTGAGCCGCAGAACTTGGAGGCAACAAGGGGAGCACCGCTGTCAGCATGAACAGGGGGATTTTTCAGAAAGGGTAGAGCAAGGTGGCCTTGGTACAAGCTGCCATTCCCCAGGATGGTGCTGCAGATCTGCAGTGGGCCACTCGCCACCCTGAGGCTAAGCTTACATCTGCATCTTGGGCTATGGACTCTCACCTGCCTTATGGAGCTACTGTGATGCCCACATGAACGTGATGGGGAAACCCACAAGCCCAGCCTGAGGTCAGCAATCACCATGATTCCTCAGGGCCCACTTCCTTTTCTTAATGGATCTTCTAAGGGTCTAGAGACTGTTGCTGCCATTTGGGGCTATGGCAAGGAGTGCCTCTAGGACGCCCTGCTACCTTCACATCTTTCTTTAACTGAGTCTTCAAACCGTGTGACACAAGCAGACTAGCCATGAGACCCCAGCACATCACTTAACCTCGTAGCATCCTATTTCTTCACCTGTAATTCGGGATAATGGAACTGTTCTCCTCGAGTTCATGTGAGGATTTAAAGAGTAAATACATACAAACTGCTTGGAATAATGCCTGGCACATCAGAAGCACTATGGTGTCTACTATCTTTTTTTTTTTGAGATGGCGTCTCACTCTCTTGTCCAGGCTGGAGTGCAATGGCACAATCTTGGCTCACCGCAACCTCTGCCTCCCAGGTTCAAGCGATTCTCCTGCCTCAGTCTCCCGAGTAGCTGGGATTACAGGCATGTGCCAACACGCCTGGCTAATTTTGTATTTTTAGTAGAGACAGGGTTTCTCCATGTTGGTCAGGTTGGTCTCGAACTCCCGACCTCAGGTGATCCGCCCAGTTCGGCCCCACAAAGTGCTGGGATTACAGGCATGAGCCACCGTGCCCGGCCTATTATCTTTTTCTTATTATCACTTTCCTTTTTAAAAAAAAAAAGTCCAAACAGTGCGAGATCCGCTGCTGCTGAGGAGAGAAGCATCAACAGCAGCACCATGAGAGGTCCGATTGATCCACATGAATTCCTCGGGGTTCAGACTTAAGGCTCATCTTCTTCCTGCTCGCCTGCAGCTCCACTGGCAACCAAACCGCCACTAGCCTCATGTCGCTTCGGTATCTCAACAGAAGAACCTTGAAGGCTATGTGGGATTTGCCAATCTCCCAAATCAAGTATACAGAAAATCAGTTAAGACATCTGGTTTTGAATTCACGCTATGGTAGTGGGTGGAACAATCCAAAGTTTTAATCAAAGAAAGTGGTGTTCAGTTGCTGCTCACAATAGTTGATACCCCAGGATTTGGAGATGCAGTGATAACAGTAATTGCTGGCAGCCTTACAATCAGCTACATTAATAGTAAATTTGAGGACTACCTAAATGCAGAATCTCGAGTGAATAGACGTCAGATGCCTGATAACAGGGTGCAGTGTTGTTTACACTTCATTGCTCCTTCAGGACATGGACTTAAACCATTGAATATTGAGTTTATGAAGCATTTGCACGAAAGAGTATCATCTCACTTATTGCCAAAGCAGACACACTCACACCAGAGGAATGCTAACAGTTTAAAAACAGATAAGGAAAGAAATCCAAGAACATAAAATTAAAATACATGAATTTCTAGAAACAGATAATAAAGAAGAAAATAAACTTGTTAAAAAGATAAAGGACCATTTACCTGTTGCTGTGGTAGGTAGTAATACTATCACTGAAGTTAATGGCAAAACAATCAGAGGAAGGCAGTATCCTTGGGGTATTGCTAAAGTTGAAAATGGTGAACATTGTGATTTTACAATTCTAAGAAATATGTTGATAAGAACACACATGCAGGACTTGAAAGATGTTACTAATAATGTCCACTATGAGAACTACAGAAGCAAAAAACTAGCAGCTGTGACTTATAATGGAATTGATAACAACAAGAAAAAAGGGCAGCTGACTAAGAGCCCTCCGGCACAAATGGAAGAAGAAAGAAGGGAGCATGTAGCTAAAATGAAGAAGATGGAGCTGGAGATGGAGCAGATGTTTGAGATGAAGGTCAAAGAAAAAGTTCAAAATTGAAGAACTCTGAAGTTGAGCTCCAGCGGCACCATGAGCAAATGAAAAATAATTTGGAAGCACAGCATAAAGAATTAGAGGAAAAACGTCATCAGACGACGAGAAAGTAAACCGGCAAGCTCAACAACGTATTTTAGAACAACAGAACTCTTCGAGAACCTTGGAAAAGAACAAGAAGAAAGGAGGATCTTTTAAACTCTCTATTGACCACCAGTTACGTATTAGCTGCCAATATGCCAGCTTGGACATCAGTGTTTGTTGGATCCGTTTGACCAATTTGCGCATTTTGTCTAGAATGATGGATTTAACAGCATGACAAACATTATTTTTGTTGTTGTTGTTCTTGATGGAGATTAAGATGCCTTCAATTGTCTATAGGGTGTTGTGTGCTTAGTAACAGCTCTACCTTTCTTTTTCTTTTTCTTTTTTTATTAAACAGATTATCTTCAGTTGAATGCAAGAGAACATTTTACTGTTGTACAATCATGTTCTGACGGTTTGATTGTTTACAGGATATTCCAAAATAAAAGGACTCTGGAAGGTTTTCATTGAGGACAAAAGGCCATAATATGATGCAAACTATGCTTCTCTATGATAATTATAATACAAAGGTTCCATTCAGTGCAGCATATACAATGTAATTTAGTATAACACAGTTGACCCATGTTTTGACACTTCCATTGTTTAAAAATACACGTGGAAAAAAAAACCCTACATGCTTATAGTGCACCCAGAGCTTTTTTATAACACCCTCTTTTTGTTTGTTTGTTTTGGATTCTTTAAATATATATTATTCTCATTTAGTGCCCTCTTTAGCCGGAATCTCATTACTACTTCATTTTTGTAAAAACATTTAATTTAGATAGTGTCCATATATCGGCCCTGCTAAAATAGAATATAGCATCTTTCATATGGTAGGAGCCAACAAGGAAACTTTAACTCCTTTTTACACTTTATGGTAAGTAGCAGGGGGAACATGCATGTATAGATCATTTCCAGGCAAAATTGTGAAGCTAATGACCAACCTGTTTCTACCTATATGCAGTCTCTTAATTTACTAGAAATGGGAATCACAGCCTCTTGAAGAGAAAAAAGTCACCATTCTGCATTTAGCTGTATTCATATATTGCATTTCTGTATTTTTTGTTGGTATTGTAAAAAATTCACATAATAAATGATGTTGTGATGTTAAAAAAAAAAGTACAAACAACATGCATCAGTGAAGAATCTCTGCAATTGACACAGAATCATTTCTTATAAAACCATTGCTCCATCACTTACAGACTGGCATCTCAGACAGCCTGAATTCTGCCCCCACTCCCATCCAGCTCCTCCGTCACCCACCTCAGGTGCCCTACATCACAGTCATCTTGCAGCTGGCATTTCCCAAGCAGAATTTATCTTTTCCCACTTCTGTGCCTTTGCTCCTCACCTCCCCCCAGTTTCTTGCACCTCAAATGCCCTTTCCCTTCCACCTATGAAATCCAAAGCATGCCCATATTTCAAGTGAATGTCGGGGAGGAGTGGGAATGGTCTCCTGACATTTCATTGGGTGATTTTTCCACATAACAGAGCACCTAACCCCTCCCAGCTATAACCCATCTGGGAGGGCTGAGCCCTGAGCCCTAAGCAATGAGTGGCAAGACTGGTTGAAGGGCAGGGCTCCAAGGTGGGTTTTTGGCAGTGAGCAGGGCATGGTTCAGGGGAGATGGTGCTAAGGGCCTCCAGCTTTTGGCCCCCTCAGAAGGGTGGGGCTGCTGGGAGTGGCCTGGGGCAGAGCTGGGCTCCAGGGTCCCTGGGTGCCAGTGACACAGCCCTTACATCCTCAAAGTCATTGTGATGCCCCGTCTGCTACCCTAATCAGTCTGTGCAGACACTGAGGGCTCCAAACCCAGGCTCAGGGCCAGGACGCTGGGCAGTGGTGCCAGTGGTTCTGAAGAGGGCTTGCCGTAGCAGCACTGGGAGGCTGTTTCCGCAAGCCAAAAGGGCAGAGGGGCCATGGCCAAGGTCAGAAACCCAGACACGGAGGCTGCACTTGGCAATGAAGGGGACATAGAAGCATGTGGATGTCAGGGGCTGTGGCTCACCATGCCCCAAACCAAACTCCTGTCCTCCCTGTGCCCCGCTCCCAGATGCCTCATTTCAGTGAACAGCACCCATCCTCCATCCACCCGGCCTAGGAAGGCAGTGCAGCCTGCCAAGGGCTCCAGAGCCTGCTGCCTGGAACCAACTCCCACTTGGTGGCTTGACAGCGGGCCCATTTAACCTCTCTGAGCCTCAGTTTCCTGCCTATAAAGAGAGGATGACAATAGTGCCTATCTCATGGGGTTTAAAATGAGTCAACCCGTCTGGAGCAGTCAGGACACAGAGCCTGGCCCACAGCCTGCACTACGTGAGGGCTCACTTCTATAGTCAGGTCCTTAGCACCGTCCTGGCTGACAGGCAGCCTGCAAAAATATGCATCCGTGCCCTAACTCCTGGAACTGTGAATGCTGCCTTATATGGTAAAACAGGGAATATTACCTTACATGGCAAAAACGTGATTTAGTGAAGGCTTTTGAGAGGAGGAGCTTATCCTGTAATATCCAGGTAGGCTATAAATCTCATGAGTGAGGCAGAAATAGACTTAGACTAGACAGGCAGGAGACAGGAGACAATGTGACCAGGGAGGCAGAGATTGGAACCACACAGACCCGAGTCAGGGAACGCCAACAGTGACCAAAAGCAGGGAGAGGCACAGAAGGACTGGTTTTCCCCCAGGGGCTCCAGAGAGAGCCGGCCCGGCCAAGGCTTGATTTCAGACTTCTGGCCTCCAGGACTGTGACAGAAAAAAACGTGTGCTCTTTTCAGCCACCCTGTTTGTGGCAATTTGTTCTGGCAGCCACAGGAAGCAAAGACAAGGTGCCTCCTTAATCCCAGTTACTCTGGAAACTGAGGCAGGAGAATTGCTTGAGCCCAGGAGGCAAAGGTTGCAGTGAGCAGAGATTGCACCATTGCACTCTAGCCTGGGTGAAAGAATGAGATTCTGTCTCAAAAACAAACAAACAACAACATAAACAAGGTGCCTCCTTGACATCACTCTCCCCACCTTCCACTGCTTTCTCAAGTCTCCCTCTGTCCAGGGAGGTCATTCCTCCCTGCTGCCTACAGAACCACCATCCTGTCCTCTCCCAACTGGGCTACTTCCACCCAACAATGGGCTCCTCAGCCCCCAACACCAGCATGAGATAAAGACTGGGATAAAGATCAATGCCGCTACCCTGCCTCCCGCCCTGTAAGGCCCTGCGTGGCATGGCCACCGCCACTTCCACTGCCTACCTTGTCCCTAGGTCACCCTGGTGTCTTAGGCTTCAGTCACAGTCCCTTGTAGTTGCCATGTCTCCTTCAGCCATGGAGCCACCACACTTACTGTCACCCCATCCCATTCCTGCCCTATGTATTTCCTACTTGAGCTTCTCCAACAACGAAAACTGCTATGGATTCCTTCATCACATCCCAAGTGCACCCGAGGAATGAATGAATGAATGAATGAAGAATGAATGAATGAATGAATGAATGAAATTGGAAGATTCATATATCCCAGGCATAGCTAATTGGACAAGGTATGTAAACCTAAGCCATAGGCTAGCTGCTGACCTGTAACCTTGCAGGCCCCGGAAAAATGAGCTGGCAAGGCAGAGATTTTTCTCTCTTGAGAATCTGGATTTGGAAATGTTAAGAAAATGAGAAAGTGCTCTTCAGAGCACACACCACTTTCTTAGAAAAGCCTCCCCAATTCTGGGTAGGTTCCCCAGTCACGCACACTCCCACCACCATGTACCTTTCCCTCGTGGCTGTGGTCACACTACATCTGTCTGCCTCACTAGACCCCATGTTCCATGGCAGCCTTGTTCAGCACTGCTTCCCTGGTGCACCCAAGGAGTGAATGAATGAATGGCAATTGACCCAGGAGCCATGTGAGTTCATCTCACAACATAGCTGGAGGCTACACCAGGAGAATGATTCATTCCAGAATCCAGGAGGTAGAGAAGAGGCCTGCTCAGTTCCTGGCTGGTCTATCCAAACCCATCTTCGAGGCTCTATCTGGGCCCTGCCCAGGAAGAGAGAAGGGGCCACCTGCAGAGTGTCCCCAGAGTCAGCCAGTCTGGAGAGTGGACAGCCAATTATATCCCATGAGTTTTGGCTTCAGAGCCTGTAGCTGTTCAGCCAGTAGAAGGGCCCCCTCAGGCCCAGCGTGGCCTGCACAGCTCTGATGGGCTCTCAGCGGCAGAAAGCACAGATGCGGTGTGTTTGGTTCCAGAGGAAAGGACCAGAACTAGGATACGGGGGCTGGGGCAGAAAACTACAGGGAGGCAGGCACCAGATGGAGAATAATGACATTTTTTTCAAAGCCAGGCCTATGCTTGGATGCAACAGAAAGGTGGCCGGTCAGCCAGTCCTGGAGCTGTCCAGGTGTTAGATGCCCCCCTGTGTGACAGACTTAGGAGGGATTCAAGCACTAGAGGGCCCCCTCTAACCCAGAGAGTCTGCACTTTTGTTCTCACTATCACAGTTATATACATTCTAATGTGCTGTCACAGCCTCATCTGTTTCCTGGAGAATGTGACAAGCACTGTTTTATGAAGAAAGTAAACAAAAGAATCCCAGCCAAGGTGGTATCGCAAATTAAATTCACATTTTGAGGTCTCCTCCTCCTTGCTGTAACAAACACACAGCAATGATAGCTGAAATACAAAAATAGAAAATTTGAAGACATAGCATTACTCAAAAATAAAATTCTCAAGGGGGGAAAGAAAAAACCACAACATGGTGAGTGGAGATGAGGCTGCAGGCTTGATGGGCTCTGAGTGCAATACAGAGAGAAGTGCCTGGCATTGACAATTCTCTGGGGTAACAGAGACTCATAGCACCCCCAAGTAAAGGCGGGGGCCAGAGCCACAATCAATGCAAAAGAGAACTAGAGTCAAGCTCACTATATGAAGCAAAGGGTTGGAGCACAGCCAGTAGAGAAGGGCTTCCTCTGCCCTAGAGGAAAGCTGGGACGAAGTTCTACCAACTGCTACCTGCTGCCTTGGCCCACAGGAAGCTGCACGCTCTGGATGGCAGGACAAGGTGGAAAACAGTGACAGATGGAATGCAAATATGGCCAGTTACTCACCCCTTCCTATACCCATGGCCTTTGGAATGACTTCGAATCTCCCACCATCAAAAGTCGAGTTTGCACCCACGACCAGTTTATGCCTATAATTCCAACACCTTGGGAGGCCAAGGTGGGGGGATCGCTTGAAGCCATGAGTTTGATACCAGCCTGGGCAACATGATGAGACCCAATCTCTATAAACATTTTAAAAAATTAGCCAGGCATGGTGGTACACACCTGTAGTCCCAGCTCATCAGGAGGCTGAGGCACAAGAATTGCTTGAGCCCAGTAGATTGAGGTTACAGTGAGCCATGATTGTACCACTGCACTCCAGCCTCGGTGACGGAGAAAGACCCTGTCTCAGGGGGTAAAAAAAAAAGCTGGAGGTGGGTAGAGTCTACTTTCCCACCTTTTGAATCTGGGCTGGCCTTGTGACTTGATGTGGCCAAAAGAATATGATAAAAGTGAGAGGAAGCCTGTTCCAGGCATAGGCCTCAAGAGTTACCGGAAAAAGACAGTTTCTAAGGAGTCAATAACTGGATGGACAGCAGACATCTCTTCAGCAACAAGAGGCCCAAAACACAAACTCTGAAGGGAAATAACTGCATGCCTAGAATTCTGGACTCTGCTAAAGCAGTATTCAAAAGTGAGAGGAAAGGACCTTTTAAGACATCCAAATATTGAGTGTTGACCATCCTTGGCACTCACCATATGCACTGAGTCTAACTTGAGAATGAACTCAGCCAGAAGAAAAGGGAACCCAGAAGAAGGAATGGGGCACAAAAAACAGTGGCAAGCAAAAGCATTAGGAAAATGTGTCGGCGCAGTTAATGAGCTACTAACGATAACACGAAAATAATAACAACTAAAATTTTTGGAACCAAAATTCTAGGAAACAATGATAGAACAGGTATTAGTGGGTTGTGAGGCATGATTACAATTCTCATCAGATTCAGTAGAGGAGAATGATATTGAATAGCATTAGATTTGAGTAGAAAAAAAGAAATTAATTTAGGATATATGCTAAAGTGTTAAGGATATAACCATATCAGCAGAGGAAAAAGGGGGAGTGGCAGAAGGAACACTCAAAATAAGAGGGTAGAAATATATCATTAATCACAATTAATATAAACCAATTAAAACCACCTACTAAAGGACAAACTAGGCCGGGCGCAGTGGCTCACGCCTCTAATCCCAGCACTTTGGGAGGCCAAGGCAGGTGGATCACCTGAGGTCAGAAGTTTGAGACCAGCCTGGGCAACATGGTGAAACCCCACCTCTACTAATAATACAAAAATTATACAGGCATAGTGGCGCAAGCCTGTAATCCCAGCTACTCAGGAGGCTGAGGCAGGAGAATTGCTTGACCCTGGGAGGCAGTGATTGCAGTGAGCTGAGAGCGCGTCAATGCACCCCAGCCTGGGCAACAAGAGTGAAACGGTGTCTAAAAAAAAAAAAAAATTTAAATAAATAAATAAAAGACAAACTAAAATGAGTAAAACAAAATGGGCTATAGAATGTTATATATATAGTATGATGTTTACATAAAGCTTAAAAATACTATAGATTGTTTATAGACATGCACATCTGCAGTAAGACATAACAATAGAGATGGGAGAAATAGAACTAACTTCTAGATAGCTGTTGTTTCTGTGGAGGGAAGAAGCGGGGAGTGGGAATGGAGAAGGATAAAAAGGTGCTTTGGCAGGGGAGGGAGGGAGGGCGGGGGGAGGGAGGGAGGGCGGGGGGAGGGAGGGAGGGAGGGAGACAGACATATGTGAAGATCAACCCTATAGAACTTGACCTCAAATGTAGACTGTAAACTCAATTCATCCAGGAGCTGGCTCTTTTTAACACAGGTCTCAGTGATGCTATTGCCCAGAAACAGACTTTCAGGGTATATTAACCTTCCCTCTGCCTGTTGTTCTCTCAACCTGGAACAGCTTCTCTGTCCTGCAACCTTTTCAATCAAAATTCTTCACCTCCCTCTGTTCAGCTGACACACCACTCTGACGGATCCTTCCATAAGAAGAAATGCCCCTGCCCAGGGACAACCTCGGGTCAGCCCTGGGCTGGCTGGCCACCTCTGCCTCTCTCACTTTATAGGCTCCTGAGGCAGGGATGCCACCCAACTCACCCCTGAATCACCAGCCCCCAGCAGGATGCGGGACACACCAGAGCACACGGTCAATGCAGATGGTCTGGATGGCCCAGCTGTAGACCCCAGAGGCACAGAGTCCTCCTGGTGTGAAATTTACTGAGGAAATGAGGAAGGACCACAAGCCTGTCTCGGCACAGTAACAGGTGGCATTCACAGCGGACTGGTGAAAAGGTATCAGCTGTTCCACGGAAGTGAAGTTCTACATAATAAAGCATATCTCATTAAGTGCTCCAACTTAAGCCGTGTTTGATAGACTAATTTTTAAAATGCGATTTATACATGGCTGCAGGTTTTAGACATGACCTTACTGTTCAAAATTCTTTCTCCTCCCCATCCCCAGTACGTTTTGAAATTGCTAAGGTAACATGTACTTGTAGAAGAGTCCAACAATACAGTCATGGATGAAGCGAGAGGCGCCAAGTTGCTCCCCACTTCCCTTGCCTCCAATCTCACCCTCCAGGAATAATCAGTGTCAACTCCCTGCTCTCGAAAAACACATGGTGCTGTACATAGCCCAGATCCTTTCTTCCAGGCCACTCAGTGTGTGCCCGGAACTGTGCTGGACTCCTTGATACATATTTAATTTCACCCTCTAAACAGCTCTGTGTTGGAGGGAGGGGCATTGCCCCAGAACAAAAGCCACGGTCCGGAATGTGACTCCAGAGCCTGGCTTCCTGCCTCTCAATCCCGGTTCTTTCATCTATGAACTAGGTGAGCTTGTGCAAGTTTGCACCTGCTTGTGCCTCAGCTGCTTAGTGCTAATAACTAGTGGTTCCTTCATGGTAAATTGTGAGAATTAAATTCATACATGTAAAGAACTAAGAACAGTGTCTGACACATAGAAAGCTGATAAATTACTATTTCCATCTTACAGATAAGGAAACTGAGATTCAGAGAGGTTAAGTGACTTACCAAATCCAACCAATGGTTATGAATTTCAAGCCATGGACCTGCCAGGAACATATGTGGCCCCCTGGGGAAGATACAGGGTATGGGGTGTTACACTGCCCTCCATCCTAATTTCCCAACATGCTTTTCAAATCCTCAGGGTCTTTGACATTTCTTCCCTTTCTCACCCTCCGGGTCAGGCAGTACGCTGCCATTTCTTGCCACTGGCTATCAACCCTACATCAGCTGTCTCCATCAACCTTACACTCGTTCCTAATTGGCTGACTTGCTGTAGTCTGGAAACCAAAGATAATACAACTGGTAAGAGAAGTGCATAACACAAGTTCAGCTAGGAACTGAGAGAAGACGGAAGCAGAGCTCCCAGACAAACCAAATGAGCCTTAAGAAAAGCTGGCCAGATGCGGTGCCTCACGCCTGTAATCCCAACACTTTGGGAGGCCAAGGTAGGCAGATCATTTGAGGTCAGGAGTTCAATACCAGACTGGCCAACACGGTGAAACCCCTTCTTTACTAAAAATACAAAAATTAGCGGGGCATGGTGATGCATGCCTGTAATCCCTGCTACTCGGGAGGCTGAGGCAGGAGAATCGCTTGAACCCAGGAGGCAGAGGTGGCAGTAAGCCAAGATTGTGCCACTGCACTCCAGTCTGAGCTACGGAGACTCCGCTCCATCTAAAAAAAAAAAAAAAAAAAAAAAAAAAAAAAAGAAAGAAAGAAAAGTCTTCTACTTCGGCAGTTTAGAGACCTGCACAGTCAGCTGGGTTCTGGATAGATGAAGTGACTGGATCTGTGTTCTCTGGATAAGTGAGGTATTGATGTATGAATATATTTGCCACATTTTAAAATTAAAGTTTCTGATTTAGGCATTTGCTAATTTCTCTGCCCTCAAAATGCAGAACCATGAATCACAATCCCTTTGACGGTGTGTTTCACTTTAAATATCTACATTCCAGGCTTCCCCAGGTAACCGCACGTCAGTTCTAACCACTCTCCTCCATTCACATTCTGAAGGTGTAAATGAGACCTAGAATTTTCCTAGGTGCCTGCTGCATTGCACTTAAATAACTTCCCAATCCACCATGATAAATTCTCTTTATGATGGACGATCACAAGTTTCTGTCAGATGTGTGTGTGTGTGAATGAATGCTAAACTATGCCACAAACCAAACATGCACTGGGTGCCGGCTCTGGGTTGGGTGCTCAAGGGTACCAAGGAAAGCCAGACCCAGTTGCTCCCCGAAGGTGAGGGTCTGGAGATGTGGGGAAATGGGGCCCAGAGAAAGGAAAGGCAGCTTGAGAAATTAAGGGAGGGAATCCTAAAAGGAGTTGAGGATGTCTAGACAAGGAGACGCAAATGCAGCCTGGGAGAGCAGGGACACTGAATGACTGGGAGCCCCAAGGACCTCTAAGGTTTCTGATTTTATTTTCATAGTCACATTGTTGTACTTGTTGGAATCATAATGAAAGCATATGCATTAGAGATATTGCTGTGGACCACACAAAAATACCAAGATTCAGCAGAAGGAATGACAAGGGAGATGGGACCTCCGGCACAGTCAGAGAACTTGGATCCCTAAAGGGATTTCCTTGGCCTTGATTCTCTGATTAGATCCTCTCGAGTCACGATCCTGAGAATCCTAACCTCTCCTCTAGTGAATGCAGGAGACCCAGGTCATTTGTTCACACACACACAAAAAAAGCTTCAGGAAACCCAACACTGAAGTCACAGCAGGGACAGGCTCACTGTGGAGTCAGAACAAGGTCACAGGCAGTGATGGAAGAATCATGGCCAGAGTGGACGTACAGCCAGACAGATCTGCACCCAGTGACGGCCCCACTACCTGCAGTCTGTGTGACCTGGAGCAAGTCCCCTTACCAGTCCGAGCCTCCGTTTCCTCACCTATTGAAATGAGATGACATCTATCCAATTGGGTTATCTGTGAGGACTGAAAAATTGATACAGAAAAAGCTTAGCCCAGTGCCTGGTCTATAGAAAGTGCTAAAAAGAGTAGCTGTGGTTCTTATTCTTGCCATCATTAAGAAACGTGATTTTACCCATGTCAGAGGCCTGTGTCCTCATGGCCGTCAGGCTCAGGGCTAACCAATCCTGCAGCTCCAGTTCTCTGGTCTCAGACTTCATGAAGGGCATCCACCTTTATTCCACAAGATCCCTCTAAACAGCTTAATCACAGGCGCCCTCGGAAGGGGAACGACACTTGGCATAATTACTAGTCTTGTGCCCTTTCTGTAATCTCGACTTTGTGGGGATTGTTCAATCACAATAGTTGGGGGTTTGTGCGCGGTATTTAATTAGGCAGATGAAAGCACGTTAGGATGAAACAATAGTATCTCTAATTTAATGACATGTTCTGCATCTTACCCTGCAACAATGACAAAAGATGCCTCCATGCAAAGGAAAAAAATTGCTCCATCTTTCTCTTTCTCTCTGTCTCTCTGTCTGACTCTTTCTGTCTCTTTCTCTGAATATTTCTATTTCTCTCTCTCTCTGTCCCTCTGTCACTGGGTGTGCTTCTCCCTGTCTCTCTTTCTCTGTTTCTGTCTGCCTCTCTATCTCTGTGAGTGCTTCTCTCTGTGTGTCTCTCTCTGTCTCTTGCTCCTCTCTCTCCAGTTGACATCTGCTTAACATGGTTCCCACCTCTCCAGCAGCCCTGGTGAACCAGCCTTTGCGAAGTGCTCCTGACTCCTTGATGTGATCATGACAGAAAGACTCCAGAAGAGACAGGCCCAGGGGAGAAAGTGAGGCACAGTGTGACTGTCTGGGGCTTCTGGTCCCAATTCTGTAACCTCAGGCATGTCACTCCCCTTCTTGCCAATGATCTCTTCTATAAACTGACAGCTTTAGTTTAAGCCTGGCCTGATTTTTCTTTTAAAAAATATTTATAAAAGAGAAAACATTCAATAAGAACATATGTTGGTGGGGAAAAGTGAAGTTAAGTGTTCTAAGATCTTTATACTGCCTGTAATGAGCATAAATATATTAAGTTTAACATTTTAGAAATTATGTATGTTTCAACTTTGAGGGTAAATATTAAAAGAATAGAAACACTATAACTCCCTAGCAGAAGGAAAACAGAAATAATAAAAATAGACAAACCCAAAAGAAGGTAATAGAAGAAACCTGTAAGAAGGAAGGCAAATATAAGCACAAAATAAAATTTTAACCCCCTCCGCCCCAGAAAAAATGTATTAGGCCTTGTGCCCTTGGAACCAAGATTTGAGGGAGATTTATAAAATTAAACATAGTTTAAGAAGGGATAATTAAACATAATAAAAACAAGATCATTAAGCACAACCCAGAAAAAGAGATTTGCAGGTAACAGGATGATCTCAGAGGTCTTGTCTAGCTCTAAAATTCTATTATTTTAATTCTGGGCTGTAAAATGCCAACATTTACCCAAGTCAATAAACATCAAGAGACTGATATTT
Source organism: Macaca mulatta (assembly GCF_049350105.2). Lineage (NCBI taxonomy): Eukaryota > Metazoa > Chordata > Mammalia > Primates > Cercopithecidae > Macaca > Macaca mulatta. Next base: position 59,787,769 of record NC_133420.1, on the reverse strand, counting down.
CATCGGAATCCAAGTCTGATTTTTCAATATTGATTTTTGTGAAGTCAATTTTGGTTTCAAGTGCCTTTTTAAATTGGTGCTCCTGTGGTGTCAAATGTCAACATTTATTTTTCCAGAACTCTCCTTCCTGTGGGGACTCTGGTCAGCGAATGAAGCTTTTGATACTTGGAGTTCCTTGCTTTTCTTGCTTCTGATTGAGGGCCCTGATTAATAGTGTATGATGTTTTTCACTGAGCCTTTAGGGTTTCCATTGGGATATAAAAAGTAATTTCTGTGTGCACCTCCATCATGAAAAAGCCAGGCGAGGAAGGGTTGCAGTGTGGGTGAGAAAGGAGGGTTCATTTGTGGTCTAGCTGGAAGCTTCCCAAGTTTCACGTACACCTGCATATGAACCCCAGCTCACCACTTACCTGCTGTGTGACCTTGTGCAGGTCACTTACCCTCTCTGTGCTTTGTTGGATCATTTCCAAAATGGACTTAACACCTATCTTATAGAGAGGCTGTGAGAAACCAGTGAGATAGTACATGTGGATGTCTGGCCCAGAGCCTGGCCCACAGGAGGCAGTCAGCAAATGCCAATTCTCCTGAACCCCTTGATTTATTTTCTGTCTACTGCTACATTTTATTTTTTCAAATCTATAGTAAAGCTGAAGGGATAGAACAATTAATACTCATATACCTGTTGTCCTTTCACCAATCACTAATATTTTCTCTCTTTCTTTCTCTCTCTCTGTCTTTTCCCCTGAATTATTTGGGTGCAGTTTGCAAACATAAGATCACCTTACCTCTAATATCAGGGATGTATCACCTAAGGTTAAGGACTGTCTCCTACATACATTACTACTCTCTACCTTAATAAAGGAATATTTTTAAATAATCTTATTTAAAATAAAATCAATAAATTTCCCAGTTGTTCCAAAAATGTATTTATGGGTTGTTTTAAATTCTAGATTTAAAAAGAAATTGACCCATTACATTTGGTTATCAATGTCTCTTTGCCAACCCATCCTTGATTTTTTAAATGGTATTCCTCCAAAGCAAGCAGGGGACAAAAGAATAGCTGATAACTTGGTAGCAGAAGAGGTAAGAAGGAACTCTGGGAATTAGGGTTTGAATCTTCTCTGAGGCATCAGGTCCGGGTAATCTTGAGCGTCATGCTTCCTTTCTGCAGATGTTTTCATTATCTGTAACTGATGGCTTGCACTGGCCCGTCTCAGCACCATCATTATTGCTCCAGTGGAGGGAGTTGAGGCTCAGAGGCCTTTGAAGTCACACAGAGCCCAGTTTGAATCCCACTCGCTATCTGTATGGCCCTCAGCAAACTACCTTCCACCTCTGAGTCTCAGTTTCCTCATCTACAAAATGGGTGCACTAGTACTTGTGCCTACCTTATAAAGCCATCATGAGAATTAAACATGTGAAACACTAGGCACAACGGCAGGCACAGTAATGGCTCAGTGGGGAAAAAAAAAAGCTATTATTGTTATTAATGTTGCAGGAATTATAGACTCTACAGTCAAAGCTCTTATCTGCACAGCAATTACCCTTGGCTTATAAAGAGCCCTTCACAATTTATGAAGCACTTTCTCCATTATCTCCTGTTGAATGCATGGCAGTCCAGGGAAGTGGGCCATGTGGGGACAATTATCCCCACCTTAGAGAGGGGACTCGAGGCTCAAAGAGGTTGAACAGTTTGGCTGAGGTTACCGCTGGTTACAGAAGGAACCAGGACTTGCGGAGTGAAGCAGGGGCACCGCTGCCATCCCACCCTCCAGTTCCAAGTTCTTTTTCTGTATCCATGGCATCCATTCTTGCCTTGAGAACACACATCCTGTCTTATTCCAGACTTTGTGACTGTGCTTCTCAGAGCCCCTGTCCCCTACCACGGATGGAATACGATTCCTCCACCTCGTCAGGCAGCTAGTGTTCACAGAGCACAAAACAGAAAGGCATGCTGCGAACTGCAAAGCATTCTGCAGACTCTGTGGGCCTACTAAGGGCTCCTTCAGGAAATACATGCTCCTTTACAACAGGAGCCAAATAATCAGCACAGAAAATTAAGGTCCCTTCTCCCAGGCCTCATTTCTGAATCATAAACTACACGAATCAAAGTCATTTTGAAAAATGGCTTTTTATTTGTCATGATTTTCATTTCCTCAAAGAGAAGGCATATTGTACTGGGCAAAAATCAATGCTTCCCTGTAATAATGTGCCTACAGATATCCGGTGCTGAAAGCCTCAAGCAGAAGGAATGGAAGTGTATCTATACAATACATCAGTCACATCGAGAATCTGAAGATCAATTCTTTATGGGCTTGCATGAAAAATGCACAATTTTAAAATCAAAATACAAAATAACTATAAGATTTTAAGACCAAAAAATGTGTCTTGCCACCAAAAAAAAAATAGTCTTTAGGCATCCCAACTAAAAATGCATTCTTTTAATGACCCAAATATTATCAGAGCATCCTCTACTTAAGAACCTGGTGACTCTTCCTTCATCCCATCTGCAACTCACATACATTTTACTTATGTTTTTGGTGGTGTGCTTTGTTTTTTTGAGACAGGGTCTTGCCCTGTCACCCAGGATGGAGTGCAGTGGTGTCATCACAGTTCATTCAGTCTCAACCTCCCAGGTTAAATGGATCCTTCCACCTCAGCCTCCTGATTAGCTGGGACTATAGGTGCACACTGCTACACCTGGCTAATTTTTGTACTTTTTTGTAGAGATAGGGCTTCACCATGTTGCCCAGGCTGGTCTCGAACTCCTGGACTGAAGTGATCCTCCTGTCTCGGCCTCCCAAAGTGCTAACTCCCATATTTTATAACTACCAAACCAAAACGCTCAGTATGATAGAAAAGAAGGAAAGCAATAAATGTTTGTTCAGCTAGCTACGTACTGCAGTCTAGGCAAGTTGCAAGAGAAGCAAGAGTGATTAAGACCCACACTTGTCCTCAGGATGCTCAGAGTCAGACTGTATGTCAGACCAGAGCACTCCTCAGCTCAAAATCTTCCTGCGGTGCCCTGTCTCGCTTGGAGTCAAAGCCAAAGTCCTTGCAGTGGCCCCCAGCCCGCTGTGGCCTGCCCTGGGGTGGTATTCTTTGATGTCACCTCTTTTACTTTTCACAGTGGTGAGGCAGGTACTTGTATTAATTTCCTATGACGGCTGAGACAAATCATTGCAAACTTAGTGGCTTCAATGACACAGAGACAAACACAGAAGAGTCTGAGGGCAATGGAGACACTCTGTAATGGTGGCTACGTATCATTACGTATTTGTCCGAACCCACAGAATGTACAACACCATGGACTCTGGGTGATGACGCTGTGTCAGTGTTGGTTCATTGACTGGAACAAATGGACCACTCTGGTGGGGATGTTGATCATGGGGGAGGCTGTGCATGTGTGGGAGGCAGAGAGTATGTGGGAAATCTCTCTACTTTCCTCTCATTTTTGTTGGGAACATAAAACTGCTCTAAACATTTATTTTTAAAATAAAGTCTTCAGGTGGGGTGCGGTGGCTCATGCCTGTAATCCCAGCACTTTGGGAGGCCGAGGCAGTTTGATTGCTTGAATGCAGGAGTTCAAGACCAGTCTGGGCAACATGGTAAAACCATGTCTCTACAAAAAATACAAAAATTAGCTGGGGGTGATGGCCCATGCCTGTAATCCCAGCTACTTGGGAGGCTGAGGTCGGAGGATCACTTGAGCCTGGGAGGCAGAGGTTACAGTGAGCTGAGGTTGTGCCACTGCACTCCAGCCTGTGCAACAGAGTAAGACCCTGTCTCAAAAATAAATAAATAAAATAAACTCTTTTTAAAAAAACATACAAAAACGCCTAATTGTCTCACAATTTTGGAGGCCAGAATCCAAAATGGATCTCACTGGGCTAAAATCCAGTTGTCAGCAGGGCTGCATTGCTTCTGGAGCCACTAGGGGAGAACTCATTCTCTTGCCTTTCCTACCTTCTGGAGGCCACCTGTAATCCTTGGCTCATGGCCCCTTCCTCCATTTTCAAAGCCAGCAGTGCAGCATCTTCTAATCTCTCTTTGACCCATCTTCTGTTGTCACAGCTCCTTCTCTGCCTCTGACCCACCTGCCTCCCTTCTAAGATCCTTGTGTTACTTCAGACCCACGTGGATAATCCAGGATAATCTCCCCTCTCTAGATCCTTAACTTAATCCCATCTGTCCTATGTAGAAAGTAAGATAGCCACATGTTCTGCCATGAGAACATGGATATCTCTGGGGGCCATTTTTCTGCCTACCACAGTCTTCATCATATCCATTTTTCAGATGGGGAACCTGAGGCACAGAGCAGCTCTGTAACTTCCCAGGTCTCACAGGCGGCAAGTGGCTGAGCTGGGATTTAAAGGCACAGTCAAACTGCAGAGCCCAAGCCCTCCGTCTCTCCTGTGAGGTCACCTGGCAGGTGCAGAGATGTTTGAGCCTCTCGATTTGGCTGGAGAGCCAAGGACAATAAGGCGGGCGAGGCAGGGGAGGTCAATGGCAGTGGTCCTGGGCACTGTGGAGTGGCTGGACCAGGTCCTGAGGGGTGCACAATGTGAGCCACACGAAGATCTGGCCTCCCCTTTGACTCACAGGCAGCGTGCGCAGGATGGCAAGCAGCAGACAGGGCCAGGGCCTACAAGTCTCAGCATAAGGCTGCAGGCCAAGCAGACACCATGACCTCACAGCCTCAGTGGTTCCTGTGGACCTGCCTAGAGAACCTGGCCCCCATTGGGATGCTGGTGTCTCACCCCCATTCCATGAGAGGTGGATATATTTTGGCCAGAACTGTGGGAGAGAAAAACTTCAATTATCCTAATTGTTCAAATACCGTCTTCTAGTAGAAAAGAAATGAGATGTTAAACAAAAGGTGGGCGGGTGGTTGTAACAAAGACAGAGAGACTTAGGGTAGGAGGCAGGGTAGGGAGGAAGAGAGACTCTCAGGAAGAGAAAGGAAGAGGAGGCAGCAAGGAGCTGCTGGTAGCAGCCAAGGAAGCAAGCTGCAGGCCGAGCAGACACCTTGACCTCTTGGTTTGCGATGGTCTCTGTGGACCCACCTAGGGAACTTGGCCTGCACAGAATACAGAGGAAGCTGGGAGCTGCAGAACGCTGAGGCCAGCCGCTGGCAAATGCACTGAGAATCAGTGGTGGGCCAGGTAGGAACCCCCAGCCAGGGGCAGACAGGGAGGCAGCTTGCATCAATTTACTGTGGGACCTTGAGCAAAGACTTTTCTCTCTCTGGACCTCAGTTTCCCTTTGTGTATTTGTGGAGAGGAGGGATCGGCCTGTTGCTCCACAGGGCTTTCTGTAGTGCAGAGCCTCTCCTCCATCACCTGCCTTGGTGTAACTGCCAGTAAGCCCTCCTCCCAGCCTCCAGAGGCTTTGCTGGCCACCTGCACCCAGGAAGCACTGCCCAAGCCCAGCCAGGCTACCCAGGCTACCGTCTGGGAACCTGGAACCAGAGCCCGTACATACTGCTGGATGATGTGTCAAGGCCTCAGCAGAGGGTCCCACAGAGGGGGCTACAACCTAGCCCATGCCCCAGTTGCCACACAGCATGCCCACCCAAAGGCACACTTGTGCTCCCTCCAGGCTGCTCCACCCCTGCCCTACCCCCACATTTACCTCCACTCACCCGCCCAGGGAAGGAAGCTCCTGGTCACTGATGGCCGGCTCAGGGCTCAGGACCATCCAGGAGACACCACCATCCACACTGCCTTTCTGTGAAAACTGTTCCCTGTCCTCAGACCCAGCGTGGCCCAGGCCCCTGAGAGAAGACAGCCTGCTGCCCTGAGAGCTGTGTCAGGAGACCTTGGGCAGAGAGAATGAGGACTTGGGAAGAAACTGCCTCTGCTGCTTCCTCGTAGGGGGTCTTGGAAAAGACCCCGAGCCTCTTCCCTGTGAGGGGCTGTGATACCCCTCGCCAGGCTGCTGACAGTGTCAAATGAGACAACAGGGTGGCCGCTGCCTACAAACTGGAAGGCTCTACACAGACGTAGTGTGGTTAGGATCACTCTTCATCAAGGACTCACACACAGCTATGATGTCAGAGGTTTCCCTCCATCTTTAAGACAGACCTAAAAGGAATTAAATCCCTATTCTCCTGCCCCCACAGGCCAGTCACAGTCTGGAGGGAATGCATTTAGGCAACTCTCTCCTTTCCTCCTCAGAGCACCTCAAGAAGCAGAGACTGGTTCCTGCCCATTTCACAAATGAAGAAACTGAGACTCAGAGAGGCAAAGGGAGCCAAGGAGCACACAATATGTAATGATCTGGATTCACACCAAGTGCGCCTGCTTCCAAAGCCTGACGTACCTTAAACAGGGGACATAGCTTAGACAGGGAAGCCAGGGCTCAGGAACGTGCGTAGGGAGGCCATGGGACAGCAGTAGAGGGGAGAGCTCCCTGACCGGGAGAAGGAGCACTGCAGCCGTGGGACCTGCCTGGGCAGAGATTCGGAAGTGAACCTTGAAAACATCATGCTGAGTGAAAGAGGCTGTCACAAAGGACCATACATTGTATAATTCCATTTATAGGAAACGTCCAGAATAGGTTAATCCAAAGAGACAGAAAGTAGATTGGCTGTTGCCAGGGGCTGGGTGGATTGGAGGAAAATCGGGAGTGACTGCTAATGGTTCCAGGGTTTCTTTCTGGGGTGATTAAAATGTTCCTAAACAGACTGTGGTGATGGCTGCACGACTCTGTGAATGTATCAAAAACACTTAGATTATACATTTTAAATGGATGAATTGTATGTTAGGTGAATTATATTAAGATTTCAGAAAAGCTGTTATTTTGTTTTAAAAGGATAAGAAAATGAGTTGGACCTCTTGTTTAACCAGAGGTGAAATCGTAGAGAGGCAGTGAAGAGCCTGGGTCAAATCCTGATCTACCGCTTGCCCTCTGTGTGATCCTGGGCAAGTCACTTAACTCCATGCCTCAGTTTCTGCACAACAGGGATAACAATACTTATATCTCTTAGGATTACGAGGTTGGAGTTAGATTATGTAAATAGCTGTACTTAAAAAGGCTTGGCTCATTATAAGTTCTAGATGAGTGCTTGCTGTTATTTTTATTATCTGAGGCAACACCAAGCATTTGCATGTTGTTTATGTAAAGTTGCATCCTCTGCTCTGCGATGCAGTGGCCTAAAATGCTTCTCTTTGGAAGAAGGATTCATTCAGTCAGTCAACAAGCACTAATTTCTGCCTCTGCCTTGAACTTCTCTTCCAGATGCTCCTGGAGGGCTGAACCAGCAGAGATGTTACAAGGAAGTGATTTCTAAGACACCATTGACATCATCCTGCTTCAGGAATAAGTGAGAACATGAAATGCCTAGGTTTGAAACTGCCTTTCTTGAGTGAGGACTGCAAGGAGAACCTTGGATGCTTTTCAGATGCTTCCTGTGTTTCACAGTCTCTGAGATTTGCTTCCTAAACAAGATGAGGCAGCTGAGCCATAAGGGTGTGGGATCAGCTTCAGGGAGGTCAGCCTCAGCCACTAGTGAGCCGATTTGGGACAGTGATCCTCAATGTCAGATGTCCACATGACACTCACAGCCCACGTGGACTCTGGGACTTTCTGCATGAATAAGCTAGTGAGACTGGAGGCCAAGCAGTCGGCAAGCTGTGGCCCCCTCCATCATCTTCCTCGGAGGCCAAATCCCTCCTGAGAAAGGGCACCTGGACCACCAGAAGCTTGGTCGGGGAGGACAGGGGCCACGCACCCAGGAAACAGGCTCCGGCTTCAAGGGTTGAGGTGCTGTGAATGAGATCGGGATGGAGAGAGTCGAGACAAGCTATTCCCCAGCCTCTTGTTCATTCTTCTGGCTAATGCAGGAATCATGGGGCCAGTCATATGAAAGACTGCATTCCAGAGGGCTTTGTAAGCTGTCCCCACTCGGGTCTGTTAGTCTCATTAGGAAAACCTGACCAACTGTGTAAGTGGTAGAACAGAGAAAGCGTATGCTGTGAAGTGGTGATCGCCCTGTCACACAGAAGTGTCCACACAGGGCAGGTGACAGATGAGCACCCATCAGGGCGTTCTGAAGCGGGTCCGTGAGCTGGCTTATCTGTGAAGCCTCGTGGCCATTCTCCTCAGTGTCTGCCCCCCAAGCCTGAAGCTCAGTCAACGACAAAAGGCAGAAACCAAATAAGCTGGAAGGGGCCCCAGAGGCCATCTAGTCTAGCCCCTCTATTTTACCAAGGAAAAAACTGATTTTACAGATGAGAAGTTAACTTGCCCAAGGTCACGCAGCTCTTCAGGGCAGAGCCTGGAGTTTTAAATTGGCGTGTTCAATTGGGCCTGAAGTTGGACATGGGCAGCCAGACTTTCTGCTGAAAAAAACAGTTTCAAGACTTTATGTTCCAATTGTAGCTAAATGGCTTTTAATCAGATAAGGACACATCTCAAAAAGCACAGAAAATTTTAGAAAAATACAGCTTTCCCTTAAGCACCGTTACAAGTAGCAACTGAAAAGTTACACGATGTAAGATACAAGAATAACTTATGTGCGTTTAAAAGTATCCCACTTAGGCCAACAATAAACCTCATGTGTGTTTAAAAGTATCCCACTTAGGCCAACAATAAACCGTTTTAATTTTAGCTCATTTATCAGATGAGGAGGGTGAAGACCAGGGAAGCTTCAGCAAAGCAAGAACGAGAAGCTTGCGCTGACTCCAAACCCACTCCTCCAAACAGAAGGTTTTTGCAATGACCCCAGCTATCCTAAAGTCATATGTTATAAAGAAATATATAGTTTTAAAAGGCAGGGTAGCTAATTATCTAAGCAGCTTGCTGGCTACAAACATCCCCTGAACTTCACTTTCTGAAGTGAGAGCCTTCCCTGGGCTTTTGCTGGGATTTTATCAGCTCCGGGGCACCATTTGGCTGCAAAACACTTGAGCTTGCTGTGAAATTGCCACTTTATGTGGCAACACCTTTTCCTTTCTCTTTGATATCAAAAGTACATCCATGGCATTTTTCAAAGCTTTTCTATTAGCTACGCTGCTGTACTTGACTTTTCCTCAGAGAAAACACTTTGTTCTCTTCTGTCTGTGCGATCCAAACCACACCTGGAAATGGAACTTTCTCACCCCTCACACACCGCCCTGCCTTCAACAATCTCCTGCCAACTCATTCTCGAGATGTTTTTCCCTAAGAGGAAGGGTAAAGGTTTGCTATGTGACAGACTATGGGTCCCCCTGCAACCAGCTTCTCTTTCGTGCAGATCCCCCAGCTTCCTCCTGTGAAGCTGAAAAGGCCACATGCAAACACGCACGCGCGTGCACCCACCCCTACAGGGGCTGCAGCTCCCGGGCCATTCCGTCCTTCCCCGCAACTGTGTCCTTTACAGGCCTTGCTTTTATCAGAGAAGGGCTTGACTTCTTGATCAATGTTAAACTTGTTACCAAATTTGAAACGAAGTCTAAGTCAGAACCAAAGGTGAAATCCTCAAAGCTTCAAATTCTAAAAAAAAAAACATTCTGGGTAAGAAAAGGGATCATTCCGATACACACCTGGTACAAAACACTAAAGTTAATCTAAAAAGAGACTGAAGAGTTGAGGTTTAATGAGCAAAGGAATTCATTTGTACTTGATGTAATTTTTGATATGATAAAAAATGATGTGCCCCTTTATTTATCAAGAGAAAAATAAGAGATTATCCAGGTTTATGCTATTATTTTAATAAAAAAGAATAATTTTCATAGAAAATACCAGAAGTGATCATATGATAAGCCAAAAATTTCTTCTTCTTATTTATACCTAAGTTGATTCTAATCATTCAGCCTAAGCAAGCACATGTGCTACTGGGAGCTCCTTAAATTACAAGCTGTTTTCTTTTCCTCAAGACTAGATTATAAAAATGAAGCCTGAAAGGAATGGCCATCCTTTCACTCCTACCTCTAATAGCTTCAACATTCTCTGCCCACAGATACTTTTAACTGGATATAGTAGACACTGATGGACTGCCACGTAGCATTCCACTTCTTCTTACATTTTAGATAGACTTGATTTTCATTTGGGGTCACCCCTCCCCCATGTGTGTATGAAAGCCATGCTGTATGGAATACTGGTGCCTTGCTCCAAACCAATTGGCTTGCCCCTTTTTTCTTGATTGTGATTGGTTCCGGTGTAAGCCAATGAGAACATACAATTCCCAGAAGGATGTGCTTGGAAAATTTGGTACAAGGAACTGTGAAGCAAAGGTCACTGAGGTTATTAAAGAGAGTTGTGTTATGACAATCCAGATATTTTTGCCTTTCTGAGCCCCTTCCTCCATTTTAACACTGCATCAGTATTAAGATGAATATATTAATGTTACATCAAAACATTTTCTCCAATCTACAAGGTTTTTTTCTTTTCTTTTTATTTTAAATAAATTAAAACACTTTTGTGAGCTTCTAAAAGTATCCATGCGCCTCATAGATAAGTGAGCCCTATTACAGGATAGAGTTGACTCCAAATCCCACCCTACCTATGGGCTTCTCATTGTGAGCCCATGAATTTCTGTATGGTTTACGTCACTCTGCATGACTCTTCTATTACTGGCAGCCAAGGGTATCCAGATACCCTGGAACAACAGACATAAAGGATCACTGGGTGAGAAGCATCTAGAGTAGGCAGCCAAACCAAATCTGAAATCAGTCAAACCCTGACTTAAATCCCCCTGGCACTAATCTTTCTTGGCCTTAATTTTCACATCTGTAAAGTGGGGATAACACCACCTAATAGACAGGATCACTCAATGAGAGATGAGGCTGGCAGGAGGTGGTGTTATTCACTGCATGATGGTCCTTAATGTCATGATCTTGTTTTCATCATTATGACTGAGGGGTGGCTGTGGATACCTGGCATCAGGTGACAGACACAGGCATCATGAGGACTACGGAGCTTAAGCAGTGGCCCAAACACCTGCGGAGGCAGGACAGACTTAATTTTCACCTCCTTTCATGTGCTTTTCCTTAGCTCAGCAGCAAGAGGGTAGAGAAATGATCAAAACACAGACAGCCAAAAGAGAAAAGAGAAGCAAAGAGAATTTATTTAGAAAATTGGGAGACCACTGGCAATTGGGAAACTAAATTTTCAAGCAAGCAAAGACCAACCAATAAAGGAAAGGAGTCAGTGTGAGAGGCCTCAAGTCTCTGGTAAAAAAATGAAAAAGGAGAGTTGAATAGGATGGCTTTTAAGAGGACACCAACCTACTATAATACTTTCAAACTATAAAGTTGCACCGTCCAACATTGGTAGCCACTAGCTGCAGGTCACTATTATTTAAACTTAAATTAATTCAAATCAAATTGAATTTATCAATTCAGTTCCTTCGTTACACTAACCCCATTTCAAGTACTCACCAGCCACATGTGGCTGGTGGCTACCATTTGAGACAGCACAGACAGAGAAAGGTTCCATCATCACAGGAATTTCTACTGCATAGTGCTGCTGGAGAGTGAAGAAAACGTAATGAAGTGCTATCTTAATATAAAAACTACCAGTGACACCCATCAAAATCAGACTGAGTTAATTCTCAACTCAGAAATATCTCATGAACTTCCAAAATTAGACTGAGTTGATTTTCAACTCAGAAAAACACCTCATGAGTTTCAGTGGTGTGTCCATACACTTAAGAAAAAAGCAGCACAGGGCGCAAAGTCCCAAAATCTGGATTCAAGCCTTGACTATCACACTTCCTGCTAGTGTGACCCTGGAAAAGGTAACTAACCTTCCTAAGCCTCAGTTTTCTCATCTGTAAAGTGTTAATAAACTTTCTATTTTATTTGCTGCTATGATCACATTAGCTAACTGATGCATTCAACTAACATTTATTAAGGGTCTGCTATGTGCCAGCAACTACTTATTCAACACACTGAGGATAAACCAGGTAATGACTGGAAGAGACAGATATCTCTGCCCTCACAGAGCTTACATTCTGAAAGATTTTAGCAAATGTTAGCCATTAATCCTGATAATAACGTTAATAGTCATGACAATACTGTGATTCATATTTGAATTTAATAGAGACTCAGTCCACTCTCAATTAGTTAGAATGTAATTTCAATTTTAAAATAATTGAGTCCTCTAACTCATCTCCCTCCCAAATACAAATCTCAGCTAAAAGTTCTTTAAACTTATGTACGGCTTTGGATTACATCATAAAACCGAACACTTCACTATGACATTTGAATCTAATTCAAGAAAAAGATCTGATTTCAGCAGCTTTTAGTCCAGACTTTAGAAAAAATTAATTATGCATGCATTCAACTAGCAATGAGCAAACTTGATAATTTAGGCAGTTTAGCAATTGGATTGAAATTTTACAGCTAATTTAAAGTACTCTACACTACTGATTTCAGACTTGAGGTTATGAAGCTGAATTAGCCTGGACAAGAGCAAATACTCAGCACTTTCAGCACAAATTGCCGTGACTGGTTTGTAGGAAGCGAAATGACAGCTCATACCCAGCCCCAATTGTCTAGACACTAAGATGCCCCAGGGCTGTATGTATGCCAAGCAGCATTTGTTCTGTGTTCTCTGAAGCAAGACTGGGTCTCATTTATCCTTGTCTTCCCCAGGACCCTTCACAAATGAAAGAAGTATGCCCTGGTGGAAGGGTCACAGTGAATTATAGCTGTGTGACTTTAGGCAAGTTCCTTAACCTCTCTAAGCCTCCAGTTTCCTCATCTGCAAAATGGAAATAATAACAATGCCTTCCAGGTAGTTGTGAAGAAGTAGAGATAATGTATGTAAAATGTCTGACCCAAAGTAGGTGTTCAATAAATGGAGTTCCTTGCCTTATTCAGTGTGGCAGTTTTAAAACATGGCACCAAAACTCTTAAACATTCCTCCCCTTGAGAGGTGGGTTCTGTGTCCCCTCCTCCTGGACCTGAGCAGACTGTGATGGTTCTGATCAATATGGAGTATGATGAGAATGACACTATGGAACCTCTAAGACAAGGTTTCTTAAAGGCTGTGCAGCTGCTTCCTGGCTATCTTGGGATTCTCTCTCAAAACCCGGCCATCATGCTGGAGAAGCCAAAACCATGTGGAAAGGCTGTGGTCAGGTCACCTGGTCAACAGTCTCAGCCATGCTCAGCCTTTGAATCAACTCAGCCCATCAAGGTTTCCAGCTGAGGGCCCAGTCATCATGGAGCAGGATAAGCCATCCCTGCTGTGGTCTGAATTTCTGATCCACAGAATCCTTGAGCATGATAAAATGGTTGCTTTTACCACTAAGTTTGGGATGGTTTGTTAAATAGCAATAAGTAACTGGAACACTCAGTAGGTTTCATCCATTCACTCAACATTTACTGGGGCCTTCTAAGAGCAAAGAAGTGCAGTGAGCTCTGGAGAGCCTCAGGAAGTATAGGCTAGTGAAGAAGTATAAATGTAAATAGTGGTGTGCTGGTAAACGTTTAATAAACAGTTGGGGTTTGGGAAAGCCCTAGTTTGTAGTGTTTGTAGATATCCGTGGTGTGAATATTCCCATCACTGCCAATTTCAAGGAATAAAAGTGAAGTCATCCAGCTTGGAAAATTCCTGAGAATGTAACCTCAGCTTTCATGAGCCCAGTACCAGCCAGCTCCAGACCACCACTGTCAGGGTGGTGTGAGAAGTGTGAGAAGTGCTATGAAAAACATGGCAAAATGTCAGGTGCAAGTGGGTGCTGGCCAGTCCAGGTAATGGCAGCCATTTAAGCCCAAAACTCTCAATGTCTTCCCCAAAAAACAATAAAGAAGAAGAACAAGCCAGGCACGGTGGCTCACGCCTGTAATCCCAGCACTTTGGGAGGCCAAGACGGGTGGATCCCTTGAGGTCAGGATTTGAGAGCAGCCTGGCCAACATGGTGAAACCCCGTCTCTACTAAAAATACAGGAAAATTAGCTGGGCATAGTGGCGTGCACCTGTAATCCCAGCTACTCGGGAGGCTGAGGTAGGAGAATCACTTGAACCCGTGAGGTGGAGGTTACAGTGAGCCGAGTTCGTGCCATTGCACTCCAGCCTGGGCGACAAGAGTGAGACTCCATGTCAAAAAAAAAAAAAAAAGAATGGGAATAGATAAAAGGCCCATCCTCAATATCACTAGAAGACGGAGCATCAGACCACGATGCAGGTCAGATCCCACGAGCAGGAGCCAGGGCGGGGACGGACGTGGAAGAGACTTAGACTGCAGTGCCTTTTTAGGGGTGCTCAGCAAGGTGGATGGAGAGTCCCCAAGTTAAAGGCATCCATCAGAGGAGTCCTGTGTTTCTCAGGAGTGGGTCTGCCTTGTGTCCCCACTCAGCTCAGTGCCGGTTGGGAGCTGTCTGCCAGAAGCATGGCCTCAGCATGAACATGGTAACCGCTTCAGTGCACAGCCACTGAGCTGTGGTCAGTCACAATGGCCACTCCTGAGAGAGCACAGAGGTGAATTTTCAGAGCTGTCACATGGGGCTGAGTGTCGTAGCCTTCAGTTGGGACCCCAACAGCATGTACGAGACTGCCACTGACTATAGGAGTGCCTATCGGATGTAGGGTAGGGCAATAAGCATCAGCTTACCTCCCAACTGCCTCCCCCGACCACTTTGGGCCCCACCTCAGTCTATATACACGGGGAGTCCTGGCCAAAAAGAATGTGGAACCTCTAAATGTGAGCCTGCTACATGGGTGTAATTTTTACATTCTATTTGTAATGAATTGCCTAGTGTCCCCGCAAAATTCATGTCCACCTGGAACCCCAGAATGTGATTTCATTTGGAAATAGGGTCTTTGCTGATATAATCAATTAAGGATCTTGAGATGAAACAATCCTGGATTGAGGACAGGCCCTAAATCCAATGACTGATATCCCTGTAAGAAGAGAATAAGACACAGAGACACAAAATGAAGAAGGGCCACGTGAAGACAGAGGCAGAGACTGGAGTGATGGTGCCACAAGCCAAAGAACACCAGAGCCACCAGAGCTGGAAGAGGCAAGGAGGGAACCTGCCCTAATCTTCAGAGGAAGCAGGGCCCTGCTGACACCTTAATTTTGGACTCTGAGGCTCCAGAACTGTGAGCTAATAAATTTCAATTGTTTTAAGCCACCCAGTCTCTGGTTGTTTACGGCAGCCCTGGGAAGTAACAGACTATACTATCCCCATCAAAAGTGTAGACATCAAGGGTTGGAGGAAGGAAAGCATCAACCCAACAATGAGTGACCCTTGGAACTGGAATGCATGCAACCCATGCCTCTCGCCCTCTGTCACACCTCCCGCTCGCACACCTCCAGTGCAGGAGAACTTAACTACATTTAGGTGAGGCCACTTCTGTTTCTGGCAACTCCCACAAAGCCCTCCCTTACACTGACATAAATATCTGCCTCTCTGTAATCCCTAGGTTCCAGCCTAGCTTTGTTTTCTGAGACCTGGCCTGCTCTGGACAGCCCATCTCCTGCTAAATCTTCCTACAGGCTACTCAGTCCCAGTTCCTTTAAGGAATAATGTAACTTACTCGAAATACAACAATGAACCAGAATATGCTAATGATCTTATCAGCTGTACTCTATAAAGACAATCTTTCCCTGATTAGCATACTGCTCTGTCTCTATTTTCATCAGGGATTCACAAAACTGGCACACTTAGAGCTTCTAGCAACCACAGGGCATTTGGGGACAGCCACTGAGGCTGGGTGGGCACACCAGACCCAAGTTCAGGAAGAGTGGTCCCTTCATTCCACAGGCCTCTAGAGAATGACTCCCAGGTGCCAGAGTGTGGGCTGGCCATAGGGTGGGACGGGAAGGATGGGAGGTGAGAGTGGGGGGCAGTCAGAGGGCTAGAGAGAGAGGAATGGAGTGATTGCCAGCAAGTTACTCCCAGAACAACCATGAGGGAGAGAGAGCCAGAAATACTGCCTAAAACTCTCAGCATGACTCATTTACCTGTCATACTCTAACTTCAACAAAAAGAAAGAGACACACAGAGGCAAGAGGCATGACCGCCTCCTGAGGTGGAATCAGGGCAGGCTTCTAGAAAGAGGTGTCTGTCGGTTGGGTCTTTAAGTCAGATGTGACAATCTGAAAAAAATAGACCAGGCAGAAGAAACTTCTGAATCTTTAGACCATGTTCAAGGAATGAAGACAAGTTCACTGTGGCTGGACTATTTGCAAATGGAAGAGATAAGAATAGAAGCTGAAGTCAAAGATGGTCTTAGACTGGGTATAGGATTCCTCTCTTAAGCTGTGTTTTCCCATGAGACTGGGCATTGATGGTGGTTCTTAAACTTGAGTTTGTATTAGAGGTCACTTGTGGAGCCTGCTTCACAAGCAGACTCTAGATTTGCTATGCTGTGTCCCTCACATACCCCACCATGCCCCCTCCATGCATCAAAGTAGAGCCTGCGCTTCTGCATCAACATGGGGCCATGGTAATTCCAAGACAGGAGTCGCAGATGTCACCTGGGAAAGAGTCCTAGGCTTGTTACCTTCTCCATTATGAAAAATGATGTGGGGGGCATAACAACATATTAGGTCATGCCAGAAACACTGGCAATTTAAGTTCATATGAAAAAAATGCACTGGGGAAAGAAAACCAATTTCAAGTCTCCATCAAGGTACCTGGCAAAAATGAAAGGCCAAGAATTTTCAAAAAATTACCTCTGTGGGCACAGCAGTGGCTTCTGGGGCTGCCACTCTCTCCCTGTGCCTCAGAGTCTGCCTATACTTTGCAGAGGGGAGACATCAGGTCATTTCAGGGTGAGCGCACCTGGGGTATAGCCCCAGTGTCTCAGACGAAACCGAATCATGCCCTTGGAGAGAGGTCATTTCCTCACAAAGGGGCCACCAGGATTAACACACAGTGCATTTTGTTTTCGGTTTTTTTTTTTTTTTTCTCTTTTCTTTGAGATGGAGTCTCGCACTGTCACCCAGGCTGGAGTGCAGTGGTGCGATCTCGGCTCACTGCAACCGCCACCTCCTAGGTCCAAGCAATTCTCCTGCCTCAGCCTCCCGAGTAGCTGGGACTACAGGTGCATGCCGCCATGCCTGGCTAATTTTTTGTATTTTAGTAGAGATGGGGTTTCACTGTGTTGCCCAGGCTGGTCTCGAACTCCTGAGCTCAGGCTATCTGCCCACCTCAGCCTCCCAAAGTGCTGCATTTTGGTTTTGAAAAGCAAAAATGGATTTCAGAAGCAAGAATTTGGGGAACAAAGCATCTCAGAAGCAGAAGTTCCTTTGGGTCAATCTCCCAACTCACACTAAAATGTTTCCAAATACCTCACCCCGAATTGCCCATAAATGCAGAGTCCCAGGCCCTCTTTGGAGGACTCTGGTTTGGTGGGTTTCTAGTAGAGCCAAGGAATTCTTAAGGGGAGAAACGTTTGGAATCACTTAGCTCATGTGGCCTCTTCTTACAAACTTCTAAGGACAGGGAGTGCCTTCCTTTCAAGGGCAACCCATCCCAACTTTGAAGAGCTGCAACCCTTAAGAACTTTCATCTGATATTGAACTGAAAACTTCCTCCTGTGCCCAAGTGCTCCAAGTTCCCAGCCTCTGCAGTGACTCCAAGTAAATCCTTCTGTGACAGGCTGCCTGGTAGGAAAGTCTACACACAGGACATACCTACTGACTGCACATGCTGAATGTGAAAAGGGAGATGCATTTGGCTACTTTGGGAACCTTTAACACCCCCCACCACAAGCCCTTTCTTGTGTTCCTGCACTCCTATTTCCTAAGGGAAAGGAGAGAGTAATGACATTAATAAAAATTATTACTTATTGAATGCTTACTGTAGTAGACAGAATAATGGTCCCCCAAGGATGCCCACATCCTAATTCCCAGAACTTGCATGAGGTTAGATGGCAATGGGGAATTAGATTGAAGATAAAATTAAGGTTGCTAATCAGCTGACCTTAAAGGAGGGAGCTCACAGTGGATGATTAGTGTGGACCTGTAATTACAAGCATCCTTAAAAGTGGAACAGGGAGGCAGGAGGGTGAGTACCCAGTGATGTCATGTAAAAAAAGACTTGACCAGCCATTATTGCCTTTGAAGATCCAAGGGGACCATGAGCCAGAAAATGCAGGCAGCTTCTAGAAGCTGGAAAAGGCAAGAAAAAAGATTATCCCCTAAAGCCTCCAGAAGGAAAGCAGCTCTGCTGACACCCGGATGTTAGCCCACCAAGCCCCATGTTGGGTTTCTGACCTCTGGAACTGTCAGATAATAAAGTTGTATTTGTTCAAGCCACTAAGTTTACGGTCATTTGTTACAGCAGCAAGATAAATCTAATACACTTACTATAGGCCAGATGATATAGTAATATACTACACACTGGATAGTGTCCATGTAATATTCCATTTAACAAAAACTTAAGGATAGGTGTTATTTTTATTCCCTTTTGACATATGAGAAAACTGAGGCATGGATAAACTAAATTACTTGCCCGGGGTCATACAGAGTGGTAGAGCCTGGATTCAAACCCAGTTCTGTCTCCAAAATCCTTTATGAAGAAAGGTGAGGAGGAAATTGAGGAGCTAAAATTAACAGTAAAAAAATGGGAACAAAGAAATGAAAATACCTGGAAGGAAAGACCCAGAACAAAATACATAATCACAATAGTTACCCCAAGGTTGTCCTAGGATTCCTAAGAAATGCCTACGGTCCAAGTCTGAAACCACAGACTCAGATCTTCAGAGTTGTGAGCGTGCTTGAAGACAGTCTAAGTCAAACCCATCAGGTTAAAGCTGGGGAGAATAAGATCCAAAGAGAATAACTGACTTGTCCAAGAGGACAGAGAAGCAAAGCAGAGATGTGTCTGGAACCCAGTGCCCAGGGCCTCTCTGTGGCAGGCCAGCTCTCACTAAAGCAGGCCTCCATAACGACTGTTTTAGTACTGAGTGGTTAAGTTAAATATTAAAAGTTGAAAGAGCCAGTGCCTTTATACAAAGCCTGGAATGTAACAAAAACCCACCAAGAGTTTTGCATAGGCCTTTCCTGAGACTTAAACCATGAAAGATAATGAAGGAATTCTTAACAGGACCCACTTAGGATTCAACAAGTTTTATTGGGAGTCTGAAGAAACTCTCCAGGCCTCCAGAAACAAGTTTATTGGGGGTCTAAAGGAATGCCCCAAACCTCTATGATTTAGCAAGAGACAAGATAAAGGTAATCACCCCAGCACCTGGACCCATTTAGATTAAGCAAGTTTACTGAGGCTCCAGAGGAAGGTCTTCCGAACTCAGATCTTAGTTATAGATTAAAAGAAGTTAATCATGTATGTCTTTAGATGAATGCACTCTTACACATAGATATATAGCTTAGAAGGTACGTAAGTTCTGGAAAACTTTGTAATTTTAAGTTGTCTTATTTTCCAGGCCTTCTCCCTATAACCAGTAACAGAAATAAAAACTCTCTTCCTCCCCAGTTCATCTGCATCTCATTATTGGGCCATGAGAAATAGCAGCCCGACCCTCAGTTTGGTCCAGGAACACCTCCAGTGCCGGTCTCTCCATGCCCCTCACCCTGGCCCTCCTTTCCTCCTTCCAGAAGAGTCTGTGAAGGCCCATGAGTGGCTAAGGTGAGTGGGTCACTCCATCCAGGGCACATTGAAGGAGATGCCGGGAGCCCTGCACCTACAATGTCTCAAAGCAGTGTCCTCACCTGGCAAGGCCTCTTGCTCCTAGATGGTCCAGCAATCATGACACAAACAAGCCACAGTCACCCGGATTATCCATTGTGTGTGCTATCATCTGTCACCACCGTGCATGTTTGGGTTGACCTGCACCATCCCACCAATGAAGACAGCAGCTGCCAGAAGACTGTCATTGCCCTGGAAATGGACTTTAGGGACCCAGTGCCTCCCCCACCACACCTGGGAGAGGAAAAACAGCACACCTTGCAGCGACATACTTTTCCTACAAATACAACTTAATTAACCTGCATAAATTTTAGCCTCATATCTAATCATCAACCATTGCTCTCACACATGCATAGACAGGAAAAAAAAATTCAAATACATGATGCACTTACAATGGTTCAGGAAAATTCTGGTTTTCCACACTCTGCTTCAGAAAGCACCACCTACTATCCCCTTCCCTGACCCAGGAGCCTGTTCCCAGAGATCCAGCTGCTGGTTTGCAACTTGCAGTGTCAGCACTGTCACCGCCAGCTGCCAGCTCCAAGGGTCCTGGTGGTCTCATTAAAAAGAGCCTTATCTCGGGAGGCACTCTGCTGATTCTGGGACCTGCCCTGCCCAGCATGGGAGAAAATGAGGCACTTCCCACCATTCCAATTCCTCCTTCCTAGACAGAGAAAGAGTGGCAACCAGGACAGGTAGTCTTCCATCACCTTGAACTGTCTCTGAAACTCCATTCTTACCTCTTTTCCTGGCAATTGCCTCATTTGCATTTAAAAGGGATTCCTGGCTTAATTCCACTAAGTTCAACTTTTAAGACTTCCATTTTATTTGAATAGTTTTTAAAGTTTTAAGCCTTTGAAAGTACAACCAAATATATATATACACCTTTAAACAATCTGATAGTAATTTTCTCAAAACAGCTAGAAGTCCCCTTGATAAGGGCAGGGGCAGGGTCTTATTCACTTTTGGATCTGCTGCACCTATAGCACACAGTAGGTGCACCAGTAACACAGGTTAAACTGAATTCAATCCCCTAACCTTACATATCCCGGGATAGACTCACAAACTCCATTAGTCATGGATGTTATTAATCTCTCTCTGCTCTCTACACTCAGCTGTTAACTGCCAAAGACATGGCAAACCTGCTGGTGGCATACAGGGGCAGATTACCCTCATCCTGCAAGGCATAGTGCAAATACCCCCTCCTCCATGAAACCACTGATGCCCCATGTCCTTCTGGTCAGAACCCACCCTTCGTGATGCTGAGGGACCACAGACAGAACAATCCTACCATATATGGATGCACATGGAATGTACGAGATGCCCTCTGGAGGAAAAGAGGTGCCACAGACAGGCAAGGATCATTCTAGGCTTTGGGTAAGCTGTGTTTTGCAAGCCCAGAGCAGGGAGAATTCTAACCCCCTGGAGAGGAGGAGGAGGGTAAGGCATCTTGGAGGACTTCGTGGAGGAGGTTCCATCTGAGCAGTGTGAGCAATAGTCAGGCTCTGCAAGGTGAGAGGAATCCCACTGCGGAGACTCAGAGATTCTGAGACAGGGCAGTGTGCCTGAGGGAGCCACTAGCTGATCAGTAGGTCTGATGCATGGAATGTGGAGTAAGATATTAACAGACTGAATATGGCTGAGTTAACAGACTGAATATTCTGAAATTTCTAGAGCCTCAGTTTCCCCATTTGCAAAATGGAGATAATAAGATCTGCCTCCTCAGTGATTCTCAACCCTTAGCACACATAAGAATAGCCTGGGCCGGGCGCGGTGGCTCACGCCTGTAATCCCAGTACTTTGGGAGGCTGAGGTGGGCGGAGCACGAGGTAAGGAGATTGAGACCATCCTGGCTAACACTGTGAAACACCCTCTCTACTAAAAATACAAAAAATTAGCCGGGCATGGTGGTGGGCGCTTATAGTCCCAGTGACTCGGGAGGATGAGGCAGGAGAATGGCGTGAACCTGGGAGGTGAAGCTTGCAGTGAGCCGAGATCGCGCCACTGCACTCCAGCCTAGGCGACAGAGCGAGACTCCGTCTAAAAAAAAAAAAAAATAGCCTGGAGGCCTTATTGAAATGCACATCCCTGGGCTTCCTTCTTCTCCCCTCCACCCCTATTGAGGCACTTATAGAGTCTGATTCCAGAGAGGTCTGAGGTAGAACACAAAAATCTGTGGTTTGGTTTTTTTTTTTTCCTTTTTGAGACGAAGTCTTGCTCTGTTGTCCAGGTTGGAGCGCAGTGGCACAATCTCAGCTCACTACAACCTCCGCCTCCCGGGTTCAAGCAATTCTCCTGCCTCAGCCTCCCTAGTAGCTGGGATTACAGGCACACACCACCATGCACAGTTAATTTTTTTTTTTTTTTTTTTTTCAGTAGAAACGGGATTTCAGAATGTTGGCCAGGCTGGTCTTGAACTCCTGACCTCAGGTGATCCGCCCACCTCGGCCTCCCAAAGTGCTGGGATTACAAGTGTGAGCCACCATGCACCTGGCCAAAAAATCTGTGTTTTAAAATCCCCTCCTCCAGATGCCTGTCACAGCACTCTCACGGGGTAAGAGGGAGGTCCACAAACCCATAAATCACAGATTCAGTTATTTTAGGACCTAAGTTATCCAAGGTACATAAAGCAACGGGCATGCATGTGGCACACAGTGCTGCTCATAAAGTGAGTTCCTCTTCCTTCCTCTGCCTTTGCTCCTGAAATTTATTAATTGCACAGGTTTTGAGCAGATAATCCATTCTGCCTTTATTTTAGGTAGAGGTCCTTTTTGTGTTTCTATGTTGGTTTCTGTGTCTGCTTCCCCCAAACAAGACTGTGAGCTCCTTAAGAGGAGGAACCAAATTATTACTAGCATCCCTGGCATCCAGCAGGGCCCTGGCCAGGTAAGTGTTTTAGAAGGAAAGGAGAGAAGGCAGCACCACCCCCACAGTCCCTGAGCCTGGCTCCATGTTAATTGTGCAGTTAATTGTGCAGTAAGTAGGTCAATGGGCAAGGGAGACCCCAATGGCCTCACTCGAGGGGAGAACAGGGGTGATTTGAGGAGTGGTAAGAATGAAATCCATCAAAAAGCAAGGCTCCTCCAGCACGGCTACTTCCCACTTATGGCAGCCCTGGGAACAGTTCTGCTTCCAGGGCGCATTAAGTACAAGCTGCTTGACCACTCAACAAGTCCTTTATGACATTTCCAGACTCTCAGACCGGAATAACATTAATGAAAGTTTCATGCCCTGATAAATAGTTCATCAACAACCAAGAAAAGTAACGGCCTCACCCTCCTCCCAGAGAGCCAGCCGGGAATCCCATGCTTCCTCTTCTCCTTCCTCAATCTCCCCGTCCAATTAGCCACTGAGGCCCACTGCCTCCAGCATCTGCTCCCGTCCCTCCAGCCCCTGCCCTAGCATTAACGCAGACCCCATAGCTTCTCAGCTGGACATTGGCAACAGACTCCTCAGCAGTCTCTATGCCTCTTCCAGCCCATCCCCCACAGTGTCCTAAGAATCTTCATGGAGTCAAGCGCAAATGTTTCAACTTGACCATCAAGCTCCTCCGAGGTCTGGTCTAACCTAGCTTTCTCTCTCATCTCCCACCACTCTGATTCCTACACTCTTCCCTTTAGCCCAGTGTTTTCAAACTGCAGATCCCACCCTATGAGTGAGACATCACATTATTTTAGCACATCTTGAGCAGGAATTTTGTTTTTTGTTTTTTGTTTTGAGACAGAGTCTCGCTCTGTCGCCCAGGCTGGAGTGCAGTGGCGCGATCTCAGCTCACTGAAAGCTCTGCCTCCTGGGTTTACGCCATTCTCCTGCCTCAGCCTCCCAAGTAGCTGGGACTACAGGCGCCTGCCACCAGGCCTGGCTAATTTTTTGTATTTTTAGTAGAGATGGCGTTTCACTGTGTTAGCCAGGATGGTCTCGATCTCCTGACCTCGTGATCCACCTGCCTCTGTCTCCCAAAGTGCTGGGATTACAGGTGTGAGCCACCACACCTGGCCTTGAGCAGGAATTTTTAATGAAATAGAATAGGTGTGCATTGTACATAGGAAGTTTTCATTTTGTGAAAATTCTGTTTTAGGCGTGCGTGTGTGTGTAGGTATGAATGCACTGTAACACATTATGAAATGCACATCGTACTGTGGGTCTGTCAGAAAGATCTGAAAAGCACTGCTGAGGCCACACTGAATTCACTGCTCCTCTGCTCTGTTCTGTGTGCACTGTTCCATCGCCATAGTTTCCCTCACATGAGTCCCTCCTCCTGCACTGTCTCCCTCGCCTCTCCACCTGCCACCTCCATCTATCCACATCGTGAGCATTTTCCAGGATGTCTTAGTTGATCTCTCTCAGAAGCAGACCCTGAGATAAAGGTGTGCATTTGGGAAGTGATCCCAAAAGGCATGGGTAAAGAAGTGGAAAAGTGAGGCAAAAGAGACTGGAACCAATCCAGGGGACACTGTTGAGCAGGACCCTGCCGTGAGCAACTGCAGTTCCCACTGGGCACTCAGAGGGGAGAGGGAGCTGAGATATTCATCCACTTACCCTGCCAGCCACCGCTGCGAGATCCTAGCAGAGGGAAATTGCCAGGGCAGCATGCAAGGGCATAGTGAGTGCCCAAAAGAGATGGATGGGGCAGCGACAGAGGTGGCTACACAGGTTCTGGACAAAGGTCACTTCCTCCATGGAATCTGCTTTTCTGCTCTGCCGTGCTCAATACACACGTGCCCACACATGCACACAGAGGTGTCCCGGTTCCAACTGCATAGTGGACATTCTTTCCTCTATCTTTGTTCCCGAAATTCACTGATATAAAGATTTTAAGAGAGAAGAGAGTCCATTCTGCCTTTATTTTAGTTGGAGCCCCCCCTTTTGTTTCTATGTCTGTTTGTGTGTCTGCTTTGCCAGATAAGACCACAAACTCCTTGCGCAGAGGGATGGAATTAGCTCAATATTCATATCTTCTTCTTCCTGGGAAGAGAACCCATATTTTCCTTGGGGAACTGCCCTTCCTCCACGCTTAGTCCATGTGAGCCAACTGTATCTCTGTAGCCACAAGGACTAGGGCAGAGATGGGCACGGTCCCCAGTAGGCCCAATGAAGCTTCAATCTGAGGACATTTGTTTACTCTGTTAGGAAAAAGAATCATTTCTTTGCTGGCATTGCTGAAAACTGCTAACTGCCATGTTGCCACCAATAGGAGAAAAGCTTCAAGAGAATAGAGCCAACACCCAGGAAGGGAGGGGACAAGGGAGCCAAGTCCTGGTGACACTGCCTAAGCCTCTGGGGGCAGGCCTTCCCCGAAGTTTCTGAATGATTCAGTTCTGATCCAATCAATTCTTTTTCCCTCCTGAAATTAGCTAGAACTGAGTTTCTGTAACTTACAACCCAGAATCCTGTCCAATGCCACCTGTTGTCTCTCCCCCACTGCACTGTCACCTGGAAGGCACAGCGATGACCCACCTGGATCTCCACATTGCCCAACACACAGTAGGGAAAGACAGCATCTAAAGAGCTAGTTGGAGTGTGGATGCCACCCAAACACATTTGCAGCCCCTGACCACTGGCAAACATAGACACATGGTCACTGACCAGTCATCATCGTCACCTCCAAAGCAGACGTGGAGGATAATTACACACACTGTGGACAGTAAAGAACAGAAAGGATAAGACCGTGGGAAAGGAGTCAGGCAACTGAAGCAGGTCTTGGTTGCCTGTGTCAATCTAAAAGGAACCCTGGGTTTAACCTGGGGACCTTGGAATTTGCCATCATGTTAACCCAGATTCAGCCCCAGAGAGGCCTCTTGGGCAGGACAGTTCTCCAGGTGGCCTTCGGCCAACCCGGTTCTCCCTGCTTTCTCACTTGTAGTTCTCAAGAATAACTGTAGAAGATACTGGGAATGGGCTGGGCGTGGTGGCTCATGACTGTAATCCCAACACTTTGGAAGGCTGAGGCAGGTGGATCACCTGAGGTTGGGAGTTCGAGACCAGCTTGGCCAACATGGCGAAACCCCATTTCTACTAAAAACACAAAAATTAGCTGGGCATAGTGGCAGCCACAGCTACTCAGGAGGCTGAGGCAGGAGAATCGCTTGAACCCAGGAGGCAGAGGCTGCAGTAAGCCAAGATCATGCCACTGCAGCCTGGGTGACAGAGCAAGACACTATCTCAAAAACAAAAATAAAAAATAAAAGAAGATACTGGGAATGTAACATTCTGATATAAGGATGGACTGGCCAGAACAACTAGGTTCTGCTCCTGTCCCTGCTAGAAAGAGAATGTCCTTCAACACTTTATCCCGGAAATACATGTTACCCCAAGGTATAAAACCCAGGGTGGGCTGTTTTCTGGGGTCCCTCAGCTTCAGACCAAGTGAGGCACATGCCGACAAGACTCCATTCATTCTGGGCAGCTTTCCCGAGCCTTGAGAGACTGGCTCACCATGAATCCTAGGCTTCTGTCGACCCTTGTTGCCTACCTGTAGGGAATAAACTGCTTCATATAACTTGTATGTTAGTGTTCTGCCTCACCAGACTCAGGCAAGCAGGCAAAGTACAGACCAAGGTGCAATAGGCTGCAGTAGTAACCAGCATGTAGTGAACCTACTTTGCACCTAGAAGCACAATTTATCAGAGCTGGGAGACTAAAAGCATAGTGTCCAGCCTTGGGGCATGGCAGGGCTGGTCTGAGGTTACTTAGCATGCTGGTGGCATCTCTGGAACTAGAAGCTGGGCTGGTGCTCTTCCCATTGCATGGGAAAGACGCTAGAAGAAGGGTGTCTAGTTCATTCTGTTACTATCATCAGAGTGTTGAAGTTGGAGAGCTACCCTGCACCTTCAGCCTTTCCTCTCTCCATCAACCACTCGCATCAGGATTTTCTCCAGGGTGAATTCACCAGTGCTCAGAAAACTGTCAGCAACTGAGTCTCCACTCCACCCCTAAGGTTCTGAATGTCCCTGTGTATGGGAAAGCCCCATTCTCCAGCCCTGCCTTGGACCAGGTACAGTGTGGGCAGGATACTTCGAATTAACAGGAGTCCAGTTCCTTTGGGAACTTCCCCTGCTGCAGCCAAGCATGTATATTGAACACTATTGAACTTTCAATAACAACAACAATAGTAATAATAACAACAGCAGCTAAGCTAGTAAGTGTTACTTGGTGCTTCCTATGTGCTAGGCACTAAGTGCTTTACATAGACTAACTCATCTAATCCTCACACAAGTTCTATGAGGTAGGTACCATTATTATCTTCATTTTGTAGACGAAGAAATGGAAGCACATAAAGTTTAAATAACTTGCCCACGATTACCTAGCAAACAGCAGGCCAGGATGCAAACCTAGGTAGTCTGGCTCCAGGATCCCTGTTGATGAGCACTGTAATACTTTCTCTGGGCAGAAAAGGGTTAACACAGCAGGTCTGAGACTATGTCCCTAGAAAGATCTGCTGGAGAGGTTGGCCTTGGGTTGGTATCTGGGGACTTGGACTTCAACAGAGTTCCCACCATCCTCTGATAAGAGTGGCTCACTGGGCCTAAATTGTTTATGCAGACAATATGGTTCCTACTAAACACCTTCTGGGAGTGTGGAATTTTGGTATGTGTTAGGCAGAGGGTGCCTACATGCCCAGTGCCCAATAAAAACCTTGCACACTGAGACTCTAATGAGCTTTGCTGGTAGAAACACTTCACAGTGCTGTTACCATTGGTTGCTGGGGGAGTAGAGTGTGTCCTGTGTGACTTCACCGGGAGAGGACTCCAGGAAGCTCGCACCTGGTTTCCTATGGACTTCTCCCCACCAGCCTTTTCCCTTTGCGGATTCTGCTTTGTATCCTTTTGCTGTAATAAATCATAGCTGTGAGTACAAGTGGATGCTTATTGTACTCTGAGTCCCTTTAGCAAATTATCGAGCCTAGAGGTGGTCTTGGGGACTCCAACACATCTTCAAAAGCCCTAAAGCTATCATCTGAAAGAACATCATAGGAAGTCTAGGTTCGGTTGGTCTTGAGTGACATTTTTCCGAGGCCCTTCCTCGTATGTTACAACAGACTATCTCTCTGGTATTGCAGGATGCCTTACAATGGGTTGTCCAGCACTGGGCTGGCACAAGGTCCCAAGGCTAGCAGAATTCTCAGAGGGTCCTCCCACACCTATCTTGCCCCCACAGGGCATCAAAAGTAGGCCTTCAGTGATGAGTAATGCCAGCAACGTGGTTTCACTTACAGAGAAAGTGAGGCTCAGAATGGTTGTGTGACATCTTCAAGGACTAGAACCTAGGTCCCTCGACTTCCTATCCAGGGATTCCCCATGCTCTGTCTCAGAGGGCAGTACCAGGCACAATGAGAAGGGGCAGGGAGGACATTCGGTTGCAATATAAGGAATAATAAATACCCTTTCTATTTAGGGTATGCTCCTAAATAAATGTAACAAACATAGGTGATGTGCTGGACTTCTGGAGATGCTAGAGGACTAGGCACAGTCCCTATGCTATAGAGCTTACCTCTAGGAAGAGGCCTCCTTTGAAGGACTGATCTGCCCATCACTGGGAATGACAGGCCCCTTCATATATTATCAGATCTAGCATCTGACCCTGCGATTCAGCAATTTTGCATTTACCTGATGATGCCAGATCAGCACCCTTTCACACAGCTCTATTCTTTCTCCGACACTTCCTCTGCTCCACATTCTCCTCCAGAGAAAGCCCAGCCCAGGAAATGCGCAGGTGGCTGCCGGAGAAGATGTAGAGGGCTTTGGAAACAGATGGACTGAAGTTTGATCTCAGCTCTACCTCACACTAGCTCTGGAATTCTGGCAAGTTCCATAAGGCTCCGACTCTCAGCTTCTTTATCTGTGAATCACAGGGGCGGAGGAGACTGCATGAAACCCGAACCTGGCCCCGAGCCTGGCACCCGACGGGTTGTGCCCTATCCCCCTGGATACTGAGTGCTGGATGTACCAGTTTTATGAATAGGCCACCTACTTTCCCTTCCTTGCTCCACCAACAGGAGGAAGAATTAGGTTAATTACATTGAGAAGAAATGCAAGAGGGTAATAAGGTCTCTGATCCCATCTTTTGTTCATAAGTTAAATAAATGTAAAAGTTGCTACTCAAGTGATATTAAAATATTTGACCTCATTACCTTGAGCGCTGGTTCTGATATGGGGGTTAGTCACTGAAAAGATGCCAGTTATTCAAGTACGATTCTCATAATAAGAATGACTAACATCCATACACTGCCGATTGAAATGGTCATTATTTGTTAAGTGTTTTTTTTTTTTTCCTCCAAGTAAGTTTACAGCAAAAGGAAAGAAAACTGCCAACAGTCACGGCCCCCAAGAAGTGGACTCTTCATTAAGTCCCCTTCCCCTTTTTATCATTAACCATACAGGGTGTGTATATATTTATATTTAGATGGAGTCTCACTCTGTCACCCAGGCTGGAGTACAGTGGCGTGATCTCGGCTCACTGTAACCTCCGCCTCCTGGATTCAAGCCATTCTACCACCTCAGCCTCTTGAGTAGCTGGGACTACAGGCGGCCGCCACCACACCCAGCTAATTTTTATATTTTTAGTAGAGATGAGGTTTCACCACGTTGGCCAGGCTGGTCTTGAACCCCTGACCTCAGGTGATCCACCCACCTCAGCCTCCCAAAGTGCTGGGATTACAGGCTTGAGTCACCACACCCAGCCCATACAGGATATACTTCTACCACCCAACAGCATTTAAAGATGCATCTCCACGTTTTGACATCATCTTCAAATTTGCCGCTTTAAGGGAGGTATGACAGTGGCGAGTACTTGACAGCACCTCTCCAGGCCCCGCTCTGCCACAGGTCACTCCTCCCACTGCTCCCTCTCCAAGTCTCAATTTCCTCTTCGTCTGGACTAGATCAGGGGTTACCAAACCCAGCTTAGTTAGCATCATAATCAATTGAATAGCTTTTAAATACCGACATTTCAGGCCTTACCCCAACTCCAACCCACAGAATGAACCTTTCGAGAATGGGGCCTGGAAATCTGAATGTTTAGCAAGACCCTTACCCCAGAGGACTCAGTCTGGTGTCCAGCCACAGATCAGCTGGACTAGATTACTATTAAGTTTCTTCCAGTATTGATATTCTACCTTTTGGATGACCTCACTGAACTAATACTTGGTGATAATTCCCCAATTTCTAGGCATCTGAGTTACTTTCCATTTTCCTAAATATGATTCTTTTTAAATGGGTCATGCTGGCTATCATTTTTCTTCATTCACAGGCATCAACAGAAAACACAGAGCCCAGAGGAAAGTCCACATCCTAAAGGTCCATTAAAAAGTGATGGATGTCTCCAAATCCAGGTCAGTTTCAAAGGTAGATTTCTCCCGATTCATCTCTCAGTGATGAAAGGGCAGAGCTGGGTGAATTTGATTTAAATCTAACTGATTTAACTCACCAGTCAGGAAGACTCAATTTGACCAATTTTTCTCCTGCAAAAGATGTATTCTTTTTTCAGAAATATAACCTTAGAGCCTTTACAGCTCAGAGGCAAATGTAGTTTTCTTCTTTGTTAAAAAATACTGATTTCATTAGAATCAAAGCATCCTGGAATTTCAAAGCTGGAAAGACCGAGTGGTCACCCAGTTTCACCCCTTTTGGCCCCAAAGAGGTAGTGAGTGACCTTCCAAGGTCACACAGAGTATTTGACAGGGAAGGAGAATGCCTTCTCCACCACACCCACTGCCTCCAGCTCATTTAGTCCTTCCCAGGGATCCCATGGCTACAAAAGAACACTCAACAATGTCTTCATTTTCCTTTTATCCAAAATTGACTGCAGCGGTGGGATACAAACAGCAGCCAAATAAGAAGAATGCGTTCCTCCTCAATTCACAAGCCCGGGGACTAAGGTTCAGTCACTTAGAAATAAGACTCTCCATTTGAAAGTGCTGCAACAACTAAAAAAATATGCCTATGTTTATACCTACAGGAAAAACAGGTTGAGAAAAATAGGCATAATGAATGGTAGGATTAATGATTTTCTTCTCCATTTTCCAAAACAGTGTTGTGTTGTTTCAAAAATATGTACAAACTTTACAGAAAAACATGAAGCTCTTGGAAAGGTGGCATCCAGAGACTATTGGGAAGAGAGAGGTAGCCATTTAACTTGCTTTATTTCCACTCAATGACATGACCATCTATTTTGGATATTTTCTCCAACAATAAGCATGTATAGCTATGTTAATAAAGTACCCTGAAGTAATTCATATGTCTAGATTTACACCGACTTCAGTGAGAGCTATAAAGAGGCCTCTCCTTCCATTGCTCTTCCCGACATTCACAAGATGTGTTACTCATTTGGAAGCTAATCAGGTGTGGTCTTGTAATATTTCCTCTTTTAACTAGAATTTCTATCTCCATTATTTTCAAAAATTTTTTCATGTGTTTCAGTCCCGTTTCCCCAGGGATCAAAATCATCTCCTGCTTTTCACTGAATAATGCCCTAGCCTGAGCAGCAGTGTGGAATAATTGAGCCAGGCTGCCTGGGATCGAATCCTGGCTCTGCCACTTGCTAGCTGGGTGACCGAGGATGAGTTGTTTAACCTCTGCTCAACCTCAGTTTCCCTGTCTTTAAAATGGAAGTTAAAAGAATAGTACTCATCTCATAGGGTTAACTCCATTTACATTTTTGAAGTACTTAGAATTGTGCCTGGCACACAATAAGTACAATATAACTGACAAATTTCAAAATACCTTTGCCAGCCCAAAAGTTAATGAGGTCATCGGCAAAATCCCAGATAGTGGGACACTACAGGACAAATGACCCAGTTTCATCAACAAATAAGTTCCAAGGGGAAAAAAAAAAAAAAAAGAAAAGGAGGGGGGAAATGAAAGGAGAATCTTTATCCTAAAAGATGCTTAAGAGAGATTTGTACACCATGTTCGCAGCAACATTATCCACAAAAGCCAAGAGGGGGAGGCAACCTACGTACCCATTGCCAGATGAGCAGAGAAACAGATTGTGGTGTATAAATACAATAGCAGATTATTCAGCCTTAAAAAGGAATGAAATTCCAATGCATGCTACAACATGGGTGAGTCTTGAAGACACTGTGTTGAAAAAGCCAGTCAACTATATTATTCCACTTATATGAGGTGCCTAACGCACTCAAATTCATAGGGACAGGAAGTAGAATGGTGGTTTCCAGGAGCCAGGAAGAGAGAGGAATGGGGAGGTGTTTAATGAGTACAGAGTTTCCGTTTGAGATGATGGAAAAGGTTACTGAGTAGTGATGGTGATGGTGGTGATACAATGTGAATATACCTAATGCCACTGAACTATACACTTAAAATGGTTAGAACTGTAAATTTTATGTTATGTATATTTTATCAAGATTATACATACACACACACACACACACATTGTTCCTTTGTTTTTTTGTTTGTTTGTTTGTTTTGAGACAGAGTGTTACTCTGTCACCCAGGCTGGAGTGCAGTGGTGTAGTCTTGGCTCACTGCAACCTCTGTCTCCTGGGTTCAAGTGATTCTCTTGTCCCAGCCTCCAGAGTAGCTAGGATTACAAACACACACCATCAACCTTGGCTAATTAAAAAAAAAATTTAGAGATGGCTCTCGCTATGTTTTACAGGCTGGTTTCAAACTCCTGGCCTCAAGTGATCCTCCCACCTTAGCCTCCCAAAGTGCTGGAATTATAGGTGTTAGCCACCACTCCTGGTCTATAACAATGTTTTTTAAAGATGTTTAAGAGATGTATCAATCAATCACAATGTATGGGCCTGATTCAAAAACAAACTTAAACATTTATGACACTTATTAGACAATTGGAAATTTGAACCCTGACTGGATTTTTTTATATTAAAGAATGTTGATTTTTTAAAAGATGTGATCATGGTTTATAAGAGTACTTATCTTTTACACATACAAACAAAATCATATAACATGTGAGATTAGATTCAAAATAATAAGAGAGAAGAGGAAATGAATTGGGATAGTCATAGAACAAGACTGGCCATGAGCAGACAATTGTTGAAGCTGGGTGATGGGTACATGGGGTTCCTTATACTATTCTGTCTACTACATGTTTGTAAGTTTCCATAATAAAATATGGTCAAACAGTTTATTATCATATATGTCATAGTTACATTATGTGTATGATCTGTGTTCTCAAGGGCCTGGCACTGTTCCTGAGATGACAACCACTTTTTAGTTTAGTCTAGTTAATACTATGGAATTCCAGTCTCAGGACCTAGGAATACAGAAGCCAGGGACCTTCCCTCCCAGCCCCACTCTGCACTCTCAGGTCCAACACGAACTCCCTTTCTATGGCTCATCCATTTAAGGTATTAAAGTAGTGAACAACTTCCCAGTTGCAGGGTGCTTGTCAGCTAAGTTGACCTCATTTTACAGATGAGGACCCTGAGTCCCTGAGAATTTAGTGACTTGCTCAAGCCAGCAAGCAGCAGATTCAGGACTGACACCTGGATCTGTGGTTTTAGATCTGTCCTCTCTCACCTCTCTGAGCAGCTGCCTTTCTCCAGCTCCCAGCCTCCTCACGCTCTAGAAAAAGCTCTGCCTTCTCCCACACCCGCCTCGTCCCTGCTCTCCTTCAAAGTGAGGCTACAGCCCATTTCCGATAAGTCTTCCTCAAGTAGGCTAAAGCTTTTCCCCCCCGGGAAAGCGTCACTTCCCCCCAGTGGAGCAGCACTTTCTCCCCAGTGGAGTGTCGCTCTCACTCTCATTTTCCAGTTTCACATTTGGAGGCAATGGGTCATTTCCAAGGCACTACAGGTGAGAAGAGCTGGCACCAGGTGGCCTTACCAGGTGGCCACCATAAGGGGCTCTGGGGTCTGAACAACCAGGCTCTGCAGTCAATCCCTGTGCCCAGGAGCAGTGGTTCTCAACCTTGGCTGCACATTTAAATCACCAGGGAAACAGTGAAACACACCAATGCCAGGCCCATCTCCAGAGATACTGACCTCATTGGTGTGGGTGGCTTCAGCCATGTGTGTTTGGCTACACTCCTCAGCTACTTTTTTAGCTAATTATTTTTAGAGTCAGGGACTTGCTCTGCTACCCAGACTGGAGTGCAGCGGCACCATACAGTCCACTGCAGCCTCAAACTCCTGGGCTCAAGCAATCCCACTGCCTCAGCCTCCCCAGTAGCTAGGATTACAGGCACATGCCCAAGTCCAGCTAAGTTTTTATTTTTACTTTTTTAGAGATGGAGTCTCTCTGTGTTATCCAGGCTGGTCTCAAACCCCTGGCCTCAAGTGATCCTCATGCCTTGACCTCCCAAAGTGCTGAGATTACAGGCATGAGCCATCGCACCCAGCCCTTACCTATTTCTAAAGCACAGCCAGAGTTGTGGACCACAGCTATAGAGATGGCGGGATCCTTTCTCTAAGTGGTTAGTCTTTTTTACCCACAAAAAGGAACTCTGTTTTAAAACAAATGGCTGAAAGAAAATGAGCATTGGTATAAACATAACACATAAATAAATGCACAGTAAATGTTGGTTGAAAAACAGATTAAGTTAGAGGGAGATTTAAAGAAATGTAACCTCCATGATTCCTAGGTAGGATAAGGTTACTTCAACTGTCCTCCTTTTTCTACCTGAGCTCTAAAACAGAGAAATTTCTAACTTCTCTTTCTGGATATCAATTCAAAATCCAGCAGGATATTATAACCTCCCTCTGTCCCTAATGATTGTTAGCACAGCCTCTTCTTTATGTGCCTAAAAGGACTTCCCTGAGGTTTTCAGTGTAGAGATAGGTGTGTATGTGCGTGCACACACACATATACACACACACACCTCTTTTTATGTAATCAGAAGGGAGGAGAATCTGCATACAGTGCTGACCTTTAGCTCATGGAGAAACTGAGTCCTAGCATTTAGTGGATGTATGTAGTATGCCAGGTACTGCCTGAGCACTTTCGTGCTTCATTTCTCTGCTCTCCAACCACACATGAGTGGGTATATCATTCCTATTGCACACACAAAGAAACTGAGGTTTGGAGAGATTAAGTGACTTGCTCAATGTCACAAAGCTCACAAGGACTATCCTGAGGCTTACATTCTGGTTTTCAGGCTCTAATTCAGTAGTCTTTCTGTCTTACAGCCATAACATCTCTCTCACCTGCTCACACAAAATGTGTACAGACACAGAGCTACACACGATGAGGAAAGCAGACCTATGGTGCACTGGTCGGGTACTTGTGAATATCAACAAGCAATTGTGGGTGTCCACTCTTCCCCGACACCATGATGGGCTCTATGGAAACAGAGCCAAGCACTATTTAAGTGCCTTGATTCTGGGCCCCTCTGCACCTGGTACACAGCCTTGTCATGGCCCATCTCGCCCCCAGCATGTTGTCTGTTTAAACATCTGTCTCATATGTGAGCTCCTTTAAGAGCCCATGACGGGGAGAAAGAATAAGTATTATTTTGGTCATCATTCATTCACTCAACAGATACTTGCTGAATGCTTTCTATGTGCCAGACAGTGGGAACTCAATAGCATGCTGGCATGGAGAGTACATGCTAGTGGTGAAATGGATATTCATCAAACAGTCAAACAAGCAGATGGGTGCTGTGGAAAATCACCGAGGGTTACAGGACATGCAACGACAAGAAGAGGGCCTGATCTGAAGAGTTGAGGCAGACGTCCCTGAAGAAGTGACATCAGAGCTGAATTCAGAAGGACTAGACAAGGGCAGTGGGGAGTAGGGAGCAGTCCAAGAGGAGAGAACTACATCATGTGTATGAAAACACACAAAAAAGCGGAGCCCCTTGGTATTCACCCAAAGGAGTTCAAAACTTATGTCTACACAAAAACCCACATACGGATATTTACGGCAACTTTATTTGTAATTGCTAAAACTTGGAAGCCACCAAGATGTCCTTCAGTAGGTGAATGGATAAACCATGAATATTATTCATTGTTAAAAAGAAATAAGCTATCAAGGCATGAAAAGACCTGGAGGGTCTTTAAATGCATATTACTGAGTGAAAGAAGCCAATCTGAACAAACTACATACTGCTTGATTTCAACTATATGGCATTCTGGAAAAGGCAAAACTATGGAGACAATAAAAAGATCAGTGGTTGGGCAGGGATAAACAGGGGAGCACAGGGGATTTTTAGGGCCGTGAAGCTATTCTGTGTAATATGGTAATGGTGAACGCCTGTCATTATGCATTTGTCCAAACCCACAGAACGTACATCAAGAGTGAACCCGGCCGGGCGCAGTGGCTCACGCCTGTAATCCCTGCACTTTGGGAGGCTGAGGTGGGTGGATCACGAGGTCAGGAGATCGAGACCATCCTGGCTAACACAGTGAAACCCCATCTCTACTAAAAATACAAAAAATTAGCCAGGCGTGGTGGTGGGCGCCTGTAGTCCCAGCTACTCGGGAGGCTGAGGCAGGAGAATGGTGTGAACCCAGGAGGCGGAGCTTGCAGTGAGCCGAGATCACGCCACTGCACTCCAGCCTGGGCGACAGAGCCAGACTCTGTCTCAAAAGAAAAAAAAAAAAAAGAGAGAACCCTGATGTAAACTGTGGATGTTGGGTGATAAGAAAGCATTGATGCAGGTTCATTGATTATACCACTGTGGTCGGGGATGTTGATAATCGGGGAGGCTGTGCACGTGTGTAAGCAGGGGGTGTATGGGAGATCTCTGTATCTTCTCAATTTTTCTGTGAACCTAAAACTGCTTTTAAAAAAAAAAAAAGTCTTTAAAAGAAAAGAAAAGGTACAGAAGCTAGAGACCAGAGAACAAGGAGACCAAAGTAAGAGGTAAGAGTGGTGATGTGCGTGGGAGTCAAACCATGCGGGACCTTAAGAGTGATGTTAAAGATTTTGGTCTTTCATGTACAGACATGTTTATTGCAGCACTATTCACAATAGTAAAGACTTGAAACCAACCCATATGCCCATCAATGATAGACTGGATAAAGAAAATGTGGCACATATACACCACGGAATACTATGCAGCCATAAAAAGGATGAGTTCATGTCCTTTGCAGGGACATGGATGAAGCTGGAAACCATCATTCTCAGCAAAGTATCACAGGAACAGAAAACCAAACACTGCATGTTCTCACTCACAAGTGGGAGTTGAACAATGAGAACACATGGACACAGGGAGGGGAACATCACACACTGGGGCCTGTCAGGGGATGGGGGGCTACAGGAGGGAAAGCATTAGGAGAAATACCTAATGTAGATGACAGGTTGATGGGTGCAGCAAACCACCACGGCATGTGTATACCTATGTAACAAACCTGCACGTGCTGTACATGTATCCCAGAACTTAAAGTATAATAATAATAATAATAATAATAATAATAATAAAGATTTTGGACTTTATCCTAGCTAATGCAAAGCCACTGGGGGTCCCAAGCAAAGGGGTGATACAAGATTTCAATTATGAAAATCTGGCTGCAGGGTATGGAAGGAACTGGGAGGAAGTCAAAGTTGGTACAGGGAGATAATCAGTAGGCCAGGGTAGTCACCAAAGAGCTGCGTATGGTGGCCTACAGCAGGTAATGGCAGAGGGCAGGAGAAGTAAATGGATCCAGGAGATATTTTGGGTGGATATGGCAGAGAGGAGGAAGGGGTGTGGAGGAAGACCTGTAGGTCTCTGGATTGCAGAAATGCATGGATGGTGGGGCCATCCCTAAAGAAAATGCAGGATCATGGAGCAGAACTAAATGGAAGGTGCTGCAGTCACATCTGACAGGCCTCATCCCTGGGCTAATCCCAGCCTTGTGTTGCTGTCTTATTATAAAAACGAGAAAAAAAAAAAATGTCGAGCTGATATTTTCAGTAATAAGTGGGCAAGTACTTCAACATTTAATTTATATGTCACTAGTTTCAAAGCTCATTTTAAAACCTTCCTATAATCTTACCAGGTTTACGTACACTGACATTATAACACCCAAATTATTTCTGATCTAAAAATAATTACCCCGTATGTTGCTTTGCCTGAAAAAGTGTTGAGAGAAATTATTGGCAAGGAATATTTCTTCATTGCCAAAGAACGGTGAGCCAATTACCAGTTATGCCTTAACTCATTTCATCCATTCTTAAGGAAACCTATCAGAGGAGAGCCACATTTCCAGAACACATTTAGGAGTGAGGGTGTCCCCACAGGAGGGCAGAGCACTGTGACATGATTATGGAAACAAAACACATGGGGAAGTCCAGACAAGAAGCGGTCAGCAGCAGGGAGGTTTGTTAACAGGCAGCTGGGTAGGGGTGCTGGCAGGAGCAAAGCTGGCCCTAGATGCTGGATCAGAGTTTGCAAACGGGTGGCTCTTAGGCCATATTCAACCTTGATGTATGTTTTACTTGACTCATAAAGTGCTACTTTTAAAAAACTGAGCTAACATTTAAAAAATCCAAATTTTCAGCTTCTCTTGAAAACTCAGTAGATCTGGTCAAACAGGGCCACGTTTCCCTGTGGTAACAACCAATTGGAACTGAGCAGCTTTTGCCCCTGCAGAGGGCGAGGGCTCTCCCACCTACAACGTTTCCATGATGCCCCATCTTTAGGGCTTTACCCAACTTCAAGTGTCAGCTGACATTTATCATTGCAGTTGCAAAGTGTTGTTTTTCTTATGGTAAAGAAATATTTCTCTGTACCTATGTCTCTATTAAAAGTGAAAAACAAAATATAAACCAAGAAGACTGTATGTTTCCAAGAAAAATGGAGAGTATATTTCTTTACAGAATTAAAAACCCTTCCAGCAGGCATAACACACAGTGTGCCCAGGTCCGTTTCCCTTACGCCTGTTCTCTTCATTCATTTACATTATCTGGCCAGCCCCTGTGGAACCCTGACCAGGGACTCAGATGTAAGGAAGGGACCCTGTTTGGGGAAAAGAATATGAAAAACACACGGCCACAAAAAAAGATCAACATTCAGTTATTAGAACCAGGATCCAGGGTGAGGGCCAGCTCGAGTGACTCAATGATAGTGATTCTGACGATAGTGAAATGATGTGGTTTGACTGTGTCCCCACCCAAAATCTCGCCTTGAATTATAATCATCAAAATCTTCATATGGCAAGGGTGGGACCAGGTGGAGGTAACTGGATCATGGGAGCAGTTTCCCCCATGCTGTTGTCATGACGGTGAGTGACTCTCACGAGATCTGATGACTTTTTAAGTGTTTAGCATTTCCCCTGCTTGCTCTCTCTCTGTCCTGCCCCCTGTGAAGAAGATGCCTACTTCTCCTTTGTCTTCCGCCATGACTGTAAGTTTCCCGAGGCCTTCCCAGCAATGCGAAACTGTGAGTCAACAACATTGCTTTCCTTTATAAATCACCCAGTCTCGGGTATTTCTTCATAGCAGTGTGAGAATGGACTAATACAGTGACCAAGAGCCTTTATTAAGCACTGACTGTGTGCTAAGCAGCATGCTAAGTACTTTACATAAATTCCTTTTAGCTCATTTTACAGACAAGAAACTTGAGGTTCAGAGAGGATAAGTCATCCACCCATAGTCAAGTTATTAATAAACAAGGAAGTTGGGATCCAAACACCAAAACTCAAGGTCTACCACCATGGACGATTTCCCCTGGAGATGCACACCCATATCACCAACGGAGGCATTTAGAAATACACAAGCCTGGGCCCCACCTCCAGAAGATTCTGACTGGGGTAGAGTCTGGGCATCCCTATTTCTTTATAAAGCTCCCCAGGTGCTCCATGGGTTCAGCCTCAGTGGAGAGCCACTGCGTTGAATGAATGAATGAATGAATGCTGGTGTGACCTGGCTAACTCAAGTAACCGACTAGCTTTTCCCACTAGATGAGGTCACCTGGACATGCCCTACGGCAGTCTCCACATGCAGACAAGTGCCTGCGCCCATCCACCACTCTGTCAAACCTCCAGAGGCGGAACCAGCCTCTCTCACACAAAGACCAGTCCTTATTCAATGTGGCATCTTAAAAACGGGTTCTTTTGAGGAACCACTGCCAGTATCCTTCAGGAGTAGGTTTCCTCCCTAGGGCAGTGTGTGCAGAGAACTTTGTTCAAGTAACGCAGGAAGAAAAAAAGACCTGGCTTGGGGGCAACGTGTGACCTCATGAATGTCCCATGGTAACAGTTGTGGCTCATAGGGATCACAAGCCACATTAGTACTAGTCGTGAGACCCCCCAACTCACCCAGAAGACCCTTATCTGGAAGCAGCGAGAAACAGAAATGAAATAGACAAGAGCTCTGGGCAGCATAAGAGATGTCATGCTCTGAAATTTAAGACTTTCCTTCATAAGAACTTTTCTTCCATGTACTCAAAGCCAATTTATTCTCACTCTGGGCAAAATACTCCAAGTCTGACCACGTGAAATATTCAGTTTCTAAAGCTGCAATGGTGGTATTTTCTCAGCCAAGAAAAACTAGTATACGTCCTGAGGCACTGGGTTGTTTTAGATGTTATGGGCCATGAAACAGATCCTGTATATATTCTTGCTTTTTCCACTAGGAAGCTCAGGGCCAAATTTCTTATTCACTTTTGGCAATAATGCAAGACCTTTTGCATATATTTCTCTATACTCACTTCATTCCTGTCTTCATTTTACAATTCTCCCTTGAGCAGATTTTATAATTTTCTAGCTGAGCTATTTATTTTAAAGCACTGCACTGGAAATGTTTATACATCTTTTTTGTTTTACATTGTTAACATTGTTTTATTCACTGCAGAAAATCAGAAGATTACAGATCAGGGGTCAGCAAATGTTTTCTGTAAAGGTCCAGATAGTAAATATTTCAGTCTTTGAAGACCATATAGTCACCGTCCCATATTATTTCTTTTTTTTTTTTTCCCCTGAGACTTAGTCTTGCTCTATTGCCCAGGCTGGAGTGCAGTGGCATGATCTCAGCTCACTGCAATCTCTGCCTCCCGGGTTCAAGCAATTCTCCTGCCTCAGCCTCCCAAGTAGCTGGGATTACAGGCGCACATCACCATGCCCAGCTAACTTTTGTATTTTTAGTAGAGACAGCGTTTTACCATGTTGGCCAGGCTGGTCTTGAACTCCTGACCTCAAGTGATCCACCCACCTCGGTCTCCCAAAGTGTTGGGATTACAGGCATGAGCCACTGTACCCAGCCTAAACAACTCTTTTAAAAACATATGAACCATTTTTAACTTGCAGGCAAAAAAACAAAAAACAAAAAACAAAAAAAAAAAACGGTGCTGTAGTTTGCTGACCTGTGATACGGATTAGAAACTACATTAAACTCTTACTTGCCAGAAATAACCACTATTAAAATTATGGTACATATCCTTTAAGACATTTTATATGCATTTTTTAAATGAAATCTGCATTATATTATACACACTAATTTTTGGCCTTTTTCATCTAACAATAATTCCCTCATATTTTTCTGTGTGGAAATTGGATACAGAAAACACTGTATAAATATTGCACAGCTATGTCAATATTTATTCAACCAATTCTTTCTCCTCGAACATTTAGGATGTTTCCACTTTTCACTACAATGGATAATACTTCTACCATTACCTTAGGATAAAGTCATAGAAATGAATTTTCTAAATCAAAGAAGATACATGTTTTAAAGTTATTTGATAAATATTCTCAGATCACTCTCCAGAAAAGTTATATCAATTTACACAACACTTCCACCAGTACAAGAATATGTGTTTCCTTAATCTTCATCACTAATGAGAATTACCATTTTTTGCTTTTACCAACCTGAGAGTAAAAGGGTATCCTACTGCATTAATTTTAATTTGATTGATGGCTAGCACACATATTTGTGACTAAGTTACACATTTTTACCTGCATTTATTAGCCAATTGTATCTATTCTTTGGTGAGTTTCCTATGGAGTCTGAGTTAGTTTCCTACTGCTACTATAACAAATCACCACAAAGTTATCAGCTTAAAACAACACAAATGTACTATTTTATCGTTCTGGAAATCAGAAATCCAAAATGAGTCTTACAGGACTAAAGTCAAGGTTCTGGCACTGCTAGTTCCTTCTGGAGGCTCTGAGAGGAAGCTCCTTGCCTTTTTCAACTTCTAGAGGTCACCTGTATTTTTTGGCTCATGGCCCCTTTCTTTCATCACTCAAACTTCCTGGTTCCACGCCCACGTCTCCTACTACTCACTCTGACCTCCTGCCTCCTTCTTACAAGAACCCTTGTGATTGCCTGGGGCCTACCTGGATGATCCAGAATAATATCCCCATCTCAAGATTCTTTTTTTGTTTGAGATGGAGTCTCCCTCTGTTGCCCAGGCTGGAGTACAATGGCATGATCTCTGCTCACTGCAACCTCCTGGGTTCAAGCGATTCTCCTGCTTCAGCCTACTGAGTAGCTGGCACTACAGGCACGCGCCATTACACCCAGTTAATTCTTTTTGTGTTTTTAGTAGAGATGGGTTTTCACCATGTGGCCAG
Organism: Macaca mulatta; assembly: GCF_049350105.2. Classification (NCBI taxonomy): domain Eukaryota; kingdom Metazoa; phylum Chordata; class Mammalia; order Primates; family Cercopithecidae; genus Macaca; species Macaca mulatta. The sequence continues at coordinate 59,745,757 of NC_133420.1, read as the reverse complement.
GCTGGTCTCGAACTCCTGACCTCAAGTGATCAACCCACCTCCGCCTCCCATAGTGCTAGGATTACAAGAGTGAGCCACTGCACCCAGCCTCAAGATTCTTAACTCATTACATCTTCAAACTCCCTTTTGCCATGGAAGGTAACATTCACAGGATCCAGGAATGAGGATGTGGACATCTTGGGGCGAGGCATTATTAAGACTACGTTGTGGGCCCTTTGCACCTTGTTCCTTGAAGTGTTCATCTCTTTCTTGTTTTTCCTTTTGTGTATTGAGATGTGTTGACTTCCCCACCCCGAGATGGAGTCTCGCCCTGTCGCCCAGGCTGGAGTGCAGTGGCACAATCTTGGCTCACTGCAACCTCCACTTCCCAGGTTCAAGCGATACTCCTGCCTCACCCTCCTGAGCAGCTGGGATTACAGGCGCATACCACCATGCCCAGCTAATTTTTGTATTTTTAGTAGAGATAGGGTTTCACCATGTTGGCCAGGCTGGTCTTGAACTCCTGACCTCAGGTGATCCACCTGCCTCGGCCTCCCAAAGTGCTGGGATTACAGGCGTGAGCCACCGTGCCTGGCCCGTGATGACTATTTTAGTGGATGCTGCAGGCCACTGCCCAAATCATCCATTTTGGACCACAGCACTCATTTCCCCAGCTGCTAGGTGGCTCACAAGTGAGTCTCTCCAGAAATTGCCTTGGCCTGAAGGGAGCTGTTCTGGTCTAGGTTAGGCACCGTCCCTCAGAGCAGCCCGTATCCAGTGTGGGAATACAAAGGCCTGACCCCTTGCCTTGATTCAGGCAGCTCCAGAGCTCCCTGGAGAATTGGTCGAGGCTCCTATTGCAACCACATCACAGCTCAACTTCTCCCGCTTCAGTTCAACTTCTGCTTTACTTCAACTCTTCCCCCTTCCAGTCCTGCTTCCCTCATTCTCTTACAGGTGTTATTCCGAACACCACTTGCCAAAGAAGAGTTCCTACACACAAATCTTAGAATCTCAGTTTCCCAGGGAATCCAACCTAAGGAACTGGCTTCAGAAATCGTTTTCAGAGCAAAATCGAATATGAGATCTTGGAGCTGGCAGTGAGAACCCCACTGTTGGTGGTAGGTGGGGCACTCATAGCCTGTGGCATGCTGAAGCAGTGAAATTGTTCAAACTTTCACCATGGCCAGCTGGAATGGAAGATGGGTAAGGCACTATCACAGGCATTTGAGAGGTTTGAGTGAAGCGATGATCATAAGGAACTTGGAATCAGATGGCTGTTGCTGGGTACAATCAATGTGCTGGGGAAAGGTGAAGAGAGGCTGAGGATGATTAATCACCAATTTCAGAGGAGTGTGAAAATCGAACACATTTGTTAGTAGCATATAAAGAAACTCACATCTCATGTAGATGAAGGGCAGAAAAAGCTGAGGTCCCCAGGAGTTATTTAAAAGGGGAGCAGGGCTCCAGAGAAGGGTAAATTTCCAACCCTGACAAATCTGCTATGCAGAAATCAGGGCTCTAATTGGGGAATGGGACCATGAGACTTGGAATGGAGACACCAGGTCAGTGTATCTGAAAACCTTGCTCTCCAGACTCTCCTGAACCCCGGGCTCCAGTATTGACCCACTCCTCCCTAACACAGGCTAGGGCTGTCGCCTTGCTTAAAGATGATCCAAAGATGCTATTATACGTGCCCACCTCAGGATGTATCCCCCCATCTCTTCCTGACCACCAGACCAAAAACTAGAGTCAAATCACAACACGGCCAGACATGGAAGCCCAGACAAGGTAACACACACCAGAGCTGTGCGACCCAGACAGCATGTCCCACAGGAGCCAAGAGGTGATATGTGGGACTGAATTGTGAGAGTGGTGGCTCGTGGGGGGATGCAGCATCAGGCTGATTAAGGATGGGTTGATCATGATGAGAGGGTCCTTCCATGACACAGAATGTAATGCCCTGGCAAGTATCCTGAGAGAAGGAGTTAACATAATGGCTCTTACAAGCCTGGCCTACATTAAGTGAAGTAGAAATGCCAGAACTGTCATCAAGACGGTGGAGGGAGAAATCACAAAGCTCATAGAAGTAAGCTCAGTAGACAGGAAATTTAACCAAGGCCAGGAGACCATGTGGGGACAGGCAGGGGTGGGGTGGGGTGGAGTGGAGGGGACTGGAGGAAAGGCACAGCATCATGGAGATGTTCAGTGCTGGCTCTCCTCTGCAGACGGGGGATGATGGCGGAAAACGCTGTTACAGAACTGGTCTCTGACAGCAATGGGCATGATAGAATCCCAAATACTAACAGGCCAGACAGCAGCACTTCACTGTCAAAAGCAAGGTGGGTGCAACTGTCATAATTAGCGGCAAGGTCAGAATAGCAGTCAGGAGCCTGGTCCACAGAGATCTAGGAAGATGGTTAACAGAATGGTGTTCCTGGGGAAAGATAGATGGGCAGCCAACAAAAGTATTCCTTCATTTATGCAACCAAAAACTGAAAAATCAAACATGAATGATCAGGAGGCTGAAAGCAGATGCCCTACTAAAAAAAAAAAAAAAAAAAAAAATCTTTCCCTTACCAGTTTATGGACCTGAGACATTTTGCAGACCTGAAAGCCTCCATCTGAAGGAAAGCCTAGGTTCCCATGAGGAAAGACCCTGTAACATCACAACAAACATATATAATAATGACTCCCTCTGTCTTTCTCCAGAGGGACCTCCCAAACTTATACAAGTAACCATAAACTAGAGAAAGAGAAATACCCAGACATTTTGAGGATTGTTAAATACACGGTCTGAGTCGATACTACCACTCAGGGACACAAACATGGCCACCTTGTTAGAACAGAATTATACTAGGGACAGCTAAGAAAAGGCATCTTGGCCCAGGTCCAGATCATAATGAGTCTACTAGGTCCACAGACCCACGCAGTGGTATGTCCCTCTTGTCAAACGTGTGATTGGAAAGGCCGTGTCTGGGCGTTGACAGGACCCCCACACTGGTTCTCTTGTCTACAGAGTAAGAACCATCAGAGTTGAGCAAGGCTGAGCAGAAGCTTCTGAAACTGTTTCTCCCACTTTCCTAGCCAAGATATTATGTCAAAAACAGTATGGCGTCCTGCTGGGGGTGGGAGGAGAATGGCAGAAAGACCTAAGAATAAACAGCTAGTGATCCCCATTGTATTCCCATTTAATTCACCAGTCTAGCCTCTTCAAAAACCAGATGGATCCTGGTGGATGACAGTGGACCACTGCAAAGTCAACCAAGTAACACCTCAATTACACTGCTATCCCAGAGCACTAGCTTTGCTAGATCAGATTAACGCAGCCTCAGGTACATGATATGTGGCCACCAAGTTGGCAAGTCCATTATTTTTCATCCTGTGAGGAAGAAAAATCAGAAGCTGTTTGCATTCACATAGAACAAATGGCAGGATACATTTGTGGTTTTTGTTCAGTGCTATGTTAATCCTCCTACTCTCAGTTACAGTCTGAAGGGCCCTGGACTCTCTGGACATTATGCAGGACACCACATTGGTCTTTTATCTCAAAAGACCAATCTCGTTCATTGGGCCAGCTGAGCAAGAGGGGAAGTATGCTGGACACCGAATCAGACACATGTACCCAGAGGGAACCAGACAAACCCTCCCAAGATTCAGGGGCCTACCGCATCAGGGAAGTATTCAGGGATCCAGCAGTCTGAGATATTCTCTCCAAAGGAAAGAACTAATTATTGGGCCAGGTGCAGTGGCTCAAGCTTGTAGTCCCAGCACTTTGGGAGGCTGAGGTGGGAGGATCGCTTGAGCCCAGGAGTTTGAGACCAGACTGGGAAACATAGTAAGACCCCCATCTCTACAAAATAAAATTTTTAAAAATTAGCCAGGCATGGTGGCCTGTGCCTGTAGTCCCAGCTACTCAGGAGGCTTAGGTGGGTGGACCACTTAAGCTTTGGAGTTCAAGACCAGACTAGGCAACAGAATGAGACTCCATTTCTACATAAAATTTTTAAAAATTAGCCCAGTGTGGTGGCATGCACCTGTTGTATTAGCTACTCAGGAGGCTAAGATAGGAGGATCACTTCAGCCTGGGAGGTCCAGGCTACAGCGAACCACGATCACTCCACGGCACTTCAGCCTGGTTGACAGAGTGAGCCTCTCCCTCTCTCTCTCTCTCTCTCTCTCTCTCGCTTGCTTAAAAAAAAAAAAAAAAAAAAAGAACTAACTATTGCATCTTGCACCTCCCAACACTAAGAAGACCTCTTCAGGTTCCCGAAGCAGCATATTTCATACTTGGGAATACTGTTCTTACCCATTTACTGATTGACACAGAAAGCTGCCAGCTTTGTGTAGATCCCAGGGCAGAAAAGGTCTTTGCAGCAGGTCCATGCTGCAGCACAAGCAGCCCTAACAATTCAGCCATATGACCCAGCAGACCCTATAGTACTAGAGGAATCTGGTGGGAAAAAAACACCATGTGGAGTTTGTGTCAAGCCTGAATAGGACAATCACAACAGAGACCCTAGGGTTCTGGAGCAAGGCCATGCCATCTGCAGCAGAGAACTAGATGCCGCTCGAAAGGCAGCACTTAATGTGCTTCTGAGTCCTGAAGGAGACGAAGTGTGGACTCCCACTCACCAGGGCGGATCTAACTTCTCACACTGCTGAACATCCAACCTGCCAGCACAGAGCTGAGTTCCCATATGACACCAACCCTCGAGGGATGCAACCAGCCACTTGGAGACAAGTTGATTACATTTGAACATCTTCAACCCCAGAAAGGAAGTGTTTTATCTTGACTGTTATCTACACCTGTTCTGGTATGGTTTACCTGTCCTGCCCAAAGAGCCTTAGCCAGCACCACTGTCTGGGGTTTACAGTGTTTGATCCACTGACGCAGATCCTACGTAACATCACCTGAAACCAAGGAACCTGCATGACAGCAAAGGAAGGGTAGCAGTGGCCACATGACTATGGGGCCTCTCACAGACCACATCACTCAGAAGCTACCCGCCTAATGGAGCAATGGAATGGCCTTCTGAAGGCTCAGGCAAGGGGGCCAGCCTGGAGGTGATCCCCAGCAGAACAGGGTACCATGTTCCAGGAAGCAACCTAACGAACCCAAAGGAACAATCTGAATGAACAATCATTACATGGTGCTGTGGTCCAACAGGTAGAACACATGGGTCTGGGAACCAAAGGCTAGAGGTCGGAATGGCTCCACTCAGGATCACTCCCAGTGACCTACTTGGAGAATTCATGCTTCTCATCCTTGCAACTTTAGGTTCTGGTAGGTCTAGAGACATATTGCCCCAAAAGAACTTACTGTCACCATGGAACTATTTTGTGCCTGCACTGTCCAATGCACAAATTGCCTGTGGGTACTGAGCACGTGAAATGTGGTTAGTATGAGTGGATAACTGAATTTTTATTTGTTTTTTCATAGATGGGGATCTTGCTATGCTGCCCAGACTGGTCTTGAACTTCTGACCTCAAGTGATCCTCTGGCCTCAGCCTCCCAAGTAGCTGGGATTACAGGCATGAGTCACTGTGTCTGGTTTATTTTATTTAAATTTAAGTAGTTATTCATGGCTAGTAGCTACTGTATTGGACAGCACAGGTCTAGAGGGCCTGACCTCCACAGGGGGAATTCCATGTGAGACAATGGCAAGAGTACCATTAATCTTTCAGCTACAGAGACCACCTGGTTACTTCAGGTCCCTGTGCCAAGAACCCAGCAGACCAAAAGAGAAGCCACTGCCCTGGTAGGGGTAACTGATCCTGGTCATCAAGAGGGGCAGGGCTGCTCTTAGGTGATGGGGGCCTGAAAGAGTGCATTTGAGGCCCAGGTGATCCACTGGGATAGTGCTCTGTGGTCCTTCGCCCAGTTTTGAAAAATAAATAGTGCAGCAGTCATGGTCTGACAAGAACACAGGACCAGGGGCTCAGGGTCCTCAGGAATGAGGGTCTGGCTCAGCCCACCCAGTAAGCCGCTTAGATCAGCAGAGATGCTGGGGAATATAGAACAGAGAGCAAAGGAGAGAGATGATGGGCCTCAGCTGTTTCCCAAGGCCCACTGTAGCGGTGGGGGCTGTGGCTTGTCCCTCTGACTTCCTCTTGTAAGCTGCCTAGGAAAACAAGCCACAGAATTCTGGAGATGACATGCCAGAGGGGTGAACTTACTAAACAGAGAAAGTGGATGCCAGCAGCAGGAGCACTGGGTGGGGTGGGCCTGCCATCCACTGCCCAGGTCCTCCCTTCCCCTTCAGGAGCCGGGCACCGCTCCCCCAGCTGCAGGGAGTGCTGGCTGCTGACCAGAAGACACCCTCAGCCAAGTGAGCTGCGTTACCCACATTTACTCCCCTTCCCAGGGGCAGCCCACATCCAGCAACTATTTGACATACAGGTAGAAAGACCCAACACTCTTGCCTTGATTCAGGACAAATCTGAAGGGCTCTCCCAGCTTTACGGCTCCCCGCAGCATCAGCTAAGGCCTCTGCTGCAACTGTGTGCTGTGTGGCAGTTCAATCTCTCTGTGCCCAATCCTGCTTCCCTCTTTCCCTTATAGGCACTGTTCTGGAGAATAGCTCTGCAACATAAAGCTCCTGCACGCACATCTGTTTGGAGCCAGTTTCCCGAGAAATCTGACCTATGTTGTAAATATCTGCTTGGTTCTTGTTTATAGATACAGTGGATACTGTGGGGCTCCACGTCAATCCCTTTTGCTGGGGCTATATGCCTGTCCCCCCAGCTGCTAGGACTATTGGCTGCTGACAGTGAACAACTGAGTCCTTTACTGGAATTTGCCCTCAGTGTCATGGAGCTGCCTCATCCCAGGGGGCAGCCCAGGGCCAGTGACTGGCTGATGCAGGAAAACAAAGGCCCAGTCCCACCGCCTCCATTTGGGACCACCCTGAAGGGCCATTATAGCTCCAGGGCTCTCCCTGGGATCAGCAGCCGCGTCTGTTGAAACCACAGTGGTGGTCCGTCTCTGCCTCTGCCCCTCCCTCCTACCATCCTGTTTTGGCCACAGTCGACTTTCCCATGCACTCCCCAATAAACCTTTTGCAGGCAATTCTCCATCTCAGAGTCTTTTTCCTGGGATCCCAACTTCACAGTGGCTTTGATTTTCAGACACTTTTAAATTTTGTATTCAAATGGACCAGTCTTTGTTGTTGTGGTTGCTGCCCCTTGGTATCAGGCTTAGCAAGTCCTACAGCATCCCCTGGTTATATCAGTAGCCACTTCTACTATTTTATGGTTTCCTTCACACTGAAATATTAAAGCTGGAAATGATTTTGCTGTAAAAATTGGAGGTTGGGGAGTAGAAAGCTAAGATTTTAACTTTTTTAATTCCTTTTTTATTGTGGTAAAATACACATAACATAAAATTGACCGTTTTAGCCATTTTGAAATGTACAGTTCAGCAGCTAGTAGTTACTCATGGCTAGTAGCTACTGTATTGGACAGCACAGGTCTAGAGGGCCTGAGCTCCACAGGGGGAAGGCTTTCCATGTGAGACAACGGTAAGAGTACCATTAATCTTTCAGCTACAGAGACCACCTGGTTACTTCAGGCCCCTTGTGCCAAGAACCCAGCAGACCAGAAGAGGAGCCACCGCCGTGGTGGCTCCATCCATCTCTACAACTTTTTCATCACCCCCAACTAAGGCTCTATACCCATTAAACACTGACTCTCAACTCCCCCTCCCTCTCTGCAGCCCCTAACAACCACCATTCTATTTTCTAAGAATTTGTCTTCTCCAGGAACTGCATATAATCAGAATTATACAATATTTGTCTTTTTCTGTCTTCTGTATTACACTTAGCAGTATGTCCTCAAGGCTCATCCATATTGTAGCATATGTCCGAATTTCCTTCCTCTTTCAGGGTAAATTATATTCCTCTGTGTGTGTGTGTATGTGTGTGTGTGTGTGTGTGTGTGTGTGTGTACACCAAATTTTGTTTATCCTTTCATCTGTCAATGAACACGTAGGTTGATTCCCCTATCAGCTACTGTGAATAATGCTGCTATGAACATTGGTGTACAGATATCTGAGTCCTTGCTTTGAATTATTTTGAGTGCCCTTCCAGAAGTGGAATTACTGGATTATATGGTCATTCTATGTTTCATTTTTTGAGGAACTGCCATATTGTTTTCCACGGTGGCTGTACCATTTTACCACCAGCAATGCAGAAAGGTCCATTTTCTTCATATCCTCACCAATACTTGTCATTTTGTTTGCTTCTGTGGTGTTTGTTTGTTTGTTTGTTTTTTAATAAAAGCCATCCTAATGGGTCTAAAGTGGTGACTCGTGGTTTTGATTTGTATTTCCCTAAAGGTTGGTGACCTTGGCCATCTTTGCATGTGCTTAATGGCCGTTCGTTCATCTTCTTTGAAGAAATGTCTATGCAAGTCCTTTGCTCACTGTAATTGGGTTGTTTTAACATTTAAACTTTTTAAATGTAACCAGTCATCCTCAATACCTTTCGTTGATAAATTCAGTTTTTCTCAATCATTTCACATTCTAATTTATTATATATTAAATTATTGTATTTATTCAGGCACGCTTTTAGAGTTTCTATTCTGTTCCACTGACTGGCTATCTCTTTTTGGTTTTAGAGCACAATGTTTTAATTAACATAGCTTTATAAGTCATCCTATTAGCTGTTGTTTTGTTTTGCTTTATGTTGCTTCAAATCATTTTAGGAAAACCGCAGAACGTTAATTCCGTAAGTCTTAAGACCTAGGATGCTACCAATTCATCATTCCACAAATACATGTAGAGGACGATTGCTGGGATTGAGGATGCAGAACAGACTGGGGACAGGGGCTGGGAGCTGGCACAGTCAATGGGGCACATATGTGTAGGAAACCAGAAGCGCACATCATGAAGAATCTAGTTCAAGGAGTCAAGAAAGGCCTCCTTGAGGAGGTAATATTTGAGCTGGAATCTTAACAAGGTAGAACCAAGAGAACTCAACCAGGAGAACGAAGCAAGCAACCAGGGCGGGAATGGGAGGATGCAGCCAGGCAAAGGGCAGGATGCCAGCAAGCTACCTGTGCAGTCTCCAGCTGAGATGGGACTAGGGGAGGATGAGGGCCAGACAAAAGGGCCAGTCGAAGGACTGTGGACTTTCTGCTAGGAACAGTAGGCCATGGAAAGCTTTTAAAAAATGAACAGGTTTATTGAGATATAATTCACATATACAAATTACCCCTTCAAAGTGTACAATTCAATGTTTTCTAATATATTCACACATATGCACAACCATCAATCACCGTAGTCAATTTTAGAACATTTTCATCACCTCAAAAAAAAAAAAAAAAACAAACCCAAATACCATGTAACATCCATTACAATGGCTACTACCAAAAAAGTCCAGAAAATAACAAGTGTTGATGAGGACATAGAGAAATTGGAACCCTTGGGCACTGTTGGTGGGAATGTAAAATGATACAGATGCTATGGAAAACAACACGGTGGTTCCCCTGTGCCAAAAAAACTTATCACATGGTTCAGCAATTCTACTTCTGCGTATATACCCACGAGAATGGAAAGCAAGATCCCAAACAGAAATTTGTGTTCGTGTTCATAGCAGCATTATTCAGAGTAGATGAAATGTGGAAGCAGCCCACATGTCTGTCAACAGATGAGTGAATAGCAAAATGGAGTGTATACATACAAGAGAATATTATTCAGCTTAAAAAGGAAAGAAATTCTGACATATGCTACAACATGGATGAAACTTGAGGACATTGTATCAAGTGAAAGAAGCCAGTCACAAAAAGACAAATGGTGTATGATTCTATTCATCTGGGGTACCTGGAGTAGTCAATATTATAGAGACAGAAAGTAGAATGGTAGTTTCCAAGGCTATAGGGTGGGAAGAATGGTGAGTTATGGTGTAATGGATACAGAGTTTCAGTTTTACAAGATGGAAAGAGTTATGGAGATGGGCGATGGTGATGACTGTACAACATTATGAATGTAGTTAATACCACTGAACTGTACATACACTTAAAATGGCTAAGTAGGTAAGTTTGATGTTATGTATATTTTACCATGATTTGAAAAATGGAAAATGCAACCTCCATATGCCCAGACCTATCTTTTAAAACACACCAGTAAACAGACATCATCTTGCTTCCATTAAAAAGAAAAACAGAGGCCGGGCGCAGTGGCTCACGCCTGTAATCCCAGCACTTTGGGAGGCCGAGGCGGGTGGATCACCTGAGGTCAGGAGTTCGAGACCAGCCTGACTAACATGGAGAAACCTCGTCTCTACTAAAAATACAAAATTAGCTGGGCGTGGTGGCGCATGCCTATAATCCCAGCTACTAGGGAGGCTGAGGCAGGAGAACTGTTTGAGCCTGGGAGGCGGAGGTTGTGGTGAGCCGAGATCGTGCCATTGCACTCCAGCCTAGGCAACAAGAGTGAAACTCTGCCTCAAAAAAAAAAAAAGAAAAAGAAAAACAGGAAAATAATCCATATCTTTAGCAACCACCCCCTACTTCCCGATCTCTGCCAAGCTCTAAGCAGCTACTAATCCACTTTCTGTCTATGTGTTTGCCTGTTCTGGACATTTCACATGAATGGAATCCCATAGGATCTTTTGGACTGGCTTCTTTCACTTATCTTAATGTTTTCAGGTCCATCCATGTTGTAGCATGCATCAGTACTCCATTCCTTTTTATGGGCAAGCAGTATTCTATTCTATAGATCTACCACATTTTGTTTGTCCATTTGTCAGCTGATGGACATTTAGGTTCTTTCCACCTTACTGGCTATTCTAAATAATGCTGCTATGAGCATGAATGTACAGCGTTTAGGTAGACACATGCTTTCATTTCTCCTGGGTACATACCTAGGAGTGGAACTGCTGGGTCATATGGTGACTCTATGTTTAATCATTTAAGTGACTGCCAGACTGTTTTCCGAAGACCATTTACATTCTCACGTGCAATGAACAATGGTTCCAGTCTCTCTACATCCTCGCCAGCACTTGTTATTATCTGACTTTGGATTTTAGCCATCTTAGTGGATGTGAAGTGATATGTCATTGTGGTTTTGATCTGCGTTTGCCTGATCAGGGAAGGCTTTTAAATGGGGGCCCGATACAATCAGACTTTTGAACAGTTCACTCTGGAGAAAGAATTTGAGGACAGCAAGAAGTCCATGAGGCTGTGGTTAAGAGGCCATCACTGTTGTCTCGAGAAGATGATGGTAGCTTGGACCGTGATGGAAGAGACTGCAAAAAGGAGAGAGGTGGGGAACTAGCAGATAAAACCTACGAGGTCTGGAGATCACTGGATGGGGGCATGAAGGAGGTATCAAAGGTTTCTTGTTTGTAGAACTGGGTGGATGATGGTGCTCTCACCAAGAGAACCCAGAAATACACTTTTTAATTGTGATGAAAAAATACATAATATAAAATTTACCATCTTAACCTTTTTAAAACGCACAGTTCAGTAGTGTTATGCATATTCGCAATGTTGTGCAACCAATTTCCAGAATTGTTTATCTTTGCAAAACTGAAACTTTACACCCATTTTAAAAACAACTCCCTATTTCCCCTCTCCCCCAGTCCCGGCGACCATCATTCCTCTTCCCGTCACTGTGAATGTGACTACTCAGGATATCTCATATAAGTGAAGTCAGACAGTATTTGTCTTTTTGTAACTGGTTCATTTCACTTAGCATGATATCCTCAAGGTTCATCCATGTTGTAGCATGTGTCAGAACTTCCTTTGCAAGTGAGAACACAGAAATATTTTTTACTGCCCAGCAAAAAGCATAGGTTTATTCAAACCACTTTCTTCTTCAATACTATACTCAAAGTTTGAATCTAAGCCTTCTTCAGATTCAGATTCTCAGGGTTCGTCTGAGTCAGTGCCTGTCTTGGCCAGATGGGCACAGCATTCTGCTGACACCCTGCTGTTTGTGACCCAAACTGCAAGACCTTGAACTCCTCAGCATCTTTCAAATGAACAGAATAATTCTCAGGCAAACCCAGGGACAAAGGAGATAAGGGCCTTTCATCTGAATTTCCTATTTGGTTATTTGCTGTTTCACTTTTCTTTAAATTATCTGCTGATGGGAACTAGACAGTTTATCTTGAAAGTCTGTCCAAAGCTTTTAATAATTTCAGGCACTTGATATTCCTTCATGACATAAAAGTTGGTCACATCTACCTCCCGTAACTCTGAAAATTTTATGATCTATTCTGGGAGATTTGGCAATTTCAACTGCCTTTAATCATCTTGGCTGGCACGTGACAGGAAATCTTCTACATTAACAATAATTTTATTACTTCGTTATAGTGTCATCTTTTAAAACACATAATAAGCAATCATTTAGGAATCCAAATGTAAGTTAAAATTCAAGTGATTGTAAGGTCTCCAATGAAACAAGTGACCATAGCAACCGAGGTGGGAAATAGATGAAACCCCATGTACACTGAGACGGTGACAATGTCCACAAGAACTTATTCCTTTGTCCTCTGGCAAGATACACCCTGGTTTCCGAAACGTTAAAATGTCCAGGGAAGATGTGCATCTTAGAATCAAGAAGACCTGGTGCATATAGAGAGGCAAAAGGAATATAAGGTTTATGCACAGCTGCAGAAAATGCCAGCCGGCACCAAGAGAATAAAATAGCAAAATAGATAACCACCCCATGCAGCACTTTTTATACCAAGAATCGTAGTGCATGCAGGGGAAAATGCTACATGTGCAGAGGACAACGAATGAGGACTGAGATGAAGATCTTGAGTCATCAATAAAAGATTGAATTAAAATCACCGTATCTTAGAAGGTGGAATGTTAACAGGACTTATCTCTGAGAGGACTAGATGAAGGAAGAAAATTATTACTTTATAAGTATTTTCTTGGCTTTTCTTCTACCATGAATATGTATGAGAAAACGTTTTCTAACTTGAAAAAAAAAAACAGCGAATAAAAAGATTTTAGAAAGATATACAGAAGGGCCAATATTCTAAAAGAAAACACTTTCGGTGTTTAAATGGGAAAACTTTAGGTCCCTGAAAAGAAGCACCCGAGTACAATTCATGACCCGAAGATCCTGAATAAACGAGGCATAACGGAACATGGAAAGCCTTGCATAATTGCCACTATCACTTTGGTTTTCCTATAAAGCACTGTTCAACACACAAGCCCTTGTCTGACCTACGCTCACTGCTAACACTTCAGCTGCTGCCTCTGAAGGTCACGAGGAGCCCTGTTGAGGAGGAGATAAATGATAATGGTTTTTTTAAGGGCAAAGCCTCGTTTGAAGCCCATCAGTCACTGCAAATCCTGTCCACACACCCCACATCAATCCTCTAGGGAAGGAGCAACGGTTTATAAACTTTGCTTAACAGTTAGACTCCCTCCTCCAGCCTGGCACAGTTCAGGCTGTGTGGTCATGTCTGTCTCCAGCATTAACTACAGAGGGAACGGGGGGGTTTTATAAACTTCCCTTGGCAGTTCTCTACCCCAGTGCCCAGGATGGTGCCTGGAACACAAAAGGAGCCTAAGATAGAGTAGCTAAATGGCATGGAAATCCAAGCTTCCACAGGATTCCCACGTCCAGATTCAGCAAAGTGGCTTGTTCTTACAAGTGACTTCACTAAATCCATCCACATAGCCCAGGAATCAACGTGGTGTCATCACCATTACTCTGAACAAACAGATCCCACCCAATCACAAAAGCCAGGAATGCCACGTGCACATCTGCGGGTGCCATAGATCCTTCACCTTGTCCTTTTTCACTTCTAAGTGCTGGCTCCTGGTCTAGGGGCCCTGAGTGCTGGGTGCCTGGGTGGGCAGTGAGGGTTGAGGGTGGGGGAAGAGGCAGAAATAGGTAAGAAAAAAATCCCCACTGCAGGACCTTTTGTGTTCCAGGCACCACAAGAGTCCAGGGCAACAGAGGGCAGGGCAGCACCTGGCATCTCACACACCTACAGTACAGGACTCAGGTGTGATGGATGAAAGAGGTGAGATGCCCACACGGGAGAGTCCATGACAGATGAGACAAGAAGAGGGGCTAAAGGTGGCCGCCCAGCATGGAGGGGTCAAACTGCCAGCCCTTAGCTGGGTCTCAGAGCTGAAGAGATGTCAGTGCTCCTACTGTGAACAGGACTCACGGAGGATAAGGGAGACCCTGAGACTGGAGGGTTTGAGGCCAGGGAAGAGGCTGTGCATGTGAGCCATCCACAGGGGCACTGTGGAGAGGACAGTGTGGAAGCTTCACTTCTCTCTACACCCTCTTCTCTTTCTGCCTCCCTAGGCTTCAGTGGCAGGAGTCCCAAGGACTAGTTTGGAAGGAATCCCCAAATCTGAGAGTGAAAGTTCAGCTGGCCAGGCTCTCCGTTCTCGCAAAACTGGAAACTGAAGTTCACAGGAAGGATGTGTCTTCCCCAGGCCTCTTAGAGGGTGTAGAGCAGGGGATGGAACCTGGGGACTCTGACTCAGAGGGAAGGGCCTTTTCTAGTTCCCACACCAGGTCAAACACATGGAGAGTGAACACAGATATGTTTTCACCTGCTATGAACTGGGAACCAGGTGGCAACTTCCCAGCAAGCATGGCAGGATGGCAATGGTGCTTTGGTCAGTGGCCAAAGCAGGAGCCGCCATGGCTGGAAGAGGCTTGAAAGAGGAGGAACCAGAGGAAGGAAGGCCAGGCGAACGGCTGTGGCAGGTGCACTAACCACAGTGACAAGGCCTGGGCCAGTTCCATGAGCAGTGAGGCTATGAAGAAAGGCTAGGAGTGAACACGATGAGATCTGGAAATGTGAAGGGAGTCAGCGGACACAGGGGAGGGCCAAGGAATAGGAGTGGTTAGAGATGAGGCCAAAGACCTCAGCTTGTGTGACCAGAATGAGGACAGTTCTGGAAAACTAGGAGAACAAGCCACATTTGCGGCCTCAGGTAATGGGCTCAGTTTTAGCTGTGTAGGGCTATGTGTCTATTCTGAAGGTGGGAGTGGGTGAGTGGAATCCAGGAAGGATGTGAAATTAACAGTAACAAGTGTGGACAGCTAATCTGCCTAGGGGCTTCCTCTTCATTTCCCTTGCCCCAGATTGAGAGTCTATGCACTTAAGGATCAGCACTGGATATCTGCCACCTTTTGCTTTCTATAAAGAGATATTGGTTGAACCAATGAAGTTCAGGGTGGTATGGAGGAAGGTAGGCAATACCCCACCAAATGTTGCTGTATTCAGCATTTACAGAGCATCTGTGTGGCAGGCATTAAGAAGACACTCCTTTGACATCCTTTCTTCCTTTCCTTCTTTTAGGAATAAAACCTCTTCTCACCTGTAATACCTGTAATAGGTAGAATAAAGCACATTCCCCCCTCCCATGTCCTAATGCCAGAAACCTGTGGATATGTTACCTTGCACGGCAAAAGGGACTCTGCATATGTGACTAATAATTTTGAGATGGGGAGATTATCCTAGACCCAGATAGGTTTGATGTAATCACAAGGGTTCTTATAAGCAGGAGGCTGGAAATCAGAGTGAATAGTAAGAGATGTGACAACAGAATCAAGAAGCTTGAGTGATGCAAGGAAGGGGCCATGTGCCAAGGAATGCAGGTGATCTCGAGAAGTTGAAAAAGGCAAGGAAATGAATTCTCCCCTCAGAGCCTCCAGAAGGAATCAGTCCTGATGAGCTTTTACCTTAGCAAGACTCATTTTGGACTCCCAACCTCCAGAACTATAACAAATTTGTGTTGTTTTAAGCCATAAGTTTGTGGTAAATTTTTATAGCAGCAACAGAAAACTAATATGCCACACCATTATCTAGCTAGACATTAACCAGCTTCCTTTGTAGCTAGGTATGACTATGTGACTAATTTCTGAAATGGGATGGAAAAGAAGTGACATGTACAACTTCTAAGCCATCTTCAGCTTTAGGACAAGTTGCTTGCTCTGGATTTCTGCAATTTTTTTTTCCCTCTTTTCCCCTTCTGGTGAGCTAAAACACAAATACGGCAGTGACCCTATTGCAACTACACCAATGAGGACAAATCCTACAGCATGATGAGACAACGAGAGTTAAGGAACTTAAATCCCTAAATGACCTTGTGGAGCAGAGATGTCTGGACCAGCCACACTGTTGACTGAGGGAGAAATAAGTGTTCAACTTATTGAAGCCACTACATTTTTGAGCCTCTTTGTCACAGCAGCTTACTTGTAACCCATACTGACAAGGAAGTCCCAATTTAGCTGGACAAACACACACAGAAACAGATCTTTACACTATTATAGGATGGATGCTTTGATACAGAGATGGGCAAGTGCCCTGGGAGCACAGAAGTCTCTTCTGATGCAAGTGAAAGAATTCCAGATTGGGACCTGGGACCTCAGATGGCCATCCACTCAAGCTATGCCCTCAGCCTCAACCTCCCCTGCCTTACAGGCCCATAAAACAACAGTGGTAGCACTAAAGATGAAATAATCTTTTCACATAGCCAAGAAGACTACTGCACTATTTGGAGCCCAACTGCACTACCGTTGCTCAAGTCTTACCATCTGCAGCAGTTATTTTCAGCTCAAGAAGATAGGTCTGGGCCACTTGTACGCCTCCAGACCCAGGCTCTTGACCAAAGGGAGGTGTCTGGCAAACTGCACACTGGCCAGCCCCTAGACAGCTGAAGGTTTGATCCAGACAGCAATCAGATCAAAAATGAAGAGCCCTGGTCACTGGCTTTTCACATATTAATAACTGGAGGTCACCTGAGACAGGTTTACAACATCTTATAGGCATTCAAGAAGTTTTGCTGATTTTTCAGAATTTTTTTCTGGTTTTCATGGTGGTTGTTGGCCATGTTTTCTCTCTTTAGATCTTGTTCATTTTCAGCCAATTGTGCTTACTCTGCCAAAAAAATTTTGAGAAATGAACCAAAAATACCTAAAAGCAGAGTTTGGAAAATGGCCCTTAGATAAGTCAAATCATGTCATTTCCCTGCTGAAAGTTCTCAAACGTCCCACGGCCAGAAAGCCCTATAGGATCATCCCTTCCCCCTCTCGAACTTGACCCTGCCCCACTCCACTACTCTGCTCCAGTCCTAGGGGCCTTCTTATTGTTCTCAAACTCCTCAAGTACACTGACCTCAGGGCCTGCAGTGGCTCTCCCTCCAGCCTCGACCTTCACAGGGCTCTCTCTCTCCTTCCATCCAATCTCTGCTCCAGCTCCATCTCAGAGAGGCCTTCTCTGGACACCAGTTTCAAACAGAAATCACCCACCCCTAAATCATTAGGGCCTGACTCTCCTTTGTTTTTGTTTTTTGTCCTAGTGCCATCACCACTTAATATGTTACCCACCTAGCTAGCTATCTAAGATGTATTTATTTTTACATTGTCTGTCTCCTTTATTAGCACGCAAGCTCTCTGGACAGAACTCTCGTTTTGTTTATTGATGTACCCTCCATCGTCCCCCACTGCCTACAACCTATAATAGATGGTTAATATTTGTTGAATAAATGACGAGTGCACCAGAATTACCAATACATGGAAATCCAGTAGTAGGGAGTACTGATTTTTCTTTTTGCCAACTCATTATTTTGGATCTAATTTTCACCTTGATCATATTGTTTTCAACCTGCTTTAGAACAACTTGTTTTCAGCCAAAACAACTAGTACCATCCTGGGGACACTTCCAACCACCGCCAGCTCTAACCACTGGCACTCTAACCACTTATTTACTTAGAAAGCAAGTCTAATGTCCCAAACAAATAGCATGCACTCCAACGCGGCCCCACCTTTCCTGCAAGGTGCTTTGCTGGAAAGCCTGCCCCTGCTGGCAGCTGACAGAATCACAAGGTTGGTAATACAGGAGCCCAGCAAGGCTGTAATTAGCACTTGACAAGCACTTTAGGGCCTGCAATTTAAATGTCTATGGCATTGTAATTCAGTTCCTCATTGAGGCAAACATGATACTAACCTCATCCAGAAAACGGGATGAAATGTCTCCTCACATTTATGGCCTCCTAATTAGGCCATAATTAGGTGAAGCTCCCCAGCCATCCCACCTCCAAATTTTCAGAGTGCTTTCTCTTTCACATCCTCCCAAAATTCATGCCAGTGACTGAGCCTGCACCCATGGGCTCCAATACATGTTGACTGAGTACCTACTGCAGGGAAGACTCATAATTTCATATGGTTATTTCTCTGTAAGGTTTCCGTATGGTTGGGAATGAATGGCTGTCTATGATGGTCTTAAGGACAGTTGTTGACTTCAAGGTGTTTATGGTCCACCTGCTTGCAGAAATAATTCTGAAATGCAAATCATTTGTATGGAATAGGCTGAAAAAGCATTTAATAAAATTCAGCCCTCATTTCCGATTTTGAACAAAACCCTCTTAGCAAATGGGAAAATACCAATTCTATTATTTTATTTATTTATTTATTTATTTTTGAGACAAAGTCTCGCTCTGTCGCCCAGGCTGGAGTGCAGTGGCACTGTCTCGGCTCACTGCAAGCTTTGCCTCCCGGGTTCACGCCATTCTCCTGCCTCAGCCTCCCGAGTAGCTGGGACTACAGGCGGCCGCCACCACGCCTGGTTAATTTTTTTTTTTGTATTTTTTAGTAGAGACGGGGTTTTACCATGTTAGCCAGGATGGTCTCAATCTCCTGACCTGGTGATCCACCCGCCTCAGCCTCCCAAAGTGCTGAGATTACAGGCGTGAGCCACCATGCCCAGCCTCTATTATTATTTTTAGAACTCAACAAAATGGTTCTTAAGTTCTAGCATAAGAATAAACAGGTGAGAACAGTTAAGACAATCCTTGCAAAGAGAAGGTTCATCATGGAGGAGACTTCCCTTATGAGATATTAAAGTATAATATAAAGGTAAGGTGATTTAAATACCAGGACACTGACCCAGAAAGCATCAGACATACCTACGGAATAGAATAGAAGTTCAGAAACAGATCAGCTATATATAATGTGTCATTTCAAGTAAGCAGAGAAATGAGTCATTCAACAAATGGTATTGGGGCACCGGATTAACCATTTGGAAAAATACGTATCATTAGAAGTTTACTTTATAAAAAATAGATTCTAAACATAGTAAAGAGTTAAATATTTAAAAATCAAACCATTAGTATAACCAAAAGGAGATCTAAGTGGGTTATTTATAAAGCCATGGAGTATTTGCAGGACTTTCTAAGCATGACACCAAAAGCAGAAACCACAAAGATATAAATCTAGCTATGTGAAAATGTTTAAAACCCCTACATTGGGCCAGATGTGGTGGTTTATGCCTGTAATCCCAGAATTTTGGGGGGCAGAGACAGGAGGATCACTTGACATTAGGAGTTCGAGACCACCCTCGCCAATATGGCGAAACCTCATCTCTACTAAAAATTAGCCAGGCGTGGTGCCACGCACCTGTAGTCCCAGCTACTCGGAAGGCTGAGGCAGGAGAATCACTTGAACCCAGGAGGTGGAGGCTGCAATGAGCCGACATGGCGCCACTGCACTCCAGCCTGGGCAAGACAGGGTAAGACTTCATCTCAGGAAAAAAAAAAAAAAAAAAAAAAAAAACCCAAAAACAAACAAACAAAAAACCCTATATTAAAAAATAATGTAAAATTGAAGGCAAGTGAAAAAACTGGAAAAAATATTTACCACACACATGATAGGAGATAGATTTTACCATCTTTTTTTTTTTTTTTTTTTTTTTTGAGAGGTTTGCTTTGTCACCCAGGTGAGACTGCAGTGGCGTGATCACAGCTCACTGCAACTTCTGCCTCCTGGGTTCAAGCAATTCTCATGCCTCAGCCTCCTGAGTGGCTGGGACTACACAGGCACCAGCCATCACGCCCAGCTAATTTTTGTATTTTTAGTAGAGACGGTTTCACCATGTTAAATAAGCCAGTCTCGAACTCCTGACCTCAGGTGATCCACCGCCTCGGCCTCTCAAAGTGCTGGGATAACAGACGTGAGCCACCACTGCACCTGGACTGATTTTACCATTCTTAATACATAAAGCAGTTTCACAAATCAGCAAGAAAGAGCTACTCATATTTTAAAAAATAAGCAAGAGATACAAGTCAATTCACTAAAAATGAAAGACCCATTAAACATTTAAATACATTCAACCTTTCTGAAAAACAAAGAAATGCAAAATGAAAGTTGATCAACTGCCCAGTTGACAGAGCTTTTGATTTTTTTTTTTTTTTTTTTTTTTAGAAATAATTCTCAGTCCTGTGCTCTAGGAAAGGGTCTATGCACCCACTGCTGTCCCAGGACAGTTCAGCAGGAAGTACAGTGTCGGATTTCAGTGCAAGTCCTGCAGTGGGCTCAGGGGGCTTCTTCCCGTCTATGCCATTGCCCAGCTCTGAGGTCTTGGGCAAGTTACTAAACCTCTCTCTTACCCACCCCCAACCCTGAGACGCAGTCTTGCTCTATGGCTCAGGCTAGAGTGCAGTGGCACAATCTCAGCTCACTGAAACATCCACCTCCCGAATTCAATCGATTCTCCTGTCTCAGCCTCCTAAGTAGCTGAGATTACAGGCATGCACCGCCAGGCCTGGCTAATTTTTGTATTTTTAGTAGAGACAGGGTTTTACCATGTTGGTCAGGCTGGTCTCGAACTCCTGACCTCAAAGATCCGCCCACCTCGGCCTCCCAAAGTGCGGGATTACAAGTGTGAGCCATTGCGCCCAGCCCAAGTTACTAAACCTCTCTAAGCCTCTGATGTTTTATCTTGAAAGAGGGATAATAACAGCTCCTACCTACGCTATGAAAATTAAACAAGATCATACATGTAAAAGCCCATACTAAGCTCTCTACAAATGGCCGAGATGACTACGTGTTAAAATACTTAAATTTTGCATCCCCTTTGGCCCAGCCAATCCTAGTTTCTAAGAAACTAATCAGGGCCGGGTGCGGTGGCTCTAGCCTGTAATCCCAGCACTTTGGGAGGCCGAGACGGGCGGATCATGAGGTCACGAGATCGAGACCATCCTGGCTAACACGGTGAAACCTCGTCTCTACTGAAAAACACAAAAAACTAGCCGGGCGAGGTGGCGGGCGCCTGTAACCCCAGCTAGAGGCTGAGGCAGGAGAATGGCGTAAACCCGGGAGGCGGAGCTTTCAGTGAGCTGAGATCCGGCCACTGCACTCCAGCCTGGGCGACAGAGGGAGACTCTGTCTCAAAAAAAAAAAAGAAAAGAAAAAAAAAAGAAACTAATCATGGAGATGCGCATCTATTTTGTTTTGGGGCTGTATGCGGCAGACTTGTTTAGAAGAGGGAAAAAAAAAAAAAAAAAACTAGGAACAACCTGCTGGTTCAACAACAGAAAATTATCCGAATAAATTATGGCCTAGTGGAATTTTGGGAAGCCACTTAAAAATATGAAGTAGAGACTCTGGCAGAGCCAGAAAACTCTTCAAGATATACAGTAAAAGTAAAAAAGAAGAATGCATTTTGCCACAGTAAAAAAAAAAAAAAAAAAAAATTGGTTGTGGGGGGTAGGCCTCAAGTAACAAGCAGCAGATGATCGGAAGTCTATTTTTTCTAAGTCTGATGAAATCACCATGGTATCAACAGTGATTGTGTTAGATAGTCAGGTTATGAGTGCTTTGAATTTTCCTCTCTTTATTTGCATTTTCCAAATTTTCTACAATAAACATAAATTACTTCTATAATAAGATAAAAACACTACTAGTTATCTTTTTTAAAATGCAAACTCTCCAAATACGAAAATAGGAGTTTATTGTTAGGATGATTTTTCAGAAGATGCAAATGTCCTTGTAAGTATGCATTTCCCTTCCCAGCTGGGAAAGGTCCAACCATCAGCGGTGATGGATTCCATTGGCATGATATTGGCTATAATCCAAAGTCCAACCAAAACTGCTCATGATACTCAACGATATCTATCAATTCCTTGGTACATTCTGGAAAGGGGGCTTGTGATTCCAAGATAATGTATCTATCCTAAAACATCAAAACCAAATATTGTGCGATACTCTACAGTAACGTTTCTCAAAAGCAGAGTGAAAGCAACATCTATGGTAGAGATAAACTTTGCCCCGTCCAAAGCTTCTCTTATTACAGATCTGTATTTCATCAGCGCAGTGGCCTCTGCTTGAATTCCCTGCCTCAATGATGGAATTCTGGGCTTTCCTCAAGGCCAGCTGCTGCATCACCACCTCCTCCCAAAACTGCCCTGATAAAAGGTAGAATGAAGGCATTGATGTGATGGTTAATATTGAGGGTCAACTTGATTGGATTAAAGGATGCAAAGTATTGTTCCTTGGTGTGTCTGTGGGGGTGTTGCCAAAGGAGATTAACATTTAAGTCAGTGAACTAGGATAGGCAGACCTACCCTCAATCTGGGTGGGCACCATCTAATCAGCCACCAGCACGTCTAGGATAAAAGCAGGCAGAGGAACATGGAAGGACTAGACTGGCTGAGTCTTCTGGCCTCCGTCTTTCTCTCGTGCTGGATGCTTCCTGCCCTAGAACATTGGACTCCACGTTTTTCAGCTTTTGGACTTTAGGACCTAGACCAGTGGTTTGCCAGGGGCTCTCAGGTCTTCAGCCACAGACTGAAAGCTGCACTGTCGGCTTCCCTCCTTTTGAGATTTGGGGACACGGACTGGCTTCCATGCTCCTCAGCTTGCAGATGGCCTGTTGTGGGACTTCACCTTGTGATCATGAAAGTCAACAGTCCTTAATAAACTCCCCTTCATATATACATTTATCCTATTAGTCCTGAACCCTCTAGAGTTCTCTAGAGAACTCTAATACACTTGTTGAATGAATAAGGGCATGAATGATGCTTCAAGCCCTCAGTGCACACCTTCTGATTTAAATTATGAATTATTTCTTTCAGGTGTCTATCTCCCCACTAGAGTATGAACTCCAAATGGGCAGGTCTTCTGTTTCTGCATTCTTGGATCTCTTCGTCCCATGACAAACCGTGTCTCCTTGATTATAGTTTTTGATTTATTTATTTTATTTTTAAAGACAGGATCTCACTCTGTTGCCCAGGCTGGAGTGCAATGGCACCATCATAGTTCACTGTACTCTCAAAGTCCCGATCTCAAGAGATCCTCCTAAATCAGCCTCCCAAGTAGCTGGGACTACAGCCACATACCATCATCCCCAGCTAATTTTTTTTTTTTTTTTAAGAGATGTGGTCTCACTCTGTTGCTCAGGCTGTTCTCAAACTCCTGGCCTCAAGCAATCCTCCCGCCTTGGCCTCACAAAGTATCGGGATTACAGGTGTGAGCCACTGCACCTAGCCTTGACTAAACTTTAGTCAGGCTCCTCTGATCCTCTTCCCAGCTAGGCCTTGACCTTTGGGCTTCCATGTCTTTGCATCATCCAATTTTACCAAGACCCGTGTGACGCTGTCTTAGGTAGAATCCTTCTACCTAAGATATCCCTTGATATCTGATCAAATCCCTCATCCCCCACCAGCTCCAGATGATGTCTGATCTCCCCAGCTGTCCTGCCTTCACCAAGAACCCTGTCTAGTTGGTTCAGCCAGAATCGTCCCTTACCCCTGACATTTCCTCATAATTTCCCATCCCCCCCAACCTGCTCTTGGGGTATGGCTCGCCACTGGTTCATGCTGTATTCGGAACTGAACCCAGTTCTATCTGCACTGGAGTCTCTTTTCCTCTATTGTAATAGTCCCTGGATAAAATCTGTTTTTTTGTTTTGTTTTGTTTTTGAGACAGAGTCTTACTCTGTCACCCAGGCTAGGGTGCAGTGGGGTGATCTTGGCTCACTGCAACCTCCACCTACCAGGTTCAAGCGATTCTCCTGCCTCAGCCTCTCCAGTAGCTGGGATTATAGGCATGCACCACCACACCCAGCTAATTATTGTATTTTTAGTAAAGATGGGGTTTCACCATGTTGACCAGGCTGGTCTCGAACTCCTGACCTCCAGTGGTCCACCCATCTCGGCCTCCCAAAGTGCTGGGATTACAGGCGTGAGCCACTGCACTGGGCCTTTTAAAATCTATTTTTACCTTTTTCACCTCTGTCTGGCTCTGATTTTCTTTAACAGCCATAAGCCCTGCCCCTTGTCCAGGGCTCCCAGCTCAGTCAGTGAAGGGTCCAGCATCCACACGGCTCTGGCTCCTTGCTTCCCCTCCATCACCCCCACAATCCATCAACCAAACACAAGGGTGTCCACGACAGCCCTCCGAGCTCTGCCTTTCCCCAGCCCTGTACCTCCAGCACAGCCCAGACCGCCCTCCCTCAGCAGAGTCAGTGCTTCTCAAACAAGACAAAGATCCTCTCTTGACATACATGTCTGACCTTCCCCCGCACTTTAACCTGGTTTCCTGCCCTGCCTAAACCCACAGACTTCCTTGTCCTCTTGGCCCTCTCCTGCTGAGGGCTGTCAAAGAAGGCCAGATCTAGACAGGAGTTAAAGCAGCGAAAACAAATTTTATTCAGGATGTTATTGCAACTGGGGGCAAGAGACCTCGGTCTAGACGCAGGTTCAGTTCCAAGCAGAATCAGGGCATGTGGGGATTTATAGCCAAGGGGCAGGGTGGGAGGTCACTGGATGGAACATTACTATGAGGAAATGTCAGGTGTAAGGGGGGATTCTGGCTGAATCAACTGGACAGGATTCTTGCTGAAGTCAGGCCAGGGAGATCAGACGTCACCTGGGGCTGGTGAAGGATGAGGAATTGGATCAGATATCAGGGGTGATCAGATATTGAGGGTGGGGAATTCTCGCTCCACTGACTTAGCAGGATTCTTGCTAAAATTGGGTGATGCAAAGATGGACACAGAAGCCCAAAGGTCAGGGCCTAGCTGAGAAGAGGATCAGAGGAGCCTGACTAAAGTTTGGTCAAGGAGAGACTCTGTCGAGACCAGAGGGCTGTTTCCTGCCCTGCTTCTCTCCGGGCCTGCTCTGGGACCTGCTACCCCAACCCCTGCTGTGTTCTCCAGCTCCTGACTCCGAGGCTGCCCACCTTGCAATGACTGGATTTCCCACAACCCAGTCTGGCACCATTCCACAGGTGCTTGGCACCACCTACACACCATGTAGAAAGCTTATTGGCTCCACAGGACAGGGGCAATGCTTGGGACCACCTACCAATGCCCAACATAGTGCCTGGCACACAGAGGTCTTATAATAAACATCTATAGAAAGGAGGGTAAACGGGAGGGATCTAAGATGAATCCAAAGCCACTAATGGAAGTGTTTTTCTCTCATCTCCGGGCATGTTCGATGGTCTCATGGGATCACCTTCCCCAGCACATGCCCCTAAGGACATTCCTTCTCAGCAGACCTGGGGGCTCCAGCCTGCCAGGGTAGTCTGAATTTACATGAACACACACACTGAGCAGCAGACCTCAGCTCCCCTGTCCTCCAGAGATCATAATGAGTCATCGTCAACAAGGGCCTCTGCCTCTTTCACACCTACTCCCGCTAAGGCTCATTGACTTTGTCTTGTCCTTAAGCAGTTGGTTTCCTGAAACCAAGTGTCCGATGACGCAGTGAATCCTGAAAAAAGAATTTTGGAATCCTGGAGCAATGGGGTGAATGTAACAAGAGGAAATTTGTTTTTTGGCTCTGCCACCTCAAATATTTGCTAATCCTCCTATCTTGGCATCATCAGCAAAATTTGATCAGTATGACTTTTATGACCTTATCCAAATCACTAATTTAAGAAAGAATATGTGGTTTCATATATATATCATCTCCAGGCAAAGAACAGAGTCCCATGGACAACCACCACAGATTGCTTGCAAATGAACATCTTTTGGGTTTGGAGTTTCAACAATTAACAGGTGTGCCTAAATAGACCATCTTTATCTCATTGAAAAATCATTAGTTTTGTCAAATATCTTCATGGAATTCACATGTGTTAGGACCCAACTCCCTGATCTAATCAGTCTAGTAATTTTCTCAACAAAGAAACGGTGGTCAGTCCTGCAGGCCTTGCTCTAAATGAACCCACGGTGACCCCAGTGATCATCACTTCCTCTCTTAATTGTTCAAACCACCCTCTGAGCATCCACGTTGGAATCACAGCTGGTTAGAGTTCCCACCAACCTCCATATCACACTTGTGCAGGCCTCTGTGGACAGCTGGGAGGGGCGTTCCAGGGAAGGGTCCTGGCCAGGTGAGCCAGGCAACACGAGGAGCACCTGCTGGTTCTAGAAAGGGAGAGTGTAAAGCGTGATGGAGATGAGAAGAGCCCGATCTGAGCCAGATGTTGGTGTTGCCCTCGCTGTCTTAGAAAGGGAAAGCATGTTCAGGACAGATAAGCCAAAGGCAAGGGCAAACTTCTGAAGGAGGTCACCACTATCATGAAGACTCCGGTTCTAGTCTTAGCCCTATGTCATCCTATTGTGTGGCTTTAGCAAGTCAAGCCTCTCTCCTTCTCTGGGCCTCAGTTTTCTCATGTGTAAAATGGAGATAACAATCAGATTATCTGTGGAAAGGTAGGCAACTGTATCAGTTGATTTCTTGAGGTCCCTTTGAACGCCAGACACAAGACAGTAGTGCATAACGTTTAGGGATGTGGGCCCTGGAACCAGACTGCCTCAGTTTGAATTCCAGCTTATAAGACATATCACTTTAGGCAGGTTATTGAACCTCTCTGTGCCTCAGTTTTCTCATCTGAAAAATGGGGGCAATAAGAATGCTTACCTCATAGGGCCTTGGTGAGAAGTAGGTGATTTACTACTTATAAAGTCCTTAGAAGAGGCTAAGACTGGGAAATGTGTTCACCTTGACGATGCTAACGGTGCTAATAGCAGGATATGCTGCATTTTCGCTTAGACAAGCTCATGCCTGTGCCTAGTGCATGTAGACAATAAGCCAGGGTTCCCACATTCCAGGTTTCTGAAGGATCTTGTATAGCTCCAAACAAGAGGAGCTGGACTGCAGAAAGCAGCTTTTGCAGCTAGTAAAAGAGTCAGGATCGTCCTCTATCCCCGACATCTTTGCCCAGCTTTTCTTCAAAAGAGTCAAAATGATACGGTTTATGGCACGGTTATGCTCTTCCTAACACTATTATGTCAGTTATCATTACATATACCATACAAAGATCTGAACGCTTTTAAATTGGCTTCTTATACACATCCAAACCACACAAGAAACTCTTTTCAATTGTTTGTTTGTTCAGGTGGGCCTTAAATCTACTCTGACATTCTGACTTCTGACTTCTGACTATAGAGAATGAAAGAATCCAACTGTCCATTTTCTTCCTGCAAAGTGACTTAAAAACAAAAATAGATAGCTCAATCTTTCCATCTACTGCCCCATTTCCTCCTAAAACTGAAATGAGACCTACTTTTGTCCCCATTATCGTTGCAACACTGCTTCTTCTGCAGCTTCCATGATTTCCTCCTTCACACGTTCAGACACCTATCACAGCAGGGCTCTCATGGAAACACTCAGCAATCCCAGATATGCCTTTCTTGACTTTAGTCAAAGACTTTCCAGTGTCATTATCTAATTTAAGCATAAAATCACCCTGAGAGAGGTTGGAGCAGGTGCCTTGCCCTATTTTACAGGTGAAGAAACGGAGTCTCAGAGAACCCAAATTTCAGGAACCAGGACCAAGTCTTCCAAGATCCAAACCTGTATTCTGAACACATCCTTCCTTTGCCTTGGACTCCCACAAAGCCATTACAGCTGTTTTGCTAAACACCTAAAACTGATTTATTTTTGGTAAAAATCCAATTTCATCTTTATACATCAGCTTCTTTATCAGTGGTTGTGAGAAAACCACTGTATTGCTCTATTCAGAATCTCTTCCATCCAAATGTGTAGAGAAGGAATAGCCCACCCTTCTCTGCCCAAAGAGGAAGTCCTGTTTGGTAGCAAGCGCTGGAACCTGGCAGGTCTCAGAAGGAAAGCCATTCTGCATCCCAGCTGGGAACCAAGACAGTGATCCTCTCAAGAGGGGCTGATTAATCCCTAGAATCCAGAATGACAGTGGCCCCCGGAGCGCTGCTGTCCAAACCCAGGACATAGCCCATCAGGGAATAAAGGAGAAACCCAACCCAGGCCAGATATCCTGCCACACTCCAACAGAGACAGGTCTTAGGGACCAACACTGTGTGTGCACCTGCCTCAAAAGGACAACTTCCTCTGCACCCAGACTGGCCGCCCTTCAGCCCGAGGGACAGCCTGGGGAAGTCAGCACCAGTCTTCTGCACTGTGACTGCACAGCCAGGCCTGCCAACCTGGCCTCTCGCTGCTGAGTTCCACGACAGTTATACCAGCACAGATCACTGCTACTCACTGCTTCCCTTCATCAAGAACGCCATTAAGAGAAACGTAAAGCTGATTGCATCTACTATGTCCACCTACAGACCCAACTTAGAGTAAGCTTTAAAAATCCCTCATGGGCCTTCTTCAAGACCCTGAGTCATTTTTCGATTGTTAAAATTAGAATGATCTCAGGGCAGACACATTCCCAAATCTAAGTGATGTCAAACAAGGATGGGTCCCATTCCCATTCAGTGTTATCAGGCATCCGCGGAGTGCCTAGCTCCAGCTGGGGTGTTTGGGAATACATACTCTCACCCTAGCCTCACGGACAAACCCTGCAAGGCAGGTAAACTCATCTCCCTGTTGCACCAGGGGAATGACAGGCTCGATAAGTTACAGGGCTTGTCAACCCCAGGAAGTGACAAAGCCAGGGTTTAACTCCAAGTCAGCCTAATCCACCTTTCTTCCCCTGTGCCCTAGTCTTTGCAGTGTCCCTGGAGGTGACCTTGCCCAGCTCTCAGGTGACTGGGGGTGTGTTCTCCAGCTTTGGCCAACAGGAAACTCTTTTCTGACAGCAAGGCTAGAAGCCAGGACCTTGCGGAGGCCCTCGGCGAGCGCTGATTGATTAAAAAATGTGCTTTCAGACACTGCGGGCCCAAAGGTGACTGTTTCCCAGGCCTTCCAGCTCTCTGTCCACGGTGTCTCTTGCGGTCAGTCACCTAGGTGCTGGCCACATCTGAATGGCTCAGCACTGTCCCCTCAAAGTCCTACCTTCCAAGCTTTGCTCACACAATTCCCTCCTACCACAGGGCTCTTCCCACATCTTCTACCTCCTGTCCTTCAAGGCCAGCTCAAAGGTCGCTTGCGGGGAAAGGCCCTTCCAGGTTCCCCCCTGTGAGAACTCAATTCACCACCTCCTCTTTGTGCTGCTGGAGTTCTGACCGGAGCCTCTGCTAACAGGACCTTCAAATCCTCCTCAGAGCATTTTTGTATTTGACACTATTGTGGCGCTTACTATGTGTCAGGCGGTGGTTGAAGTCTTCAACAGTCACTGATAACTATCAGTGTTGGTAGCCGTCCTATGAAGCAGGTACTATTATTATTACCCCATTGTACAGAGAAGAACAGTGAGGCACAGGGAGATAAAGTGGCTTGCCCAGAACTAACACAGCTAGTAAGTGCTCTTACCAGAGTCACTTGCTTGCATGTGAGTGGCCTACATTGTCCTGTGAGCTCCCTAAGGGCAGAGGTCACACCCGAGTCAAGTTCGGATCCTGGCAGGAGGCAGGTGCTCTGAGCTTGCTCCTGAATGGAACTCAGAGTCCAGCATGAGGTCACCTCCCCCGTGTGGCAAGCTGTGGTGGCCTGAAGTGTGGATATGAGTCCACCCAACATCCAGCCAGTCTGAGCGCCTCCCTGGGCCACCTTTAGAGTCTTTCTGGAGGTGCTTAGGAGGATGAAATAGAAAGTGCATTCTCGTCCATGAAGCCAACAGTGTCTACACATACAGCTCACCATCTATAACCTTCCACTCTCTCCAGGGCTTGGCCCAAAGCCCTTCGGGAACAGCCATGATAGGTGACTCCCAGAAGTCTGGCTGGATCCTGGGACCCCAAACAAGAGAGCAGGACCACAGACCCCATCTGGCTGGACTGTAGCATGCCTTGTGAGCCCAAGGGCACTGGGCTCAGAGTCAGGCTGACTTAGACTCGCTGCCTCACCCCAGCTTACAATGCAGAGCTGCAGTTTCCCCAGGTACGATTGGGACTAAGGAGAAGAATTCTTCTCTTGTTGTTTAATTGTTAAAATAATACCAACAATTAAACAATGAGAATTATAAATGCTGTGCAGTGCTAGAGTTGACTATTTCTTCCAAATGCATCATTCAGTAACACCCTAGTAACAGAAGAACCATTTTATAAGAACTAAATGAGACATCAGCCGCCCTTCAGACTTTACCAGGTCGATACAAATGACATATTCCTTGGAATGCTCAAAGAAGAGATGGGGGTAGGGCAGTCTGGGCTGTCTCTCAGCAACACTTGGCCCAGTTCTCCCTCGACCCCCGGCGTGGCCTATGTTGATAGATCAGCGAGTCTTCCTCACCCGGACACCTCGAGGTTCCTCAATCCCAGCCTCTAAGCCAGGCCTGGCTGCCACCATTGGCTCCCTTCAGCTCTGCCTTGCTGCCATAGCCTCTTCAGAAGCCTGAGGTCTCCTCTGAAACCAGGATGAGGCTCTGACCCCTGAGGAGGCCAATCTTGGGACACAGGCCTCTTTCTCCAGGGCCACCCACTGAGGGCCAAAACAGAAACTGAAGGTTTCAGTCCCAGGCACTGAGCACTTTCCACGTGCACTGATCCACACAGATGCCATCCCCGGGCCCCTCCATGATATCAGGTGGTAGCAGGGGGCTCCAGTATCAGCTATATCTCTAAACTAGCCTTGCCCTCAGCAGCCCGTGCTCTGGCCCCCACTCAAAGCAAGGTCTCCCTTGCAGATCATTCTGCCTTTCCGTCCAGCAGGCCCCACTACATCCTAACAATTTCAACTCCAGAGGCCGGGAGTCACCTTTATTCCTTTCCCTCCCAGAGGACCCCCCTGTTCCTTAGACAAAGTGGCCATTGATCCTCAGTGACTTTAAAGCTTCCTAAGGGGCGGGGCTTTAGAATGTCATCTGAATACAGAGCCAGACCAGAGCTCAGAGCTGACCCTGGGCTTCTCCAGCTCACAAGTTCTAAGCTCTTTCTACTACACCTTGCCACTAGCCAGGTGCACATATGAAAGCAACCACATCAGTGCCCAGCGCATAGTAGGGATTCAATAAGGACCTGTCCCTGTCATTTTGTTTTCTCCATTGTAGACACAAAGTTGGAATTAGGGCCTTCTAGGCCACAGCACGCAGAGAATTCTGAGCAGCCAGGTCAAAGCCAATCTGATGGTTAAAAACCCAGTGTCCACAGGCGCCTGGCTGCTCTCCTTTTGAGGAGGAGGTAGCCAGCTAGCAACTGTTGCCCCCAAACTCTCAAGCCAGACTCAACATTTCCACACTGCCTGGCCCAGAACCCTGAGATCTCCACCAAATACTTGTACATCTGCTTGGAGAAGTCAAAGCTCTTTCTGGAGAAAATGAAAACAGCCCAGCACACTGGCATTCCAGCCGCCCACGCCTGGGCTGTAGTGGACTGGCCCAGTCTGGGTATTTCATATTTTAAGCTGGTGGGCTAGTCTCTCCCCCAGCCACCCAACTAGCAACCCCCAATGATTTGAGGTCTAGGCCCCCACTGATGGCCAGGATCCCAAATTGATGCTTACAGAAGACAGCCCTCACTAACCTTCATGCCCCCAAGTTTCTGCCCTGAGACCCCTGATCAATACCCTGGTGGTGGATGGCCTGCCAA
Source organism: Macaca mulatta (assembly GCF_049350105.2). Taxonomy (NCBI): domain Eukaryota; kingdom Metazoa; phylum Chordata; class Mammalia; order Primates; family Cercopithecidae; genus Macaca; species Macaca mulatta. Next base: position 59,714,162 of record NC_133420.1, on the reverse strand, counting down.
AAACAGATGACTGGCTTTTGAAGGCATTTAACAGTTGAAAGGAAACATGTTAACTACCTCTTGTTCTAGATTCTTCAGTAAGACAGCCTGCTAGGTCACAAAACCTCGGTCCCCTGAAGAACTGCTTTCAGAGTGTTATAATCTAATACTGTGTCCTCCTTTATTAGGGGGTTAAATGAATCACTCACATGAATGGCATCACTGTGTCTTCTATAAAGTTGTCATTGGAAGTATCCAACGGTCTTGAGAGAATGACCCAGAATTGATTACTCTTTGTGTTTAGTTTCAGGCATATTTTATATCTGCACCACTTTACAGCTTCCTAAAGCCCTTCCATATTCTTATATCTCTCCCTTCCTCTCTCTCTCTCTTTCTCCGATCTCTACAATAACTCTATGAAAAAGCAGAGCAGACCTTACTATTCTCATTTTATAGGTGATAAAACTAAGGTGCAGAGAAGTTAAATGATGAGCTCAAGGTCATCCATTAAAGAGTGTCAACATTGGGTCACCCATGGAGAATCCAGAGCTCTTTCCACTGAACCGCCCTACCTCTAACCTAAAAGATTTGTCTCTGGATCCTAAAAGGAAATGTGTCCTCATCACACAGGAACATCAGAGCATCTCTGTCCTGCCTTCAAATCCAGTGTTCAACTGGAACAATCCATTCCTCACCAGATGCCTGATAACATCATCTCTCTCTGTTCCACTTAGGGGCCCAGTTGTGATTTTTATCCAAAATCGTTCTATTTTACCTTGTGTTTAGCACCACTCACGCGAAATGCATTTGCAATGTGCCAGGGGCCGTGCTGGGTGCTCCAGACACAGAGACCTTCATTCACTCACATATATTCTGGAGTACCTGCAGGCTCTGTCCTGGGCTTTGGGGCACAGCAGACACCAAACAGATGCTGTGCCTGTCCTCATGGGCTGGCCCAGCTCGTAGCCTGGTGGGGCAGTGGACAATAACAAGTAGTGATTATAAAGCAGAGTTATAAAGACTTCACTGGGGACACCAGCCCCAAGGGCCAGTGGAGGCTTCACCACTGAGCTCTCGGTGCACCTCAAATCCTTCCAGAAATGGATGGGGCTTAAAAACACCCCCTAACTTAAAAACCCCATTCAATGAAACTCAGACACAGACCACAACTTCTTCATTGGCCTCAAACGCACAATCCCCCACTGAAATAAGAACCAGTTTTTATGCAACTACATAGCATTTCCCATTTTCATATGCATTATAATAAATAATAACAGTAAAACTTAGTATAAAATCTACTCAGTGTGGATCTCTGTGCTCAGTGTTTGACATGAATGCTCCAAGTCAACCCTCAAAATAACTCTCTAAGAGAGTACCATCCCGTCTTATGGTCAAGGACACTGGGGCTCAGGGGACAGGCAGTGTCAGCATGCACACACAGGCTGACTGATGCGCAATGTCTTTCTACAGCATCCAGCTGTCTCCCCCACACCCCACAGGCACTGAAAAAAAAACTAGCATGCCGTTTATAAACGTCAAGATTGGCCTCAGAATCCTCCAGCCGTCACTCAGTCTCCAAATAGTTACTGAGCACCTACTATGTGCTAGAAAGTGTGCTGGACGTTACGGTGAGCCAAAACAAACCAGTTCTTGCACTCATGGGGTTCACAGTCCCCTTGTGGAGCAGGAGGGAGACCAATAGGGATCAACTAATCCAACAAAAGTTAACTTGTGGCTATGATAAGCACTGGAAGGGAAAGTTCATGGTTCTTAGAGAAAACATGATAGGTGATTTTGCCTAATCGGGGAGGACAGAGAATGCACACCTGATCTAGGATTTAAAGAATGAAGAAAGGTGGCAAGAGCATTCCAGGCCACAGTAACAGCTCATGCAAAGGTCCTGTGCAGGAAGGAGCACACTCACCCAAGACACAGAAAGGACCATGTGACTGGGCCTAAGGAAGAGAGGGAGAGTGCTCAGCAGCAATGCTGGGAGTGGGCAGGGCAGACTGCAGAGGGCCTGCAAGGCCGTGGGAGAAGCTGTGTTCCCATCCCAAGAACAATGGTGAGTCCCTGCATGGTATCAAGCTGGGAGGCCGCTGGACTGGATTGCTGGGTCAGTGGTCTTAACTGTCTTCTCTACCCGGGGGTGCCCACCCACACCATCACACTCCTCATGCTTCATGGTAATGATCCCTGGGCCTCCTCCCCCATGTGCCTTTGAAAGCACAGCTATTTTGGAGTTATCTCCATATGCTGTGTAACAAACCCAGAGCCTGGCACCAAGTAGGTGCTTAGCAAGTATACCCTAAATTCATAAAAGAAGCACCACTATTACCCTTGAGATGATCCGAGTCTATCAGGAGACACACCCAGACATAAACACTGCCACCCTGAGTAAACACAACGGAAGGTGACAAGTTCTGGAAGCGACAAGTTCTCCAGGTGCCAGGGGATAGAGAGCAGATCTGTGTGAGTCAGGTGTGTAGACAGACACACTTAAAGTGAGTAGAGAGTGCAGGGTTGGCTGTGTATGACTGAGTGGGTGGACAGAGAAATGGGAGAGGGTGGGGTTGAATCCCAGAGAGAGGCAAGCAGTTGGGGGTGAAATTTGCAAGCAAAAAAAAAAAAAAAGCCATTGCCGCTTGCTTTTATTGGAGGAAAAAAACTTGCCGCTTGCTTTTATGGGAGGAAAATAACTATACGAAGATGTTGGTTTACTCAGAGCGTAAGCTACAGAGATCAAAGTCAGACCACCCAGATTCAAATCTCAGCTCCACACCTGGTTGTTGTGATGTTAAATAAGTCACATAAGCTCTCTAAGCCTCATCTGTAAAATGCGGACAATAAGAGTAAGGACCTCATAGGACTGTAGTGAAGACTAAATGAATGAATGCTGCAAAGCACTGACATAGGTGCTAACATATAGTAAGCACTGGATAAAGGTGAGCTACTGTTGTTCTAGTTTCTTTTTCTTCATCTACCTACCTGCAACTAAATGTTCCCGTTTCCTTTTCCTTTGTTTATGACCATGAGATTTAGAAGCTCTCCACAGGCTTCCCAAAGTTTCTAGAATTCCTAGAGTCCAGGAAGGACCTCTGAAGGTTATTTGGGCTCCAGAGGATGCTTTGTGGAGTGACAACCAAGCCAACTCTCCCATCAAAGCCAAGGCACTCTTTCAGCTGAACTCAGTGGGGGCATTCGCACAGGCTCTGGTCATCTGCCCCAGAGTGAGCATGTGGGTCCCCATCAGCCAGTTACATCCCTGAAACAATTCTGGGCATTTTTCAGAAAGGCTTCAGTGAATGGTAGTTCTAGAAACAAGACGATTTGGATAATATAGTGATGATTATTGTAAGTATGGCCATTGCTTTCAAAATCAGTTTTCTCTGAACAAAGTCAAGTGGATCATAAGAAGAGCATGAAAATATCATTTTTCTCTGTGCCACCTCCTGACCCCGCACCATGAGAGTAGCAATAATGCATCACTCCACAAAGTCCTTCTTTGGCTAGATTTTATCTGAACAGTGACTGATGATGTCCTTGCCAAATGGCAGGAGAAGGGGGTCTGCTTCTGCCAGCAGCTGTGGAACATGGGCATTGATGAAGACAGATGAGTCCACTCACTCAACACTTTGGATCTACCACTAATTTTCTAGATGACAATGACACTTCATCCTTCCAGCAATGTAGACTACTCTAAAAAAATCAGAAAAGTAGAAAATTGGCAAAAGAATGCCCCGATCAGCCCAAAAAAGTGTTCAATGTTCATTCACACAGCCAAGAATTTTCAGACTCTTAAACCCCAGCTCATAACCAATGTACTCTTACTTTACTCACAATTCTTTGTTTTTATTTTTCATTACTATTATTATTTTGAGACAGAGTCTCACTCTGTCACCCAGGCTGGAGAGCAGTGGTATGATCTCGGCTCACTGCAACCTCCACCTCCCAGGTTCAAGTGATTTTCCTGCCTTAACCTCCTGAATAGCTGGGATTACAGGTGCGCGCCACCACACCCGGCTAATTTTTGTATTTTTAGTAGAGACGGGATTTCTCATGTTGGTCAGGCTGGTCTCGAACTCCTAACCTCGTGATTCACACGCCTCGGCCTCCCAAAGTGCTGGGATTACAGGCATGAGCCACTGCGCCCGGCCTTTACTCACAATTCTAACAAACTTGGTTATTTAGTTTGGGGTCCAGACCTATTCTGTCACCATCAGGGAGACGGTCCCTTTCAAGCTGAACATACCCAGTTCCTGAGTCATCCTGGCCACCATAGAAGAATAAAGAGCAGAAGCTTCTGGCCCAGGAGCAGGGAGCCTGGAAGAAGCCTTGCTATTAGGGGATTCCAGGGAATATATTTTCTCACTATACCCAGATCTGCACTGGACCACCTGACTCACCAAGGCTGATGAACTGGCTTCATTCCCACAATTTCTACTAGGACCAGAGCCCAGTCTAGCCTCCTTTGGCTCTCATGCTCTCTGGAGGCGAGAGTAAGATATCAGAACATGTTTCCTAAGTCCTCCGTCCACTGGTTAGTGTACTGCTCCAATAAACTGACCTCCTAAAACCATAATGCTTCTCAGAAGCTGGAAAGTATTTATTTCCTAGGTTTTGATGTACCTTGGAGGATGCTGCATGTATTTGTCAGAGGAGAAGAGAATGACATCACAAAATCTTCTATTGGAACATCCAAGCACCCTTTCCCCTTTTTACACCACAACTACACAGCCCCCAAAAGCACTAAATAAGAACCCGAAAGAATGAATAAAGAGCAAGCAGAAAGCTCACCCCCACACGGCTTGGCATACAAAGCACTTCCTCCATTTGTTAAAACTCTGCCCATTAATCCTTTTAGAACTGGAGAGCTGGAATCCAGGCTTTTAGATCTATTTGTTCGATAAATATTTATTGAGCTCCTGCTCTGTGCCTGGCCCTGAGATAGTGCCTAAGGCGACCACAGAGGAGCCAGACACACCCAGTGCCTGCCCTTTTGGTGCTAACAGTGGAGCAGGGATCCTCGATTAGTGCTGCAATTCACAGAGAACAGCAAAGACTTCCCTGTGGTCTCAGCAACTAACCCAGTACCAAACCCCGCTGCTGACCCTGTCTGGGGCTCACACACCCACGGTTTCAGCCTGGCTCCTCTGTGTGTCCCTGGAAAGCCAGGTACAGACAGGAAGGCATTTCACCAGCCTCACTGTGCACTGTTACATAACGCTAGAGAAGAAGAAGAAAAGAAAGTAATAGATAGAATGCAGCTGCTCACTGGGCAAACCATGCCATTTAATTTCCTCACCTTCCTAAAACCAAAATAAGTAACAAAAAACATTAGAGATAAGAAATCACTTACATTTTACTCCCCAACAACATGGAGGATAACCAACCAGGTGCCTGGAGAAGAGGAATGCCTTCCCTTCCCCCACATCCTCTGCTAACCCCTCCTGTGGCTGGGCTATGCCACGTGTAATTGTTTTTGTCTATCTTGACCACCTGTTGAACAGTGAGCTCCTCAAGGGCAGGATCTGTGTTTCATCCATCTCTGTATCCCAGAGCCTAGAATAGGGCCAGGTGTAGTAAGTAGTAGGGCACTGTAGAAGAAACAGGCAGTGTCTGTGGCAGCCAACCAGGTAGGCCCCACCCTCCTTTGACGAAAGAACCTACAGGAGGAGATGCAATCAGCTAATGATCATCAGCTGCAGCACCTTTAAGACCTGCTACAGCCTTCAAGCTAAGAGTAAAATCTCCCACAGCGGACCTCAGCCAATCACTGAGTTGGGTGGGGATTCTAGAGCCTGGCTCATTGTGTCTGATAGGAAAGTCCTGTAATGGGCAATCTTGGCTCTGGAGCTCTTCCTACCCAACTCTCCTTCCTTCTGCCTCTCCTTCCACAGGTGTCAGAACAGCATCATGGACAGAGGATTTCCCTACCTCTTCTTATCTTTCACAGGGATGGCTTCCAAGATCTCTTATGCTTACAAGTCTATCTTGGCATTTCCTTCCTGAAGGACCCCAAATGACAAGTGTCCACCCAGTGGAGGAGAGCCACCCAGGACGACCTCTGACACACACTGGACTTTCTGTGGGCAATGAATAATCTTACTGTGTTAAGCAATGGAGATTTCAGGATTTGTTTGTTAGTGCAGCACAGCCTCATCTACCCTAACTAACCAAAGACATATATCCTAGATACTGTCTGTTTAGTACCCCTGTTGCATTGTTATTTTGCACTTCCAGCTTGCTAATTTCCCTGCTGAGATCTCAGATTTCTGTATGAAGAAGTTGATGTTACTCTGCCCACAGGGAGGGAAAGCCAAATATAAAAAGAAGGTCCCTTTAAAGATAAAGTTAGCATGCTAACATTCTTAGCCCAATACCAAACACTAAACAGACCCTTAGTGTATCAGTTCCACCCACCACCCCAACTCATTCTTTAAAAAGGAATTTGGGGACAGAGAAGGTATGTCCGTGGATGCCTGGCTAGGTCTGAGGAATTTCTGGGGTGCTCATATTGCCTTCATATTGGGGAGCTTGGGGGTTAGTGCTGCATGCTAGGCACATGCAGAGGGCAGCTACAGCTCAGCAGTTCGCTTGGCCCTGATATGTAGCACCACCTCAGTCCTTAAATGAGGGAGGAAGATCCTGGGGAAGAGACAAGACCAACCATCCCAGGGGGTGTTAACTCAGAAAGCAGACTCGAATAGATGCACCTCCAGTTCAGCGCCTCACCATTTACTCATGCAGGCTGCTCGCTAAGCCCCATAAGGCCCTGAGGGATGAGACTGACCCCACCCTCAAGAGCTGCCAGCCAGTAGGGGAGAAAGCGACAAACACAGCTATGACACAGGCAGAAGGAAAGACACGCCGGGAGACACACATGAATAAAGGCCTCAGTGTCTGCACCCTCTTCTGCCAGCATGCCTTCTCTGCAACACAGCACCAGAAAACAAGGGACCCGTCACACTGCTCTGTATTTACTCTGGGCTTTGAGCTGCCCCACCCATTACACTTATTCCTTGTCACAGTCCTGGGAGGTCAGCACAACGATCCCCAGACTGTACGGAAAGAATAACAATGGGAACAACAGAACAGCAATATTTCCTGAGCACTCGCAGTGTACCGAGCATTGATTGGATGGTGTCACCTGGATCATCTCATTTGTCCCTTATGCACCTGATAAGGCAGTTGGTATATCAGCCCCATTTCATCGATGAAGAAACCGAGGCAAACAGACCTCACCAAGGTCACCAAGCAGGTGAGTGGTGCCCAAATGAGGATACAAACCCAGTTCTCCTGACCCTAGGGCCAGGGCTCATTGGACAGGTGTGAGGTGAGCACGTGGCCTCACCCCTGCAGGAACCCTCTCTCCTTATTCCCCTACGGTGCATCTAATTCCAGTGACTGTTCTGCCAATGACACACACCCCTTCCCCAGACATTGGTTCCCTCTCTGTTGCCCCTCCTGCCCTGTCGGGTCTCAGTGCTGCCCGTTCTTCACAACACCACCTCCTGCCTCCCTGTCTCCATTCAGGCCCCATCACCACTCCCTTCAACTGTTACAGTAATTTCCCAGCCCCTCCGACTCCAGGCTCATTCTGTCTCTGGTCCAGCCTCTTCATGCCCACCAGCCTTGATAGGATCACACCCATGCTCAAAGACATCACACGGCTCCTTGCAGCTCCAGATTAAAGTCTTGACATATTAAACCTCCAGATTAAACCTTCTTGACATAGCATTGAAAGCCGTCCACACCCAGCACCTTTCCCTCTACAAACCCTGCATTTGGGTGAAAACATAACATCAGTGCTCTCCAAACACACTGCACACTTTTTTGCTTCCATTTTTGATCTTGGAGACCCTTCCTGGTATCCAATGACCGTTTCCCAGAGCCTCTGCCTCTCTCTGTCAACTTTATATTCACTCTTCCAGGCTTACCTTCTCCAGGAGGCCTCTCTGGACCTATGTGATCATCCCTTTCTCTAAATGCCCCTGGCTTCTATTGTTTCTTTCTTCAATTTAGCACTCCCCAGCTGCCTGCCTTTGTGGCTATTTGTGATCAGACTCACTGGCATACAAACCCTTAATGGCCTCTGATTTCCTTGGAGGAATCACCTCTCCCCCACTCTGCGTTCAGGTGGTTGGGTGAAGCTGACCTCACCTCCCTCTCTCATAATGAAAGGAGGGCAGAATTTCTAGACCTGGCTCGTCAGGGTCATGTGATTTGTTCGTGGATAAACACATGACCCAATTCAACCCAATGAGATATAAGCTTGAGACTTTTGCTAAAACAGTTGGGAAAGCAACACTCTTCTTACTGGAGTTTCTAAACTGGAAGTGTGTAAACCTGCAGCTTCTAGAGGCCATCTGTGCCACCACATGGGGAGAGGCTGCCTGAGAGTGAAGCCAACACAGAAGAAATCAAAGCCAAGAGGCAGAGAGGAAGATATTTTTAAAGATATCATTAGAGCCCCTGAATTTGGCCATGCCTGCATATAGCACACCTTAGGCTTTTTCAGTTATATGAACCTGTTAAAGTCGGGTTTCTGTTATTTGCAACAAGAATACTAAACAACACACTTACTAAGAGCCAGGCAGCATGCTGGGCAGTGGGGGTGCAGCTGCAAATAAGATGTAAGCCTGAATCTGAAACTGCTCACGTTCTTTTTAAAATTTTTAAATTTTATTTTGTTTTATTTTTGAGACAGAGTCTTGCTCTGTTGCCCAGGCTAGAGTGCAGCAGCACAATCACAGCTCACTGAAGCCTTTACCTCCTAGGCTCTAGCAATCCTCCTGCCTCAACCTCCCTTGTAGCTGGGATCACAGGCGCATATCACCATGTCAGGCTAATTATTTTATGTAGAGACAAGGTCTCCCTATGTTGCCCAGGCTGGTCTTGAACTCCTTGGCCTCAAGCAATCCTCTCACCTCAGCCCCCCCCAAAATGCTGGGATTACAGGCATGAGCCACCACACTCAGCCTATCTTTTTATTTTTTAATAAAATAAAAAAAGTTTATTTTTTAATAAAATAAAAAAATTATATTTTATTGTACTGAGATTTAATTAACTATATTGAGATTTAATACAGTTAAACCTGTACTGAGATTTAATTATCTTACACACTTTAAAGGGGTGATGTTATATATATATAAAGTGTATAATTCCATGGCTTTTAGTATATTCACAGAATTATGCAACCATCTCCACTATCATTTTCTACCTTGCATTAGAAATGATGAATATGTTCTTGCCCTGTTCTCTATTCGCCAGCTGTCTCTCTCAAACCCAGGGCTATGTTTTACACTTTTCTGCAGCATCAACAGCTCCAGTACGTGCTCAGTAAACACCTGCTGAGCTGTACTCAGACCTTTTTAGGAAGCACAGCCTCAATTCAACAGTCCTTTAAATCCTTTCTAAAGCATGGTGAATAAGGGGAAAGATCTTTGGCAAAGCCACTCAAGAAAAACGACATGCTAACCAATCGCTGGGATTTCTACATTAGATCTTGGCATCAGGGTGATCTTTCTGACAGTTTCACCCCTAGACTGGGCTTCTTGGCTCCCTGAACTTTCTCTAAGTTTATTATTGAATGATATAAGATAGTAACATGTGGGAAAACATATAGGTCCAACAATAGGGGAATGATTAAATACGTATGGTACACCCACAGGACAGAATAGTATACAGCCACCAAAAATCATCTTTACAAGGAGGATTTGAGGACATGGGGGAAAACCCAGGATACAACATTAACTGAAGGAAAAAAAACATAAAAGAGCATATGGAGTATGATACATAAAATAGTGAAAAATGTCAACTGGAAGGGAATGATGCTAATTATTAGATGTTATTATTTTTGTGTAGATGGATTATGGGCAATTATTTTTCTTTATGCTTCTCTGTAATTTTCAGCTTTTCCACAATGAATGTTAATCAAATTGAAAAAAACATTATCTTTAACTCATTCCTTGGCTATTATTTTATTTTATTAGTGTGGCGACCAAAGAATAAGAAACAACCACATGGAGACAGGAAGACAGGAAGACCACTTGAACCCAGGAGTTCAAGGCTGCCGTGAGCTATGATGTACCACTGCAGTCTCACTTGGGCAAGAGAATGAGACCCCCAGCTCTTTCAAATTAAAAAAAAAGGCATTTTCTCTCAGAGTTTTTAGATCAAACATTAAGTAATATGGTATATTTACCTTTTTACCTTGACTGCCAGGAAGCTCAGAGCTAAAATATAATACTCAATGCAATAACAAATTTAGCCCAGGTTCTTGGTATAGTAACTTCTATGTTTCTACATAGTTTCTGATGCTTTCTTTTATCTGTATTTTCAGTTGTCTTGCTTGTTCAAATCCTCATTGGAATATATAAACAAGTATTTGCTGAAGCCATTTGGTGTTACACCAGAGAAGCAGACGTTCTGATAGACAGGTATTCTGTTTGGCTGTTTCATTTTTACCAAAACACATGGCATTGAGTGGGGTTTTGAAAATCTACCACTATTCTACTTACAGAAGAGAGTCAATCTGGATGTAGGAGGCTCCTTTATTGAGACAGATTGTCCCCAGTGACCAGATTAACCCATTCCTTGCTAAATCTCCATCTCTCTGCAGACCATATGCATAAAAGTCCATACTGGTGCCCACAGTCACTGGCCATTGAGGCCACTGATTGACAGCAAATGTCAGCAAATCCAGCCAAAATCTGTTCACTCATCCACCCTGTGTTCAAGTCTACAAACGATGTGACACAGCCTGTAAATAATTAGGCAGTGTCCACAAAGACAGTCAATCTGAATAAACTAGACCCTAAACACTCTAACACTGGCCACAAACATTCTTTAGATTGCTCTGGATTTTACTGCAAATTACCTAGACTGATCCTTTCTTCACTCTGGCTCAGGGAGAAAGCACCTCTACTTTAAAGACAAGGCCACTTGTGAATTCACAGGAAATAAAAATGAAGGAAGGAGTCTGGGCACGGTGGCTCATGCCTGTAATCCCAGCACTTTGGGAGGCAGAGGCGGGCAGATCAGCTGAGGTCAGGAGTTCGAGACCAGCCTGACCAACATGGAGAAACCCCATCTCTACTAAAAATACAAAATTAGGTGGGCATGGTGGCACATGCCTGTAATCCCAGCTACACGGGAGGCCGAGGTAGGAGAATCACTTGACCCCGGGAGGTGGAGGTTGCAGTGAGCCAAGATCACGCCAATGCACTCCAGCCTGGACAACAAGAGCAAAACTCCATCTCAAAAAAAAAGGTGGAGGAAGAGGAAGAAGGGAGGCAGGAAACATTTATTTAGTGCTTACAGCATGCCAGAGCATCTTCTACCCTGGCTTGTTATCTTCCTTAAGCTGCGTGTCACCTGCAGAGTACACATAATATTCCCACCTAGGCTTACAGAGATTAAATGCCCAGCTCAAGGTCATCCAGGGTGGAAAGTAACTAGTTTCTCACTAAAACCCAGGCTTCACCTACCCCAAAGCCCTGACTCTGGACCCCTTCAAAAGGCTAGAGACACTTCTCTGTTTGCACAAGCTGAAATTATCTTCTGCCTTCCTTCCCACTGTTTTCTAAATATTCCCACGAATTGAAGAGTCTTCTGACTGCCTCATCCTCTTGACTTTGGGTCCTCTCACTCAGAAAGTCATCAAGACACACTTGAAAAATAAAATGTAAAGGCTTCAACCCACACCCTGAAACGAAGCACCCATCTCTTTGCTGCCACAAACAGGCCAGTATGAAATCTCTTTCAGGGCAGCTTTCTAAAGGGAAGAAACTGATGATGAAAACATTATGCAGCTGACAATACTTGGTGATGATGCAAGCAGGGCTGCCCTATCTAAAAATGTGTTTGTCCCCAAAAGACCGGCTTTGCAGTGACCCCTCCAGAAGAATATGTGCGGTAGCAACAGAGAAACTGTCAAGAAGATATACCTCCCTGTAACTGCATTGCTCTCTCCATTTATGTGTGCCAGACAAGTACCCCCACAGAACTTGAGATGCTCGGGCAAAGACGAGGGCGACAGGAATGTCATTCGGAAATGATTTCACACCGGGTTAGCCCTGCACAGCCAGCCAGCTTGCATCCTCTGGGGCAGAGGACGCCTCTCCGCCTGCAGCAGCCTGCGCGCACCGCTGCCAACTGCCACCGGTTCCTTCACCTTTTATTTACAGCGCGGAGCAAGCTGGTTCACCGGTGAAGCCGGGGAGGCAGGGAATAAGATACAATCTAGATTCTGCTCTTTCTCTGGGGACATAAACAGGGTCCGACCAAGGAGGAGGGGAAGCCCAGATTGCACCACCAGAGCGGTAGCGCGACCCTCCCCACAAAAGGGTTCTGCACCTGGACTCCAGCAGAAGCGCCTGGAGAGTCCCAGGAAGCCAGGGTCAAGCCCAGCGCCTCGGCCCGCTCCGCGCGGTGGAAGAGGCGCCAACCGAGCGTACTGCACAGGAAATCACTGCCCCCTTCAGGCCGCGTCTCAAACGCTGCGGCCGGAGCACAGGGGCTCGCTCAGTCCGGAAAAACTCGCAAACCCGACCTTGCGCGGCCAGCGATCGCTCCTCCAGACCCGCTCCGCACGCTCCAGCCCTGGGCTGGCGGTGAAGGTCCGCTCTGGGGCTTCAGGCAGAACCCAAACCGAGGCCGTGGGGAGGGGTGTTGGGATGGAAAGCCCTTGGCTCTCTGGCTCCGCTCAGGACTGCTCTCCAAGTCCGTGCTCGGGCTACTAGGTAGGATGCTTCAAGCCTGAGCCGGGAGAAACTGCCTGCAACCGCCCGGCCAACAGCAGCGGCGCGGCCAGACACCACTGCACTTCCGGGACGAGAACTGCCAGGGCACTTTCTGAGCAACTAACCCGAGGCTGGGGTCTCCTTTTGAAATCGCTCTGGCCACAGGCAGCGCCGGGCGCGTCCAGGCAGAAGCGCTGCAGAGCCGGTGGCCCCACACCTGCCCGCGCTGTGCGGGCTCAGAGCTGCTGGCGCGCACCAGGCGCTCAGCCACGTTGCACGCTCAAGCCCCTTGGGTTCCGGAGCCTTCCGGACCTCAAAGCGCGGCTCGGCTTCCCTGGGGGCCTGTGAGCAGGCCCGCGGCCCCTCCGGCCCTGGGTGGCCCAGTTTGCAGTCAATGAGCCTGTTCCTCCCACTCCGCACCTCGCAGCCCCATGAGCGGGACCTGGACAGGGGCAGTCAATGTAGGCCTTTGGGGGTCCAGCCCCCACCTTCTCCACTCCTTTTTCTCAGGTCAAAAGAGACCCCAGTCTTCCATCCCACCCCCACCCCTCCCCACACACACATACACACATAAGACCAGAGGAGGGGGTGCTCGGCAAATGTTACCAGCTGTGCCAGCCAAGCCCAGCAGGACCGCGGGGGGTGAGCACTGGGCACCAGACCTCTGTGGCCTCGGCAGACGCGGGCCGGTCAATAGGGGCTCTGACCAAAGGCCGGAGGTTGCCCCTGTCCAAACCACCCACCCCACTGCCCCCCGAAGCCCCGACGGCACGGGCAGCCGGACACTCACCTCGGTGTCATAGAGCCGCAGGTCGAGGAAGTACGGGCGCAGGAGTGACTCGTTGCGGATCTGCTCGATGGCCAGTTCCACGGCGGGGAGCACACCGCGCCCGATGCTGCCCTTGGCCACCTCCTTGGTGAGCGGCATGAGGCCCATGATGGAGAGCGGCGGGCTGCTGGGCGGCGGCCGTGGGGCGCCCCGCGCCCAGCCCCAGGCCCCGGGCGCCAGAGGCAGCAGCAGCGGCAGCAGCAGTAGCAGCAGCAGGCGCGCGGGCGGCGGTGGCGGCGGCGGCGGCGGCCCGGGCGGCCCGGAGCTCCGCGGGGAAGCCATGCCGCGCCGCGGGCTGCGGGCGCCGGCTCACTCGGCCCGCATGGCCTGGCCCGGCCCGCCGCCCCGCGCCAAGCTCTTCCCGCGGCGCCCGCGCAATGGCGCCGGCCCGGGCCCCGGCTCCGTCTCGGGCTCGGGTTCTGGCTCCGCTCAGAACGGCCGCGGCGGCGGCGGCAGCGGCGGCGCCCGTGACGGATCAATCACGCCGGGAAGGGGTGGGAGCGAGCGGAGTGCGGGAGGCGGGGAGCAAGCGAGCAAACGCGGAGAGGGGGGCCGGCGTCTCCGCGCGCGCCTCTCTCCAGCGCTGCCGCCCCGCACCGGGCCGCCTCCGCCCTCCCCCGTGCGCGCTCTGAACCGCTCTCCCGCAGGGAGCTGCTAGGCGGCAGCCCCTGGAGCCGGGCCTGGGGAGGGCGGACGGCAGGAAACGCGGGAGGCGAAGGCGAGGCTGCTCAGCGGCGGCTCGGGCCGCCTCCAGGGACGGGGACGAGCTGTGCGCGCAGGGGGTGGGGGAGGCGCTGGCGCTGCGGCGGCTGCGGGGAGGGCCACCTTCCCAGCACACGCACACACGCGCCCCCGGCCCTCCGCCGCGCCAGCTGCCGCTGCCCGCCGACCGCTGACCTCCAGGCACCAGAGCGCCCGGGGACAGCGATCTGGGAACCGGGACCGCGCGCTGGCACACGCAGTGGCCGCCGCCGCTCCGCCGAGCGCTGCCTGTAGCACCTGCACTGTGGTTTGGAACCGCTTTTTGGAGGTCTGGCCGGGAAGGTCTCGACAGGCGAACGTTCCACGAAGGCGTCCCAGAGGCATCTGCAGCCTACGCTCTCCCGTTCTGCTCTGGCGCCCACGAGCCCCTGACCGAGTCCCAGGGGTCGCTGAAGACGCCTGCAGGTGCTCGAACGCCCGTTGGTGCCAGGCTGCCCGGCCTTTAGGGCCTTGGCTGAGGATACCCCTTTCCTCCCCACCAGACGAAGCGACCGCCCTTTGCCAACCCCAGGCAAAGCTGGGGTCCCAACCTTACGTGCGCTACCGCCCCCTCCAGGCATTTGACCTCCCCGCGTCCCCATTCTTGACGGGCTCCGCCCTAGAAGTCTCCCAGGGTGGGAGCACTATCCTCAGGCCAAGGCGGGGCCGCTCCCCTGGACTTGGCCTTGTCTCTGTCAGGTCGCACTGGCCAATCTTAGCCAAAGCAGTCCCGAGACAGATGTACCCAAGTGAGCTGACCTAAGACCTTGGATTCCTTGTGCCTCTGCATACTTCAAGAATAGGAAACGTGGTCATTAATCTATAAAGTCCCAGGGGCTGATTAATGCGAGGAACACAGTAGGACATCAAATCACAAAACATACTTGAGCCTGAACCAGGGACTGTGGGAGATATCGACGACCTTGTAATAAGAATGGGAATTTGACCTTCGCTGAGTACTTACTGTGCGCATTATGAAGTAATCCCCACAACCGCCCTGTAAGCATACTGTGTTACTCACCCTTACTTTACAGGTGAATACACTGGTGCTCAAGAGAGGTTCTGTAGCTAGTGAAAGCACACAGAGCTACTGGAGGACCGGAACCCAGAGCCAGCAGGAACTCCGTGCGCGGTGCAGTGGGAGCCAGGGATGTGGGACTGCAAGTTTCCTCTCCAGGAGGGGCACTGCCCTGACTCATTTGCTCTGGACATCGGTTCCCTCTGGCATATGGTGAGGGATTTGGACCGGATGATGATGATGATGGCTACACACCAGCTCTACTGGAGTGAGGCAAGGGCAGCTCTGAATCCAGGCTGAGTTGTTAGGAAGCACGAAGATGAGAGTGGAGGCTGAGCAGAACTACTAGAAAGTACCTTGGACAGCGCCAGGGAAACCAGGCCAAATTCTCCCTGCCCTAACTTCTCTTTCTAGGCTTCTGTAGACACCACCTCTCCTGGCTCCACTTGGCACTTCCTTTTCCCCAAGCTGGAGGGTTTGCATGAACAGAGCTCACCTGAGCATCTCCTCTAGGAAGGGAGGAAGGAAGGAAGGAAGGAAGAAAGAAAGGAAGGAAGGAAGGAAGAAAGGAAGGAAGGAAAGGACGGAGGGAGAGAGGGAGGGAGGGAGAGACGGAAGGAGGGAGGGAGGGAGGGAGGGAAAGAAATGGTCCAGAGGACAGTGTAATCCCCAGATACTCGCTCTACTGCTGTCTCACTTGACATCACAAATATCCTCTAGTCATAGTCTTCTGGCACCTCAAACCCTCAGCTCAGGTTTCTGAATGAGCATTTTCACTTGTTTTGTTGTTGCTGTTGTTTGCTTGTTTGTTTTTCATTCTTTCCTTTAGTCATTCGTGTTCTCCTTGCAAGCTATGCCAATATAGAGTGTCCACTGACACCTACATCTGGAATAAGTTGAAAGCTGGGTAACTTTGCCTGACATTTACTAAGAGGTTGAAGGCCCTGCCTGGCATCCTGCCCTACAGCCCCTCTGTCTGCTCTTACAGTGGGGTGACCTGGCCCCAAGATGCATGACCTGGGATCTGCCCTGAATCAGGGGGCACCAATCTCACTCTCCATCAGCATGGCTCCAGGCCAATCTCTGATCTCACAGCCCACTTCTAATGCCTGGGCATCCCTCTGGTTCCAGGATCTTACTCTGGCCTGGTATTACAGTTTGGGTAACTGGGTCCCTGATGTGCTTCCTGAGTCTGAGTTCCTGCCTCAGTCACCAGCCTAGAATGCATGCTCCTCGAGAGCTGGGGTCCAGCCTCTTGCTTTATAATAATCATTCATTCCTTTGACCAGTGTTTTGAAGGGCATACTACCTAGGCAGTGTCATAGCAGCTGAAGATATAGGAAGGAAACAAACCAAAATCCCTGCCCTTGTAGAATTGACATTCTAGTGGAGAAAGAGAGACAATAAATAGGATGAAGAAGATATGTTAGTATGCCCATTTATGAAAAGTGCTATGGTGAACAAAAAACCAGGAAAGAGGATTGAGACTGGCAGAGTGGGGCTTCAATTTGAAATAGGGAGGTCAGGGAAGGACACACTAAGGTGACTCCTCAGCAAAGACATAAAGAAGGTAAGTAAGAAAGACAGGCGAATAGTGTTCCATGCAGAGGAACAGCAAGGGCAGAGGCTCCAAGACAGGAGTGTGCCTGGCATGTTCAAGGAACAATGTAACCGCCAATGTGGTAGAGCAGAGTGGGCAAAGGGAAAAGCAATCAGATCCAAGGTCAAAGGTAGGTAGGACTGTATGGGGCCTCAGCACTGGGAGGACACATGAAATAGGAACCGTGGGAGGCTACCGGGTAGAGCAGTGACATGATCTGATGTATTTTAAGAGGATCACTCTGGCTGCGGAGTGGAGAATTGTTATCAGGGGAAAAGAGTGTGAGCAGGAATACCTGTGAGGAGTCTCTATTACAATAAGCACATTTGGTGGCCAGGCCAGGGTATAAGCAGAAGAGAGGATGAGAATTGGCTAATCGTTGTGCTTCTTATTAATTGGAATAAAATGCATTGGCCAAGTCCCAGGATGTGGAAGACACTTGATTCCTATGAACTCATCTACCTTCTAAGAGATGTAATAGAGACTTAGAAAGCAACGTGCTCAGGTTCCACCTCCAGGAAGTGATGAAACATCCATGTCAGCCCAGGTCTGTATGGCTTAAATTATTATCTTGCTTCCATAATCCTGTTTCCTTAGCAATCTTTTCTCTAAAACCCTCTGCCTACACACAGAAGCCAGTCTCTAAATCCCGGCTCAGAGGTTGAGAGATGGTGCCCACTTCCTTTCTGGAGATTTTGGGGCTCCATCGTCCATCTGGCTGCCTGTCAACAGGACACTCCATCCCTTTGAATGGGATCCTGATGCTGGGAAGCTAACCAGGCCTCTCTGTGCTATCTGCTCTCCTTCCTTATTGGACTGATACCCCCTGCCACCTAGGGCTGCTCAGATCTGCCCTCCAGAGCTGCCTCCTCCCAGGAACTGGGTTGAGTTTTTAACACCCTTTTCCACATTTGATTGTTATCCATGCCTGCCTCTACTCTAACTCCTAACAGCAGCAAGATCTTCTCTCACTTTCTTCTTTAAAACAAAACAATCTCTCTCACTACACACACACACACACACACACACACACACACACGGCTAATATTAGGTTGGTGCAAAAGTAATTGCGGTTTTTGCCACGGAAAGTAATGGCAAAAACCGCAATTACTTTTGTACCAAACTAATATATAGAATTGAGACTGGCAGAGTGGAGCTGCAATTGTGTGTGGGGGTGTGTGTGTGTATGTAAACCACACACAGGCACACACATGCCATCTTTGCAAACATCTCCCATGTTATTTCTCATTCGTGTTTATATGGAAATGTTTCTTTCAATCAAGTAGTCGAGAGCCTATTTTTTTTTCTTGAAGTGCATTATTTATTTTCATTTCCTTGCTTTTTAAAAAATGGTAAGTTATGAATGACGGCTCTAAAAAACACTAACTGAATGAATCTAAGTTGCATATCCCTTTTCACAAGGCATGTTTTTTAAACCATAAAATTAGGTTTCAGGCA
Source organism: Macaca mulatta (assembly GCF_049350105.2). Taxonomy (NCBI): domain Eukaryota; kingdom Metazoa; phylum Chordata; class Mammalia; order Primates; family Cercopithecidae; genus Macaca; species Macaca mulatta. The sequence continues at coordinate 59,695,791 of NC_133420.1, read as the reverse complement.
TCAAATGTGGTCTGGTGACACAGCTTGAGTAACAACAATAGCTACCATTTATTAAACACCTACCTACTCTGTGCCAGACACCTTGGTATGCATCATCTTAATCTTCACATCTGCCTGAAAAATTGGTGTTAGGATCCCAGTTTTGCAAATTAAGAGATTAAGGTCCAGCTTGATGAAATGGTGTGCCTAATGATACCTAGCAGAGGCAGCGAGGGGGCCCAAACCCAATCCTGTCTGACCAGCCCTGTCAAACCCAGTCCTGTCTGACCCCAAATTCCTGCATTTGTCTCTGCTCTACTTGCCTCTCCTTAAAGATGCCTTTATAGAACTGAATAGGACAGACTTAAAGAGACAAAGAACATTGCTGAGGGTCCACACCAGAAAGAAGTAAAATGAGCTAGCCAGGGAACTCCACTGAATTAAAGAGAATCTGGGCCTTCTTTTGGGTTATCAGGGAGGAGAGTGTCTGGCCTGGAGAGTCTATGACTAAATCCTTCAAGAGTCAACAGCGGCCGGGCGCGGTGGCTCACACCTGTAATCCCAGCACTTTAGGAGGCCGAGGTGGGCGGATCACAAGGTTAGGAGTTCAAGATCAGCCTGACCAACATGGTGAAACCCCGTCTCTACTAAAAATTAAAAAAAAAAAAAAAATTAGCTGGGTATAGTGGCATGGGCCTGTAATCCCAGCTACTCAGGAGGCTGAGGAAGGAAAATTGCTCGAACCCGGGAGGCAGAGGTTGCAGTGACCCGAGATCGTGCCACTGCACTCCAGCCTGGATGACAGAGCGAGACTCCATCTCAAAGCAAAAAAAAAAAAAGTCAACAACAAGGCTAGGGCAGGCCAGCAGAACCCAGAGCCGCCTCCTTTACCTATACTCCTCATGTGGTTTGAGAACTGTGGAAGACTGATTCAGTGGGATAGGTCCTGAATGAACACAGAAAGGACATTTAGCTTGTAATTGGATGGTCTCCAGAGAAACACAGACTGGCAACAGGGATTAAATCCCCTCTCATTTAGAGGTTTCAAAAACAATCAGATTATTAACAAAGGGAATCCAGGATGGATAAGAGGCAGAGTTTTAGAACAGAGCCTTAGATGAAGAACAGGCTTAGGAAGCCTCTGTTCCTATCCCTCCAAACATATGAGTCCCTCTTTACCCCTTAGGGACAGTGGTGAGTTTTGGAGTCAGGCAGCCCTGGCCTCAAATTCTGGCTTACTAAGTATTAGTGGTGCAACTTTGAGTAAGTCACTTAACTTCCCAAGCTTCATTTTCTCCATTTGTAAAATGGGAGCAATAACGGTTCCTCTTTCATAGGGTATTGTGAGGATTAGATAATGACAATAGCTAACACATAGTGAGCACTCACATGTGCCAGACATTGTTTAAAGTACTTTACACGTAATTATCTCCCTTATTAAGATAATGCATATAAAGTTCCTAACATAGTACTAGGTACTTACTAGGCATGTAATAAATAATTACATCACTGCTAAAGATGGCAAGATCAGTGTCTGCTGAGGTTCCCACTTCATTACTTGATTCATGAGGTTTTCACACATTTTTAGGCTCCACCAGTTGGCCTTTCTACAGCTTTTACCGGATTGTAACCTTGTGGCAGGAGTCCACAGTGCTCCCTCTCACCCATGGCAGTTCTTTCCCAGAGATAGTTCCTAGGCACCCCCTCATTCTCCACCTCTAGCCAAGTCTTCTTCTTTGGGAGAAATGCCCCCAAACCTCCCCTGGCCACAAGTCTAGAGTCTGCTCATGGCTCTCCTCAAAGACATTACCCAGAACCAACCACAAAACCCTCCACCTGGGCCAAGAAAGATGTAGAAGAGCATGGCCGCCCCTCTGTGCTCAGACTTCTGACTTCTGTCCCCACTGTCCTTACAGTCCAGATTTAGCCACATTTTGCTAGCAGCCGCATCACCCTTTGGCTTATAGGAAGCTCGTGGTTCTCTAAGAGCCCTGGGTTTGTTTTCTATGGGGTTATTGTTGCTGATGCTTCAAATGAACAGCAAGCCACATCTCTCTAACATTACTTCTCAACTGTTTAATTTGAAGGCCTCTGAACAGGATTGAAACATTTCACCTTTGATCATGTCCTGATGTTGCAACCTGTTGAAGGCATCCTGCATGAGTTTGTTATCACTCATATTCACCATCTCTCAGTTAATGCCATTGTCAGTGCACAATAGGATTTTCTTTCTCGTCCTAAAGCATTAATCAAAATGTTAAATAGGAGAATGCCAAAGACACGCCCTGTGACTGCCTGCACTGGGGGTCATCTGCCCCCTCTGGTTCTACAAGTAAACCTACTAAAAATTGCTCCCAACTTCCACATTCTGCAGTCCTCATTTCTCTATCTTGTACTCCCGAAAATCATGAAAAGCCTTGCCAAAGCCCAGCTGAAACCCTGATACATGCTATCTCTCAATTTATCTGACCCATCAGATGAATAACTCCCTGAATAAGGGTGATCGCAACTGGGCTGGTTCTTTGTGAACACATCCACTCCTAGGAAGCACTACTCTCCTTTGTGTGATCACACGTCATTTATCCAATCAGCTCTTCTCAAACACTGCTGACAGTAAACACCCAAATCCCCTACTGCTGAACTCACCATTTTAGGCTCTTGCTGCATCCCCTGCTACCTAACCCTTTCTTTCACTCATCTCCCAAAGATCCTTCAGATGCTCTTTCTGGATCCCAGCTACAGTGTCCTGCTGTCTTGGCAAGTACTTCATCTGGCCCTGGAGACACAGGCTCATTGAAAGCATCTAGGTGCCCTCTAACAGTCTCCTCATCTTTCATTTTATGCCTGCTCGCTCCACTATCTCCTGTTTGCTAGTCATTCTCCACCAATACATCCTGTGTGCCTCTCTTACAGGCCTGGAGACGAGAAAATTCTGCGTTCTTTTCAACAAACACCCATGCTTTCTCCTAATGCACCACACGAAGTACCTTTTGTGGTCCATGGCATTATCCCGATGCTTCAGGTCATTCTGGGATTGAGCACCTTCAGGGTCCAACAGCTTCCTGGCACCTCCATTCCAGATCCTGACTTCCAGTTTGTCTCCATGGCCCTAAGTATGTTTTGTAAATTTTATTGAAATATAACAGACAGTTCAATGAATTTTCCCAAAGAGAACACACCCATGTAACCAGCATCAAGAGCCAGAACATTACCAACACCCAAAAGTCATGTTGCTGGCCAGTCACTAACCTTCGCAAGGGTAACCACCATGCTGACCACTAACACTGTAGATTGGGTTTTGCCTATTCTTGGGCTTGATATAAATGGAATCACCGTCTGTCCTCTTCGTGCCTGGCTTCTTTCACTCAACATTGTGAAAGTCATCCATATGGTTGTATATGACTATAGATCTTTTATTCTCTTATGCATGGTTGTCTTACTTAACCTTTTAAAAATCTGACATTATCACAAAGATCCGAATATATGGTTTTCTCTCCACCCACCCCCAACCTGACTGGTTGCAGTCTCACTTGTATCTATTACTACCTCTATTTGTACATTTCTCCATGCTATCCTTCATTTACCCTGCCAAACTGACCTTTCCAAATCATGTCACCCCCAGCTCAATACATTCGATGGCTCCCTATAACCTGAAGGGTACAAACTCCCACACTTGGTATTACAAGCCATTTACAATGTGGCTCTAATGTTTCCAGCTTTAGCAGCAAGCTCTTTCTTCCCACACCTTTTATATTCTAACTACTTAGAATATATTAGCTGGCCCATAAACATAGACCCCTTTTCTGCCTCCATACCTTTGCTCATGCTATTCCTTCAACTTGGAACGCTCTTCCCACTCTTTCTCCCACTGACAAAATCCTTCAAAACTCAGGTCAAATGTCACCTCCTTTGTGATACCTCCTCCTGTCACTCCAGCAGAAATAATTGCTACCTTTTTTCAGCATCCATAGTAAGGCTTGGTTCATGCTGAGAGATAATACTTATCACTTCTTTAAAAGTTAATTACCACATTTCACCATTCTAACACACACGTTCTTACTCATCTCTGGAATCAGGATGCACTTTGCCATCGATGGCATCTTATAGTTGGAAGTATTTTTTTCTTTCTTGTTGATGCATAAAATAATGGTGTTTAAGATTCAGTGAAATACAGTATTTCATTTTTATCTCAGCATATTCTAGAAGAGCTTGTCACGCTGCATTGTATAGTTAGTTGTCTACAATTCTGTGTTCCTTTTTCATGTGTGAGGCCATAGGCACACACAAAGTCAGCAATCTGTTTGTTGAATGAAGAGATGTGCACCGTTCACTAGAACCTGAACATTTACTAAGTCATGGGAGGCAGTGTGGCAGGGAAGACCTCCTAGTGTGGTTCTTCATAAGGTTCTTCACAAGGCTGAAAGAGTTACCCTTTCCTCCTGAGGTGCTGAGGCCCAGGAGACAGTGGTGGAGGGCTGGAGAGAGCCACAGAAGTCTCTCTCCCTTGTGGCTGGCTGTCATGTCAGCTCACATCGGGGCAGGGGAAGAGAAGTTACATAGGGTTAGTTTAATGCCCAATCCTTGATCAGCAAAGCAAGCTTCATTCAATTATAACATCATTCCTATTGGGTAAATAGGATTTGCTTCTCAAGGATCTGATTTATGGCCTGGTTTTCAGGAGCATGCTGTGATAGAAAGCAGTAGCATCCTGTTGTGCCAATCTTATTCCAAGCCTCTCTTTTTGAGTAACAACAGTGATTCTTTTAATTTGCTTTTTCCTAATGAAATCAGTTATTTCTCCTGCCCATATCACCACTCTATGTTATATTAAATAACAAAGGACACAGATAGGCTGGCATCTGACTTTAGTGGTATTTCAGTTACCTTTTGCCCATTTCTTAATATTTCAGCCTTTTAAATTGTATAGGTGGTTTAGGTAAAGCCAGTATGTTTGTCTTAGTCCATTTGGACTGCTCTAGCAAAATACCATAGACTGGGTAATTTACAAACAGAAATTTGTTGCTCACAGTTCTGGAGGCTGGGAAGTCCAAGAGCAAGGCACTAGCAGACTTGATGTCTGGCAAGGACCTGTTCCTTGCAGATGGCGCCTTCTGTGTCCTCACATGGTGGAAGGAGGACACAGAAGGCACCATCAAGCCTCCTTCATAAGGGCACTAATCCTATTTGAGAGGGTGGAGCCCCCATGACCCAATCACCTCCTAAAGGGCCCACCTCTTAATACCACTACAGTGAGGATTTGGTTTTAACACAAATTTGTTTTGTTTTTTTGAGACAGACCCTTGTTCTGTCACCCAGGCTGGAGTCCAGTGGCGCGATCTCGGCTCACTGCAACCTCTGCCTCCCAGGTTCAAGTGATTCTCCTGACTCAGCTTCCCAAGTAGCTGGGATTACAGACACGCACCACCACACCCGGCTAATTTTTTACATTTTTGGTAGAGACGGGGTTTCACCATGTTGGCCAGGCTGGTCTCAGACTCCTGACCTCAAGTGATCTGCCTGCCTCGGCCTCCCAAAGTGCAGGTGTGAACCACTGCACCCAGCTGGTTTTAATACAAATTTTATAGGGACACAAACACTGGGACCGTAGCAGTGTCCTATTGATTTTTCACATGCTTCTGAAATTTGGAATTACAACATAGTCAAATGCTTTGGGATGATCCACTGTATATGAAGAATGATACTCTCATATATTGTGCAAGATATTGCACTATCCTGCCTGCACAAGACCCCATGAATTCAGATGGATCTGTGGCTGTGTTTAGAGGACTGATTGAGGAGAAACTTTGCTCCTGTGTTCATTAGGATTACTGAACAAGGTAGCAGTTTTATAAGGTTTCCTCCAGTTTCAGGCTGGCTTTATAAAGAATCACTGTATGTATCAGGTATTGCTTTCTGTTGGGTTTTCCTGGGTATTTCAAGGGCATGGGGATTGCCAAACCGATGAGCATGATAAAGTTCAATTGCATGGCCATCTGGACTTCCTTTGGGGAGTTTCTTTGATTGATATCTTTATTTTGTCAGGATCCAGGAAAGCACTTAATTCTTTCGTATGATGTTCATTATCTTTTAGCAAATTAGATGCCTCTGGGAATTTTCTAAATTCCATCTTCTCCTTCAGAAAATGGATACCATTGCTTGCAATGTGAAAAAAAACAATAAATAAAAAGTTTCTTTCTGTCAAGAGTGGCAAACTCTGGCTAATAAGTCTAAGGATAAGGAATAACTGGAGGGGTAAAAACAGATTTATTTTTCACTTCATACCCTTCTATACTGTTTGAATTATCTTTTCCCATAAGCATATATTCCTTTTATTTTAAAAAAAGGTTCTTATATCACTTTGCCATTTTGTTATTGCTGTTGTTTCTGTTTTTCTCCTTTTCTTCTCTTTTGTGAAGTTTGTGCAGAGGATGGCAAGTTTAGTTCATTTAAAAAAATTCCAACAACAAAACAGCAACTAACCCACCATATTTGGTTTCTGTATTTACTATTGTTTTTCCTGTTTCAATTTTCTTTTTATCTCTGCTCTGGTCTTTCTCAATATTAGATTTAATCTTATAATAGAAATAAAATTAAAAAAAAAAAACAATGTCAGTGTCTCTAAACTTTGGGAGGGGGAGCTGTTAGGAACCCTTTAGAGAATTTGGGTGCGGGGGCAGGCATGGTGGCTCACACCTGTAATCCCAGCACTTTGGGAGGCTAAGGTGGGCAGATCAGCTAAGGTCAGGAGTTCAAGACCAGCTGGGCCAAGATGGCAAAACCCCATCTCTACTAAAAATACAAAAATTAGCTGGGCGTGGTGGCATGCCCCTGTAGTCCCAACTACTCAGGAGGCTGAGGTAGGAGAATCACTCGAACCCAGGAGATGGAGGTTACAGTGAGCCGAGATCACACCACTGCACTCCAGCCTGGGCAACAGAGCAAGACTCCATCTAACAACAACAAAAAATAATCTGGGGGAGCTACAGATTCTTATGCAAAGGAAAGTGCAGGCAGCTTCAGGGGTCATGCCCTTCCCCAACCTGAGGTTAATATCTGTTCAGTGCAATCTAGGGTATATTACCCTTTGCATATATCATTGCATGTAATTATCTTTAATAATTGTGTGAGACATCTGTATACCCACTTTTCAGAAGAGAAAATGGGGTTTCAGAGAGGTTGAACGATGTGCCCAAGAGAGCACTGGAATAGTGACAAACTTTGGACAGTAATTTTGGATTTAAGCAGCCAGCCAATCTTTTCCACCACACCACAGCTTGAAGGTTAAGCAAACAACTGATTTTGTAACTTTTCATATTATTGCCTCCCCTTTGTTGAAAGTGGGTGCTTGTTGCCTCATACCATTTCTTTGCTGGTTTTTTGGACAAGACCTGTGGCTTGCATGTTCTTCTCTGGACGTTGTTTGATGCTGGGTGTGAGTCTCCGAGAAGGTCAGTTGATTTACTGGCACATTGGAGGTCCTCAAAACACAATCCAGAAGAGAGTCAGAGGCCCTGGAGTTCCATCCCTTTCACTGCAGCACCCCTGGAATGGGTGGCACCACCTCTGGGGGCAAGGAAGGCAGGTGGGGTGAGGGAGGAGACAGAGGGGAGCCAAAGGAGGAGACAGGAGACTCGCACCCCATTCCCATCATGCTGACATTTGGGGGCCCCTCGGCTTTGGTTCTTTTTAAAATGGGATGAGTGATGATTGTGAGCAATTTTAGCAACAAAAACTGTCTTGAGCATTTACCATGTGATGGACTCCATGCTTAGCACTTTACAACCAGGAAGGGGTAAAGCTGGGGTTCTGACTGATTTGAAAGTCTCTAGAGCCTTCTACCCTAGTAGCTATACCCTTCCACCCTGACTCTGAGGCCCTAACAGGCCCCCTCCAAAAGACTGGCAGCAGATCGAAAGGGATGATAAAAGAGATGCCACGTCCTCCCACATACCTCCGTTCTCCCTTTTGTGAAACCTTTCTTGCCAAAAGTCTACATTTGTAATGTTTATGAAAATAATATTATGATCAATGAAAAATTATGTTCTGTATCTATTCTTAGGCATTTAGGGCCTCCCAACCCATGATGATAACATGAACTACTTTGAAAAATATCTCACTCATTTTGGGTTCATTCTTCCCTAATTCACATAACCACAGTGTCATTCGGGCTTGCTTTAATTTTAAAAGATCTTTTCATAGGTGTGGTTTGGAAGGTGTATTCAAGATGGAGAGCAAGGTGATCACCCCTCATTGTGATTTCTGATCGCTTTGGTACTGGTCACTTCTCACTCCCTGCTGCCCGCCCAAACGTCATGACCTTTGTGCTTCTTTGTACACACAAAACCCTCCCCTTGGAAAGCTTTCCCCACCAACTTTAAACTTCACCCACTTTTCAGGGCCCAGATAAAACTCTGCCTTCTCTGTGAAGCCTTCCCCAGTGTCTCTCCAAGGAGTTGGCACCTCTGTCTTCTGCACGCCCCCAGCTCTTTACCTCCACCTCCTGCGGGCCCTGAGCACTTTCTACCTGGCACCACCAGCACTGCTGAGACTCAGAGCTGCCTCCCCAGGACACTGTGTCTATCCTTTGTCTCCTCTTAAGCCCAGTCCAAGGCCTGGAACATAGTAGGTGCTCAGAAATCTATTGAGACTCGTTGGCAATGGCCAAGACTCATCTTCCACAGTCTCTATAATTTCTCCCATATGCCCATCTGCTCTCAGCATCTGCTGGGTCCAATTCTCTCTCAATCTCCTTGCATGTCCTCCATGTAATCTGTCCTTTTCAGCTTTTTCCCCAGTCTTCACTTGACACTGCATGTTTTGGTAATCTATTGCTGGCATAACAAACCACCCCCAAATGTTATGGCTTAGAATAACCATCCCTTTATTTGCTTATGACTAATGGGGCTGGGCTCAGCTCAAAGTTCTTCTGCTGGCCTTCAAAATGGCATGGATGCTGGCAGACACAGTTCATGGGGGCCACCAATGTCATAGACATCTCACCATCAATCAAGGCTATCTGAGTCTGTGTCTGTCTCCTATGAGTGGAACTCCTTGAGGGCTGGGGTTGTGTCCCCAGAGCCAGCACAGTTCTCAGCAGAGCTGGGGGCTTAGTGAAGAGGAAATTCCCTAAACAAGAACCAGGAAATTTTGGCTCTGGACCAGTTTTGCCCCACCATGACTTTGTCCCAATCCCTACCCCTCTCTGCACCTGTTTCCCCATCTGTAACCATGAGAGGTTCAACAGATCTCCCAGCTTCTTTGAGTGTGGTTGTCATCCTGTGATTTTATAGGACTGAGTCCAGCATCCTTGATAAGGCTCCTGAGGCCCTAAGGGCCTCCCACAACCTGTTTTTCCAGCCACAGACCCCAGGCCCCAGACACATCCCACTTCTTGCTGTTTCCTGGATAAACCGTTTCTAGGGCTCTGTTCCTTTTCTTATGTTATTCCCTCTGCCTGGGCTATCACATCCATCCTTTGAGGATAGAGTGTACACTGCTTTAAACCTCATTTGCAGAGGCCGAGCAAACCACCTCCTTGGTTAGAGACACATTCACCATCCTTTCTATGCGAGGTCCTTCTCCCCTTTTGTTTTTCCCTTTGTCCCTAATTCCCATTCTTCTCCCAACCCCCAACATGGTCACTCCTCCAATGTGCCGGATACATGTCACATATTTATCTATTCTTATAAAATATTCATTCCTCTAGCAATAAGTGCCCAGGCTACCGCTAACTCCATTTTTACAAACAACACTGTAAATGTCCTTGTACATCTTTCCTTAGGGGCGTGCCGGAGAGTTTCTCTGAAGGATATACACTCAGGCTTGGGACTGCTGGATCACAGGTATGTTCATTAGTCTAACAGAAAGTAGAAACTGCTTGAGTATGTAACACAGGGGGACTTCAATGTAGGGAATTAATTACTCAGAGGATGGAAGAGCTGCAAAGTAACTTGGGGATGGGGAGGCAGTCATCTACAACAGCAACAGCAGGAAACTGCCCCCTTCCCCAAGCTGGAGGGTCAGAGGGGAGAGGTTAGCTGGTAAAGTTGGAATCCCAGCTGAGCTGTTTGGCCACTGCTGGCCCTTTGGGGATGCAGCTGCTGCTTGGAGATTCCACCTGAGGCTAAGGGAGGAGGGGAATACGCTGGCTTCTTCCTTCCTCTGACAGTCTGCAGAACTTCTCATATTTCTTGTGATGGGAGCAAGATGGTAGGTTAAGAAGTCCCAGACTCATGAGTCAGTCCTTACCCCAAGTCGACACAGCTCAATGCTGAGAGAAAAAGTATCTTCAGTGCCTAGCACACAGTGACTTCTTCCATGAGGGGAAAGAGTGGACCCATCAGGGCCACCCAGTGGAAATCAGATGACAGATTTCCAGATGCCTGGGAAATGCAAGCTGGAGGGACCAATCCCCATGACACAGCCTACAGCAGGAGGAGGATGAGACCCATCTCAGAGTACACAGGACTGAGGGGGGTGCACCTCAGGCAGGCACATACCCAGCTTCCCTTAAATATGCCAGGCTGCTTTCCAAATGGCCATGCCAGCGAACATGACCCACATCCTTGTCAACACTTAGCATTATCCACCTTCCTAGTTTTTGAAATCAATGGGTATACAATGGAGTCTTACTGTAATTTTCATGTCTCTCAGTTACTGGTAAGGTTGAGCATCTCTTCCTATGCTTGTCAAATATTCAAGTGTCTGTTTCTGTCAATGACCTTTTCTTGGTTTGCAAATATTTCTAGCTACTAATTCCTTATTAATCTCTAGTCAGATTTAGATACTGCAAATATCTTCTCCCTGTCTGTTCACATTGTATCCTTCATTTAAAAAGAAATCTTTAATTTTTATGTAGTCAAATCTTTTATTATCATTTGCCTTAGGGCTTTGTGCTTTATGTGTCTTGTTAAGAAGTTTAGCTCCACTTACCAGCTCTCTCACGTCCCCTCTTTCCTGGATTACAATTCTATACTCCTACACCTGCAGAGAGGGAGGAAGAAGCTTGGTTGTTTCTCCAGATCTTCTACATGACCCAATTTCAAGCTATTTTCTCAGATAGAGATGTTCTCTACCTGTGTTTCCCAGGCTGAGTATTCGTCACTAAAGAAGACTTTGCTTTCTGGGGTGTTAACTTCCTAGAGAACATACTAGACATTATCAGCACAAACAACTCCACAGCTGAAAACAGCAAGGAAGAATATGAAGGAAAGATGCATGCAACAGAACGGGTTTCCAAACCAGGTGCTTCTCAGAACTGCAAGAAAAGGAAGCAAGTAAAAAGTTGAAAGTGAGGATTTCTCAGTTCTCACCTTCCTCAGGTGTCATGTCTCAAGGGAATAAACGTGCCTCAAGTTCATTTTCATTCCTTTAATTTAAAAAAATTTCAGAAAGTGATACATGTTATGGTTATGGAAAGACAGAAAGAGCTTTGAACTCAGATGTCAGACAGACACCAGTCTAACATGGAGCTGACTTGTGATCCTTCTACAAGTCATCCCACCTGTTGGAGCTGCAGTTTTGCCTGGCCTATAAAATGCAATTTACCATGCACACTTTTCCTTAAGAAGTTTCACTTGCAGGGTGGAAATGGAAGTGCTTTACAACTTATACAAATTTTTAAGCACCTACTAAGTGCTAGGCACTGGGGATGCTTTTTCTCATTTAATCCTCACAACCACCATACAAGGATAAATTTATTATACCCATTTTACTGGTGGGAAGACTGAGAGATTCAGAGTTTCAGAGAGATTAAGTAACTTCATCAGGCTTACACAGCTAGGATTATTATTCCCCTTCCCTTAGCCGGACTGGAAACATGCAGCTCTCTGCTTTGGGGATCCTAGCTTTTCTATTTTGTGTTTGTCAAGTTATTTGACACTGAAGCATCCCATTTTCCTGCCCTGGGAACCAGGTTAGAAACAAATTTCAGACAGTGCTTTCCAGATCTTCCCTCCCCTCAGCTGAGGCAGTTCTCTACACTCTGGCAACCCCAGAGATCTCCAAACTCAGTTGCAGAGGCTCAGAGGGTCCCCTGAGACAGCTCTGAAGTGGTTTCCATGGCTCCTAGCAAGTGGTAAAGGGGTAGGAAGACCTTGTCTATCCCAAGGGGCAGAAGGTGAGAGACAGCCCAGCCTTAGTGATGTATCTTCCATTAACACAATAGGACCCAGCCACAGCCCTCAGTGGCACACAGGGAAGGGCACTGACCAAGAGGGAGGCTTTCCCTGAGTTCTGGGGGGTTGGGAGATTGTCCAGCTCCTCAGCCCCCTGACTCCACTCCCAGGAGATGAAGCTGCCTGGAACCCCACCGGTGGACACAGGACGGAGGTGCTGAGGGCACAGCCTGGGTATCTGAGGATGTATTGGGGTGACTTGGAGTAAATACAGCGTGGAAAGACAGGAGCCGTGGCAGCTACCCTCAGGTGTCACTTGCCAGCTCAGGCTAATGATCCTGGGGCCATGACGGGGGATGGCAGGTTCAGGTGTTGCCCTCCCCTTGAGACTGGATAGAGACCCTTTCCCTCTGAGCTCCATTCATAGGAAACTCCCAGGTCCCAGTTGGCAAGCACTGAAGGGCCCAGGGCTGATCCCTCTCAACACAGGTTCATGTCAGCAGATGAACAAAGCATCAGGTGACTCCAGGAGCAATGAATCTCCTTTCCTTTCTTAGAAAATGATTATCAAGTCACAGAATGTCAAAGCTGGAAGAAACCTCAGAGATGGTGACATCAAACCTGTCTTAGAGTGCACATGAGGAAAACAGGCTCAGAGAGGGCAAGCAAGGCTGCTCAGCACAGCACATGTCACCCTGAGCCTACAATCTCAGCAATGCTGTCTGCTTAAATCATTCCTAGCAGCCCCGTGAGAAAAGCCCTCATCCCATGAGACCTCTGCCAAATTTGGGGCTGCACTGAACCGGGGATATTCCTCTAGATTTTGAAAACTTTAAGGCATAGCCCTCTTAGTTTTAAAATTTCACCCTGAACCATTTTGTCTCATGGAGTTTACAGAAATCTTGTTTCTCCCAAGAAAACAACAAAGAAACGATGGCTTCCTGTGTGAAATCCCCGGGAGGTGTAGGACTCAAGAAATATTCTGCTTCTCCTCTTGTAGAGCCCATAGGGAACCAGAGAAATCCCAAGTCTAATGTTTCCTGGGGAGCATCACTACAATGCTGGAACAAATATCAAAGGAAGATGTGATTGGTGGAGTGGAAAAACAGTGCATTTAGAGTTGAGAGACTTAGGTGCAAGTTTGTCACTGATCTGCTGTGTGACCTTGGGCTGGCACCATCTCATTCTGGGTGTTTATCCCCCATCACTTGGAGGAAAGACGGGATGCTCTCTAAATGCCTTTCCAGCTTTAGCACCCACTGGGACCCCAGCTCCCCGCCCTTGCTGTCCCTGGGTACCACCTCCAGCTTTCCTCCTGAGCTTGCAAAGCCTGGGAAGAGAAGGGGTTGAGTGTTTTTCTTCCATTTAAGCTCAGACTTATTGTCCACATTTCTCTGGAAGTGACAGGCAATGAATATGGAGTTCCTGAGGCGCTTTGTCCAGATTTGATCACGGAAATCAGGAGAAAGACAAATAATCTCCAGATTGTCTGGGTTGACGTCGTTGCTAGAGGATGATGTTAATTCTGCTGTTTACAGAAATAAGTCCAGTGTGAGTCGAAGCTTTTTGGTGTCTAAAACCAGATGGTATTTCCTGCCTTGATCAGCCTCAGAGCTTTGGTTCCCATGGCAACCCTGAAGTTCCACCTACTGCAACTTCCCTGTTCTCCAAGCTTCTTCCTCTTCCACCATCGTGCTATGTTGGGCCCATGGAGAATAAAGCCAGTAACCAGCATGTGCACAGCATCTGACAGTTTACAATATACTCCAGCAGTTATTACCTCATTTAATTGTCACCACAGCTTTGCCAGATAGCATTTGCTAACTCCCCATCCTACAGATGGGAAAACTGAGGCCTCAGAGATGAGGCCATCTGCGCTTTCAGCCCTTGATGGTATAGGTAGAAGTCAAACCCAGGTTTCATGATTCGGGACCTCTATTGCACCAGGATGAATATGAATACCCTGCCCTGCAGATCACCTACTATGCTTATTCCTAAATGATCATTTCCACAAATAAATCAGGTCTAATCAAGGCATGGCAACTTTAAGCAAGTTACTTCACTTCTCTGTGCCTTACTTTGCTCATTTGTAACACGGGTTGTAGTAATGACACCTCTGGGTGGATGAGAGGATTAAGCATGCATGTACAACCAGAAGAAATGCTTACTGGTGTTGAAGGGAGACCTGGGAAGGCAGGGTGAGTCTCAGTTCTGCCCTACCTGTGTGACTCTGGGTGGGTCATCTTGCCTGCGGAGCCGGCTTCCCCTGGTGTAGGAGGGAACAGCATCACAGTGCTCACATGCATGTGGTGCTTGAGAAGATTAAGTGCGCCGCCTCTCACGCTGCAGTGCACATACGCATCCCCTGGGGACCCTGCAGGGCCTGCATTTCTCACAAGTGTCCATGGACAACACTTTGAGTAGCAAGGCTGTAGCTAGGAAAGCCCCACGCAGGTGTTATAAGTGATCAGTCATGCAAAGAGCCATGCCCCCAGCAGTAGAAAGCTCAAGAAGCTTGAAGAGCTCACTGCAGGTGAGCAGGAGCCCCTTGGGTGGTTTTAACGGGGTGTGAGATTTCTGTCAGAAGGGCTCCTTCGGCCCGAGCCCTGGGCTCTGCAGAGCCTGGAACTCTTACGGGGTTCTGGTGAAAGCTCTCCCTGATCTTGCTCTCAATAGAGGACATAAAAACATCAATGTGTTACATCTTGCACAACCAAAAAAATTTATTGATAATGACTCGTGAACTCTTTAAAATAAACTTTAAATTAAAAGCTAAGTCAGTGTGACCCAGGAACGGTAAGTGGCCTATGTTTAAGTCCATGACAGACAGGGGATCAACGGAGACCTATCACGCGGTTCTAAAAACAGCCTGCACTTCATGCTTCCCCCGGTTTCCTTTGCTCCATATTCTTCCTTATGTGACTATGGTTTGTAAACTAAATTATGTGCATTTATTGCTACCAAATTAACAAATATTTTCCATTCATTCTTGCAGTAAGTCTGGCCGGTGCATCCCTGGGCCTTGCCACAGGTCCATATCCCAGCTTCTCTGCCTGCTCTCAGCTCCAGGGGCACGGTGGCTGCTGCTGAGGAGCTCCTATGCCCTTCAAGAAACAGTGAGAAAATGATTAAAAGCTTCTGTGCCCAAGGATGGCCTCCATGTCCCAGGCACTGTGTTGGGCATTGAACAACGTGAGTCTTCACAGCAGCCCTGTGAGCCGGGGTGTTGTGACACCAGTGGATCACAAGCTCCTAGAGGGCAGGGAATTTGCTTTGCTCCCTGGTGCATCCCCCGTGCCTACGAGGGTGCGCCATCAGTGTCTGCTGCATGGATGCGCTCGCCTACCCGAGAAAGGCTGTCAGCACCCCCACAGGGCCTCCTAGTCATGTGGCACCCATGAAGTCACCCTACAGAAGCTGCAGTGACAATGGTGTGCAGCCTCCAGCTTCAGCTCCTTCTTCGTCGCCAAGGTTCCCCTCCACACACACACCCAACAGTTTAGAAAGCCCCTTGTCACAGGCCAGGTTCCTTGGGAAGTGCACTCTGAGGTGAAGCAGAGCCTGCAGCCTGTTGCTTAGGGACTGGTCTTGGGACAGACACCTGTGGAAGGAAAGAAGAAATGCAGGACTGTGCGGAAGGAGAGGCCAAGGGCTGTGGCTGAGGCGGGGGACAGAAGTCCATGGGAGTCCACACGGCAGCCTCAGCTGCCTCGAGGGCACCCACAACTGAACAGGTCAGTCAAGTGGGTGTCCACTCCAATGCCTGGGCGCTTCAGGGAACACTCATCTTCGGACTCAAAGGGAGTGTTCGGGTCATGATGAAAGTGGAGACAATTATCCTGCTAAAGAGCTGTGAGCACATGAGGCGGAGAAGCTCTGAGCCATGCTGAGACAGGAAATGAGAACCAGAGGAGTGGTGAAGGGGCGCAGAGCAGGCGAGATGAGCTGGTGCCCTGAGAACGTCCTGACCTCTCCCCTCCACGGGACCAGGACCAGGCAGCCCCACCTCATTCGCTGGCTCATTCTCAAAGCATTTTCTGTGCTGGGCTCTGGAGATACCGGCTGAAGACCCTCAGTTTATCTAGACCTCTCTGACAAAGGGGCACATGTATGTGGGAGGGAGAGGAAAGGAAAGACCCTAGAAGGGTCACACATCTGTCACACTGAACGGCATGGTAGAGATGAACAAGACTCAATGAAGGCAAAACACCAGCCAGGTCACGGGCACGCCCACACCACCCCCGCCCCCACACTCTGCCCCAACCTTTTAAAAAAATTATGGAAACATATGTAACATAAAACCAGCCATTTTAAGTCTATAGTTCAGTAGCATTAAGGACATTCACAACGTTGTACATTACCATTAGCTAATTCTACAACTTCATCATCACCCTGAAAGGATTAAGCAGTCAGTTTCCATTCTCTCAACCCAGCCCAACAACCATGAACCTGCTCTCTCCATGGATTTGCCTGTTGTGGACATTCCACATAAATGGAATCATGGAATATGTGGCCTTTGGTGTCTGGTTTAACTTAGCCTACTGTTTTCAAGGTTTACCCAGGTTGCAGCATGTATCAACTTCGTTCTTTTTTATGGCTGAATAATATTCCATTGTGTGGATGTAAACTTTGTGTATCCATCCATTGGACATTTGGGTTGTTTCCACCTTTTGTCTACTGTGAATAGTGCTGCTATGAATATTCACATACAAGCTTTTGTTTAAATACCTCTTTTCAGTTCCCTGGGGCATATGTGTAAGAGTGGACGTGCTGGGTTCCATGGCCATTCTACTCTGAACTTATTGAGGAGCCACTCCCCCTTCTTTTTATAGCTTTTCATAGAACCACCGGGCTGGAAGGGATCACAAAAGTGACCTAGAACAGTGTTGCTCAAACTTTTGGATTTCACACACCAGTAAAACTAAAACTATCATCACCACACTCAGCCTCTCCCAAAGTAGGAGGGACTTGTGTTGGAATGAAGGCCAGCATGTAAAATGGAAATATCCAGTGTCAAACTCATGGCCTCGTTCTTGCTTTTCTCATTATCACCTCCACCTGGTACTGGTGCGTGGGGACCACTGATCTGGTCCAATCCCCAGCCCAAGTCTGCATCCCTTCTCTAGCTGCCCTGGCACAGGCTGGTCTAGCTTCTGTTCCTGCCTGAAGAATGCTCCCGTCCCCGGGCAGCTCAGATCCCTGGAACGTTCTTTCTTGTGGAGTGCTGGTCCTGTGCCCATGGCCTCCCCAGACCCTTGCCCCACCCTCCAAGGCCCCCCAGCTTCCCCCCATCACCTTCCTAAGGGCCCCTAGGGCTAAGCTACTGGGACCGGGGAAGCATAAACAAGGCAGTCCCAACTTGCAAGAATTCTTACTATTCTTGTGAGACAGGGTCTCGTTCTGTCGCCCAGGCTGGAGTGTAGTGGTGTGATCATAGCTTACTGCAACCCTGAACTCCTGGCCTCAAGTGATCCTTCTGCCTCGGCCTCCTAAAGTGTTGGGATTATAGGCATGAGCCGCCGTGCCAGGCCACTGTTTAGAATTCCTAAAAGAAACAGAGAATCACCAAGCTATTTATAGCTTTCAGAAGCCCTCCTCTCCAAATCGTGAACAAGTTGCAGAGGCTAAACAACAGGTTTCGTTTATTTGTCTTGTTGGCTGGGCTTATTCAAATTCCACGTTCCCCTCTGTGCTGACAACAGGCAGCAAGACACTAGGGAGTGTGAGGCCTGCACTCAGACCAGACTGTCCCTTGTCAGCTGTGTGACCTCGGCAAAGTTGGTTAGTATCTGTGTGCCACAGTCACCACACTGACAGAAAGAGGAGTTTCAGGATGCCTCACAGGGTTCCTGTGAAGATGAGGCAAGGTGACTTCTAGAAGCTGCGCCTGGTAGCACCAGGGGCTCGCTCCATAGCAGCCATGACAGGCAGGCATTTGGACAGTGTTTTATGCCTTGGATGAATGCAGTCAAAGTGGGAAGATAACTTCACAACATTTAATACACACAGGCCGACAAACAATAATCTTTCAAAGAATTAAGTCCCCGCATAAACATAACAATAAAATAATAGTGTCTATGGTGAGGAAAATGGAAACTCACTCTCTTGGGCAGAAACTAAAATGACATTCTAGACTCCTGGCAGTGGATACAGTGGCCCTAGTGAGGGCCCTATAGGGGAAGGCCAAACCCACTCCAGCCACCTGGAGGTAGAGACAGAGTCTCCCTGACAAGGATGGCCATGCCCTGTGTCTCTGCCCTGGAGAAGGCTCCAGCAGGAAATGGACACCTGGGAGGGTCCCTATGCTGATGCGAGACGGCTCCACTCTGCTGGACAGGGCCCCAAGTTGGCGGGGGTCCTGGAGGAAAGGGAGTTCTCAAGGGCAGGGAGATGTGGTCTCAGCCTTAGGAAGGAAGTGCGGTGCCAGGCAGGAGAGCCGAGGACAATGAACTGGGCTTTGTGCTCGAGCTCACTACCTGTGATTCTGTGTGGATTTCCCTTCTGTCATTCCCAAGCTTTGGCAACAAATGTTATTTTTGGGACTGGATTCTCCGCTGGGGGGCTGAAATTAAGGCAGGGACTAAATCCACTCAGGCTACATGTTAAGGAGGAGCAGAGCGCCCTGAGGCCAGAGGATCCACCTCACTCAGGGAGATTCCTTCTGCAGGCCAGGCCTGCAAAATTTGGTATCAGCTTTATTAGGGAAAATATCAGGTCTCTTTACACGTTGAACAGGAACTGCTGGTTAACAAGACACGATTAACTTGCTAGGAATGGACAAGGACAGCGACAGGAGAGTGCTTCACAGCACCTGCTGCTGATGGCACCTTCATTCTGGCTGCAGAATTCTCCCAGGAAGGGTCCCGGGCTCTTCAGGAGGCATTTACTTGGAAGCACAGCTCAGAGTATCTGTCCAAAGTTGTCCAGCCTCCAGCCTGGCCCATGTCTTCAGGCAGCTCCGAGGCAAGAGCAAAAGAGACGGGTTCCCTGCCCCCTTTTTACCCGCTGGATCAGCTTCTACGACTTGGCCAAACTACCTTTCTGTCTGCCGTGCTGGGAATCCCACTGACAGCAAGACCCAGAGTCAGGCACATTTGGGGGACAGGTCCATCGGCCACTCCTCACTTCTGTGGGCTCCGATGCCAGCAGAGCCACGTCAGCAGCTGCTACCTCTTGCCGGAGGGAGTTTCTTCTGGCCTCACCCACCCAGCCATGGCTACGTCAGGGCAGAAGGGAGAGAAGAAAGAAGAGAGATGAGATGAAAGGATTTAAAATGTGCAACCATCTTTGAGGTTTCCCACATCTGCACTGCTCCACAGTGTGAAAAGGGCTTTCACTTTCACCTGATCCGTGGGGGCTGCTATCCCCTTGTAACCAAAAGGGAAACTGAGACTCAAAGGGAGTAAGAAACATGCTCAACATCACGCAGCGCTAGGTCTGACTACGTCCAGAGCTCTTTCCAGGGTAACAGGTTGCTTCTACTCATTTCAAAGGACCAAAACCAGAAAAACACGCACCCAACTGACGCCTCCTCCCTGACGATCTAGAACTTACACATTACGTGCTGCCTTTGCACATGCCCTGGTTGGGATGCCCTTTCTCTTTCCTGCCTAAACCTGCCCTTCGAGGCCCCACTCCAGCTCTCTCCTCTGGGGTCTGCCCAGGCAGAGTCTGAGCCATCATCGATGACTTTCCCTGAGCCATATACCCAACACGCTTCATCACCACACCATCTCACAGACGTGCTTGTCTCCTCTAAGATACTATGGGGTTCCCTTGAGGGCAGAGAAGTCCTTTTTCATCTTTGGAGGCAAAGCATACGAGTGGGGCTGGTACAGGGTAGATGCTCAGTAAATGTTTGGTAACCAAAAGAATTAAAAAGTAAACATTCTCCTCACAAAACCAGCTGGCCTCCATACAATTTTGCAGCGCTGAACTAGAGGCAGGAGCCCTCTGTGGCCAGCGGGAACTTGGACATCCAGTACCCAGGACACACCAGCAAAACACTGCCTGGGTGCTGGGAAACAATGCCCTCCACCCTACAGGAGAGCTCAGGGTGGAGCCTGAGCTCAATGCCCTCAAGGCTGGAGAGCTTTCGGAACAGGGACCCTGCCATCTCAAAGCAGGCCCCGTCCCGACGTCCCACTGCCAAGCAGACCACCTCTGCAGAGAGCTGCTGGGGACAAAAAGGTGACCACCAACGGCCCTGACCCACTCCCAGGGCTGCGAGGCCTCTTGCCTGCCACTGTTCCAGTCAAAGCGGGGCTTCCCCAATGGTGTCCAAGGAATTCCAGTCTTGCAAAAGCACCTTGGAGAAGTGATGAGAGTAATGTGGGAGACGCTACGAGCTTCTTGGTCCTGTGAAGAGGCCTGACACGTGTGGGCATGCTGAAGGTTATGAGAGGCCTGCAGCAAAGATGATCACGTAGCTCGCTTTAACTTGGTGTCTGCCAAACCTACTTGACAGGGAACCTCACCCCACTTTCACATACGCACCCTACTTTTCTTTATGGAAAACCTATTAACATCCTGTGGAACTAGGGTTCCAAGGAGCACACTTTTGGGAAATGCTGGTGAAGGTCACCGAGCAAGGGAGGTGCTTCTTGTTGGGGGGGGGGGGCGCAGCCTCCTGGAGGCAGGCTGGGGACACATGTGGGAAGGGAAGGGGGTGATCAAGGACCAAAAATCACAAAAATAAGCACCCAAACGACCCCTCCTCCCTGACGATCTATAACCTGCACGCTCCGTGCTGCCTGTGCACATGTCCCCACTGGGGTGCCCTTTCTCTTCCCTATCATCCGCATCCAAACATGCCCAGAAAGGGTGCCAGGGACCTCTTGTGAACCAGCACACAAACTTCCTAGGAGGAAAAGCCTTGGACACCTGAGTCCAGTGAAAAAGAAAAGAGAAGCATTGTCTGGAGCCTCTGCTGTCCTGTCTGCAAAACGGGAATAGCCCCGCTCCATCCAGGGTCATCCACTGAGTTCATGGAGGTCTACATTTGTGGGAAGGTGACCCCCCGGCACAGCTGTGTATCATTGGTGTTCAATCAGACTTACTGAGTGGAAGCTATACCAGTATATGGTTATGAAAAAAACAGCACCACAGCAAAAAGCAGGCACAAAACCTCAAAGTACATAACGTCAGGGGCCATGAATTTCAGAAGCAAACAATTCTAGGCCTACTGTTAACCCCTGAAGCCATCAGTAAATTAAAACAAGAATCTGAAGTGCTTCTAGCTCCGAGAGTCTATAGGAGTTAGTGGAAAAGGCACAGGCTTGCAAGCCCACCAGGTCCAGTTCTGAGCCCAGATCTGCTCCTTCTGGGCTGTTTAACTGGCAAGCAGCTTCCCTCTCCCTAAGCATCCAGTTCCCAATGTGCGAGATGAGGTTACACGATGCCCCCTCCAGGGTGGCCATGAGGATGGAATGACAAAGATAAAGCTGCAGCACACAGTAGGGGACGAATGAGTTGTCTCCTTAAAAAGGCTGGAACATGAGACACCTTTGTATAGGTGTCTGTCGGTAACAGCTAAATGAAATACCTTGTCTTCAGTCCTGTGGAAAGTTGGCTTCTGTGGGTGGAAGGCTGAGAGGATTTAGAGGAAAAACACCCACTATCAGGGCAGGGGAAGAAAACGACGAGGCTCTGGGCAGTAAGATAACGACATCCTCTGAAAGCCAGCATAGGGGAGTGGGCTTTCATGGCTGGGGGAGAGACAGATGAGAGATGGCACCTCCCAAGGAGACCAACTTGTGGCTCAGCACTGCTCAGAGTAGAGATTAGAATTCTGTGCAGACCCAGCACTTTGGGCACACTGGTTCTAAGCTCCAAATAAGAGGCCATTGAGCTGCATCTGAACTTTGAACCTGAGTCCAGAGCACAAGGTCTGCCCACTCTACCATGCTGCTTCTCAATGTCGGGACCATCTATTTACAGGTGTTCTCTTGCCCGTCGAGAGCCTGAAGGCTCTGGATGGTGTCTGCACACTTGGCACCTGGTATCTAACATAAATGCAACAAGCACTGGCTGAATTAGTCACTCACTGGAAAATATTTCAGAAAGCCACCGGGTTTTAAAAGTCAGGGCCCCTCTAATTTAGTATAATATGATATGGTAGGAAACAACACAAGACAATTCCCTTTTGAGGAACACAGCATTGACAGGATGTAGAAAAAATTCCAAATTTTCACTTCTTTGCCTAGAACCTTTGAGCACCAGAGGACTTTCACGATATGACCCATTAGTCTTCTGCTTCCACTTTCAGTGCAGAAAGCCCTGCAGTGATATACGGGTGAGCACTGTGGAGTACCAGAGCATCATCTGGTCTGACCCTCCACTTTGCAGATAAGGAAACTGAAAGTTAGGAAGAAGAAGGGATCCACACAGCAGGCCTCCACTTCTTTCCTTCTATAATAGACTGTCTTTGCAATAAAGAAAAACGCGTTTGACATACACATCTTGAACGCATGCTGTAAGCTGTAGCAGCAGGGGCAGTGGAATGCTAGAGCAGTCACACACATAGCACTGAGGGACCCAGCGGCTGAAAGGGGGTCAAAAAAGACTCCATCTGACAGGTGACTTGGACCAGGAGGGACAAGTTGGAAGTTTTAAGGGACGATGTGGCAGGAGGGCTAACCTCTCACCATAATACATACCCCCCATCTAAGTCAAAAGTTGTTGCTGGGAAGCCACTATGTGGAGACTGCACATCCCGGCCTCCTCTGCATCCAGGTGGGGTCACATGACTAACAGCAGCCAAGGGGACGTGAGCAGGAGTGATGTGTGTCGGTTAAGAGCAAAGCAGGTAAGAAGCAGCCATGCCTTCTCCATCGTCCCTTTCCCTTGCTGCCAGCCAGAA
Organism: Macaca mulatta; assembly: GCF_049350105.2. Lineage (NCBI taxonomy): Eukaryota > Metazoa > Chordata > Mammalia > Primates > Cercopithecidae > Macaca > Macaca mulatta. The sequence goes on along the minus strand of NC_133420.1, from coordinate 59,672,835 downwards.
GCAAACTCTGAGGCTCCCAGGGAGGGCGGAGCACAGGATGAAAGGAGTTGAGTGCCTGCATCACTGAGTGAACCAACCTGCCAACCAGAAGCACCCCCACTGGACTGCTACATGGGAATCTGTCTCTGTGTGTTGAAGTTCGTTGCAGCAACAAGTACTACCAACGAATGCAGTGGATGTGGAGCAGGCATCCCGAACAAAGGGAACAACGTGACTAAGGAACAGCAGTGTGACGGGGGCAGGGCTGGGGCCGGGGCCATGGCCATGTGAAGGGGTCCCGGGATTCAGAGAGCTCACGCTGGTGGCTGCGGGAAGGAAGATCACGCACAGGGGCTGTTGCCAGGGGCCCTGGTGTTGCTGGCGCTGCTCTCAAAGGAAGAGTGAAAGTTGTGAATGGTTTCCTGTAAAATTTGTCTCTCGCGTCCCTGCGGAGGAAATTGAAAACAGACACAGAAAGTCTTATTAAACCTTTTAACCATTAATTCAATTGACACAGTGTTGTTAATGTTCAACTCATACTTGAAAAACCCATGGGCGTCTCGGGGAAAATAAATTACCTAATTGAAAGAGTACCGAGTTCAATAAAAACATACTGAGTCAGAATCTCCCCAGCACCCAACATCATAGCCTGTCAATGCTGCAGAGGCCCTGGGATGCAGGACCCCAAACCCCTGGACAGAGCGGGAGGCTGAGCCCGGGGCAGGACTGACTCTTCCCGAGTCGCATGGTCCAGATTCGAGGTCTCCTTTCCTGCGCCTCTGTGCATCTTTCCAGTCCTCAGATTTTCAGAAAATCCAACGGGAGCCCAGTTTCCTTCTGCTACAGGATAAGAGTTTAAACTGCCTTTGCTTCCCTTTGCCCAAAAGCTGCCAGATTTGTCTTCACAGAGATTCACTTCTCACTCTATTCCTACAACGCCCCCTGCCCCCTATACACACATTTTCAGATGAGAAAAGAGGGTGGATGTGAATGTTCTGTTAAGCCCAGAAAACATCATCACTGCATACCAGGCTCAGAGGCATCAATACTCAGAGATTAAGAACAGAGACTGGGTCCTAGCCAGAGCAACCAGACAGGAAGTCAAACTGTCGCTGTTTGCTGATGACATGATTGTTTACCTAGAAAACCCTAAAGACAGCTCCAGAAAGCTCCTAGAACTGATAAAAGAATTCAGCAAAGTTTCCGGACACAAAATTAATATACACAAATCAGTAGCTCCTCTATACAACACCGACCAAGCTGAGAATCGAATCAAGAACTCAACCCCTTTTATAATAGCTGCAAATAAATAAATAAATAAATAAATAAATAAATAAATAAATAAAATACTTAGGAATATACCTAACCAAGGAGGTGAAAAACCTCTACAAGGAAAACTAGAAAACACTGCTGCAATAAATCATAGATGACACAAACAAGTGGAAACACATCCCATGCTCATGGATGGAAAGAATCAATACTGTGAAAATGCCCATACTGCCAAAAGCAATCTACAAATTCAATGCAATTCCCATCAAAATATCACCATCATTCTTCACAAAATTAGAAAAAACAATTCTAAAATTCATATGGAACTGAAAAAGAGCCCACATAGCCAAAGCAAGACTAAGCAAAAAGAACAAATCTGGAGGCATCACATTACCTGATTTCAAACTATACTATAAGGCCACAGTCACCAAAACAGCATGGTACTGGTATAAAAACAGGCACGTAGACCAAAAGAACAGAATAGAGAACCCAGAAATAAACCCAAATACTTACAGCCAACTGACGTTTGACAAAGAAAACAAAAACATGAAGTGGGGAAAGGACACCCTTTTCAACCAATGGTGCTAGGATAACTTGGCTAGCCACATGTAGGAGAATGAAACTAGATACTCAGCTCTCACCTTATTCAAAAATCAACTCAAGATGGATTAAGGATTTAAATCTAAGACCTGAAACTATAAAAATTCTAGAAGGTAACATTGGAAAAACCCTTCTACATGAAACCCTTAGGCAAGGATTTCATGACCAAGAACCCAAAAGCAAATGCAATAAAAACAAAGGTAAATTGCTGGGACTTAAACTAAAGAGCTTTTGCATGGCAAAAGGAACAGTCAGCAGAGTAAACAGACAACCCACAGAGTGGGAAAAAAATCTTCACAATCTATACATCTGACAAAGGACTAATATCCGTAATCTACAATGAACTCAACCAAATCAACAAGAAAAAAACAAACAATCCCATCAAAAAGTGGGCTAAGGATATGAATAGACAATTTTCAAAAGAAGATATGCAAATGGCCAACAAACATATGAAAAAATGCTCAACATCATTAATGATCAGGGAAATGTAAATCAGAACCACAATGTGATACCACCTTACTTCTGCAAGAATGGCCATAACAAAAAAAATTAAAAAACAGTAGATGCTGGCATGGAGGTGGTGAAAAGGGAACACTTTTACATTGCTGGTGGGAATATAAACTAGTACCACCACTATGGAAAACAGTATGGAGATTCCTTATAGAACTAAAAGTAGAACTACCATTTAATCCAGCAATCCCACCACTGGGTATCTACCCAGAGGAAAAGAAGCCATTATATGAAAAAGATACTTGCATACACATGTCTATAGCAGCACAATTCACAATTGCAAAATCATGGAACCAACCCAAATGCCCATCAATCATTGAGTGGATAAAGAAACTGTGGGGGGTGTGTGTGTGTGTGTGTGTGTGTGTGTGTGTGTATATATATATATATATATATATATATGGTGGAATACTACGCAGCCATAAAAAGGGATTCATTAATGGCATTTGCAGTGACCTGGATGAGACTGGAGACTATTATTCTAAGTGAAGTAACTCAGGACTGAAGTAACCAAACATCGTATGTTCTCACGTGTAAGTAGGAGCTAAGCTAGGAGAACACAAAGGCATTAAGAATGATACAATGGACTTTGGGGGATAGAGGGGGAAAGGATGGGAAGGGGGTGAGGGATAAAAGACTACATATAGGGTGCAGTGTACACTGCTTGGGTGATGGGTGCACCAAAATCTCACAAACCACCACTAAAGAACTTACTCATGTAACTAAACACCATCTGTTCCCCAATAATCTATGGAAATAAAAAATTAAAAACAACAACAACAACAAAGAACAGAGACTGGGCTGGGCATGGTGGCATGCACCTGTAGTCCCAGCTACTTGGAGACTGAGGTGGGAGGATTGCTTGAGCCCAGGAGGTCAAGGCCAGCCTGGGCAATAGAGCGAGACCCTGTCACAGTCTAGGTTTAGAGCCCATTTCTCCCATTTGCTAGCAGGGTCACCCTGAGCAAGATACTTAATCTCCCTGGGCCTTGGTTTCCTCATCTACAAAACAGGGATGATAACAGTCCCTCAGGTGATGGCTACGGGATTGTCAGAAGGCCTCAGACACAAAGCTGTCCATTGCAGCACTATTTATATAAAATTTGAAAATCTGTATAAGCAACAGGTAGGAAATTTTTAAAAATTAATTTTAGCACATTTCCCCATCAGACCTTGTGTGGGTAGCTGGAGGCAGACAGGTCCTATCCTCAGAGGGCAGCAGCAGATTAAACATATTTTTAAAAATTAATAAATATGGTCAAAATGTAAATTAAATTAAAAATGTATCATCTCTGGCAGACTGTTCTCTACTAAGAGTGAAAAGGGGGGAAAATCCACTGAATGAGCCCAGACTTCAAACTTTCTTTCATTTCATGGGCTCCCTATAGGCCAGAGGGGCCCCTCTCCAGACCCCCCCACAGACACGTCTTGTGCTGATGAGGCCTCCTAGACTCAAGAGGACAGTAAGATTCTCCCTTCATCCCAACCCATCCAAACAATTTTAAATAAGCTGGAAAAATGCCCTCCAGATTCCATCAACACAATCCAAAGGCTGGAGGGTATGACAGAGCATTGGATGCCAGGTCAGAGCATCTGGAATCCCTACTCTATCACTGATTAGCGCCAGCATCCCAGGCCCGCCCCTTTTCCGCTAAGTATCTGTAAAATGGGGATAATGTGACCTGCCAGGGCTGCACTGAAGCTCACCCTGAGATAATGAATGGGGTGGCACTGTGCAAACTGCAGAGGGCTAAAGTGTAAATGGAAGGGTTGACAACAATTTTATTATTAAACACCACCTTAGCCTTAATTGCCTGAGAAATGAGGTCAGGGCAAGACAGGGTTCCGGCCCTCGCTGCCTGCTAACCTTAGGAGGGAGCTGCAGATGATTAAAACCGTAATTGTTTCCTGCATCTACAACTGATTGAAGATGATAATGATAATTGCCTTTAAAAACCCCTGAGTTTCAAAGGACCTGCCTGATAACTCTCAAAAGGGAAAAAAAACCAGCCATTAAATGTAGAAAAAAGGTTCACCTATCTAGTATTTCAAAAAACGCAAATTAAAACAAGGTACCTTTTTTTGCCTATCAAATTAATAAAGATTAAAAAACAAACTGATGTAATACTGGCAAAGCTGCAGTGAAACGAACAACAAACTCTCACACACTCACAGCCAGTGGAACTGTTCACTGGCTCTTTCCAGAAAGTTATTCAGATGTACATATACCTTGATTCCGCCTCTTTGATTCAGTAATTCCACTTTCAGACATCTACTGTGAGGAGATGATTAGAAGGCCTTAGACACAAAGCTGTCCATTGCAGCACCATTTATACAAAGTTTGAAAATCTACATAACCAACAGGTAGGAATTTTTTAAAAATTAATTTTAGCACATCTATGCAAATTTATATGAAAAAGAGTTCTTAATGACATGAGTAGCTGCATATATTTCATATTAAAGAAAGCAGGAGATAAAATTACCCAAATTTATCTCAGTCATATTTTTAAAAAAATTTAAGGGTGTGGTGATGCGTGCTCATAATCCAAGCTACTGAAGAGACTGAGGTGGGAAGATCCTTTGAGGCCAGGAGTTTGAGGCCAGCCTGGGCAACACAGGAAGACCCCATCTCTTTAAAAAAGAAAAAACAAAGAAAAAGGACACAAAACACTACAGAGTAATCTGCCCAAAGGTGAACAGTGTTGGCCTCTGAGCGATTGGATTGTGATTTCTTAAAGAAATTCTTTTCACCGTTTTGGTACTGTGTAAATTTAATAAAATCATATGCACTGCACTGACAACCACAAAAAAAGGGCAACAGAAAGAAACAATGACTTAGAACCAACTAACTCCTCATTTCTGGTAAACCTCCAATATGTAACTCGTCCAAAACTAACAAACTAATGAGCAGACTCGAGCACACATTACAATTCCAGTACTGGGGTGGGTTCATCTGGAAGTGATATGGCTTGCAGGCTGGGAGTCCACAAGCTTTGCTAATATTACTACGCCTAATAAGACTTGCTGATGTTATTATATTATGAGCCAGGTGTTTGGTTAATAGTCACTTAAAAAATTTTAGGCCAAAATGCTCAATCTTATTGATTGTGTAAAAAATGCATTTTATATCACACCCTGTTTTCACGTAAACATATATAACTGAAACATTTTGTCCTTTCTATCTGCAAAAGCATGTTGCTATTTTCTATTCTATTTCCTAAAATGTGCTGCTCATGCCCCATTAAATGGATTCTAAAACCCATCAGTGTGCTGTGGGCCACAGCTAGAAAGACACTGCAGGGAAGGAAAGCTGGGTCTCCCCATCTCACGTGTCCTGGTCTAGGCTCTCCAATGTGTACAGAGCACGAGAGCCATAATGGGTACTCTCTCTTGGTTGGCCAAGCTTGCGCTGCAAAAGAAAAAGTATGAATGTTACAAAGAGAAGTTCATGCCCTATAGCAAAACCAAAGAGGCAGGAACCCTTGATGTCAAGGTCAGGCAAGTCCAGTCTAGAAGAGCCAAGGCCCAGAGCATCTGAAGGCTGTAAGCGCAGTGAACTGGCTCTTGGAAGCCACCTTTGGCCTGAGGAGCTCTTTGCACATCTGAGAACCAGCACACAGTTGCAGTGCTAACTTAGAATAATGCAGCAGAAGTTAAATTTGCTTTTGTACTATTACATTTCTCCTAAACACGCCTTTTCTCGATGACTCATGATGATACACGGTCCTCACTTTCAGAGGACTTTATCTGGTACTATATTTACTCTTGAATAACAGGGTCTTTCTCCAGGGAGGTGGTTCAGATAGGCTCCTTCTCCTTGTACCTATTACTGTGTGGAACTGCCTGACTGCAGGGTGGATGCTGCCTGCTGGAGGGACATGGGTGGGATTGAGTGGTGCTCTTGGCCTGGCATGTCACAGGCACCTGGGCCTCTTGGTTGGGAGCTGGTGAGCTGGGCCCCTAAGTAGGACCACTAACAGCTGTCCCTTCTGCTTCTCCTGATGGGGCCTGTTTAGTATAGGATGCAGACTGTCATAGAACAGGGTTGAGGGGAAGGGGGGATGAATTTGAGAGGAAACTGAAAAAAGGCTCTAGTCTGTATAAACTTTAAGAACAATGTCCTCTATCAGGATGGGCTCAAGATGTCACATCATTCACTCTGATGATGTCAGTTAAGTTTCCTAAGGTTTGCAAACTAGCCCAGTCTGTCTGCTTTTTGTGATCCTGGGCCAAGGAGGACACAGTCACAGAGGGCAGAGGGGAGGTTCTGGAAGCATTAGCAGTTGCTATCTGGTGGCTCAGCTCCCGGCCTGTCCTCTCACTGGCCCTGCCTCCAGAGCCTTTTCTGTCCTTCTTCCTTAACTGCCTTAAGCTTGGATTTTCCCCACTCCATTCTTTCCTTGGTTCACACATCTGCCCTCTGGAGGCCAGGAGGAGAAAGGTTCCTCTAACGCCTGGGCCACAGCCCTTCACCGCCCCACCATCCCTCAGCCACCTCTCCTCCCCAAAGGCCTTTCCCTTACTTGATGGCGTCATCCTTTACCACCTTGGGTGCCTTGCTCTGTCCCTTGGGCTTCCCCACATCTCATGTCTCTTGTTCTGTGCTCCAGTCATTCCTTTATTCTTCAAACACACTGTACACCTCACCACAGGGCCTTTGCACGTGTGCCTACCTCTGCCTGCTCTGCACTTTTCTACTGGTTTCCACTCTTGCTTCAGGTCTCAGCTGCCTTGCCACTCCCTCAGGGGTATCTTCTCAGCCCTGACTCCAAGCCAGGAGCTCTCACAGCACCACCTGCCTCTCCTTTATGTGCTGTGGATTAGTTACACCGAGGCAGCTGGAGTCCTTGGGTGAGTTCCTCAACTTCTCTGAGCCTTGGTTTCCTCATCTATAAACTGAAACTGACTTCAGCAGCTTTCATAAGGATTAAATGAATGACTATAATGTATGACATGCTCAGAGCACAACGCGAGGCACAGAGTGATTCTGAATGGTCAATACCCACACGGTGCCTGAGACATAAAGGCTCTTTTTCATGACTAAATCGGTGCCCCAGTCTTTAGAGATTGTTCTGGTTGATTCGCCTTCTGTGAGCCACCCTCAGGCTTCAGTTTCTTGGATGATGCCCTTCCTAACAGCCGAGATCTGCCTGCCTCTGACAACCTCCATACCTGCCTTACCCCTCTGCCCTCCCCGCTGACATCTAACAGCAGAGCAGAAGCGGTGCTGGTCCGGAAGTCAGGCATCACTGCCCAACTCTGAGCCTGGGCTTCCCTATATGTAAAGTGAGGTGGTCCAGGCCCATGCAACAACCAAGAAATGTTTAGAATCCAGCCATTTACAGAGGAGAAGTAACTAGTAAAGACTGGAGGAAAACTACTTGGTCTTGGGATGCCCAAAGCAATGCTAAGGGCATCCCTTTGAAGGATCACCTCGTAGCCTTCAGGCAGGAAATAGGAATGACGACAGTGACAACAAAAACCACCGCCTCCAATCCTGGCAGGGCTGAGAGGAGCCGCCTCTGCACAGCACAGTGCTGCAGAGAGGTGAAGAGAAAGAGGCCAGGAAGCCTGGGTTTAGAGTCTCCCTCCACTGCCCACCACCGTGTGACCTGGGCACCATGCTCCCCTCCCTAGACTGTGCACCCTTGCCAGCCAGACGAAGTAAGTGTAAGGACACCGGCCTCCTTGGGCTGTCTCCAGGACTGATGAGGGAACATATGTAGTGATTTGTAGATGATAAAGTACCATGTAAATATTTATTTGCTGCTGGTGCTATGTGTCTGTTCAATATTTCTGTGCATAGTCCAGCAACATAAAGAACCATAAAAGTGGCCATGCTCTCTGGTATCTCTGCATACTGTGGAACACAGAGGGAGGGAGGGAGGGAGGGAGGGAGGGAGGGAGGGAGGGAGGGAGGGAGGGAGGGAGGGAGGGAGGGAGGGAGGGAGGGAGGAAGGAAGGAAGGAAGGAAGGAAGGAAGGAAGGAAGGAAGGAAGGAAGGAAGGGAGGGAGGGAGGGAAAGGTAAAAAGGCAGAGATGTCCATTATGGCAATATTCATAATAACAAAATTCCAGGCATGAGACTATTGTCCAGCAAGTGGAAAGCTGTTAGGCAAAGTGTGAAAACGCAGCAGGTAAACAGCTACTGCACATTGTTGCTGGAAAAAAAAAAAAAAAGCCACCCTATATTAAGAAAAAAAGCAGACAGCAAAGGAGTTCCAAAAACCCAACAGCAATTACAATGAAGCTTGCAAAGTGAGTGGTGATTTGTCTTTTTTATTTTTGTGGTTCTTTTTGTTTTTGGTGTGTGTGTGGCTCTGGGTGGGCGCAGGGTGGGAGCATTGATATTTTTAGCTTTAAAGCTGATGAGAAATTTAACATGAGACAAAAATGTGGGAAGCCGACAATAGTGACTGACGGCTGTCTGTGTGCCAGGAGCTCTGCTGAGCATTTTAGTCCTTGACACAACACCATCATCCCCACCCTACAGATGGGGACAGCGAGGCTCAGAGAGGTGTTCGCCTCACCCCACACAGTGAATAAGTGAAGGAGCTGGGATTCAAACCCAGGCCAGCCTGACCCCAGGGCCTGTCTGTGTCAAAGGCTCGAAGGCTCTGCTTTCACAGTGCTCCCGAGGGCCACACCTAGCCCTGTGCATTGAATTAGCTAAATGAAGATTTCAGCTCAATCTGGGGAGAAACTTTATGGGGGAAGAGGCCATGCTGGGAGGCAGTGAGTGCTTGCTCACTGTCAGATATGACAGAGGAGAGGAAGTAAGACCTTCTCCAGATCCCAGGACCCTGGTGAAGCTCTCAGATGTCTGAAACATGGAAATACAAGAAACGGAGAACAGTACCTTGCCTGCATTCAGTTCAGAAATCGCTGCCAGAATCTGCTGCCTGGACCCATCTGTCTTAATTCCCAGCTCCTTCAAGTCACCGTCAGTCAGTGTGAGGAACGCTTCCATGTCCACCTGGGGAGAGAGAGGGGATTCGCCACCATCTGCTGGATGCCACAGATTCTTCCCAGCCACAACAGCAATCTCATGATTATGAGCTATGAGTGCTTATTAGTAGTAAACTGATGATGATTTACTACTTCTAAGTCCTGACTTTATCTTTAAAGCATTGTTGAAAACATTAAAAAAAAAAAACGAACTCTCCTCAGATCTGGCTCTTGGATTTTCTGAACAGATGCATTTTAGGAAGACCCTTAAAATGAGCCAAGTAAGGAAAGTCTCTGAGATAGTCATCTGGGTGGCTAGAACAGGAGAAATCCAAGACCTGCTATTAGAAAAGTTAACTGCAATGTTGCTGTACTTTTAACAACGTCGGATACTGTGCAAACGTATGGCAGTACTCACCTCGTCTCCCCCACCATGCACGAGACAGAGACAGACTGTGGAAAGACAGAGTGAAGAAATAAGCAGAAGCAATAAAGGAGAGAGGGCCATGGAGAATGAGAGCAGAGCTCAGAATAAGGGCATCTCAAAACTGCAAGCCTTGGTTTCTATGGGTGAGATCCTGATAGCTCTGTCAGCCCTGCCTGGCCCCTGGACAGGAAATCAAGCCCTCTGCTCCACTGGTTTCTGTTCCTCTACGGCAAGGTGGAGGGAAGGTCGGAAGGGGCTCCAATGAAGCAAGCACATCCATCACCCTGCATGTCGGACAACAACGGCCTCTGGCATAGGGGTCCACACCTGGCAGGATCCAATCCAGGTCCACTGGGAAGCCAGTCTCAGTGTTAGACCAGAGGAGGGCAGTGAGCACTATGTGTGCAAAGCACCTTCTGAGGATTTCAGATAGACTGAGTCATTTAACCCTCATGACATCAGTGGGGTAGATCACTATCCCCATTTTGGAGACAGGGAAACTGACACACAGAGTTTTTTTTTTTTAGCATTCAATGTAACATGGCCAGTAAGTGGCAGGGCCTGGCTTTGAACCCTGGCAGAGGGCTCCAGCATCTTCGCCCTTCTCCACAATGCTACATCATTCAGCCGCAGATTCCCTGGCCTCCCTCATGGGCTTTTCCTGAGGGCAGTAGCCCTCTTGCTAACATGACTTCACTTCCCTAAGCATTAAGGCATTGGGTCCCCGGTCTGGGCCCCTCCCCCTGGGGAGATGCTGTTGCAGACAATGCTACAGCTTCACAAATCAGACTCCAACAACAGCGCTCATCTGGGAGACGGGACAGAGAACTGGCTGCCCACACCCACGTCTTCAGCCAGAGCTAAGCAGAAGGAGGCTGTGTTGCCCTGGAGACAGATAGGGTGCCAATTCCCACTCACTGCCGGGGGACCTGGGCAGGTGCCTTACCTCAGTTTCCCCACCGAAAAATTATAGTCCCACCATATAAATTACAGGGTGGATGCGAGATCTACAAAGAGAGTTTACAAACAGCTTTATGATCTACATTTACAAACTACAAGATACTATCACACTTTAGAGATATGCTAGTGCCATTTAAAATGAAACTTGCATAACTTCTTGAAAATCCTCAGTCTTTCACTTTATAAGCAGGTTTTATTTTACATTCCCTCATACCTAACAAGATTAAAATTTTTTTTCTTTAAAACATTTGATTTATGTAGGGATAGAGATTTTCTTTCTGAAATTTTCCCTGCTCCCCATCTTTCCTTTTCTCTGTTAACAGTCATTTTACTTTTCTGGATTAAAAACAAACAAAAACCTCGAACCAGGTTTGAGTCACTGGGGAAGAATCTGCTCCTTTAACCCATCCTTAGCCCTCCCTGAGATGCAGGCACCCCTACCCCTCTGGCAACAGTAAGCTCCTGGCATCTCTTGGGTGTTTTATAGCTCACGGAGTGCTGAGGGGCTGAATGGATGGGTGATGCCATTTTAATGGAAACCACCTGCCCCAGTCCTGCTGGACACGAGTCTCTCCCCACAATCCCCACCCCTAGCAGGGACCCCACATCCAGCCTGGCACCATGGCCAGTCCTCAGCGATTCTGACGTCCTCAGCACCTGCCCTCTTGGTGAGGGGCCCTCCACCTCCTAACTGGTCTTTCCCTCCCAGTTATTCTTCCCCTTCTGCCCTTCCAACCCCTGTCCACCTCCATACCAGAGGCTACAGACCTGTCCAGCCTGCATCTACCTCAAGCCCGTGGTGTACAGAAGCAAGTCCACGCTGTCCAGGCCCTGCCTGGTCAAGCTCCATTCCCTCCTCCTGATGGGCTGGCCTTGGCCCAGCCCCAGCCAAGCCAGAGTACCACAGACCCCCTCAATGAATCCTGCTCCCTCTTCCCAGATGCCCTTCCAGGTCCGTTCCCCCTCTTTCTCCAAAGTTCAGCTTAGTTCTCAACCCAGGTCTTCTCTGGCCCTCATTTCATAGACCCCTTCTCTGGGTTCCAGAGTATTCTGGGCATCTGCATTTCCCAGCACCCGGCTCTGGCAGAGGGTCTGGCAGGGGCAGGGTCTCAAGTACTTAGTGTGTGTTTGTTGACTGAATGAATGAATGACTGCATCAATCAATCAATCTTCTGCCTCTCCATCTGCACTGACCTTCCCAATTCTGACCTCCGTCAACCCTGGGAGATGCCAAACTCTCAGGGCTTATTCTAGGTGGAGAGCACCAAAGACGGAATTCCTCTCCTATGACTACTTGTGAAGGGGTAGCAGGAATGAGGCAAAAATATCCCAGTATCCTTTCAATATTCATGCCCTATTTTTTAAGCAACAGAATCCCAATTTTTAGCTGGGCATATTTCCACACAGTTAAAACATATTTCTGAGTTTCTTTTGCAGATCAGTATTGTCAGGTGATAAACTTCTGGTAAATGAGATATGATAAAGACTGTGTGGGACTTTGGGGAAGTCTCTTTAAAAAGGAGGGAATGCGTCCTTTTTCAGTCTCCTTCCATCCTGCTGCCTGGAATGTGGATGTGATAGCTGGAGCTCCAGTAGCTATATTGGACTTTGAGGATACAAGCCACATATACTAGTGGGGGTGGAGCAGAGAGCTAAAAGGGGCCAGATGACTCATCTCCAGACTTTCTGTGGGAAAAATCACCTTATTTTTTGTTTAAGGTACCATTATTTTGGTATTTTTCAATACACATAGTCAAATCCACCTTAATACAGGTAGAAAGATGAAAATTATTAGTCTGTCTTTAGCTTCAATGTGGTAAGATAAGAACATGAATTAACTTCATTCCTCTTCCAAATTCTCACTGATTGACTGTAAGTGCATATTAATGGAGAGAATTGTTTACTGTTGGAAACTAGGGAAAAGTGCTATCTACATGCCAGATACTTCCAGGAGTTTCTGCAAGGGACTGAGAAGTACCCATGGAGCTGTGGTGATTGGGTCTGGTGGCAATCAGCAGGGTTAAAACCTCAGTCCTACTAAAGCCTCCAAGGAAAACACTGGGTTGTGGGTCCATATAGAGAGTGCACCCCTACAGTGTAACCAGCTCATATGTTGCCAGAGAGAAACTAAGTAAAATGAAGAGACACTGAGCTTGGCCCCCAGCAAGCACAGGCACCTGTGTCAAGTAGAGATGAGGGCACTGCCTCAGCTAACCTCACATGAACCTACCACACACAGAGGTCCTCAGCCAGTGGCTGCCAGCCCTCCCCATGGCACCGCCTCAGGCCTCAGCTCCCTCCCTGACCCCAGAGGCTGCAGAAACTTCTAGGTGAGTGAGTTATTAAAATCAGAGCGGTGCGGTGGCTCACGCCTGTAATCCCAGCACTCTGGGAGGCCGAGGTGGGCGGATCACGAGGTCAGGAGATCGAGACTATCCTGGGTAACACAGTGAAACCCCATCTCTACTAAAAAATACAAAAAATTAGCCAGGCATAGTGGTGGGCGCCAGTCCCAGCTATTCAGGAGGCTGAGGCAGGAGAATGGCATGAACCCGGGAGACGGAGCTTGCAGTGAGCCGAGATCGTGCCACTGCACTCCAGCCTGGGCGACAGAGCAAGACTCTGTCTCAAAAAAAAAAAAAAAAAAAAAATCAGAGCAAATCTGCACAGCCTGCCTTCCTCTCCCCGTGAACATTCTCGAAGCTCTGTACGTCAGCTGAAACACCCCCGTTCCCTACGCTGGACAACCACAACAACCTCTGAATGAAGGAGAGGTGAACTCGCAGACATGCCAGGTCAGAAAAAGGGGTAAGGCCAAGAAATCAGAACAAATGTCACCCTGTGAGCCAGAGACACGATACCTCAGGAAGCAGAAGTGTACTTTAAGATGTGTTCTCCTTATATTCCAAGAAGGCATAAACATATCAGCAAAAGCAGGCAGCGATCAGCAATAGGGAAAGATTTCTTGGAGAAAGTCATTGCTAAGGTTTAAAACACCAGGGAGGCAGGAATGGTAGACTGCATATGGCAGAAAAGCAAATAGGAGGAGAAAAGCTACTGTACCCTCTGTTTGTTTCTTGAACTAAAATACAAGCTCCTCAACTGCATCTCAAGTCTGGTGGGGACAATGAGTGATTCTCATGATTGCTCTGCAATTGTGACAGTTTTCACCTACTAAGCGGCTCACTAGAATGTTCTAAACCAGTGACTATACCCTGGTGGCTGGTGGGCCTGTGGAGGAGTTTTACTTGGCTAAAACAGTAAATTTTTTAACAGCTTACTGAGATATAGTCCATCCACCATACAATTCACCTATTTATACAATTCAATGATTTTTAGTATATTCACAGAGTTGTGTAACCATCACCACACACTCAGTTTTAGAACATTTTCATCACCCCCAAAAGAAACCGTGTATCCATTCCAGTCACTCCCCCTACTCTGCCCATTCCACCCGCCCACCCCTCCACCCAACTCTCTGGCAACCACGAATCTACTTTTCGTGTCTATAGATTTGCCTAGTCTGGACATTTCATATAAATGGAAGCACACCCTATGTGCCTTTTGTGACTGGTTTCTTCCACTTAGCAAGATGTGTTCTGGTTCATCCATGTTGTAGCATGTGCCAGTATTTCACTCTTTTCAAGGCCAAATAATATTTCACGGCACAGGCATATTTTATTTATCCATTCATTAGTCAATGGACATTCGGGTTGTATCCACAGTTCGGCTTTCATGAATGCTGCTACAAGCATTTGTGTACAAGTTTCTGTGTGGACGTATGTCTTCATTTCTCTTGGGAATATACCTGGGGGTAGGACTGCTGGGTCATGTGGTAACTCAATGTTTAATATTTTGAGGAAGTGCCAAACTCCAGAACAGTATTTTTTAATGTGAATCTGAATGCTTTTAAACACATAGCAACTCTCTCAGACCACCACAGACCCTAGATCCAGACACATAACACAGGTTCCTCAGGGTTTACTATCAGCCCACTTTTAAGCCTATAAGTCTGCCAGTCAATCACACACAACAAAAAAATGTTTTCAGGACAGAAATAAACTTTTCTAGAGAAAGTAGTGCTCAAAATTACAAAATTCTATCATAACAAAGCTAGCCATAAGTCCTCAGGATTTCACAGTAACAAACTGAACTAAACCCGCTGAGCATGAATTCTATTTCCTCAGCTGTCTCAGTGCAAGAGATCAATTTAGGCTTGCAAAATGAAAACCTACACATTTAGACAAAGTTTTCTTTTACAGTAAGATTTAAATTGACATTCAAAAAGAGCATTCTTACCTCTTGTTCCTCAAAAATGGGCTGATATTTCTCAAGTGATAATTTCTTAAGGATTCCGGTCAGTTCATCTTCAAGAGGGAAAGGTGAAAAAAAAAAATTTTAGAATTTGGTAAAATGTTATCAAAAAAGTGGTCTTCAAACTTCTATAAAGTAGCGGTAATCTTATTTCAAATGAAATTCTATAAGAAACACCAACACAGAAAGCTGATCTCAGCTGGGCTCCTGCAGATGAGGCTGGAGGTGGGTCCTGAGCCACCTGCACCCTCTTCCCCTCAAGGTAGGTCCTCAGCAATTGACAAAACCCCACGTCAGGCTGCAAAGACACAGAGAGTCTGGGCCAGGACTGACTGATTCCCTCCAGAATGCGACCCTCAAGTTCTGGGAGTTGCAGCTGCCAGAACTAAAACTCTGCCTTCTGTGCAAGAAGGCACCGTAAATGCCAATGCCTGCAGTAAATGCCAATGCCAGCAAGTCCTCAGCTAGTGTGAGGAAGAACTTAAGAAAGAAGGTGGTGGGCTTCAGAGCAGAGCCAGGGTTTGGCTCAAGTGTGCAGAGGCTGTGGCCTTCCTGAAGGAAAAAGGCATCTATGTGGAACAGCAGAGCCAGAAGGGCAAAAGAGGATGATTTGGGGTGTCAGAACAGGGAGAATAAAGAAAAGGAGACAAAACCAGCACCTGAGGGGCTTGGAGAAATAATTCACTCACACATTCAAACGTGATTTGCCAAACTAGGCACTGGGGACTCAACAGATACCAAAACAGACAATAAGAAGGCTGATAGGGGCCGGGCAGGTGGTGCGTGCCTGTAATCCCAGGGCTTTGGGAGGCCGAGGGTGAAGGATCACTTGAGCTCAGAAGTTCAGAACCAGGCCTGGCACTACAATGAGATTTCATCTCTACAAAAAATTTAAAAGTCATTAGCTGGGTGGTGTGATGTGTGTGCCTGTAGTCCCAGTGACTCAGGAGGCTGAAGCAGGAGGATCACTTGTGCCCAGGACTTTGAGGCCACAGTGAGCTGCAATTATGCCACTATGCCATTGCACTCTAGCCTGGGCTACGAAGCAAGACCCTGTCTCAAATAAACAAACAAAGGCTGATAGGCAAGACAGCAAGGAAGAAGAGAGCAGCATTAAGGTAGATGACAGCATTTCCAGTTTTACAAACGCTGTTTTACAGAGGATGGTCACGGAAAGACTCTCTTATAAGGTGACCTATGAGCAGTAAATGAAGGAGTGAGTTATGCAGATATCTGGAGTAAGAGCATTAGGCAGCATCCAGACAGGGAAGAGCAGGTGCAAAGGTCCTGAGGCAGTGGATGCAGCTTAAATAAGTGATCAGGAGGCTTGGGTTCCTTCTTTTCTTAACTCACCCTCCCTCCCTCCCCTCCTCCCCTACTTCCTCCCTCCCTCCATCCCTCCCTGCCTCCCTCCCCTACTTCCCTTCCTTCCTTCCAGCAGTGACTACCACTGTGCCCAATGGACACTGAGTAGCAAGGATGGAGAGGTCCCTGTTGTGAAGCTCAGTGTGGCTGGGAGGATAGGATGAGGAGGGTGAAAGCTAATACACAGTGCTATCAGTCAGCCTGTACATGGATGAACCACTTGCTCTTTACAACACCAATGAGGTAGATCCTATTACTGTCCCCATTCACAGATGAGGAACTGAGGCACAGAAAGGCTCGATACCACATCTTGGGTGAGGTCATCTTGCTAGACTATGGCAGAGCAGGGAATCAAGCCCAGTGGTCTAGCTACTAGGCCTGTGCTACGCACCTGCTCTCCACTTTTCTCATGGGTGGTGCATGCTACGGTGAAGAGCAAGAATAGGGCGAGGTGGGGACAGAGAGGACAGCTGACCCAGCCCAAGGGACTAGGGAAAGCTTCACAGTAGAAAGGCTACTGAGCGAGGACGTATGAGACAAATCAAATCCCAATCCACACATAATCTGTTGTATTTCATGACACCAAACCTTTGCTCTTGCCGTTCCCTACACATGCAGCCTTGGTCCACAGTGGTGTGCTGGTAAATGCTTAACAACTGGTTCTCGGGGGGAAGATGTATGCATGTATACAGGCACATAAATCTATTGCAGATTTACTAATATAAATGATTTATGGCACACGATTTACAAATAAAAACACATAATATTCTTTCTTATAAATTCCATATGGCCAATTGATTCTCACCAAATGCTTTCATTTGTTTTTGCCCTACTCTTGTACCCACAGCCAAGGAATATGGCTGGCTGAGAGTTTTGTTTACATGAACAAGAAAGATATAAAGAAAGAAACAACAAAGACTTAACGTTGGAACTTCAGGTGAGCAACTTGGCTGAATCAGATAACGATTTTCAAATACTGGAAGAATATTTTCTCAATTTTTTGTGCGATTCACAAGATGACAGTTACAGACACAACATACTTTTAAGTTTAACCCTCACTGTTAACATTTTTCCATCACTGCCTAGATTACAAGTAGACAATATCTATAAGACAACAAACCAAGCCCTGGATTGCTTGCGACCAGGGAGGTTGAGGCTGCAGTCAGCTGTGATCGTGCCACTGTACCCCAGCCTGGGTGACAGAGTAAGACCCTGTCGCAAAAAAAAAAGCAAGCCCTGATTGATGGCATTTGCCAATTTCCATGGTGAGAATACCCCCATCATAGCCAATTTCAACCTACCAATCTAATATCCCTGAGAGTGAAGCTGAGCAGAGATGCGCAGTAGGAACACATCATTATGGGGTATTCACATTGCAGATATGAGATATACACAACCTCAAGAGCACAAATAATAAAATATACAAAAATGAGTAAAAAATACATTTTAAGTACAATATACTGTTATATTTCTATAATTTAGTTAATTCTAAGTTCATGTGATTTGTAAATAATGGTTGTGTTTAACAACTAGCTTGGGCATTTCCTACAAACTGAACAGTCAGCTCTGGCACCCCACTGCCTGTCTCTTCCCAGCGTCGTGGTCCAGCTGGAGTGCCCGTTTGCCAGGGGAGCCTTCCACGGCACATGGTGCTGATAGCAGGTATGACCTCACCTTGTGTTATACTCTAATGTCATTATGTTGAATGTGTCTGTCTCCCTGTGAGTTCCCCTGGGTGCACAGGTTAGGGCACCCAGGGGACTGCCCAATAAAACCTCCTGGAACTAATGTGAGGCTGAGAAGGTGATGCTGTCACAAGCCTTGCTGCTTCTAACAGGTGGAGTCCAGAGAGGAGGAATGCAGATGGAGAGATGAGGTGGGGCAAAGCTCACATGTGTCCTCGACTGGGACCACATATTTCCCAGAATATCATAAAAACAGAGGATGGATTGCAGCCCCTGGCCTATAACAATCATATACCACAGGACAAACAGCTTGTGGCCTCAAGACCCAGGAACTCTCAATGGAAAAAACTAAGCTTTCTGAACCAGAGAAATTATTCTACAAGTAAAGTGCTATTGGCCCTCTTCTTTCTTCATCCCAATTAGGACTTTGCAAACCATTTTTAAAAATGAACAAGAGGGAAAGAGAGTGGGTATGGGCAGTCCATACAGACATCCACTGTCTCCACTGTTTTTGGAAAACAATGGGGCATAAATACCTAACTGAATCTCCAGGGGCTTCAATTCCTGAAAACCTCAGAGGTGGGAGAATTCACGAGTGTGGAACTCAAGACTCCACATAGAAAATACAGTTGGGGAGGAATGAGTTTGCTGGTGAACCTCTGAGGCCTTGATAAATGATCACACTGGATATCACAAAACAATAAAAGTAGCCCCCAAATAAGTAGGATACCAGTGGCAGCACGCATTTATCAACTTAGTACAGACTAGAGCCTGTGCAGGTGATTCCAACTTATCTTGCTCAGCAGAACCTGTTCAGCACCCTCCTCCTCAGCAGCTACAGCGAGCTGCCCACAAATGCATTTGTGAGGGCCACATACACAATCAGATTTTCCTCCCTGCTGATTTATATTCCTCGATTTGCACCTGCCTGGGCCCCAGGTGTCACCAAAGCTCCCTCCTCTTTCCCCTCTCCCAGCTCCTAGGGGCCACTAGACGGCAGTTTAAAAGGATGAGATTCCTTTCTTCATCTGCCTTTATCTTTCCTGGGGCCTGACTGCAAAGCCTCTGCTCCTGCCCTACCACCCACTCCATCTTCCCTCATCATTCCTGCATGGGGGCTGCAGAGGCTGTAATTCACAAGGCAGGTTCCGAGGCTCTCCTGGCTGCAGCAGACATCAACTGCTTTTGCTTGCCCTCACCCATCCCCCTCCTCCTGGAAACAGTATTTCCAAATTTTCCTTTGAGGAACTCTTTCTCTTCCACTTCCAATACACAAATGTCAGCAGGCTGGACCCCAACTCCGCTCCAAAGCAGACAACTGACCCAAGGGGCATGGCCAATCAACATGTTCCACCCCTGTGGACACAGAGATAGTCAAGGATGGGCAACTGACCCAGGTCATTATAAATACAGCCAAGCCAATGGCCTTACTTGGGATTTTGCTGGACCTACTGAGAAAGTAGCACTCTTTCTGCTGGGGTTGAAAAATTAGTACGAAGACAAAACTATGCCTGCAGCTGCTTGCCACCACTTGGAGAGAGCCTACATGAGACCTGGAAACATTCCCAAAGCACCTGGATTCACGCACGGCTGAAGCACACCCTAGACACTCCCATCATATGAGCCAATGAAATGTCAGGTTTCTTTTTTTTTCCTTGAACCAGTGTGAATGGAGTTTCTCTCACTTGCAACTGAAAGAATCCTGACTGGTACAGGGTCCAGGGAAAGTAAGTTCGTGTTGGAGAAGCATTTCCACGGGTGTATGTTTGGGCATATAAACAAAACTCACCTATACTCAAAAACTCTGAGGGAGCGTACCATACCTTTGCACAGCGAAGACAAAAATACAAGGCAGAATCAGAGAAAAGGAGGGACATGTTTGTTGTAAATTTTCTTAAAACCTGACCTAGGATGGTTATAACAATTAAGGTCACCTTGTAGTTCCTTGCTGCCAGGTCATCATGGTGAGGACTAGGTGGGGTTTCAAGCCCTCAGGGGACTCACCCTCATCTGTGATGGTGCCACTGCTGGAGCCCCCACTGCTCTTGGACTGCCGATGGGATGAGGAGGAAGACACTGAGGACTCTGCAGTGTGCCCTTTGGGTGAGGGGGAGGGCGTGAGGGTTGGAGAGGTGCTCTTGGAGGTAGTGGAAGTTCCAGATGGAGGCCTTTTGCTGGTCTCCAATTTCTGCTGAACAGAGTAAGACAAATCCATAAGCCATCGCCTGTAGGGTAGAAATGATGAAAACAGACACCCACAACAGGGAACATGGGCGGTATCTGACTCAACACAATGTTTAACCGGGGCTATGAAATCTACTTTTAAAAACATTCAAAGCAGAAACAGTATTATCAGAACAATTAAGAGGAAAACCCAACCCTGGAGCAGAGACAGGATGAGATCAAATAGCTGCACGTTATAAGTCAGGAAACCCCGTCCCAGTCCTGCCCTCCGGCTACTTGCATTGTGTCTTTGGCCAAGTCCTCCGAGCTCTCTGGGCCTCAGTTAACCAGTTGTAAAATCAAAGTGTGGCTTACGGAGGCACAAAGTCTCTTTCTGTTCTTGATGCTCCTTCATCTACACCAGTCACTTCCAAGCTTTTCACCAAAGAACACGTATTTTTCCCTTTTTCTCATTGGTTAGCTTTACAACAAAGGCTTTTTACATTAAAATAATTCTAGACATATAGAAGAGCTGCACAGATAGAATAGAGTTCCCATATACCCCTCACACAGCTTCCTGATATTAACATGTACATCATCACAGTATAATGATCAAAACTAAGCAGCTGACATTGACACAACACTATTAACTAAACTACAGACTTCACTGTGTTTCACTGGCTGTTCTTCTCATGTCCTTATGCTGGTCTGAGATCCGATCCAGGACCCCACGCTGCATGGAGCTGTGCTGTATCTCCGTAGGCTCCTCTGACCTGTGACAGCACTGTCTTTCCTTGTCTTTCATGACCCTGACATTTTTGAAGTCTTGGTCAGGTACTTTGAAGAATGCACATCATTTTGGGATTGTCTTATGTTTTCCCATAATTAGATGTGCTTGTGAATGTAGGGGGCAATGACCACAGAGGTGATATGCCCATTCAGTGCATCGTTATGCAGAGAGGACATAGTATCTGATTACTGGCGATGGTAACCTTCATCACTTACATGAGGGGATGTCTGCCAGATTTCTCCATTATAAAGTCACTGTTTTTCTTTTTAATATTATTTGGGCCGGGCGCGGTGGCTCACGCCTGTAATCCCAGCACTTTGGGAAGCCGAGGCAGGCAGATCACAACATCAGGAGTTCAAGGCCAGCCTAGCCAATATGGTGAAACCCCATCCCTACTAAAAAATACAAAAATTAGACAGGCGTAGTGGTGGGCGCCTGTAGTCCCAGCTACTTGGGAGGCTGAGGCAGGAGAACCACTTGAACCTGGGAGGCAGAGGTTGCAGTGAGCTGAGATCGTACCACTGCACTCCAGCCTGGGTGACAAAGTGAGACTCTGCCTTAAAAAATAAATAAATAAATAAAAATAAAAAATAAAATATTATTTGGGAGAAGATTTTTTGGGTAACTATTTATTAAGGTTCTGTCCATTAATTTTGCATTCATTGGCGAGTCTCACTGAGGCAAGTGTTAGTGGTGTTCCCACGGTGATTTTCTATTGCCCTCGTTCCTTCCACATTTATTATCTGTAATACTTCTATAAGGAAGAGTTGTTCTTTCTCTCCCATTTATTTGCTCAATCATTTATTCCTATCAGTATGGGCTCATGGGTATTTTTTATGCTCTGGGCCATAATCCAATATTACTGTTATTTTGTAGCTCATTATTACAGCTTTGGCCATTGGGAGATCTTTTGGGTTGGCTCCTGTATCCTTCTGACGTGCCATCTTTCTTTCTTTTTAAAAGTATTTCCCTACTTTCTGACACCACAAAATACTTTAAGCTCATCTTATATTTCTGTTGACCCAGTACTAGAATAAACCACTTCTCCAAAGCTTTCCAAGGTCCCTTTTATTAGAGAATGGTATTTAGAAACCAAAATCTGGGCACTAGGTTGCTCACTGGTACTGGGACATCACTGCTTCTAGGTCCTGAAAGTGGACAAAGATACATATACACTAACCCTTGTATACACACATAGCCATATCTACTTTTATATCTACTAACTTTGTGTGTGTGCAACTCTCTGTGTATTTAAAAGCATGCACTCATACTGATTCATACCAATATCTCTGACTTCAATCCAACATCCATAGGTTTTGTTCTAGCATTCCTCCTTTGATTCTGTCTCTGAAAGTAAAAACTTTGCTACTTATTTATTCAATCCTGGTATACATGTTAAGTGTACATGTATGCAAAAAAAATTTTTAGCCCATATCCTGGTAAGGATAGCAGAACTGTTAGCCCATATGCTAGTAAGAAAAAAAATATCAACTAGAGTACAGTACTTGTATACAGTATTTTTTGTCTTTAGCCTAATATCCACTCAACACATGATTTTCTCCTCCACCTCCTACAATGTGGTTAGGTCATTCATTTGTAATACACTTAGACATTTTGTCATAGTTTGCATTATATCTTTGGTTCCTGGTTGATTTTGTTTTTTTTTTAATTTGCATACAGTAAAAAAAAATAGCTCTGCTGCATACAATTCCATGGGATCTGACAAACACGGTGTTATGCATCCACCAAGAGAGTACAATACAGAAGAGTTCCATCATCCTCTGAGTGTCCTTAAGCGGTCCTTTTCTAGCTAATCCCTCCTCCTAACCCCAAGCCATAAAAACAAACACTCTATGTTCCATCCTATGACTAGAGAGGAAAAAAATAAACGATTTTTCCTCTGTTCTTACCCCACAACAATCAACACAGAATGTGTCTGTGACCAAACGTATGGAGCTTTCTTCCCCTACACACCAACCAAGCAATCAGTTCTGCAGTGGACACCAGCTGAGTATCCTCCAATTCAAGTTTGACACGATCTATCCAAATACAGCATCAAATCCCACAGGTTGAGGGCTCAGTCCCAGGAGACTGCCCCCACTTCAGATGCCAACTGCAAGCCCCAGATTGCTTTACCTGTGCTTTTGACTGGCCATAAATCAGAGTTCCCACAACTCCCTCTTTGGGTTTGAATAATTGGCTAGTGGCTCACAGAACTCAGGGCAACACTTACTTACATTTACAGGTTTATATGGAATATTATTCAGCCATGAAAAGGATGAAATCCTGTCATTCAAAGTGCTTTTGACTGGCCATAAATCAGAGTTCCCACAACTCCCTCTTTGGGTTTGAATAATTGGCTAGTGGCTCACAGAACTCAGGGCAACACTTACTTACATTTACAGGTTTATATGGAATATTATTCAGCCATGAAAAGGATGAAATCCTGTCATTCAAAGTGCTTTTGACTGGCTATAAATCAGAGTTCCCACAACTCCCTCCTTGGGTTTGACTAAGTGGCTAGTGGCTCACAGAAATCAGGGAAACACTTACTTACATTTACTGGTTTATATGGAATATTAGTCAGCCATAAAAAGGATGAAATCCTGTCATTCAAAGCAACATGGATGGAACTGGAGGACATTATGTTAAGTGAAATAAGCCAAGAATGGAAAGTGAAACACCACATACTCTAACTCATATGTGGAACCTTAAAAAGATGATCAATGAAAGTAAAAAGTAGAACAGCAGATACTAGAAGGTGGGAAGGGAGGGACAGGAAGAGATTTGTTAAAAGAATACAAAATTATAGCTAGATAGAAGGAATAAGTTCTAGTGCTCTATACCACTGTAGGATGACTACCGTTAACAATAATATACAGTTTCAAAAAGCTAGAAAGAGGATATTGAATGTTCCCAACACAAATAATAAGTGTCTGAGATGATGGATATATAATTACCCAGATCTGATCACTATATATTATATGTATCTAAATATCACTATGTACTCTGTAAATATGTACAATTATTATGTGTCAATAAAAAAATAAAAATTTAAAGATATTTCCAGGATATAAATAAATAAATGTATAGGGCAAGGCATGGAGGAAAGCACAAGGAGCTCCCACGCTCTTCCTGGGCATACTACCCTCCAGTAGTCTCCAGGTGTTCAGCTGCTTGGCTCTCTGAACCCAGTCCTTTTCAGGTTTTCACGAGAGCCTCATTACGGAGGCACAACTAATTAAATCATTGGCCACTGATTATCAACTAAACCTTCAAACCCTCTCCCTCTCCCCAGAGGTTGTGGGGTAGAGTGAAAGGCTCAACGCTCTAATCCTGCCTTGGTCTTTCCTGTGACTGGTTGCCATCCTGAAGCTACTTAGGGGCTGCCAGCCATCAGTAAATTCATTAGCACACAAAATGACATCACTTTGGAGATTCTAAGGATTCAGGAATTGTATGACAGGAAACTGGATGAAGACCAAATACACATTTCACAGTTATCACACATCCCTACAGTGTTGCTGTTTCCAGAATGTCATATAAATGGAATCACACAATTTGTAGACTTTTGGGTCTGTCTTCTTTCACTCAGCATAATGCCTTTAGGATTCACTCAAGCAATCGCATGTATCAACAGTGTGTCCCTTTGTGATGCTGTGTTGTGTTCTATTGAATGAATATACTACAATTAGTTTATCTATTCACCTGTTGAAGAACATTTGGGACGTTTCCAGTTTGGGGTGGTTACTTTGTAAAACGAATACAAAGATTCACAGATTTTTGCATGAGGAGAAATTTTTTAAAAATCTACCTAGTAGTCAGCAGTTAGCTGGGTCACATCACAAGTGAATGTTTAGTTTTATAAGAAACTGCCTATCTTTTTCAAGATGGCTGTACCATTCTGCATTCCTATTAGCAATTAATGGGAGTTCCAGTAGTTCCACATTTGTCATCAGCAACTGTACCTTTTTAAATCTTGGCCAGTCTAATAGGTATGTAGTTCTATCTTAATTATGGTTTTAATTTGCATTATCCTAGTAACTAATGATGGTTAAACATCTTTTCATATGCTTATTTTCCATCTTTATATTTTCTTTGATGAAGTATATGTTCAAGCATTTTGCCCATTTTTACATTTATGTTTTATTGTTGAATTGAGGGTTCTTTATTTAGTCTGGAAAAAAAGACTTGTTTGTTTTTTATACAGATAGGGCCTCACTCTGTAGCCCAGGCTGGAATGCAGTGGCAACATCATAGCTCACTGCAGCCTTGAACTCTTGGGCTTAAGTAATATTCCCACCTCCACTTCCTGAGTAGTTGGGACCACAGGCATGAGCCACTGCACCTGGTTCCTGGATAAAAAACTTTTTCCAGATCTATGATTTGAAAATACTCTCTCCTAGTCTGTGGCATGACTTTTCATTTTCTTAATGGTATCTTTTGCAAGGCAAAAGATTTAAGTTCCGATTAAGTCCAAATTTGCCAATTTTTTCTTTTATGTAACATGCTTTTGGCACTGTGAGATATATACGGAGGTTCGTTTTCTTGCAATATGAACATCCAATTGTTCCAGCACTCTTCGTTGAAAAGACTACCCTTTCTCCACTGAATTGCCTTTGTACCTTTGAAAAAAGAATTTAGTTGGCTTGTCTTGTGTGGGTCTATTTTTGGGTTCTCTCTTTTGTTCCACTGATCTATTTGTCTGCCCTTTCGCTAATGCCACACTGGAGCTTTATGGTAAGTCTTGAAATTAGGTAGTGTGAGCCTGCTAACTTTATTCTTTTTCATACGACTATTATAATTTTTTGTACCTCAATATAAAATTTATAATCAGTTTCTAGATCTCTATAAAAAGAGCTTGCTGGGATTTTGATTGGGATTACATTTAATCTGTAAATCAAATTGCAGAGAATTGGCATCTTCATAATTGCAAGCCTTCCATCTCTTCATTTATTTAAGCTTCTTTGATTTATCAGTATTTTGTAGTTTTTGACCTATTGATTCTATACATATTTTATTAGATTTATACCTAAGTATATTATATTATTATATTCCATATAATACATTTTCACATAACTTCAATTTCATACACGTTAAATGTATTAAAAATATTTTTAAAATTTCAAATTAAAAAAATTCTGAATGTCCTAATGCTAAATGTCTATTACTACTGTAGAGAAATACAGCTGACTTCTGGATATTGACCTGTATTGTATCCTGAGACCTTGCTGGACTCACTTATTCATCCTAAGAGCTTTTGTGTAGATTCTTTGGAGTTTTCTATGTGAACAGTCATGTCATCTAAGAACAGAGATAGTTTTGTTTCTTCCTTTCCCGTCTGTATGCCTTTTATTTTTCTTGCCTTATTGTACTACCAATATTTTTGGTACAAAGTTGACAGTTGGAGGTAAGAGACAACAACCTTGTTCCCAGTCTTAGGGGGAAAATAATATTTTACCGTCAAGTATAATCCTGGCTATATGCATTTTATGTCAGATTCAGGAAGTTTCCCTCAATTCCTAGTTTGCTGAGAGTTTTAATGATGAATGGATTTTAAATTTTGTTAAGTGCTTTTTCTGCATATTCTTCTTTAGTCTGTTCATATGGTGAAAGCTAATGATTGATTTTATAATGGTGAACCAGATTTGCCTTCCGGGGATGAACCCCACTTGGTCAGAAGGCATTATACTTTCTATTTAATCATGGGATTAGATTTCCTCATATTTTGTGAAGGATTTTTATATTTATATTCATGAGGGCTATTGGTCTGTCATTTTTCTTTTCATGTTAGTCATAAAAATACATCCTTGTTCCCAATCTTAGGAGAAAAGAAAATCTTAGGGATTTTATATAATAATATAGGGGTCAATTCTCCAAGACATGCAATCTTAAATGTGTACACAGCTCGTGAGGCAAAAACCAACATAACTGAAAGGAGAATAGACCAAACTGCAGTTACAGTTGGACACTTTAAAACTCCTCTCTCAGAGATTAATAGAACAAGTAGACAGAAAATCAGTAAGAATATAGAAGACATGAACAACACTATCAACCAACTAGACTTAATTAGACATTTATGGACATTTATAGAACTCCTCTCCCTCAAACATAACAATAGAATGCACTTTTTTTCCAATTGCCTATGAGAAATTCACCAAAATAGATTACATTCTAGGGCACAAAATAGACCTCAAAACATTTAAAGGGACAGAACTAGAAACAGAACTATAATCAAATTAAACTAAAATCCCCAATAACAGAAAGATTTCTGGAAAACAAATAATTGAAAAATAAACAATATGTTTCTAAATAATCCATGGGCCAAAGAGGAAATCTCAAGAGAAGGGGAAAATATTTTGAACTGAATTACAATTAAAATGTATCAAATTTTGTGGGATGTAGAAAAAGCATCACATAGAGGTAAATTTATAGCATTAAATATCTGTATTAGAAAAAAAGAAAGATCTCTAAACTGTAATCTAAGCTTCCACCATAAGAAACTAGAGAAACAAGATAAAACCCAAAGAAAGTAGAGGGAAAGAAATTATAGATAAGAGCAGAAATCAATGAAATTGAAAACACAAAAATAGAGAAAATCAATAAAACCAAAGTTGGTTCTTTGAAAACATCAATAAAATTGATAAACTTCTAGCCAAACTAATTAAGAAAAAAAGAGAGAAGTCACAAATTACCAATAGCAGGAATGAAAAAGGAGACATTCCTACTGATCCTATGTAATAAAATGGTAATAGATACATACTATTAACAACTCTAGATCCATAAATTCAACAACTTAGATAAAAGGGAATTACTCCTTGAAAGATACAAAGTACAAAAACTTACTCAAATAGAAATAGAACACCTGAATAGTCCTATATCTATCAATGAAATTCATTCTGTAAGTTAAAACCTTCCAAAAGAGAAAATGACAGGCCCAAATGGTTTCCCTGGCAAATTTTATCAAACATCTAAGGAAAAGGTAGTAAGAACTGTACACAGTATCTTCTAGAAAACTAGAAAAGGAGATAATACTTCCCAATTCATTTTATGAGCCAACATGACTCTAGTTTTTTCTTTCAGTACTTTAAAGATGTCACAACACTGTCTTTGATTTGCATGATTTCTGACAAAAAATCTGCTATAATTCCTATTTTTGTTTCTCTGTATGTAATTTCCTTCAAGAAAAGGCTGCCTTCAAGATTTTCTCTTTGGCTTATTTTCAGTAGTTTAAACATAATATGGAGGGGTATATTCTTTTTGATATTTACCCCATTTAGTGTTCTGTGACCTTCCTGGATCTGTGGTTTGGCATCTGTCATCAATTTGAGAAAATTCTCAACCATTATTTGTTTTCATTTTTTAGGCATTATTTCTTTACATATTCCTTCTGCTCCACCTTTCTCTCTTCTTTTAGAGATTCCAATTATCTCTATGCTATGGCATTTGATATCATGCCATGACTTTTGACTACTGTTTGTTTTGTATGTGTTTCTTCTTTCTTCTTTTGTGTTTCAGTTGGGGTAAATTCTACTGATCTAACTTCAAGTTCACTGATTCTTTCCCTGGCTGCCTCAAGTCTACTGAGGTGCCTGTCAAAGGTATTTCTCAACTCCATTACTGTTTTTTTTTATTTCTAACATTTCCATTGGGTTTTTTCTCATAGTTTCCATCTCTCTACTAAAACAGTTACCCAAAGTTACCCATAAGATCTTGCATGTTTGGCCGGGCGCGGTGGCTCAAGCCTGTAATCCCAGCACTTTGGGAGGCCGAGACGGGTGGATCACGAGGTCAGGAGATCGAGACCATCCTGGCTAACACGGTGAAACCCCGTCTCTACTAAAAAATACAAAAAACTAGCCGGGCGAGGTGGCGGGCGCCTGTAGTCCCAGCTACTCGGGAGGCTGAGGCAGGAGAATGGCGTGAACCCGGGAGGCGGAGCTTGCAGTGAGCTGAGATCCGGCCACTGCACTCCAGCCTGGGCGACAGAGCGAGACTCCGTCTCAAAAAAAAAAAAAAAAAAAAAAAAAGATCTTGCATGTTGTTTATACTACTTTCTATTAGGACCTTTAACATATTAATCTTAGTTATTTAAAATTCCCTGTCAAATATTCTAACACCTTTGTCAGATCTGATTATCATGATTGCTTCATTTCTAAGGAGTGTGGCTTTTCTTGTCTTTTTGTATGTCTTGTAAATTTTGCTAAAAATTGGACATATTATAGAGTACAGACTGAGATTTCTAAGCATAAATGGATATATCTTTCTTCCTACTAAGACTTTAATGCTCCTTCTAGCTGATTATATGCCTGAGTGGAAAAAGAACACCCTTCCTGAGATTTTGAAAGACTTTACCAAAAAGCTGGCTATACCACTAATATATTCTTCTCTCTTTTCTCTGCTCTTTCCATGAAGACAGACAATCCCAAATAGAATTTCTGATTAAGCAGGAGATAATTAATATATCCTCACAGATCTATCCGAGCCAAAAGCGAGTAACATGATACTCTGGACCATATGGGCAACATACTGGGGAAGAGGTGGGGAAATATAAGATTATTTGGGATTCTGTGAAATATTTGAATTGTTCTCAATATCCCTTGAGTGGCAGGTTGATTCTGTTAAGGACATCATCTCTACCCTTCCCTCTGCACATAGTTCTGTATGCTGTCCTGCCGTAGGCATACCAACTTGCTTAAACAATCCGATTGGTTTTCAACCCATGCCTTTAGCCACTGCCATGAGAACATGTCCAGGCTTGCTGTAGACACATGTGGCTCAGTTGTCCTGGCCACGTCGGCCACCATCCAGGTGAGTGATCCCTGCAGACCAGAGAACTGCCCACATAAGTCCAGATTAAACTGCTGACCCACAAACATACAAGCAGCTAAGTAATGTTTTTGTCTGAAATGACTGAGTTTTAGGGTAGGAATAGAAAGCTGATCTATCTAGCAGGCCTTCTGGCCTCCAGAGATCTGGGAAGTATTGGTGCACACTCTAACGACATCTATGCCGTGTCTCCTGGAGCTCATATCACACTGATTCATGGCCCTGCTAGATGCCATGCCCTGTGGATATTCCACCACTACAGGGAGTTATTTTAAGCAAAGTACAAAAACCAGATTCAGGAGGCTCATATTTTGAATACTAATTTCTAATTTTTACTAAGGTAATCTTTGAAAAAGCACTTCATCTCTCTATTTTGCTGCTGGGATAGAAAACCCACTTCTGTGTCCTTTGATTTAAGGCTGTGGTTTCTATGAGTCCTGGACTGGGCTGGCTGCAACAGATGCTCTGGCAGGAAAAACATTCCCCAGACTCTCTCCTGAGAGTCTCATTCAGGTACGCTGGGGTGGAGCCCAGAAATCTGAATTTTTAGACGGCTCCCCAAGATCATAACATACTATTAACATTATGTTACAAATGTCAGGTGATTGTTGAAATGGATGGTTTCCCCAGTTTACTGCTTCCTGAATGCATCTTTTGATACAATCTCCTTTCATCAGAATATACTTATATATAATATATGATCAATACATCAAAATAATAGTTAATACTTAATATAATAAATAATAGTTAATGTAATTTATAACTTGGAAATGTCTGCTTATTTCCAACAAAAATTAAAGGAAGCTAATATATAACACATCCAAAAAGACCATCAGAAAATAAACAAAATTTTAGACAACAAAGAAACACTGTATCAAAGCCTCAAAACAGTACACTTCATGAGTAGCTGAGTTTCTTAGTAGCAAAGGTAAAGAAAGAAATACAATAATTATAAAAATTCTTACTATCTGATAAAATATATCGAAGTATCAGTAGAGACGTTTTTCCCCACAGCCAAATTATAAAAGGAACTTAATCGTATAGGACTTTTACACAAATTATTTTGAAGATAAAAAAATGGAAAATAAGTGAATGTATACGGAGAAAGAATCTTTTTGGAGCTACACTGTAAAAGGAATCTAATTATATAGGTCCTATTGCATAAGGGATCTTGAATAACAAAAAGAGTTGTGTAACCAACAGTAGCTGGGCAGAAAATGACTATTTCTCACACAGTACATGTACGTCCTGGGAGCATAAGTCTCTGGAGGTGATTCTTTGGTGGGCAAAGGTCCATGGATGAGGGAGGCTTTCTGTGTTCAGACTTTTCTCACCGAAGGAAGCTTACGACATCTAAGAACTATGAAGAGTAGGGTTATGCCTGGACATAGAGTCCCCTCAGAGGAGGAAAGGGCTATGCTGCACTAGTAGGGAGCCAGTTGGTGGAGGAGCCAGTTCACACTCACGACTAGGAACCCGCACTCTGGGCTCACACCAGAAATCAACCAAGGCGAAGAGGTTCAGGAGGCAGAGGCACAGTCTGAAGGCACTAAAAAACTTCTCGTTCCAGGAAGGCATCTATGTTTTCTTGTCTACTGCATAATCTGTAGACGCTAACAATGTGGTGACTGTTCTCTGGCTGCATTAATGGAAGCACAATGCCCAGAAGCAGGGAGACAAGGTCCCAGCTCTGTCCTGCTCACGTCCTTCCTTCAGCTCCTCCCTGTAGCCTCTGGAGTGCTACACAAGTTGTTCCCTCACCCCAGAACAGTCACACCAATACCCCTGGCCCACCCATACCCCTTTCACCTGGCTCCAGCCTCATCCTTCAGATCCCCATCCAGATGGCCCTGATGCCATCAAACCTGGGTAGGGCCCCCCACCTGTGCCCCTACAGCATCCTTGCTGCTCCACAACAACCCATCACACTGAGCTGTGACTGCCTGTGTCCTTAGAGTGGTCGCCAAATTTCCCAGTTCACAGTTGGGTCCTCACTGTTAGCTGTGCCAGGCACAGAGCAGATGCTCCCAGGATGTACACAATGGATGAATAAGGTTGAAGGACAACAAAGACCACTAAGAACACTGTCAATAGGAACAGCCAACACGGACCTGGGCTTACCCTGTGCCAGGCCCTGTTTAAATGCTGAGGTGTGGGGCTGAGAGCTGAACCCAGGCAGGTTGCTCCTCAACTCATGCTCTTAAACCATTCATCCTCATCAAGGAACAAAAGTGTGCCATGTGCTGGGTGACCTGTGGGGCTGCAGGAAGTGGGTGTGTACCCTGCCACTGTGCAGCAGCCCAGTGCCCCTCAAACCTGGAGATGTGAGGGGAGGTAAATGCCTGGTGCGGGGGACCGATTCAGCCCTTCTCATGAAGCCCAGGAGTGGCTGGCTGGAAGGGACCTGTCTTTAGTCCTGTCCCACGACTAAGGCACTGCCCATGCTCCCCGGCAAGTGGGCCACGTTAGGACAGAATCTGAGTGTAACAGGAGGAGACGCACAGAACAAGCACCTTGCCAACGGGAACGCTGCCACCTGCAGGGGAGGCTGGAAGCTCAGACGGGCTGGACCCCGGTGCTGGCCCCACAGGGCTTGACCGATGGCTGGGTTTCTGCTCCGATAATCCAGCTGCTTTTTTCCTCTGGGCAGCGATTTGGGACAAGACATTGTCTATGCTGCCACCTGAGGAAACACAAAAGGAGTGAACACCGTGGGCACAGAGGGCTTACTCCAACACAAGGGTGGTGGACTGTCGTGTGATGACTGGGTTGGAGTCAAGTCTCCCAGACTCCCTTCCCCATGTGGCTCCAGGACAGGGCTGACAACAGGAGAACTCTGCAGGAGAACCGCGAGGTGGAAGTTTAGGCAGCAGGCTCTGTGCTGCAAAGGTGTGATGGTAAGAGGTGGCAAGCAGCGGCACAGGCAAAACCCAGTCCATCCTTGCTTTCCCCCTGCCATGGCCAGCTTGTGCCAGCCCCTACCAGGCACAGATGCAACACCCTGCACCTGATACTCATAGCAGTCCCTCTGCAGTGCCAGCCAGAAGCTGCACAAACCATCTTGTCCGGCTGCACCAGGGTTTCAGGAGGGCTAGTAAGTGAGTGGTCCCTCACCCTTTCACTCTCCCTTTATGTGGCCACCCCCAAGACTGGGTCAATACATTCCCAAATCCATAATGCTCAGAGTGGTCTGCTTCCTGACTGAACCCTGACTGCCATCTCCCTCACCCTGCTTCCCCAAATCTACAGGTAACCTCGAACTATTATAAAAGAAATGTGCCGGGTGTGGTGGCTCACGCCTGTAATCCCAGCACTTTGGGAGGCTGAAGTGGGCGGATCACAAGGTCAAGAGATCGAGACCAGCCTGACCAACATGGTGAAACCCCGTCTCTACTAAAAATACAAAAAATTAGCTAGGTGTGGTGGCGGGCACCTGTAGTCCCAGCTACTCGGGAGGCTGAGGGAGGAGAATCGCTTGAACCCAGGAGGTAGAGGCTGCAGTGAGCAAAGATTGTATCACTGCACTCCAGCCTGGCAACAGAGTGAGACTCTATCTCAAACAAAACAAAAAACAAACAAACAAACAAAGGAAGAAAGTGATAATACTCAGGGCTGGGAGGTACTCAAGGGGGGACACTAATGACTAACATTTATAGAGGATTTACTATGTGCCAAGCCCTGCTGTAAATATTTCACATGTTTAAAGAGAGCCATTCTGGAGGGCAAAACATCAAAAGCCTCAAAAATAGGCATACTCACAAACTCAGTCACCCTGATTCCAGCAAATCTAAGTAACAGAAATCACTGAACATATTGGTGAATATGGAAGCATGAAGGTATTACGAAGGGAGGTATTACCTACAAAAAGCAAAAATCTAGGAACAGCCTCAGTGTTCAACACAGGGAATTGGTTAAATGAACTGTGATGCCTCATATAAATGGAACACTGTTTGATTATTAAACAAGGTGCTGTAGATATATATGCATCAGCGTAAAAAGGTGCTCACAATCTAGCAATGTGAGGAAAAAGAAAAAAGTAAGTTACAGAGCAGTTTATAGTTTAGAAAGGCACGTGGTTCCAAGAACAGGCTCTGAAGTCAGGCTGCCTGGGTTTGGATCCTGGCTCTGCCTACTAATAGCTATGTGACCCCGGACGAGTTATCTAACTGTCCTTAGCCCCAATCCCCCATCTGTAAAACAGAGGTGGTAACTTCATTGGCTGCTGGGGCACTGAAGGAGATTATTCATTCAAAGGGCTTGGCATGCAACTTGACAAATATTAAGTGCTCCATAAATTATTGTGTCTTTTTATAAATATTCATAATCTAGACAAAAACACTTTCCAGATATATATATATATATATATATATATATATGAAAATGATAATGATGATCTGTAGCGGGTGAGATTATACTTTGTTTCAGTCTCTTGGCTCATCTGGTCTTAAAGCTTTTTCCACTAGAAGCAGGGTGGCTGATATGGTTTGGCTGTGTCCCCACCCAAATCTCATCTTGAATTGCATTTTCCCACAATTCCCACATGTAATGGGAGGGACCTGATCGAGGTAATTGAATCATGGGGGCGGGTCTCTCCTGTGCTGTTCCCATGGTAGTGAATAAGTGTCATGAGATCTGATGGTTTTATAACAAGGAGTTTCCCTGCACAAGCTCTCTCTTGCCCTGCCGCCATGTAAGTTGTGCCTTTCAGCTTCTGCCATGATTGTGAGGCCTCCTCAGCCATGTGGAATTGTGACTCCATTAATCCTTTTTCTTTATAAATTACCCAATCTTGAGTATGTCTTTAATAGCAGCGCAAGAACAGACTAATACAGTGGCCTTCCTGCAAAGCTGGTTTGGTTAATCCTGGATGACCTTAGGGAGGACTAGAGAGTATGCTGCAAGCCCACCATAACTTTGGGGCACTCTGCTTTGAGACCTAATTGCCACCAACTTGCTGTGTGACCCTAAGCAAATCTCTTGCCCATTGTGAGCTTCATTTTCCTCATCTGTTCAATGAAGGGGCAGAATGAGAAGGTCCAAGCTCTAACTTTCAGGGATTTTAAACACTGTGAAAATACCACACATTTATTTTAATCCAAGAAGAAAAAAAAAAGAGCATTCTGGACTTTATTTTCCTTCATCTCCATCCACCCGCATCCCCAAGAAACTGTATAAAATGTGAATTGTGAATTCACTGAAAAATCTCTTAGCCACATCAAGGAGAAAGTCCCTCTTGTGCGGTCATTTCTGCCACTGTCTGCAGCCTGAATATCCGGGCAGCGCACACCCTCAGTCCCAAGGGATTATCCCACCTCCCTGAGTGGCCCTGCCCAGCTACTCACCTGAGCGGTTAAGCAGCTCCCCACCATGCCGGCTCACACCTCCTACCCCACTGGAGCCGCCCGATGAATGAGGCGAGTGGTTGAAGTTTCCAGAATTGGCAGGAGAGGCTGGGCTTCTGGAGAGGCTTGGAAATTTAACAGGCCTGACGGGTGTCTGCAAGAATAAGGCACGTATAGCACTTAGGGAGGCTGCTCCTCCCTCCAGCCGTGCAGATCAGTGTGAGGGTTCCTGCGCTCAGGTGGTGCACACCCCACCAGAGCTCGCTGTGCCCAGCACGGCCCTGCCAGGGCCCATCAGGGGAGTCCCTGAGGGATAGAGCTTGCTTCTATGTGCTGACAACTCACCCATCAGCTCAGTGAACCCATGTGATGTCATTTCCCATGAGCCTCCTTGCTTTCAGTCTCATTCAACTCCAGGGCCTTCCAAGAAAAAACCTGACCATGTTATTCACTGACAACCCATGAAGGCCTCAGCACATCCAGGACAAAATCTAGCCCCCTCAGCACCACCTGGCACAGTAACCAGCTCCCCACCTCCAAGCCTGCTTCCGTGATGCTGTCCCTATTGGTCCCTCAGCCTGGAATGGGTCTTCTCCTCCCCACATCCTTCATGGTGCCTTTCCTGGCCCCATTGTCTCTGGTGCCAGGGCTCCCGGTCACATCCTCTCCACCCTGAACTCACTCCACCCCCTGCTTCACTTGCTCTGCTCCAGGCACACCAACCTCCTTTCGGTTTCCTGCTGAGCCTTTTTGTGCCTTGGGGCCTTTGCCCAGGCAACCTGTTCTACATGGACCCGGCGGCTCCTCCCACAGCGGCTCCTCCCTGTCCTTGGGTCTCAGGTCTCGGAGGCCTTCACTGCCTAAGCGGTGTAATGTGGGCTCTGGTCTAAGATGGGCTCCCGTGTAGGGCTGGCTCCCCGACACATGGCTGTGCTCCCTTCCAGCACCCTCTTTGCTTACACTGTGACTCTTACCACGGCTTGTGAGTGTATGTTTACTGCGGCTGTCTGTGTGTCTGATGCCCCAGTGGACTGTCAGCTCCATGGGGACTTGGTTCTCTGCTGTATGCCTGGTACCCAGCTCTGGCCTCGGCACAAAGGCGGCACTCAGTAGATATGATTAAAGTTGGAGTAGGCTGAATCGCCGCCCCCAAAAAGATACACACTGTCCTAATTCCCAGAACCTTTGACTGTTACCTTATGAGGCACGAGACTGAGGATGAGCTTATATGTGCTTACCTAAGATGTGCTCAAGTCAAGAATTTTGAGAGGAGGAGCTTATCCTGGAATTTCCAGGTGGGCTTTAAATGCAATCACATGTATCTTCATAAGAGAAAAGGCAGAGGGAATTTTGACAAACGAGCAAGCAATGTGACCATGGAGGCTGAGACTGGAGTGACGCAGCCACAAGCCAAGTGAAGCCTAGAGTCAAGAGAAGCTGTCAGAGGAAAGAACGGATCTCCCTGGAGCCTCCGGAGGGAGCGGGGCCCTGCTGACACCTTGAGTTCAGGGTTTCTGCCTCCAGGACCGTGACAGAATACATTTCTGTTGTTTTAAGCCATGCAGTTTGAGGTGACTTGTTACAGCAGCCATAGGACACCAAAACAAAAGTCCTCTTGTAGGTCCTCTGGTGTGGGCACTTCTAAGGGAGAGACAGTGACAGATCCCAGGGCCCTGTCCCCACACTGTGGGCACTCCTAAGGGAAGGACAGTGACAAGATCCCCAGGGCCCAGAATGAGGCCCATCTGCTGAGTAAGCAAAACAGAACACACTTACAAAGGCTATAGCTCATGTTCTCTCTCCCTCTACCTGGGATGCTGCTGCCTGCACTCCACTGGGGAGAAAACTCTTCCACAGCTTGCAAATCCCAGCTCAGCTGTTGCCTCTGCCTGGAGGCCTCCTGAGTGTCCTACCACACACAGTCACCTCTCTGGTGCTCGCACACTCCTCACACTGCTCCCTGCCTCATGTTCTGCGCCTGTGTCTTTGCCACCCAGACCACCGCCTCTTCTAGGGCAGAATGGGGCTGACTGGGCTACATGGCAGTGGGATTCAGTGAATGTTCACTGAGCAAATGAAGCAAGTCAAGTTAATGTTCTGTCCCTCTAAGGTTAAATTATCAAGGAAACACAGCCATAGAAGAGGTCTCAGGGATGGGTTCTACAACTCCCCCATGTTCCTACCTGATCGAGAATAGGGGACTAAACGCAAACCTGTCCTGCCTGTTTTAAGAGTATCTCCAGGCGCCAGGCTCTTGGTCTCCTGCTGGTGATCTGATACTACCATAGCCCTAGGAGGCAGCAGTGAGTGCTGGGGCCAGCCCCATCTTATAGAGATAGAGGCTATAAGTTTCTCCAATCACCCAGCACACGGCCACAGGGTCAGTCCTGAATCCCTTCGTCTTGCCTGTTTGCTGCATCTACCATCTAGATACAGGCTATACACAGAGAGACCCTCCACACTGACAGGGCTGTCAATTTCAGAAACAGACCAACAGCCACCAAGTTAGAAACCAATACAGTCAAAAGGACAGAAGTCACACTCTTGGGTACAAGAAAACACCGGTAGCACACACAGTTGCCACTGAGTGTTTGCTCTTGATCGTGGTTTACCAGCACTTGGCTGGTGATCTTCAGCTATTACTCCCACTCCCTGGGTCCCAGTTTCCTCATCTACTAAAAGGAAGGTTGGATTAGATACATCAGGTCTTCAAACTGTGCTCCTTGGAGCTCTAGGGTTCCAGTAAGGGGACAGATGTTCCCTGCTACCTCAACATTTTAATCTATTTTCCATATTGAGTTGCTCTATAGGGCTTCATTAGACAAAAGGATATCATCCACTCAAAAGAAAAAAAAACGTTGCGATCATTCTGGATTTGTCGGTTTGAGGTCCCTCTGCCTGGAACACACCATGATTTCAGCGAGCAGTGAGTGATGTGTAAAAGCGTGTCAGAAGACAACTTACGGTGTCTGTGCCCCCGCCACCCACAGGGTGGCCCCTGCTGGCTCTCTGGGGCAGCACGGTCTTCATGGGGTCTACCTTCCCGTTGTGACGCGTCCGGGACCGATCAGAGCTCCACAGCTCAAAATTGGAAGGAGGTAGGAATGGGGGGATGACTGCTTTCAGCTTGTCACTCGGCAGTCTGGTGAGGGGAGCTCCATTTCGAAGCTGAAAAAGACAGGCTGAGGGTTAGACAAGACCCCAGCAGGGCTCCCAACTCTGTGGGAAAGACTCCATGTTTTTCCTGCTTCTTGGGGCATGGCGCCACCATCCACCCCTCCACCTAAGCCAGGAGCTATGTGGCATCTGCAGCTCTCCTCCCAGTAACCGCACAACACCCATGTCTGCTCTGCGCCAATGCCAGGCTTCTCCTGGATCTCTCCCCACAGCAGCAAGATCAGAATGGGGCAGAGGAGACAGAGCGCCACGGAGAAGCAGATGATGTTGGTGTGCTATGGGGGACGCAGGGGAACTGGGAGAACACAGAGGAAGGGCGCCACTGCTGTGCAGTGAGGGCGCCTTTGTGGGGAGTGAGTTGAGCTTGAATGACAGTTTAAGCTGGGCCAGTGAAGACCAGAAGGGGCATTCCAGACCAAGTGAGGGGCCAGAATACAGAAAGGCCTGGAGCCTAGAGGAGCAGGACATGGATGCAGTGCTGCGAAGAGACCAGCCTGAGCAGCCGTTGGGGCTGAAGGAGGAAAGGGGAGGGGATAAGGGCTAGGGCCCAGCACCAACCACTTTCTTCCCCAGCCCCCCACAAACCAGCCTGCTCCAGCCACGCCTCCTGCTGCTGACATTTAATTCTAATTTAATTTTAAATTTTGAAAATGTGATTTGGGGGTCAGTATAAAATCTACACAGTAATGACTGTTAGATCATCAAGGAAAGTGTTCACAGATCACGCTCACCTTAATTAAGAAAAAACAGTGAACTTTTTGCCAGATGGTGCTTTGCAGCAACGGGCATCCCACAGCTAAACCTGCCTCAGAAGCCGAGCAAGGCGGGCATCTCCACACCGACGGCTGCACATGCCCATCAGCGGAGCAGCCAGGCCACCCCACCCATTATGGGTGGGCAGGCACACTGGTGCCCTCTACAGGGCATGAGGGGTCAGGGAAGGAGTACACCTCCCAGGTTCCCAGGCTGGCTCTGTCCTGCTTTTCTGACAGTCTGTAAACAAGTGCTGTCCCCTCTTTCCCTCTAGACCACAACAAGCTCATCTAGCAAACAGGGTTGAGTTGGACACTCAGCGACAAACCCACCACCACAAAAGGGTCTTTTCCCTCCCTGGGGTAACAGTCTAAATTGTTGCTATCATTCTGGAAGCCAATGACATTCACAACCTTTGACCCAGGAATTCCATTTCTAGGTATTCATCCTGAGCAAATATCAGGCAAGTGGGGGAAATGAAGGTATAGGGACATGCATCTGAGCTGTTAAAATAACAAAAAACTAGAAATCCCAGAGTCTGACAGTTCAGTCTTAGATAAAGAGACACGTTCCTACACTGGAATGTTCTAACGTAGCCATTAAATATGATGTGGCTACATGGTGTTTGATGACATGGAAAAGATGGTCACAACATACAAATCACAAATAAATTGGATTCAACACAATATGGGAAAGATACTAACAGTGCCAACCTCACGAATATTAAATGAGCTAATATATGCAAAGTGTGGTGAATAGTAGCTGGTACTTAGTAAGAGCTATGGTATTTGCTATTATTACATATAATATCACATTTATTCATGCTAAAAAACTGCTTACAAAAAATACTCAAAAGACATATACCATAAAAATGCCAACCACGGTTATAGCTGGGAGTGTGATCGGGGCGAATTTATTTTCCTTCTTTATGTTTTACTGCTTCTTCCAAAATTTCTAAAACAGCATTTCTGTCTTCACACCAAAAATAATTATTGCTATTTAATAACATGATCAAATGTAAGGCAGCACAAGCTCCCACAGTCAGTGTTAGAACCATCAATTTACACCTGTTGGGGTGGCAGGGAGCCGCGGGCAGATTGGGTCAGGACTCCTCGCTGGGCTCTGCAGTTCCTGACGCTGCTGAGGCCTTTCTGGGAGCCCCCGCTGCTCCCTTGTCCTCTGCAACACTGCCCTCTGCTGGCTAGTATTAGGGTCTTAACACTAAAGGGACTCAAGTCCAACTTTAACCATTAAGCTCTCATGTCAGAGGAAAGGAATGTGAAACTCAGAGAGGGGAGGTAACACATCCAAGTTCATACCACGGAGCTTATTCTGGGCCAGACCCTAGGCTAAGAACTTCCTGGGAGTGATCTTGTTTAAAAACCATAACCATGAGGAATCCCCAAAGTCAGAGACTACAAACTGTCCTACAAACTGTCCCCCAGTATCTATTTTTCACATCTTAGAAATGACACACCTGATGTTTATTTAGATGGGCACAGGACCACTTGGAACAAAGACTTCATTTCCCAGCTTCCCCGCTGTGATTTAAGCAAAGTTGTTTCCAAGAAACCTTTTTTTTTTTTTTTTTTTTTTTTTTTTTTTAAAGACAGAATCTTGCTCTGTCACCCAGGCTGGAGTGCAATGGCACGAGCTTGGCTCGCTGCAACCTCTGCTTCCTGGGTTCAACCAATTCTCCTACCTCAGCCTCCCGAGTATCTGGTATTACAGGCGCCCGCAACCACGCCCAGCTAATTTTTGTATTTTTACTAGAGACTAAAAATACACCATGTTGGCCAGGCTGGTCTCAAACTCCTGACCTCAGGTGATCCACCCGCCTCTGCCTCCCAAAGTGCTGGGATTACAGGCGTGAGCCACTGCTCGTGGCCCCAAGAAACTTCTTTAAAGACAGCTGGCATGTGCCCATGGCTACCTCTTTTCCACTCCTCTCTCCTGCTGGCTGGAATGAGGCCGTGATGGCCAGAGCTCTGGCAGCCATCTTGAACCAAGAGGTGACCTTAGAAATAGAAACCACACATGGGGGACGAACAGGCAAAAAGGACTCAAGTCCCTAACTCCAAGGAGTCATATACTAGTTCTGAACTTTGTTTACTTGAATGAAGTAGGCTGCTATCTTATTTATACCACTGTTATTTGGGGACTTTTTGTTACTCACAGTTGACCCTAATCCTAATACATCTCTAATTTACAGATGAGGAAACTGAGGCCTCCCCAGCTGGACACATACCCTCCTCTTTGACTCCTCTCTCCCCGGTTCTCCACAGCCCAAATGGTGAGTCTTCATTTCTCATGCTGCCCATCAATTCCTACCCTCAATCCCCTGCCTCCCTGAGAACAGGGCCAGGGCTGACACCCATCGGCTGAGCACCAGCACAGCCCTCTCCAGTTTAGAGCTGGCATCTGTTCTGACTCCTCAGTGCCAGAGCTAAGCCTATTGCTACACATTCTGATCACCAACTCTATCTGTGACCACCACAAAGACAGACAAACGCCCATATCCCTCCTTGTAAATCAATCAACTGATGATTGCCAGAGACCTAAAATGCTTTTAGAAAAGCCCCACGCTCACCATGGTTGTCAATAACGTGTCTTCCTTTTCTCCTCTTGTGCTCCCAGGACCTGAGAGACAAATGGAAATTTCCTGAAATGACCCTTCCACGTGTCCACAGCATGAGGATGAGTGACTGGGGCTGGCTTCATCTTGGAAAACCAACTCTCCTGGGTGCTTAAATATTTAATAATAATTGGTATTCGATATTTTAATAGAAGGCAGGCATTTAAAAGGTATATTGGAGAATGTTTTCAGCTTTTCCATAAACCATTGCCGTGCTGGGTCAGACAGTGGTGCCCCCAGCTCAATAGTCTGTCTCAGACAGTGGTGCCAGAGGAGCTAATCCAGTTATGGGGAATCTGACTGTTGGAAGGGATCTTATCCATGTTCCAGTCAGTATGGGAATCTCCTTCAGCAAACTGACAAAGTTATCCAAGCTGTTGAATACCTCCAGTGATGGGGAGCTCACTACTCACACCCTCCCAGTAACTCATTTTATTTCAAGATGCTTTCAGTGTGATAGACCAATCACATTTCATAGTGGGGAAAACCACCTACCAAAGGCAAGAGAGAGGATGATTCCCTGTCGTCCTTCAGCAGGGAGTGTGGGACAGGAACCTGGGCCTCTTGCCACTGGGCAGCACCTTCTCATTCTATCACACTCCTGGTGGTTGTGTCCCTGCCTAAGTCTCTTTTCTACCAGACCAGCCTCTGTGCTCCAGTGTCACATTCCAACATCACCTCACCCCTGACAGCAGCCCAGGAGGTAGGATGAAGGGCAGAGGGTGCAGGCTCAGACCATTCCAAAAATTCTACTGCATGGGCAGGCTTTTCTCACCATTGTCTTTGGTCACAGGGGCTGCATCAGGCAGTGCAGAGCGGCTTGTCCTGTCCTGGGGGGCAGCCCTCATTGTGGAATCCAGAGCTGGCTCAGGCTCGTCAGAGAAAGGCAAAGGCTGGTTGCTGGACAGCCCGCGGGGCAACGTCTGCATCAGTTTGAGCTTTCGGAACCGATTGGACATTCGGTTCCACCAGGACTGCCAAAGGAACGCAGGGCAGAAGTCATGCTCCAGGAAGGGCAAGGAGAGCAGGCCCAGGACCCACCCAGCCCAGAGACAGTGACTACATTCACAGGTGCCTGCCCTCCCCTCTCCTGGGGCCTGGACAGACATTACTGATCAACAATAGCACCCATTCCCAATAAGCCATGGTTACTCACTAAATCTTTCCTGATCCATACCTTAGGCAGTCATTTCCAATAGCCTGGAGGTGGCAGTGAACCCTATTTGCCATCCCTCATCTAATCAATCTCCTCATTGCACATGAGAAATGGAGACCCAGACAGGACTGCTGACTTACTTGAGGTCTTACAGTGAAACAGGGACAGATGGACACAGAGGCAGCTCCAGATTCCTAAGCGTCTATCATTGCATAATCTCCCTCCTCCTGCTCTGGTGATAACATGAGAGGCATCAGGATCTCTATATCAGGGCCTGGGCCAGTCGCTCCTACAGCTGATCCTCACCTATAGAGGACAGGCACTACCTCCCGGGAACACTTGTAACCCATGACCACTCAGAGGTTAATGAACAGCCACGAACGGCGTCTGTGAGGGCCTAGCCTATGGAAATGGCAGTAAAAGCAGGAACGAAGGGAGCTATGAGAACACCAGTCAGGAAGGATGCAGAGCTTGAGCCAGCGCCGAGTCTGCAGCCCTCAGAAGGCGCTGCCGCTCCATGCAGAGTGGGGAGGTGGGCAGACAAAACCAGTGTGTTGTTTTATTTTCTCAGGCATAAAGTAAGTTTGACTTCAAACAAGTAGAGCAGGACGTGGAAGATGAGAAATCCAAAGAGGAAGTCTCAGCTTGCAGTTACAAGCAGCCACTAGAGCTTGTTTCTGGTGTTTCCAGGAAGCTGGCAGGGCCTGTGGACTGCAGGGAGACCCTAGAGTGGCACGATCAGCAAATATCCTGCACAGTAAAGCAGAGACTGCAAATGGATTCCTTGGGAAGAGAAGTGTTTGCTTTGGCCAGCTCAGTACTAAATCATGCAGAATTTTCTAAAAT
Source organism: Macaca mulatta (assembly GCF_049350105.2). Taxonomy (NCBI): domain Eukaryota; kingdom Metazoa; phylum Chordata; class Mammalia; order Primates; family Cercopithecidae; genus Macaca; species Macaca mulatta. The sequence continues at coordinate 59,629,087 of NC_133420.1, read as the reverse complement.
TCCCTATACTTATGAATTAAGATTCCATATCAAAATCTGGATTTCTATTTTTTCCTTAAAAAAAAAAAAAAGAGATCTAGTAATATGGACCCACAGTCCTTTCTGAGACAAGCTCTTGCGCTGTCGCACAGGCTGGAGTGCAGTGACGTGATCTCGGCTCACTGCAACCACCGCCTCCCAGGCTCAAGCATTTCTCCTGTCTGAGCCTCTGGAGTAGCTGGGATTACAGGCGTGGACCCACATTCTTACAAAGCAGCCACTGTTGCCACAACATGGTCACAGTCACCCCAGTTTTTCCTGGTCCCCCTTGTTTCCTATTGCTCAATGCCAGCTCACCTGCCACCCCTGCTGGGACTCCCCAGCAAAAACCAGCCTGGGTGCATAGGAGGCAGCAGGATCCCCGCCAGCCCCCATCTCCCTGGCCCCCTAAGCCCCTTTAAGACAGGAAAAGACAAACCTTCAGCCCACCCTTGTCATCAGGCAGCACTGGGATGCTCCAGGGCTGTCGGACCTTCGAGTGGGGCAGGGGCAGCTGGTGGCTCGGACGGCCTTTGTCTTTATTCACCTGCATGCACACAGATGCCAGCAGTCGAACAAGTTCCGTGTCTATGGACACAAAAGGCAGCATTTTACCTGCAAATATGTCTGTTGGGCCATGAGGAGAAGACTCAAGATGACCCCTATCAGACTTAGAACTCAGTCCTGCAGCTCCAGGGCCTGTGTAATTCCAGAATCAAGGCACCTGCCTCTCCATCTGATCTTCAAAAGGTGGCAAACAAAACCGGAAAGTCCTCTCTCATGAGGAACGCAGGGCGGACAGTGTGTTTAAAAGCGCAGGCTTCACAGCCAGGCTGCAGAGGTTCAGATTCTGCCTCTGTCCCTCCCTGGCTATGTAACTGCACGTAAATTACAAAGCCTCTCTGTGCCTCTGTACAAGTCAGCGACATTAATACCCACCACACAAAGGTATCTTGACGATTCATGGGAATTCCTTTAGAGCAATACAAGTGCCTTAAAAATATTAAGTATTATGAAGTTATGATGAACCCAACTCAGTTATATAAAAAAAGCACTGCAAAAAAGATTGAGAAGAAACTACTCCAAACTATTAACAATGCTTTTTCTTGATGACTATTTCTTTTTTTTTTTTTTTTTTTTTTTGAGACAAGAGTCTTGCTCTGTCACCCAGGCTGGAGTGCAGTGGCACATTCTTGGCTCACTGAACCTCTACCTCCTAGGTTCAAGCGATTCTTTGCCTCAGCCTCCCATGTAGCTGGGGCTACAGGGCCCGCCACCATGCCTGGCTACTTTTTGTACTTTTAGTAGAGATGGGGTTTCGCCATGTTGGCCAGGCTGGTCTCGAACTCCTGGCCTCAAGTGATCCACCCAACTCTGCCTCCCAAAGTGCTGGGATTATGGGCGTGAGCCATCCACGCAGGGCTATTTCTTTTTTCTCTCCAAGTACTCAATAATAGGCATGAGTTTTTTCAAAAGTTTTGTGTAAACACCTTATTAAAAAACCCACTAGGAAAAATATTCCTAGGAACAGGCTGTTTTATTTGGGAAAGGGAATAAATGGCAGTGGAGGCTAGGGAGAAGAGGAACACTGAAAAGATAAGTTTGTCAGAAAAAGTGTGTATGAGATCCAGCAAGAGTGGCTGGGGACTGATGCCAAATAAACAAGTCTTGGCACGTGAAGAAGGTCTCCAATTAGGTGGAGTAGGATCACTAGACTTGGGGCACAGGACTCCAACTCTCTGGCTGGGACAGATCACTTCCCGAGTCTTGGCGACCTCATCTCTTCAAGAGGATGTGAACCTCTGCTTCCCCTCTCAGACCTCTTCGAGGGTCAAACAGAACCAAGTGTGCATCTGTGAAGTGCAGGGGCCTGCAGCAGGGAAGGGGTGGCAAGGGTGGTGGTGCTGTGATGAGGAAGGGCACACCTGCTGGCTTCCTCTCTAGTTAAGAGGGCCAGCAGGTGACTTGTGACTACAGACGTCAAAGTCTTCTCTCCCCACAGCCAACAGCTAGAATCCCAGCACAGGGTTCAAGCCTAGTGGGTCAGAAGGGCCTCGGAGCTTCTCTCTCTCTGGGTTCAAACTCCAGGGTAATAAGATGACAGATCAGAGACCTTTCCCCTTGAGCTGGCTAACTGGAAGCCCAGGTCCCAAAAGAGGGCCTGTCACAGCAGGGGAGGGTCAAAGAGGAGTAGCAGGTACCAGCTGAGGACCAAGAGGGGTGGAACTAATGGCAACATTCCCAGCACAGGACCCTTGACCCTGCAGCCTCTATCTACACAATTAAGCTGAGGGGGCCATCGCTCTATCTCCCATTCTGCTTATCAAAGGGGCCTTTATGTTTCCACCTGAGTGACTCAGGATTTCTGGCTGTGAAGCACAGATGCCATTCTAGAGTGTGTGTGGACTGCGAAGTCAGACATGTCTTATTTTCCTTCCCTCTCTGGAGACTCCTAGGAGGTTGGTGCTGGAAGAAGCCCCCAGGGCCACCTGGTCCAAGTCCAGTGCTCCACTGGGGAGGGAAGGGACTTGCCTAAGGATCATGTGGTAAGCTCCTGACACTTGAGAATGACTTTCCCCCACGAATAATCAAGTGCATAAAATACAAGTCACAGAGGAGGTGGTTGTCTTGACTCCCAGCCGGAGAAATGCTGGGTAGATTTACAACCCTTTTCTTGAAATTACCCACCGGGATCATTCAGCAGCATCACCAGGTCAAAGGCTGTGTATCCATTTTTTGCACGAAGAGTGACATCAGCCCCTTGGTTTAGCAGATATTTGACAATTTCCTTATTCCTGGGAAGAAAATGCTAGAGTTACATTCACTGAAAGCAAAAGTATGGCTTTGCTCCTGGGCAACAAAACCAACAACATTAACTACAAGGCTCAGTCTCTGAGCATTTAAGAAGGGCATGGAAGGGCAAACAGTCTCATTCTCTCATTCCCTAGCACGTGGGCAGGTCAAGCGGGAACATGATTTAAATCAAAGTCTAAGTGTTCCTTCCAGGAACAAAATGAAAACCGAGGCTAGATGTGGTGGCTCACACTTGTAATCCCACCACTTTGGGAAGCAAAGGCGGGAGGATGGCTTGAGCCCAGGAGTTTGAGACCAGCCTGGGCAACATGGGGGGCCTTGTCTCTACCAAAAATTTTGTTTAAAAATCAGCTGGGTGTGGTGGTGCAAGCCTGTAGTCCCAGCTACTTGAGAGACTGAGGCAGGAGGATTGCTTGAGTCTGGGAGGTCAAGGCTGTAATGAGCCATGATCACGCTACTGCACTCCGGCCTGGCAACAAAGTGAGATACTGTCGGAAACAGAAGGGAAGGGGAAGGGAAGGGGAAGGGGAAGGGGAAGGGAAAGGGAAAGGGGAAGGGGAAGAGGACCAAACCAAGGGCTCTGCCCAAAAATCACTGACCCCATGGGAGACCCCACTTCTTCCACCCTAAACCAGGACATGTCCATTGGGTAAGTCTCCTACAGACCAAGGTGTCTGAAATAAAATTTCATCTTGGAATTCAATGCTCATCGAAGAAGAAAACAAACTGCTTTCAGATGACACAGGAAAGTGATCTAATCACCTAAAAGAGGGTAAGGAAAGAACCTCTAATTGGGAATCAGATAACTTAGCAGCTACAAGATGCCCACCCCAAAGAGGAGGCCTCCAGGAGGATGACAGCCCACCCTGCTGGGATGATCACATAAGAAGGGGTTCATAAGCACCCTGTAAACACTGAAGCTTATTCAAAAGGAGAGAGGTAGGACACATCTCACCATCAATCATCACAAGATGACAATGGTATGAATCACCAATGTTTACTTCATACAGGGGCTACTTAAGGAGGTCACTATATCTCAGTGTGAAAACTCCAATGAACCAGTCATTGTGTTCAACTGAAACCAACCTAGAGAACCTTATCTCTCTGCATAAAATGCTTCTGCTGCATGGTTTTTCATGGCCACTGGTGAAATTCTGTGATGGGAGAACAGGAAATCTGGACACAGAAGGGTGGAAATAAAATGAACCTGTGCCGCTTTCATTTTTTTCTTTCTTTTTTTTTTTTTTTGCATGCCTCAATGTCATCACAGTCCTGGGGTTTGTATGCAGCATCTCAGGACCAGAAGAGCCCACTGGAAACCCCCATCTCAGGCCAGAACATATGTCTGGCCTTGTTGCTGAGGGCGTGGAGCTGGCACTGACCCATGGTAGGTCGCCTGCATGAGGGCTGTCCAGCCATGCACGCTGTCCTGCTTGTCAACATCCGCGTGCCTCTCCACCAGTAGCTGCACCAGAGCCAGCTGCCCTGTAACAGCTGCTAGCATCAGGGGCGTCGCCCCGTCCCCATTGACCAAGTTCACGTGGCTGGGGTCTTCATCGGCAATCTCTTTGACCAGCTGGAAGTTTCCTACAAACACAAGCAAGAGTCTGGGTGATCTGTGGGCCTGGGACCATAAGCTGATTTATCCTGTGGTTCACGTAACAAACACTTGCTGGCCCTGCCTCTGCAGTGGGCTGCTGGGCACCATAGGGGATACTAAGAGGGGGTCAGAGATAGCGCTGACTCTCAAATGCTTCAGTCTAGGCGGGACAGAGACAAGCACACGAATGGGTAGAAGTGTTACTAAAAGACAGAAGTATTGTTAGTATCTTCAGAGAACAGATGAAGGACACAGAAGAAGGCAGAAGGAGAATTCAGGTCTTGCTGTGGGGTGAGGATCGGGAAAGGCTTCCTGGAGGAAGGGTCTATATCAAGAGAGAAAATTTTAGGCTAAATGTCTCTTTGTCACAAAGAGACTGGAATGGGTATGCAGACAGGCATTTCAGAGGCAGGAAGAGCTGGGGCATATAGCTAGCCAGTGTTCGGCTGGAGTGGGGCTGGAGGCCCTCTGGAGTCTATGTGTAGAGCTCCATAATAAATACTGGCCTCCAGGATCTGAACTTCCAAACACCAAACACCAAAATGCCTGTTTCTTTCTCAAATAACCTGGGTGGCCCTGCAAAGGACTACAAATATTAGGTTGGGAGAATGTAGTTCTGTATTCTTAAATATCCAAAAAGATCTTCTAAAGCGCTTACCCATTTTCAATGCATGGAAAATATCAGGTCGCCTTTTCTCTTCATCTGGGTAAACAAAGATTTTAAAAGTTAACCACGGAAAGGTTTAATATAACAGAAAAGTCACAAGGGTGTAACAACACAGCCTGGCTTTAAAAAGCATCTAATTCTCAAAAGCAATCTAATTGGAGACCTACGTAATGGACAAATCCAGCAGCCCTTCTGGAAGGTTTATTACCAAAGAACATCTGAAAACACTTCAGAGACAGATCTTGCCAACAAAACACAAAAGAGCAGCAGATCACGGCCCTGATCTCATGCAAATAAAGCAATCATTTTTAGGCAAAACAAATGTTGGCATATCCTTTCCTAGATATACTGAAAAGTCTTGGGGTCTTGGAAAATCTTGGATTCCTATGGACATTGTTTAAAAAAATTTTTTTTCTTTTAAAAACTAAACATACAATCATAATTCCAAATCTGCTGCTGACATACCGAGCAGCTGAGCTCTACGGAAGTTCACAGACACAGCCAACAGAAGAGCCAATGCTCATGTTTTCTTTCCCTCCCATGTAAGAAGCAATCAGAACATGCTCCCTGCCCCAAACCTGCAGACACAGCTGCCCAAAGGCCACTGCCCAACTGGGCATCTTCATGCTGTACCCTGAAGCCCAGCTGCTAGGTTGGGGCCAGACCCCATGCCTACCTGCACAGCTGAGCCTTGCTGCAGCTGCCAGATGCTAGCCCCTCTCTCACATGCTCATCCCACACCTTCCTCCAAGCCTGGGCCAGCAGGTACCCTGCTCCTGTCAGAGGAGGCATCCTCATGGCCAGTCTGCTTGCTAGGGGGCTGAAGGCAGGCCTTCTGCAGTCTTTAACTGATCCCAGGGGACGGAGCAGCTGCCAGAGGGAACTTGTGAATCTGGGCTGACTCTGGTCCAGATAAGCCCTCTTGAGCAGCTGGGAGGAAGCTGCAGCCCGGGGCAAGGAGCACTGAGTGTGGAGTCAGTGCATAAGAATTTCAGTGCGCATTTTTACAGTAAGCTGCCTCTTCATCACAAATGTGGGGATAACATCCCTTTCATCTGGCTGTTGCAGGGATCAAATGATAATGTTAAAGCCCCATTCAAAGAACAATTATTTCTTTACTAGCAACCAGCAAGGTGGACCCCAGAATTCTTTTTATGAGATGGAGTCTCACTCTGTTGCCCAGGCTGGAGTGCAGTGGTGTGATCTCGGCTCACTGCAACCTCTGCCTCCTGGGTTCAAGTGATTCTTGTGCCTCAGCCTCCCGAGTAGCTGGGATTACAGGCACATGCCACCACACCTGGCTAATGTTTGTAAGAGACAGTGTTTCGCCATGTTGGCCAGGCTGGTCTTTAACTCCTGACCTTGAGTGATCTGCCCGCCTTGGCCTCCCAAACTGTTGGGATTGCAGGCGTGAGCCACCGCTCCAGGCCAGAACCCCAGAATTCCTTTTTTTTTTTTTTTTTTTTTTTGAGACAGAGTCTTGCCCTGTCTCCCAGGTTAGAGGGCAGTGGCAAGATCTCGGCTCACTGCAATCTCCACCTCCCGGGTTCAAGCGATTCTCCTGCCTCAGCTTCCAGAGTAGCTGGGATTACAGGCACCCGCCACCACACCTGGCTAATTTTTGCATTTTTAGTAGAGACGGGGTTTCACCATCTAGGGCAGGTTGGTCTCGAACTCCTGACCTCATGATCTACCCATCTCCGCCTCCCAAAGTGCTGGGATTACAGGCATGAGCCACCACACCTGGCCAGAATCCCAGAATTCTTCATGAGAAGTACAGACACTGCCACAGGACACAGTACATCAATTTTGCCTGTGAAATACTATCAAGAAACAATTTTGCACCTGACTTTTAAAAAATATGTCATGTTCCTCCAAGTATTCACGAACCATCTTTGCTGTGGTGGGGGGGTCTTCTCATGCCAAGACCTTTTCACAGAAGAGTGTCACCTGGTCTTAGTGTTTGCTGCTAAGCAACCATCTGACACAAGTTAATCACTGACAGCGGAGCCTGGCCCCAGGAGGCAGGTGCAGTTGTGTCCTGACACCCAGTGACTCTGGGCACGTCTCCTCCTCACTTGGGGCCTCAGTTTTTTCAACTATATCCAAGCAGTCCCAGGGACCCTGTCCCATCCCAAGGAAAAGAAATCTGCTCCAACCTCCACACCACAACCTCAATGGGGAGTCAGGGGCGTCACAATGACAGCTACTGCATCAAAGGTACCCTGTCCTGCTGCTAATGAAAGGCAGAGACCAGGGGACCTCCAAGGCCTTGGTGGGGGCTGGATTTCCAGGCATGGCACAGTAAGAGCTGGGGCTCCTATTATTTATCTCATAATCTGCCATTATCAATAGCACAGCCTGCACCCTACCTGGGGCTCTTCCCAGGGATCCCCCATGGCCAACACACTCCCTCAGGTCCTGCATGTCTGCTGCAGTCCCACCTTCTCAAGGTTGCCTAACCACTCCATTTGACACAGCAGCCTGCATTGTCCCAGCTCTGCCACACCCAACCTCTTTACATTGCCCTCTTTTTTTTTTTTATTTTAACCTCATGGCACTTACCACCTACTTTACTATATATTTAATATGCATATTTCCTATTGACTGCCTATCTCCCCTTATCGAGGCCAAGGTCCTCAAGGGCAGAGATTTGGATCTCATTTGTTAACCGATGTATCCAAAGTGCCTAGAAAGGTGTCTGATACATAGCAGGCCTCAGTACATATTTGTGAAGTATCAGAATGAATGTATGATCAATCAAAACATAAGAGTTTCCATTTATTGGATGTTGTGTATGTGCCAGGGCACTGCGATAAAAATTTTACAGGCATGATCTTACTATTCCTCACAAAAATCTCCCAAGAAAAGTGTCTTTATTGTGACTATTTTATGAAAAAAGACACTGAAGTCCTGCAGGGCTAATTAACATCACCAAGACCACCCAGATACAGAGTGGGAGAACTGAGCCTCAGGCTGGGTCTGCTTGATGGGAACATGACCCGATCCTGCTGGAAGACCCGAGGTTCGCTCCTGTCAAATACGCCGACAACACTGTGGAGTAACGCCAGTTCTCATGTGCTCCCTCTGGGCCAGGGAGGATCTCACGTGACCCCCACAGCAGTCCTGAGGCGGGTGTCACTCCTACCACCCATTTGTGGAGAAGGAAATGGGAGCTTGGTGAACTCAGGCAACCAGTTCAAGGTCCCTTGACCAGCAGGGGCATAGCCAGGGTCGAACCAAGTAGACAGTGACCTTGGCCACATCCACCAATGTGTCTCAGCCTCTGCGTCTTGGTGAAACGAGGGCATCACCATCCCATGATGCCAGGACAATCCCTAAAGTGAGGCCTGTGAGAAGCTAAGCCCGAGGGCACTCCATGAAGATTCAAGATGCAGAGGCTGAGGAAACCTGGGAAGGAAAACACACACACAGCAGAAGAGGCACAGCTCGGCACGCACGGGCAGGTGCAAGTTCTGGAGTGTCCACTTCTGAGCCTGAGTTCCCTCCCCTGCAAAATGGGGGAACACCCTCCTCAGAGGGTCCCTGCGAGGGCGAGGGGAGATTCAGCATGGCAGGTGTGCTGGGCACGACAGGGCCTGGGAAAGGCAGATCCTTTCCCCATCCCCGCCACAAACAACCCAAACCTTTAAAGGAGAGCAATGGCCTGTGTCAAAAACAAAAACAAAACAAAACCCTGTCCTAGGAGACTGGGGCCTAAGTTCTAATTGCCAGCCTTTATGAGTCCCTAACACTCTACTGTGCTGAGTATCTCACACACCAGAGGATAACCTGCCTTCTGCTCACCACCACCCCGTAGTAGTTGTCATTGTGTCCGTTTCACACATGAGGCAAAGGCTCAGAAGAGTCACGCGTTAAACCAGCTTCTAGAGCCCATGCAGAAGGTGCAGGTGGGAGAATCACTTCTAGGTGCTCTTCCCATGGAATCCTCACCTCCTGAGTGCCACTCACTCAGCTTCCAATGGGTGTGTGACCTTTGACCAGCTTTCTTCCCTCTCTGGGCCTCAGTTTCCCACCTGGACAAAGTAAGAGTTCTCTTGGCTTCAGATAGGCCTTCCTAAACTTCACTTCTTTTTCCTTCTCATTTGAGCGTCCTCTTCATTTTTGCCACCTCTCTGTCATTACAGGCTTTTAAAACATGTTTATTTCAGACTTGTTCTGATTGGATGGTATATTTCTTTTTTTTTTTTTTTGGAGAGTGTATTTCTAATAAGCATTTACCAAATTTTCAGCATCTCTTAATTGATGGGGCCACTGTATATTCTTTCAACGGTAACAAACTTAACACTTTCAGGTCTTTTTAGCCAATGTGCCTGAAGCTACTTTCTTCAGTTCTTGACCTCTCAGAGCCAGATGCTTATATACACTGCAGCCCACCTACTGTTACTCCCTGGCTGTCAATCCTGCCATCGAAGTCAGGCCTTTTACATAGACAGAGGGTACCAAGGCTGTGTGTCGCGATCTTATTGCAAATGGTGCATTAGAGGTTTTGAAACGTGGTATGTCCTGTGGCAGATTTGCTAAGGATTGTTTAGACAACTCTTTACATGCCAGAGAGATGGCAAGAAGTTAAAAAAAAAAAAAAAAAAAAGACACACTGCTAGATGTTTTTAAAAACACTAATTTTCACCAATTTTACATGAATTAGGGTTTGAGAAATGATCAGGGCAGAGGAGGTCAGGCACACTATGGTACAGCAGGGGCTAGCAAACTATAGCCCATGGCTCAAATATGCCCCACTGCCTGTTTTCGTAATTGTAATTTATTGGAACCTAGCCACAACTGACTCATTTACATATTATATGCATAGCCACACCCATTCATTTACTCATTACATATGTAAGGCTGCTTTTACTCTAGCAGAAGTGACTACTGTAGTTTTAACAGAGACCGTATGGTCCATACAGTCTATTTGGCCTTTTACAGAAAAAGTTTGCCAAACCTTGTTCTAGAAGGACCCCAGAACCAACTGCATCAGAATGATGTGGCTGGGGAGAGCAGCCTTGTTATGGAGGCTTCTAGACTCTTGCCCAGGGCTACCAAATCAGACTCTGCAGAGAGTGGGCCCAGAACCTGCATGTCACAGGCAACCCCCTGACACTTAAGCACACCACTTCCTCAGTCTCACTGGTCTGCAGGGCTGGACTCTGAGTTCTGTGTGTCCTTCCAGTAGAGCAATCCTCAGCTTAAGCCACATAAACACAATTTGGGGTCCTCTGTGAAGTCACGGAGGGGCATGCAGCCTGACCTGTTTTGGGCCTGACGGTGGTCATCGGGTCCAGGTAGTCTACAAGGTCCCTGTGCTTGCAGTCCAGTGCAACCTCGAAGGCGGTCTTCTCCAGCACGCTGAGGTGGTCAGGGTTGGCGCCCTTCTCCACCAGTTGCTGGGCCACTCCAAGCCGCCCAGTGAGTGCGGCCAGCATCAGTGGGCTCCAGCCCACGGTCCGGGCTGCGCGGTTGGGGTCCGCACCCCACTCCATCAGTAGACGCACCACAGTCTCGTGCCCGTGCTGGATGGCGGCCATCAGGGCCGTGATGTCCAGGGGCTCATCCCTGTTGCCGCCCAACCCCAGTTGCTCGCCCGAAGGGTGGTGATGGTCCACAAAGGCACCGGCTTCCAGGAGCAGCTTCACCACACCCAGGTGGCCGCCCCGAGAAGCCACAGTGAGCACACTGGCCCCTAGCCGGTTCTGGGCATTGACATCAGCCCCGTGATCCAACAGGAGGTGTGCCACACTCACATGCCCAAATCTGCCAGGAAGATGGAGAATTAGTGACACTAAACACACAGCACTCGGGAGACAGCTTTTGTCGTCCTGAATTGTCATGAATTATTAGTCCTGACAGCTAATAATAAGAGTCTTATTCTGGTGCCAAGCACTGTGCCAGTCCCACAGATACGAATGCACCATTATGAAGGTGAGCAGCTGCCCTGCCTGGGTTCAAATCCAGCTCTCCCCACCACCAGCTGCATGACCTTTAGGAAGAACTTTGATTTCTTTGTGCCTTCATTTCCTGATCTGTAAAATGGGGATATAACTGTGCCTACCTCAAGGGTTGTTGCGGATTAAATGAGTTGTATGTAAAGCACCTGGCTCTGTGCCTGGCCACAGGAAGCATTACATCAATGTTAGCGATTGTTAGCTATTACAATTGTTCATGTTACATTACTCAACATGCCAAGGGTTACCCAGCTGGTAAGGGGCGGCATCGGGGTCAGGACAGGTCTGTGTGAATCCCACTGCCCTTGCTTTTTCCCCTACACCATGCTGTCTCTTACATTTCAGACAGTCCATTTTATTCTGTTTTATAGCCTGGGAATCTGTCTCTCTGCCTGTGCTCTAATTTCCACACAGGCAGGGCCCATGTCTGATTCATTTCTACCCACCCCCTCATCCCCAAAAGCACACACCCCATGCCAAGAGGTGTGGCAAGGTTGTGGTCAGCAGATGGGCTAGGCATTGCAGCCTGGAGGCCTGCTGCCACCTGCTGGCAGGAATGTTTGCTGCAGGCGGCTGAGGATCCGGCCTAGGCCAGATGTTCCTCAATGAAGTCACTGCTGGGCCCCTGAAGAGACAAATCTGCACCTACCAACTTCCTAATAAGAGGAGAAGGAAAACAGGTGCCTCTTCCCAGCAATATCTCTTCCTTCTTTTAACACCAGAGGGCAGAAAAGTTATGTTTTTGGTGTCTCTGGTGGGCTCGGAGCTGTGTATCTCCAAGCTAGAAGCAGCCCCGGACTAACAAGAAAACAATGACGAGACGGGGGCTGTCTACTCCAGGTTTTCGAGACCACAAAGCCACTGTCATGTCTGCACCTGTGAGACAGCTTTCTGGGTTTCTCGATGCTCAGCCCTCTTTCCCGGGCGCCAGTTTTGCACCTCATCTAAACCCAGGACCTCCCTCCTCCTGGCAGCTAGCGGCCGGGCCAGGGCTGAACTCTGTCCGAGGCTCCAGCTGAATACCTTCTGGGATGTGAACCTGAACAGCATGAGGCTCCTCAGCCGCGGAGCAAGAGCCTGGTGACACAGCTCCATCAGCTGCAGGGGGCTGGGCCTCTTGACCTCCACTCCCAGAGCAGAAAGGGACAAGGCAAACTAAAACCAACTCAATGCAGAAAGCTGCACCCCAATGTCTCCCCGCCTCCAGTCATGTTCCCTCCTGCCCATCCTCCATGTGACCCCCAAATGATATTCTCCAAACCCAAATCTGTCACTCGCCAGCTTCTGACTGCCGAAGACCTGACTGCTTTGCCAACCTCACTTCCTCCCGCTGCCTCCCCCACACCTTCACCATCAGAGGACTCTCCTGTCCTTATCTACTCAGCACACCCCCAACCGTGTCCTGCTTCAGGAGTCGGCTCAGATCTCACCCACTCCAAGCAGCTTCCAGACCACCCCTCACCAGGCTAGGTCAGTGCCCCTCTTCTAAGCACCTAATTCCACGGGCTTGCCGCTGGCTGCAAGTGAGCCCTCTTTCTCTAATTCTCTCTCTGCACCCACCAACTTCCTAATACAAGTGGCGGGCTCTCCAAGGACAGGACAGGGTTCCAGGCATGTTGTTTCCCCAGCCCCTACCATAGTAGCTGATCCACATCAGGGCTCAGTAAATTTTGTCAAACTAGCTGAGTAAATGAATGCATAAATGGCATAACCACATAGGGGAAGGTCCAGAGGTGAGCAGTGGAAATCACTGAAGAACTGGTGTATCCTCTACTGTAGCAGAGATTTCTAAAAGATTACACTATTTAGTTATCGAACATGAGATAAAATCTAGCATAATCCCTAACAGCATATTACAAGGTGCTGTCACATTTTTATCTCATTTGATCTTAATAAACCCCGAGATAAACTCACAGATTAGGAAACTGAAGATTACAGTGGAAAGCAATTAATCTAAAGCCTCTCAGTTTGAACGTGATAAAGTCAAAAGTTGAACCTGGACTCAAAATCGAAGCTCCAGTATAACCAATTTTTAAGGAGGAAAAAAGGGCCAAATTAGAGCAGAAATAGTGAAATTTGGAATGTTTTCTGAATTAGTGAGTAGCCCAAGAGAGCACTCAACTATGCGGAAAATAAAAAAGGATTCAAGCAAGGCTGAGATAATGTTGTGGAGGCTAAGTTTCTAATAGGTAACTGCTGGAGATGGGCATGCCAGAGGCTTTCTGAACAGGTGCTGTGATTACTGAAGAATTTCAGCAATTAACACCTGTGTTTAAAGAGCTGGCACACATTTTCCCCTCTCAAAGCACCGGGCTGAGAGTCCAGCTCTGCCCCACTGGCAGGCAGGAAACGAAGGGTAGGGAAGGAAGGTAAACACTATGCAACCCTGTCCCTAGGAGAGAAGTCTCGGGCAAATTTGGCAAGCCGCTTCCTCGCCACCAACATCAAGAGGGAAACTATCAGTTACAGGATTCATGGCTGGGAGCACAGGCTCTGGAGCCACCTCCCTAAGTGTGCATCTGTCTGGCGACTTGGTAGCTATGTGACTGAGGCAAGTTATTTAACTTCTCTGTTCCTCAATTCCTCATCTATGAAATGAGGATGACAAGAGTACCTCCTTCCTAAGGTTTTGTATAGATCGAATGAGTTAATTCATTTAAAGCACTTAGCACAGTGCTTGACTGAAAGTAGGTGCTCCATAAAGGTTACTTTTTTTTTTTTTGAGATGGAGTCTTGCTGTTGCCAGGCTGGAGTGCAGTCACAGGATCTCAGCTCACTGCAACCACCGCCTCCTGGGTTCAAGCGATTCTCCTGCCTCAGCCTCCCGAGTAGCTGGGACTACAGGCGCATGCCACCATGCCCACGCCACCACGCCCAGCTAATATTTGTATTTTTAGTAGAGACAGGGTTTCACTGTGTTGGCCAGGCTGGTCTTGATCTCCTGACCTCGTGATCTGCCCGCCTCGGCCTCCCAAAGTGCTGGGATTACAGGCGTGAGACACCGCACCCAGCCAAAGGTTACCTGTTATTTTAAGAACAGGAAAAAACACGGCGGAGCACGGTGACTCACATCTGTAATCGCAGCACTTTGGGAGGCTGAGGCAGGTGGATCACGAAATCAAGAGATCGAGACCAGCCTGGCCAACATGGTGAAACCCTGTCTCTACTAAAAATACAAAAATTAGCTGGGCAGGGTGGCACGGGCGTGGTGGCACGTGCCTCCCAGCTACTTGGGAGGCTGAGGCAGGAGAATCGCTTGAACCCGGGAGGTGGAGGTTGCAGTGAGTCGAGATCGCGCCGCTGTACTCCAGCCTGGTGACAGCGAGACTCTGTCTCAAAACAAAAAAAAAAAAAAGAAAGAAAAGAAAAAACACTAACGTCACCATTTCTAATACTAAAACACCCACAAGAGTCCAAAGGCACAGGGTGTCTGACAGTCTGGCCTGATGCACACAGAGAGCTGGGATGATAAATAGATGCTCGCTTAGACCCAGTGTGGTGGCTGCCAGGGGTGCGGTTTTGAGCAGGATTCTGGGGCATATCCAGATCCAAGGAAGAAGAGCACAAGGCTTGGAAAGTGTCAGCACATGGGCCATGCATTTGCTGACCCTGATATGAGGGACAGACACACTATACATCCTTCTGGAAGTCTTCCATACATACTACTCCTCAACTTGACCTTTTGGTATGAATTACGCAGCAGAAAGCCGGAGCACAACTCAACACAGGCAGAGATGCTACCTGAATATATAGTCGGTGTCACACCAACTGAGGAACAGCACATTTTAAAATACCCAGGCTCAGACTATCCTGCAGGACTTGGTTAAAACTGGTGATCAGGGGTCTCCGAGACACTCCGAGGCACGTTAGTGCTGCAGTCACAAACCTCACTCAGTAAATTCCTCAGCTCCCCCCTCCCCCCATTCCCTGGCAACCGCCTTCTCTCCAGGGGGGACTAGTACATCATTCTACTCATACATAATTCTACTAGTCCTACCAGCTCGTGCACCCAAGCCTTTGCATGGGCCTCCCATCATGCCCTTCCCACATCCCACTTGTTCTGTCCTGGCTAATTCTCAGGCATCCACGTGGAGGTTATCTCCACGTGGATATAAACATCATTTCTACCAGAAACCTTCCCCAACGTCTCCAAAATGGGTCAACTGCCCCCAGAGCTACTCAAACCTTTCCGGTCAAGCTCGTTCCTTTGCCTGGCCTGTCCACCACTGCCCTGGTGGTGACTCTGCCTGGTCTCGGAACATCCTCAACGCCAAGCCAGGAAGGGAAAGCAGGTTCTGAGGAAACCCTTACTGCAATGAGAAATGAATTAAATCAGGCTGGGCGCGGTGGCTCACGCCTGTAATCCCAGCACTTTGGGAGGCTGAGGCAGGCGGATCACAACGTCAGGAGATCAAGACCATCCTGGCTAACACGATGAAACCCCGCCTCTACTAAAATAATAATAATAATAATAATAATAATAATAATAATAATAAATAGCCGGGCGTGGTGGCGGGCGCCTGTAGTCCCAGCTACTCGGGAGGCTGAGGCAGAAGAATGGCATGGACCCGGGAGGAGGACCTTGTAGTGAGCTGAGATCGCGCCACTGCACTCCAGTCTGGGCGACAGAGCCAGACTCCATCTCAAAAAAAAAGAAAAAAAAAGAAATGAATTAAATCTCTAAGGTTCTAAGTCTCTACGATTCTGTTCGTTGTCTCCAGATTCTATTCTGAAAGGCCAAAGTTTCTAAGAATCTGATTTTATGTTAATACAAAAGTATTTCCATTTCTATGCTCAAAGTTTACCAAAGACTACTCAAAGTTTACCATCCCAACTCTAAAGAGTCCTTAACTCTTTACCTCCCGGGACATCTGGCCGCCGGGGAGATCCGGCCGCCCGGGGCCGCGTCCAGGGCCCCCGAGCCCCGCCGCCTCACCTGGCCGCCTGCATGAGCGCGCTCCAGCCGTAGTGGTTGCGGCTGTTGACCGAGGCACCGCGGCGCAGCAGGAAGCGCACCAGCGGTTCGTGGCCCCCGGCCGCGGCGAACTGCAGTGCGGTGTTGCCCGCCTCGTCCGAGCAGTCCACGGGCACCGGAGCCCCGACTGCCGCCGCTGCTGCGGCCCCGGGCCCGGCCGCCTCGGCCCCCACCGGCTCCGCGCCCGCTTCCGGCTCCGCGCCGCGCTCGGCTGGCTCCGCTGCCCCCGGCTCCAGCAGCCGCCGCGCGGTCTCCGTGTCGCCCTGGTCACACGCGCGCAGCAGCAGCTGGAAGGCCGGGGGCAGCCCGCCCTCGCCCATCGCCGTAGCCACGCGCGGCCCGCGCCCGTCCGCCCTGCCGGCCGCGTCGGCTCCGCCCCCGGATACCGCCCGCCGGCGCCCCCTTCCGGCCGCCCGCCCGCGCCGCGCGCCTACTGTGTGCTAGGAGCTCGCCGGGGCCGGGGCCGCGCGCCTACTGTGTGCCGGGAGCGCGCTGGAGCCGGGGCCGCGCGCCTACTTTGTGCCGGGAGCGCGCCAAGGCCAGGACTGCGCACCTCCAGTGCCCGCACTTGGGAGTCCAGGGAAGCTCAGAGGAGACCCCGCTGCAGGCCCGCGTGTCCCCTTCTGCCTCTTCGGCGCCCGCTCGCTGCCCTGTCCCGGAGCTCCAGAGACTTCCTGCCAGGGCAGAGGTGGGAGCGGCGACCCCATCCCCTCTTCACGCTGCGGCCAGGGCCCTGGGCCCGAGTCTGAGTCCGCAGCTGCATGGCCCTTGACTTTACTAGCGGGCTCCGCTGACCCCACCCCAGCCTCTGGCACTGAACCTGCGCTTCCAGAATAAGGAAGCGGCTGAATTAAGGAACGAGCGGGTTTATTGTTTCCTCACAGTGTCCTGCAGTGCCCTTAATGCCCCTCCTTCATCTGGGCCGGGCTGCTGGGGCTACAAGCGCCTCCTGTACCTTTTCTCTCTCTTTTATTTCAACTTTTATTATAGATTAAAGGGTACACGTGCAGGTTTGTTACATGGGTACACTGCGCGACGCTGAGGCTTGGAGTCCCAACGATCCCGTCACCCAGGCAGTAAGCATAATACCCACCAAGAGGTTCTTCAGCCTAGAGTTCCCTCTATCCCTCCCTGGTTAGCGATCCCCAGCGTTTATTGTTCCCATCTTTGTGTCCATGTGTACTCAATGTTTAGCTCCCACTTATAAGTGAGAACATGCAGTATTTGGTTTTCTGTTCTTGTTAGGTCGCTTAGGATAATGGCCTCCAGCTCCATCCATGTTGCTGCAAAGGACATGATTTCGTTCATTCTTATGGCTTCATAGTATTCCGTAGTATTCCATCTTATTCCATCGTGTATATGCACCACATTTCTTTCCTTCCTTCCCTCTCTTACCTCCCTCCCTCCCTACCTATCCCGCTTCCTCCCTATCACCCTTCCTCCCTCCCTCTCTTTCTCTCTCTCTCTGTCTTGCTCTGTCACCCAGGCTGGAGTGCAATCGTGCAATCTCTACTCACTGCAACCTCTGCCTCCAAGGCTTAAGCAATCCTCCCACCTCAGTCTCCCGAGTAGCTAGGACTACAGGCGAGTGCCACCACACCCAGCTAATTTTTTGTATTTTTGGTCGAGACAGGGTTTCACCATGTTGCCCGGCTGGTCTCAAACTCCTGAGCTCAAGTGATTCGCCCGCTGTGGCCTCCCAAAGTGCCAGGATTACAGGTGTGAGCCATTACATATGACTCTGTACCACATGTTCTTTATCCAATCTACTGTTGATGGGCACTTAGGTTGATTCCATATCCCTGCTACTGTAAACCGCACTGCAATGAACATACAGGTGTCTTTTTGATAGAATGAATTATTTTCCTTTCAATATATACCTGGTAGTAGGAGTGCTGGGTCAAATAGTAGTTCTATTTTAAGTTCTTTGAGAAATCTCCAAACTGCTTTTCACAGTGGCTGAACTAGTTTGCATTCCCACCAACAGTCTGTTTTCTTCACAGCCTTACCAGCAACTATTGTTTTTTGACTTTTAAATAATTGACATTCTGACTGGTGTAGATGATGTCTCATTATGGTTTTGATTTGCATTTCTCTGATGATGACTGATGTTGACTATTTTTTCATACGTTTGTTGGCTGCTTGTATGTCTTCCTTTTTTTTTTTTTTTTTTTTTTTTTTTTGAGACGGAGTCTCGCTCTGTCGCCCAGGCTGGAGTGCAGTGGCCGGATCTTGGCTCACTGCAAGCTCCGCCTCCCGGGTTCACGCCATTCTCCTGCCTCAGCCTCCCGAGTAGCTGGGACTACAGGCGCCCGCCACCTCGCCCGGCTAGTTTTTTGTATTTTTTAGTAGAGATGGGGTTTCACCGTGTTAGCCAGGATGGTCTCGATCTCCTGACCTCGTGATCCACCCGTCTCGGCCTCCCAAAGTGCTGGGATTACAGGCGTGAGCCACCATGCCCGGCTATGTCTTCTTTTAAGAAGTGTCTGTTCATGTCCTTTGCAGAGACACAACGAAAAAAGAAAACTTCAGGCCAATATTCCTGATAAACATAGCTGCAAAAATCCTCAATGAAATACTACAAACAGAATCCAGCAGCACATCAAAAAGTCAGT
Source organism: Macaca mulatta (assembly GCF_049350105.2). Taxonomy (NCBI): domain Eukaryota; kingdom Metazoa; phylum Chordata; class Mammalia; order Primates; family Cercopithecidae; genus Macaca; species Macaca mulatta. The sequence continues at coordinate 59,610,435 of NC_133420.1, read as the reverse complement.
TCACCATGATCAAGGAGGCTTTATTTCTGGGATGCAAGGTTGGCGCAACATGCGCAAATCAATACATGTGATTCACCATATAAACAGAATCAAAAATGAAAACCATATAATCATCTCAATAGATGCAGAAAAGACCTTCAATAAAATCCAACATCCCTTTATAATAAAAACCCTCAAAACAGATTGAAGGAACATACCTCAAAGTAATAACAGCCATCTATGACAAACCCATAGCCAACATCATATTAAATAGGCAAAAGCTGGAACCATTCCCCTTGAGAACTGTTAGAAGACTCTCACCACTCCTATTCAACATAGTACTGGACGTCCTAGCCAGACAACCAGGTAAGAGAAAAAAATAAAAGGCATTCAAATAGGAAAAGAAAAAGTCGAACTCTCTCTCTTTGCCAATAGTATTAATCTATACATAGAAAACCCTAAAGACTTTGCCAAAAGGCTCCTGGAAACGATAAACAAATTCAGTAAAGTTTCAGGACAGAAAATCAATGTATAAAAAGCAATAGCATTTCAATACACCAATAACATTCTAGCTGAGAACAAAATTAAGAACACAACCTCATTTACAATGGTCACAAAATGAAATACCTTCTCTCTCTTTATCAGTGGTCCTTGAAGTGTATCCCACACAGCAGCAGCACCAGCACCAGCTGCAACACTGTTACAAATGCAGATTTTTCTGGCCCTATCCCAGATCTACTGAATCAGAAATTCTGGGTGTGGGTTCAGCAACCTATATTTTAACAAGCCCTCTGGGTGATTCTGATGCACTCTAAAGCTGGAGACCCACATTTGATCTTCATTGCAGGCCTGCCAGCCACCGGGGAGGGCCCAGATGATCATCCCTAGGTTACAGAGGAGGCAACTGAGGCACAAAGAGGTTGTGTCTTGCTAAAGACTCCACGACTATTCTGCAGGAGAACTGTAAGTAGGACTCCGGTCTTCCATTCTCAACAAATATGTGTTGAGTGCCTGCTATGTCCAGACACTGTTCAAGGTTCTTCTGTAGCTCACAGATCCATGAGAGCCTGAGAACCAGTTCTGGAGGCCCCAAAGCCAGGAACAATGACCCAAATCTCATGCCACAGGTGCACCCTGTAGGAAGATGGGGTTGGTTCAGGCCCTTTTTGGTGTTACTGGCTTCAGATTCAGAGGCTGAGGTGGGAGTGCCTGATTGGCCCAACTTCGGTCATGTGCTCATATAATAGTGGGAAGTAGTTTCTGCCTCAGAAGGTAGGGGACTCCCAAATCTAGGAAGGGGGTTCAGATGCTGGGCAGTCAAAAGGATAACAAATGTCTGCTATGAAATATTCTCTCCGGACACCCTTTTTCTTTTGGGAAGCCTTTCTCCCGTACTCACAGTCTGTGTGCTTCAGTGGTTAGCACATATCCTGATTGACTTCAGCACAGGACTTTTTTTTTTTTTGAGATGGAGTCTCACTCTCCCAGGCTGGGGTTCAGCGGTGCAATCCCCACAAACTGCAACCTCTGTCTCCTGGGTTCAAGTGGTTCTCTGCCTTGGCCTCCCGAGTAGCTGGGATTACAGGCACCTGCCACCATGCTCGGCTATTTTTTGTATTTTTAGTAGAGATGGGGTTTCACCATGTTGTCCAGGCTGGCCTCAAACTCCTGACCTCAAGTGATCTTCCTCCCTCAGCCTCCCAAAGTGCTGGGATTACAGGCATGAGCCACCGTGCCCAGCCCAGCCCAGCCCAGCCCAGCCCAGCCCAGGATTTTTGCTAAAGCAATTGAGAATGAGGCCCTCTCTGCTGAGGTTGCCAGCTATCAGGATGTCAGGATATTGTAAGCCAAACTGGTGCTCACTCCGCCACCACCTGAAGACAGCCTGCCTGAGTGAAGTCACCACAAAAGAAAGCAGAACCAAGTGATAGAAAGAGACTAAGTTAGAAAATCCCTCCCCACATTCTTTCTGGTGAGGTTTATTTTGAGGAGCATTGTAGTCATTTGCATTCCAAGCCTTAACAAATGGATAATTTACTATTTTTGTAAATGAATGTGTTCATACTACGCATGCTATTCTGAATCTTGCTTTTTTTGTTTTTCTTTTTTCTTTTTCCATTAACAAATGTCTTGGGCACCTTTCCATGTAGGTAAATACAGACTGCTACATTTTAAAAAAATGGTTGCAGCCCGGTGATGTGGCTCATGCCTGTAACAATCCTAGCACTTTGGGAGGCTGAGGCAGTCAGATTGCCTGAGCTCAGGCGTTCGAAACCAGCCTGGGCAACACGGTGAAACCCTGTCTCTACTAAAAATACAAAAAAAATTAGCCAGGTGTGGTGGCGTGTGCCTATAATCCCAGCTACTCGGGAGCATGAGGTAGAAGAATTGCTTGAACCTGGGAGATGGAGGTTGCAGTGAGCCAAGATTGCATCACTGCACTCAATCCTGAGCAACAGAGTGAGACTCCATGTCCAAAAAAAATTAATAATAAAAATAAAGAAATGATTGCACGAAACACCATTCGGCAGATATACTATAATTTATTTAATCATTTTTATTTATTTCTATTTTATTTTTTGAAATGGAGTCTCACTCTGTCATCCAGGTAGGGTGCAGTGGTGTGATCTTGGCTCACTGCAACCTTTGCCTCCTGAGTTCAAGCGATTCTCCTGCCTCAGTCTCCCTAGTAGCTGGGATCACAGACATCCGCCACCACGCCAAGCTAATTTTTGCATTTTTAGTAGAGACGGGGTTTCGCCATGTTGGCCAGGCTGGTCTTGAACTCCTGACCTCAAGTGACCCACCTGCCTCGGCCTCCCAAAGTGCTGGGATTACAGGTGTGAACCAGTGCGCCCAGCCCATTTAATCATTTTAGAATAAGGCACAGTTGAGTCCAGGTGTGGTGGTTCATGCCTGTAATCCCAGCACTTTGGGAGGTTAAGGCGGGTGGACTGCTTGAGGCCAGGAGTTCGAGACCAGCCTGGCCAACATGGCGAAATCCCATCTCTAATACAAAAAAAAAAGAAAGAAAAAAAACAGCCAGATGTGGTGGCACATGCCTGTAATCCCAGCTACCTAGGTGGCTGAGGCATGAGAATCACTTGAACCTGAGAGGCAGAGGTTATAGTAAGCTGAGATTGTGCCACTGCACTCCAGCCTGAATGACAGAGCAAGACTCTCAAACAAATAAACAAACAGAAACAAGGCACAGTTAGCTTGTTTCCAGTTTTCTGCTCTTATAGAAATACTGCATTGGACAGCGCTTGTAGCAGCCAGGGTCCCACCAGGAAACAGATGGCACACTTGGCTGAGGAGCTGGGGAATGCTTACTAAAGGACCATTTACAGAAGTATAGGCAGGATTTACTAAGAGCCATGAGCGATGGTGCAGTACTCCAGGGCTGATAATAGTAGAGAGCTGTTACCACCCCAGGCCTGAAGGGGATAAGGGGAGAGCAGATACTGGAATTCTGCAAGAGAGAAAACTGCAGAGACCTACCTGATAGGAGCTACAGCCTTTGGTAGAGGGACAGAGTCAACCCACAGCAACTCAGTAGGGAGCTGTCTTCAGATGAATAAAAACCTCTGACCTCACTCCGCTCCTGCCCTCTGATCTCCTGCCAGTGCTCCTCATTAGTAAACCCTACTGGAAGCTAGAGGCTTGGAGCCTGCTGATACAGTTCATGCAGTCTGCCTCCCAGGGCACAGAACAGGGTGAAAAGAAACAGCAGGGACCAATGGATGATGTCTGGTACCTTGCTGCTCAATCTGGGGTTCTTGGGCCAGCAGCACTGGTATCACCAGGGAGCTTGTTAGAAATGTGACATCTTGGGCCCACATCAGACCTACTTAACCAGATCTGGCATTTCAACAGGATCCCCAGGTGACTCACCATACCATACATTAACGTTTGTGAAGCACAGATCCAGCACATCTTTCTATGCAAGTATAGCTATAGCCTTATTGTTTATGAATTCTCTTCCAGCCTTTTTAAATTTTTTCATTGGTTCCTGTGTTGGTTTGGATCCTCTAAGAATCAGATGCCTAGATGTTTGTTTGTTTATTTGTTTGTTTCTGGGAAAAATACCTACAAAAGATAAAGAGGTAAAGTGTGTGCTCCCAGCATTTTGGGAGGCCAAGGTGGGTGGATCACTTGAGGTCAGGAGTTCGAGACCAGCCTGGCCAACACGGTGAAACCCCATCTCTACTACAATACAAAAAAAAATTAGCCAGGTGTGGTTGTGCGCGCCTGTAATCCCAGCTACTTGGTAGGCTGGGGCATGAGAATCGCTGGAACCTGGGAGGCGGAGGTTGCAGTGAGCAGAGATCATGCTTCTGCACTCCAGCCTGGACGACAGAGTGAGATGCCGTCTCAAAAAGAGGGAAAGGGGAAGGTGGGGGAAAAGGGATGGGGAGCCCTCAAACCATGATGCAGGTCTGATACTTGAGAAGGGAGAGTGGGAAGTGAGGAGGGAAAGTCTCAGCCAGGCAGATGGGGGATTCCCAAGCACGGGTTGTGTCCTATATCATGCAGATGTGGCCACGTTCTGGTACCACACCATGCTCAGTCATTGACTGGGAGTAGCCAGAGGATACCACAAAGGATCCAAAGGCATAGCCACTCGCAGCTCACAGTCAACCATGTTTCCCCTAAAAGGTTCCCCTGAAGGGTGATCTGAGCAATGCACCTCATTGCCAACACAATTCCATTCAACCAATTTTTTTTTTTTTTTTGAGACGGTGTCTCGCTCTGTCCCCCAGGCTGGAGTACAGTGGCCAGATTTCAGCTCACTGCAAGCTCCGCCTCCCAGGTTTAAGCCATTCTCCTGCCTCAGCCTCCTGAGTAGCTGAGACTACAGGCGCCCGCCACCTCACCCGGCTAGTTTTTTGTATTTTTTAGTAGAGACGGGGTTTCACCGGGTTAGCCAGGATGGTCTCGATCTCCTGACCTCGTGACCCACCCGTCTCGGCCTCCCAAAGTGCTGGGATTACAGGCTTGAGCCACCGCGCCCGGCCTCAACCAACTTTTTTAAATTAAAATTTTTTCTTAATTTTGAATTGTTTAGATATGACGTCTTGCTTTATTGCCCAGGCTGGAGTGTAGAGGCTATTCACAGACACCATCATAGTGCACTGCAGCTTCAAATTCCTGGGCTCCAGTGATCTTTCTGCCTTAGCTTCCTGAGTAGCTGGGACTATAGGTGTGTGCCACGGTACCAGGCTCAGCCAGCATTTACTAAGTACCTTCTGTGTGCTAGGCATTATGTGTGTTGAATGATAGAAACATGGTCTCATGGCTCCCAGGGTATCCCACATGACTGCAGAACAGTGGGGTCTATGAGTTTTGATATCACAGTTTAGAGGATGCCACTGACAGCTTCATGGGAGAGCTTGGCTACAAGTTGGGCAGAAATGATGGGTGGGGTCTAGGTCGTTGCAGGAAAAAGGAGGAAACATGTTGGAAGGAGAGAGCAGGGGGAAAGGAGGACCAGAGACTGATAGAGTGGATTAGGCAGGAGATAAGAAAGGCTTAGAAGTCAAATAATCTCGAAAGAGTACAATATTTACTCTAAATGTGTTTTTTCCCCTAATAAGGTAATGATTGTTTTAAAGAATTCTGATGTTGTAGAAATATAGAATGTAAACTCCTTGAGATCAATGACTTTGGACATTGTTTACCTCAAATCCCCAGATTCTAGCACACTGGCTCCCAGATGGTAGGTGATCAATAAATATTTGTTGAAAAAAACAAATAAATGGAACAAAAGTAAAAGGACCACAGAATCTCACCCATCAGAAGTAAATATAATATAGTTAATGGTTTGGTAAATATTCCTTTAGATTTTTTCCCCTTTTATATGTTAATATATATTATTTTACAAAAATAGGATCATACTATTCATATAGCTCCATGACTTGCTTCTCTTTTCTTTACAATGCATCTTGAACACATGAGTATGTGAAATGCCTACAACTAACTCATGCTTGTAAATAGCACTGTGGTATATTATGGTATCGTATGGATGTGCAATATTTTATTTTATAATCTCTTGATGGAAATTTGGGTTGTTTCCAACTTTTTGCTTTTGTGTACAATACTGCCATAAGCTTCCTTGTATGCATATCTTTTTAGCACTTATGAGTCTATGTTTGTTGGACAGATTCCTAGATGTGGAATTGCAAAATCAAAAAGATGTTAATATTAACATTTCTAATAAATGTGGCCTAATTGCTTTCCAAAAGATTATACTAGTTTGCATTCCTACCAACAGTGGATGAGAGTGTGTTTTATCACATCCTTACCAACACTGGAATTAATAACCTTTTTCATTTTTGCCAGTCTGATAGGTGAAAAAATATTTCAGGGTAGGTTTATTTTGTATATATTTTAGAGAGATTGAGCATATGTTTATACATGTATAAACCATATATCCTTTTGGGTGGGAACTGTCTATTCAAATCCTTTGCCCGTTCTTATTTCTGTTTGTTCTCTTCATTTCCCTGTTGATTCACATACTGGGTAAAAGGTATCTGCAAATATCTTTTTCTGACTTGCCTTTTGTTCCTGGACTTTCTGTTATACTGGAAGCCTTACAGAATTCAAAAATTTTTTATATAGTCACATTTAGAAATATTTTCCGTTTGGTCTCTGGTTTTTCTCTTTTAATACTTTTATCATTAAATTCCTTTCTTCCTTCTTTCCTTTCTTCCTTCCTTCCTTCCTTCCCTTTTTTTTCTTATTTACTGTGGCATCTTTAGATCATTTGGAATTTATTTTGATGTAAAGTGTGATGTTGGGACTTGGTTTGAATTTTTTCCAATGGGACTTCATTTGATTTTTTTCCAAATGGTTATCAAGTTGTCCCAATTATTACTTGAATTAGGCACATGTTCCTCACTAATATTTGAAATACCACATCTACCATAGATCATATTAAACTCTAAAAGGAATGTAATAACTCCTATGAAGAGAGCTAATATGACAAGTTAAAAGTGCCTTCTAGAGAAATCTACTTGTTGGTGAGCAGCCGATGACATAACATGGTACAATTAGTGAACAGATAAGCCCCCTGAAAATAGCAACAAACCCAAGGGCTTTACCTCTGTTGAAAAGATGCTAGATTTCCAGCAAGCTCCCAGGTGGTGTTTCTGTTCTAAATATCACGCTTCACGCAGTAAGGTGCTGGACATCTTCCATTTGCCCTGCTGACACTCTCTCCACTCTGTTTTGTGCCCCAGGAGGCTGACTGTGTAGACTGTATCACTCAATCTTCCCAACAACCCTGTTCAGGTGGTGCTATCATTATATCACCAATTAATACATGAGCAAATTGAGCCGAGATAAGTAAAGTAACTTGCCTGAGGTCACACTGCAATTGGTGATGGGGCTGGGTTGAGCTCTGGCAAGTGGGCTCCAAGGTTGTGTTCCGACCCCCTAAGCTAAGCTGCCTTTGGATCTCATTGCAGCCTGCCCAACAGCGAGTGGTGTGGTGGGAAATCCTCGCCTGGGAGTCAGGAGACCCAGATACAAATCCTCCCTCTGCCGCTTGCATGTTCTGTAACCTTGGGTAAGTCGCTTCCCTTCTCTTGAGCCTAGACGTTTTCTCATCTGTCAACCTTGCAAGGTTGTCATAGGGTGAAATGAGAAAGTACACAAAAAAGAAAGTCCAGCAGTTTACAGCACACAGTGGGTGCTCAGTAAACAACAGCTTTTATCTATTACCTGGGGCTTGAGCCCATGTCTTGTAAGGCCTGATTGCATTGCTCTTTTCTCTGCATCTGAACTTCTATTGAGAAGCATTCCAATAGCGGATCCAAGACATTATGAATTGTAATCCTTGTCTGTTTTCTAATCTGACCGCAGATCTTAAATGTGTTGGGTGTCTGAACAGAGGCCAAAGGGCTCAGGTCCAGGCCAACCTATCACATCCACCTTCTGGCATTAACTAGCAGACTCTATTATGCGTGGGAAGCAGGTGGGGCCCTGAGCACTGTGGGCAGAGCCACTTCCCTCTAGTCTAATATTAGCAGCAGGTTGTCCTGAGTGGGAGTTGCTTTGCAGGGTTCACCCCAAAACCCATTCCCCTCCTGGAACCTGAGGGAGATTTCCTCTGGGGATACCAGTAGCCAGAGGTTGTGTGAAAACAACAGCAAGTTAGATTCTACTTCTACCTAAGCCGCCAAGTTCAAGGTCCTCTCCCCACCCTGTATCTCAGACCCCGCATTTGTCAAATGAGAGAATTGGACCAGATTTGTGCTTTTTAAACTTTCTGGGCTTCTGGTCTCCTTGAGAATATTTGATAAAAAGCTTTGGACCAACTTCCCATGGTAAAACAGACAACAACAAAAGTACAGCTTACACTTTATCCTTCTACAGGTGATGTAGAACAATTCTTTTCCCTGAGCTAGACACCAGCAGAGGAAGTTCCAGATTAATTTAAGATATGATTTGAAATCTCTGCTATCACTTTTGCATTCAGATATCTGTGTAAACATTACTTCATCAGAGAAGCTTTCCAAACCCCCCAAACTAGATCAAGTTCTACTATTCTAAGCCCTTTTACTGCCCTGTAATTCTTCTTCAAAACACTTAACACAGTTCTAATTATCTTTTTAATATTTGTCTACTCCATTAGACTTACTTCGCCCCTGGCAGCTCAAGGTTCCCACAGCAGTGATCTCATGAACAAGGCAGCAGCTTCATGGCCTTTTTTGGTTGTTGTTTAATAGAAACAGGATCTCGCTCTGTCACCCAGGCTGCAGCGCAGGGCGCATAGTTCACGGTAACCTCCAATTCCTGGGCTCACACAATCCTCCTGCTTTAGCCTCCTGAGTAGCTGGCACTATAGGCACATGCCACCATGCCTGGCTAATTATGAAATTTTTCTGTAGAGATGGGAGTCTTGCTGTGTTGACCAGTCTAGTTTCAAGCTCCTGGCTTCAAGTGATCCTCTTACCTCGGCCTGGGATTACAGGTGTGAACTATCATGTACAGCCTTCATGGCCTTTTGCACCTAGCCTCAGAAGTCACAGAGCTATCACGAGGCGAGCCAGGCGAGGGTTTGCTATTCAGGGACTCCAGAATATGGCAGAAGCTGGGCCTGCAGGAGTCAGTGGGGCAGCGTGGTGTCTGTTGATCTCATCGCACCTCCATCTCCTCATTTGTAAAAGGGAGCTCATAATCTTAGTTCATGGTTGTTTTGTTGGACTGTGTAAAGATCAGATGAGATAATGGCAGTAGAATTCATAGCACCCTGCAGGGTGCATTCAGCCAACATTTACTGAGCGCCTACAATATGCCAGGCGCTAAGGGTTTTACCACCACTGTCTCCTTAATAATGCACCATAGCCCAAGAAGGAAGATGCAAGTCTCAGCCAGCCCACGTGAGGACCCAGCTGAAATGAGCCACCCCGGGGGCTGCGCTCGGGCTGGCGGGCGCCGGGACGGAAAGGGGGCGGCGCGCAGGTGGGGCGGGCCGGGGGCGGGGCGGCGCGGCGGTTCCGGGATCCGGGTCCCGGCCTCCGCCGCCGCCTTGGGGCGCGCTGAGCGCTGGCCGCTATAGGCGGGCGCATGTGGGGGCGCACGGCGCGGCGGCGCTGCCCGCGGGGACTGCGGCGCGGCCGCGAGGCGCTATTGGTGCTGCTGGCGCTGCTGGCATTGGCCGGGCTGGGCTCGGTGCTGCGGGCGCGGCGCGGGGCCAGGGCCAGGGCTGCGGATCCGGGACCCCCGCGCACCCCTCGCCTCGGGCGGCGAGAACCGGTCCTCCCGCGGCCGCCGGTGCCCGCGAACGCGCTGGGCGCGCGGGGCGAGGCGGTGCGGCTGCAGCTGCAGGGCGAGGAGCTGCGGCTGCAGGAGGAGAGCGTGCGGCTGCACCAGATTAACATCTACCTCAGCGACCGCATCTCACTGCACCGCCGCCTGCCCGAGCGCTGGAACCCGCTGTGAGTGCACATCTCGGGGGAGGAAGCCCGCCCTCAGAGCCCCGGGCCTCAGTTTCTCCATCAGAGCATTGGCAGGGCGGGGAGCTGGGGTCTCCAGGATGGCGCGTCTTCCTGAGTCTCTCCGAAGAAGATAGTGTAAGAGCTCATATGGGGGCGGGGAGGCAAGAAAGTAAAAAAGACGAAAGCAGAAAAAAAAAAAAAATCCCAGAAATTGGCAAGTCTGTTACTAAGTGATCTCTTAGCTCCCTTCTCCTTAAGAAGTTATCATTTCCCTGAAAAGGTGGGGGTCAGGGCTAAGCAGACATGTTTAAGGCGAGGACCCCCCAGCACCCACACAGGACAACCCCGCTCTACCCGGCTCACAGTGCCTCCGCGAAACTGACAACTCCGGGCGGGGACCGGCTCCATTCATTCATCTGTGTGTCCCAGGGCCTAAGGGACAAACAGGATGCAAGGGAGCCCCGGACAGGTGAGGCGAAAGGTGGCTAGAAGGCCCCTCAGCACTAGAAAGCCTCCTTGCGCTCTCCCTGGGCATTGGCTTTCTGAGCTTTGGGTGGAGGAAGGCGGGAAAGGGCACGGGGTGGGAAGGGCTCCTTCTGGCCATAATCCACCCCAGCTCACTCATGTGGGTGGTGCTGGACTGGAGCCAGCATGGTAAGAGGCCTAGTTCCTGTTGGAGCTACTGGCTGGGCAGGTTGTGCCCCTGCCTAGGTGAGGATCCAGGGCACACGCTGGCAGCAGGAGGAAGGACTGGCGGCTGCTTCCACCTTTGCCCCTGAGCCTCCTGGGTTCTCACTTTTTCTTCGAGGTGTCAGGGATCTTCCAAGTCCTTTTTTGAGCCCCCTCTTTACAGACTTTGAGGAAAAGAGGGCTCAAAGAGGGGGTTCCCATCGGAGCTGGTGGGGGCAGCCTGCTGTGTGCACCAGGCACCTGCCACTCCTCTCCCCTCCAAGACATTCGTGCTTTCAAGTGTGGAAATAGGTTCAGAAAGGATAGGTGACCCACCCAAGGCCCCTCAGTTGGAATGTGGTAGTACTGGTCTGGAGGGACTATGGCCCTCCTGGCCCACTTGGCACCATGCTGATCTCAGGATTTTGGGGGCCTGCTCCATGGTACCTTGGCCAGAGAGACCATGAATGATGGAATGAGGATGCCCCACCTCTGCCCCACTGTTTCCACTGTCCTCCCTGTTTTGGGGATCTCCTCATGCCTAGCCTCATGCTTCTGCCTGAGGCATTTTTCACTGTTAGTCTTTTTGAGTAAAACTTAGGATTGATAGTAGTTCCTGCACTCACCAGCCTAACGCATGCTTAGCTCCTCAAAACCCCAAGGGTGCCCGCTGAGGCAAGGTGGAGGGGAAGCTTTCAGGTTATACCCAGCTTCAGGTTAAATCCAGCCCAGGGGAGATAAAATCCTGGCTCTTTTGCTTGTCACTTCTGTGATCTCCGGCAAGCTACTTAGCCTCTCAGAGCCTTGGTTTCCCCCCATTTGCAAACTAGGAAACTCATAAAAGTGAGTCTCCATGCATTCTACATAAAAGTGAGTGGAAAGAACACAACTTAGGAATTAATAAAGCACCAGTACCTGGGAGCACACTGTGTGCTTAAATCTTAGTTTTTTTCACCTTTCCCTGTTGCCAAGAATGTACTCAGGAGGTTGCTTTTGAGAGTCATCCAGGGATTGGTTGTAGTTTTTCTTTCCCGGATCCAACTTCCTTTATTGTCCCAGGTTGTGAATATCTCTTTGAAACACTGCAGACAACCTGTGGGGCTTATGGTAACCTGTCTCCATGGTGACGCAGCTGCCCTGTGTCCTCCCAGGATTTGCTTGTAGATCCTGCTGTTGCATTGACCCTGGAAGTTAAGCCAAACCCAGCATGATAAGGAGTGTGAATGCCTCCTGCTTCTAATTCCTGCAGCAAGGCCTGTTGGGTTATTCTTACCCGGCCAGAGAGAAAGGTGAGCCTGAGCTGTGTGGGTCTCCGTTGGGCCAGGCTTTGAGAGGTAGTGTAACTTCAGAGTGGTTAGTAGGGTCAGGGTCTTTTGTGGCATCTCACTTTTATTACAGTTCATCCAGGAGCTAATCAGGGTCTTGAGATTTTGCCTGAGAAACCTGAATGACAGATCATGAGTTCACAGTGTGGGTATGGGGTTCCCTGTGAGTCTAATAAACAGAGGGATAATGAAGGTCCCTGAATGTTGCAGGAAGGAGGGCCCTGAGGGAGCATCTAGTCTAACCAGAGAGGAAAAGCCACACACCCAGGTCACACAGAGCCACAGTCCAGATCTTTTACTCATTCCCCCCTTTTTGGGTGGGTACGATTATTTCTATGTTTATTTTAATTATAAAAGCAATGCATATTCACTCTAGAAATGTTGGCATACACAGAGAAACAGAAAAGGAAAAAAATAAAAATCAATAAACCTACCACTCAGGGAGAACCATTGTTAACATTTTGCTGTGCTTCCTAGACTTTTTAATGAAAGTCTTTACTCTGCAGTGCCTTTTACCAAAGGAAAGGAGTGGGGAATGACTAAGGGACCATTTGGTTTGGCTCTTCCTGGTGTCAGAAGGGTGTGGCACTGTGTCTGCCTTCTTGAAGAAGGCCAGACCACTAAAAAGACGTTTCAGAGTGCTGGTCCTAGTTCTGTGAGACCCAGTATAGACCTTGGCCCTCTATGACTCTAATAATTTACATGTCAGTGGATTCGAGTATGGTTTTGTTAGTTACAGCACTGAATTGAGGAGAAAGGAGGCTCATGATGACTAGGAATCCTTCCTTGCATGGTAACATAGTAAGTATTAATATTAATATAAATAAGTATAGTAAGTATAGGTAGTATAGTAAGTAAGCACAGTAGTATAGTATGACTAGCATCTCAGCAAAGAAGGGGAATTTTTACTCTGAGATGATAGCAGATCAAAGTGGGGAGAAGATAGCTGGGTGTGTGGCCCTGGGGAACTTTAAAAAATATATTGATGCTGGGAATCTTCCCCAGAACAATGAAATCAGAATTTCTGTGGCTAGGACCTAGGCTGAATCTGGTACGCAACCACAGGCGAAAGCTACTGGCCTAGAGCCTGTGGATTTCTGAGTCAGAAGATTTAGGGTGAGTGCTTTCGAGGGCGTGGAGAATACCAGAACTAGACAAAGTAAGGATTAATAACAGGTCAAATACAGTTCAAGCCAGTGATGACATCATAGTCAGTTGAGTGGTGTGTCACAAGGAAATGGTTGTTAATAATGTACTGAAATTTGCAAAAAGTTTTAGTTTTCATAGAATATGGGGAACTCGAGATGATCACTGTAATATCATTCTCATTTGCATTCTGATATTTAGCAGAAGAGAAAGAGTGGAGTAACAGACAGTGTCCTCAGGGCTGGACATTTCTCCAGGTATATCTATGGGGATACCATACGTGTGAACACCAGCCATTCTCTACCAGGGCAGAAGAACTATGAACCATTTGGTCAAGGAAAGCATGGTGTTTGCATTTCTTGACTTGCTCTGATTTTAGACTTGTTAATACTATAATTGCAGATGTGTGTCTGAGTTCAGGGGTCAGAATTTGGGTGCTGGGATGGCAAAGTAGTTCTTTTTTTTTTTTTTTTTTTGAGTTGGAGTCTTGCTGTGTTGCCCAGGCTGGAGTACAATGGTACAATCTTGGCTCACTGCAACCTCCCTGTCCTGGGTTCAAGACATTCTCCTGCCTGAGCCTTCTAAGTAGCTGGGATTATAGGCAAGTGCCACCACACCTGGCTAATTTTTGTATTTTTAGTAGAGACGGGATTTCACCATGTTGGCCAGGCTGGTCTCAAACTCCTGACCTCAGGTGATCTGCCCGTGTTGGCCTCCCAAAGTGCTGGGATTACAGGCGTGAGCCACCATGCCCAGCCTCGTAGTGGTTCTAAACAGGTAATTCAGCAAAAGTATGTCTTGGTAGGGTTGCAGGAGGGAGTAGGACATTAGACTGATGTTTCTTTTGTTTCTCCAACAAAGTTGTGGAAATTTTATGGATTCTTATTAGATTGATCTTGAGAACATCAGAGTGGCATTCTTTCTTGAGTCAGTACTTCAGTACTTCAAATCCACAGAACATGTTCAATTTTGGTTAGTATTTTCCTGATACCTTTTTCTTTCACTCATTCTGTGTCCATATGTTTTTGGTGTGTCTTTGAATAGTATATTGCTCAATTTTGTGTTGTCATTAAAAAAAAAATCCAGGCCAGGCACGGTAGCTCACACCTATAATCTCAGCACTTTGGAAGGCCAAGGTGGGTGGATCACTTGAGGTCAGGAGTTCAAGATTAGCCTGGCCAACATGGTGAAGACCTGTCTGTACTAAAAATACAAAAATTAGCTAGGCATGGTGGTGGGTGTCTGTAATCCCAGCTACTCGGGAGGCTAAGGCAGGAGAATTGCTTGAACCCAGGAGGCTGGAGGTTGCAGTGAGCCAAGATTGCACCACTGTACTCCAGACTGGGCAACAGAAAAAGACTCCATTTAAAAAGAAAAATCCAGACTGACGATCATTGACTTTTAACTAGATAGTTATATCCACTTACATTTATTGTGCTTACTGATACTTTTAGATTTGATAGTGCCATCTTACTTTGTGTTTTCATTTGTTACGCTTTTTTTGGTGTTTTCTTCCTCTTTCTTCCTACTGCTTTTTGAGTTGATAGAGGCTTTTCCCCTCCTTCTCATTCCATTTTTTTCCTCTCTACTAATTTAGCAGTTATATTATCTATTTCTAACCCTAGTGGTAAATTTTAAAGTATGTGTTTAACTCAACAAAGTCTAAAATTAATCATTAACTATGGACCATAGAATGCTTTAGTATTGATCATCTTCTCTCCTAATTTGTATGCCATTTTGCTCCAATATTTTAATTCTGTCTTGCTTTTAAACTGACAAATTAGGATAGCTAAAAATGCAGTATTTATTTGTTCAGATTTATCCACAAGTTTACCATTTTCTTTGCTCACTATTCTTTCCTGAGTCAGAGACCTTTCTGGGATTCTTCTTCTTGAAATACATCATGTATTAACTGCTGTAGAGAGGTGTATTGTGATTCCTCAGTTTTCTTTATCTGAAACTGTTTTTATTTTGCTCTTGTTCGTGAAAGTTTTGCTGGATATATAATTCTGTGTTGGTAGTTTGACATTTGAAGGTATTATTACCTTGTCATCTGGTTTGCACCATTGCTATGAGATGCCTACAGTAACCCAGATCTCTCTGTCATCCTTCTTTCTTTGTCGTTCATTTGAGGCCTTCTTTTATTTAAGCATATTAGGCATACTTATTTTATACTCTCTGTCTGGTAATTATGTTATCTAGATTAGTATTTTCTTGTTGTTCCTGCATGATGAAGACTTCTTTTACTTTCCTGTCAGCTAAGCCATGCATTTAAAAGATTTTTTTTCTTTTTCTTTTTTTTTTTTTTTTTTTTTTGAGATGGAGTTTTGCTCTTGTTGCCCAGGCTGGAGTGCAATGGTACAATCTCAGCTCACTGCAACCTCCACCTCCTGGATTCAAGTGATTCTCCTGCCTCAGCCTCCCTAGTAGCTGGGATTACAGGCGCCTGCCACCACGCCCTGCTAATTTTTGTGTTTTTAGTAGAAATGGGGTTTCACCATGTTGGCCAGGCTGGTCTTGAACTCCTGACCTTAGGTGATCTCCCGCCTTGGCCTCTCAAAGTGCTGGGATTACAGGTGTGAGCCACAGCACCTGGCCAAAAGATTTTTTAAAAACTTTTTATCAAGACTTTTTTGGGTGTATACACCAGGAGGGTTTCCCTAGACATCTTAGTCTTCCATGTTGCCGAAAGTAGAAGTCCTACATTCACTTTTTAGAAATAATTATTTTCTATACTAGTCAGGATTCTTTTGGTTGAAAGTGACTGAAAACCCAATGCAAACTGACTTAAATATAAAAGAAAATATATTGGGTTCTATTACAGAAAAGTCTGGGATGAGAACTCAGTTCAGGTTATTGTTGGCCCTGAATTTAGGGACTCAAATGATGTCATCAGGAGATTATTAATTGGTCAGGCCTGAGGCATGTAACCTTTCCAGGGTTAGGGGTGTGTGTCTGTTTGTGTATATGCATGTGCTTGTGTATGTTCAGCCCTCCACAAACCACATAGACTGACAGTTGGAAAATTGTCTCTTGAAAGAGAAATCAAAGTGCAGAACAGTGAAGAAAGGAGAAAGGATTCTAGGCAGGTAAGACACAAAAATGTATATTATGATCTCCTTGGCCTGTTCTACAGAGGATATGAGTTGATTTTTTTTAAAAAGACATTTATGTGATAGCCTTAATATAAAGATAAAAGAAGATCAGGAGGGGCCAGGCACATTTGGTTACACCTGTAATCCCAGAACTTTGGGAGGCCGAGGAGGGCAGATCACTTGAGGTCAGGAGTTCGAGACCAGCCTGGCCAACATGGTGAAACCCTGTCTCTCCTAAAAATACAAAAATTAGCCTAGCATGATGGTGGGCGCCTGTAATCCCAGCTACTTGGGAGGCTAAGGCAGGAGAATTGCTTGAACCCGGGAGGCAGAGGTGGCAGTGAGCCAAGATCCCCCCACTGCACTCCAGCCTGGGCAAAAAAAATAAATAAATAAAATAAAGTTCAAGAGGCATTAACTGCATCCATTAATTCATTCATATCCATATAATACATAAATAAATATTCTACTAGCAGAGATTGTTGTAGTCCCTACCCAGTAGAGTTGTTATAAAGGCTACATGAAGTAATGTGTATAAAATGCTTATATGGTGCCTCTCCTGTAGTAAGCACTCAACAAATGGTACTGTTATTACCAGGTAAAGAACAAGGCGTGCTGAAAATACAGAGACAGACACAACTCAGTCTCTACCCTTACAACGCACATGTAATATACCAGAAACGAAGGGAAATGATTGTGTGCTGTGATGTGGCATTAAATCCAGTTCTGAGCTTCCTTTTGTCCTCAAGGCAGAAGTGGAACCCTAAAGTGATCCTTAGCTGTCTTTGTATGATCAAAGGACGCACAGCTTTTATCAGTCAGGAAAAGGAGAAAGTGTTTTTTTCTGGAAGGAAACTTAGAGACATTTCAAAAAGATACACAGACAATCTCCGATTTAAGATGGTTTGACTTAAAATTTTTCAACTCTATCATAGTACCCATGCAACCATTCTGGTTTTCACTTTTGATACATATTTGATAAATTCTATGAGATGTCCAATACTTTATTATACAGTAGGTTTGTGTTAGATGATTTTGCCCAACTGTAGACTAATGGAAGTGTTCTGAGCACATTTAAGATAGGCTAGGCTAAGCTGTGATGTTTAGTAGGTTAGGTGTATTAAATGCATTTTCTACTTGGAATGTTTTCAACTTATGATGAATTTATTGGGATGTAACCCCACTGTAAGTCAAGGAACATTGGGTATTGAACCTCGTAAAACAGAATGCCTTTAGGAGATGTTTTCAAAAAAGAAACAAACTATACCAGGACAAGAAAATAAGAAAGGGTAGAGTATTAAATTATTGATCAATGAAGGCATTTGCTATGAGGAGCTAAAGAAACATGATCTAATCTTTAATCTTTAAAAAACGATGTTTCTTTGTGATTATGAAAATTGTAGTTGTTCACTTTAGGACAATGTTAGAATGCACAAAAATATAAAAAATTAAATAAGAATCAGTATTAATCTCAATTCTTAGAGATCACCATTGATATCATTTTGGCATATTTCTATTGTTTATTGTTTATTTTGTATGTGTGAACGCACTCACATACACGTGGTTGTTTCTCGAACTGGCTATTTGTAGATTTCTACCCTGCCTTTTTGATTTAACATTATAGTGTGACCATTTTCCTTTATCATTAAATATTCTCTAAAAAAGTTATTTTGTTGTTTTACATGGTGCCTCTCATGTAGTAAGCACTCAACAAAGGGTGCAGTTATTACCAGGTAAAGTACAAGGCGTGCTGAAAATACATGGCCATGATTTCCTCATGCAGCCATACTATACTATATTTTCTTCTTGTTGGACATTGAAATTGTTTACAACTTTTTGCTATTATAAATAATGTTACAAAGAAAAAATTTTAGAACAAGCCTCCTTCAGGGTATTCTGATTATTTACTTAGGCAAGAAATGTTTATGTATAGTGATATGAGATCAAATAAAAGAGGAACATTTTAAAGCTCTGAATGTTAATTGAAAAATTGCTACCCAGCCTTCTTGTGATTTAGATGACACAAATAAAGAGCCCACCTAGACATTCCAGAATGGTGGCCGTAGGCCATTGGTTTTAGTGGAAACACATAAAAAACAAAAAACAAAAAAAAAAGCAGGGCTGACATATAGTTCCAACTCTGTTTTGTCAAGCAGAGAAGAAATAAATTTTCATCCAAAATAGTAGGGATGTGATTTCAGACTAAAGGATAGTTCTTTACACTGAATGCACTTCACTTTGAAAACCTCACTTCACTGTCCTTATTGTCACTTATTTCTCTTGAACTTGTGCATATTTGAAACAAAGTTTTAGCAGCATCTTAAGAAAAAAAGTCTTTATTTTAGGTTTCACAAAAACACTTTTGTTTTTCATGTAGTGTGAGCAATTAATTTTTCTTTTTGTCTTTTTGGTTTTTTTTTTTTTTTTTGAGACAGGATCTGACTGTGTTGCCCAGGCTGGAGCACAATGGCGCCGTCTCAGCTCACTGCCACCCCGCCTCCCTGGCTCAAACCATCCTTCCACCTCAGCCTCCTGAGTAGCTGGGACTACAGGTGTGTGCCACCATGTCCAGCTAATTTTTGTATTTTTGGTAGAGACCTGTTTTTGACATGTTGCCCAGGCTGATTTCCAACTCCTGGGCTCAAGCTATCCTCCTGCCTTGGCCTCTCAAAATGCTGGGATTACAAGTGTGAGCCACCGTGCCCGGCCTCACAGTTAATTCTTTCTGAGGCTCCTGGTGGGCTACAACTCAACACAATCTAGCTTTTCTATGCATCCTGTCTAGTACTCAGGGGCTTAATAATCAAGACATAGTTATTAATATTTTTATAACACACACATATGTTTACCATTTGCTATAACATGTGTTTGTTGGAGGGAGGATGTTTCTTTTTGTTTTTGTTTTTTGTTTTGTGTTTTTTTTGAGACGCAGTTTCGCTCTTGTTGCCCAAGCTGGAGTGCAATGGCACAATCTCGGCTCACTGCAACCTCCGCCTCCCAGGTTCAAGCAATTCTCCTACCTCAGCCTCCCTAGTAGCTGGGACTATAGGCGCCCACCACCACATTTGGCCAATTTTTGTATTTTTAGTAGAGACAGGGTTTCACTCTGTTGGCCAGGCTGGTCTTGAACTCCTGACCTCGTGATCCACCCACCTCCGCCTCCCAAAGTGCTGGGATTACAGGCATGAGCCACCGCACCCGGCCCAGAGTGGGGATGTTTTGGTAGATATGAGAAATAATGAGATTGAGGAGGGCATTTGTAAGGGCTACTAAAATTGAGATACATAGCTATAGATCAGAATGGACTTGGTGTTTGGGTGTATCCTTCACAACATTAGACCTTTTTTCCCTCTTTTTATATTTAAGTTTTAATTTGGAAAAATTTAAACCTGGAGAAAATTTATGAGACTAGCATAACAAACTTCTATAAATCCTCCGCCTAGATCCACCCATTATTGTTTTGGCCCATTTACTTACTTTTTCTCTTTCTGTATGTCTACTCTAATATTATACACATTTGAGAGTAAGTTACAGAAATAACAGTTCTTTACCTGTCTCTACTTCAGCATGTATTTTCAAAGAACAAGGACATTCTCTCATGATACCGTGATGTAATATCAAGTTCAGGATATTTATCCAATATTGGATGTCTATAGCTGTCCCAACTTTTTTCTTTTTTTTTTTTTTTAAGACGAAGTCTCGCTCTGTTGCCCAGTCTGGAGTGCAATGGAGTGATCTTGGCTCACTGCAACCCTCCTGGGTTCAAGCGATTCTCCTGCCTCAGCCTCCTGAGTAGCTGGGATTACAGGCAGGCACCTCCATGCCCAGCTAATTTTTTTGTACTTTTAGTAGAGATGGGGTTTCACCATGTTGGTCAGGCTTGTCTCAAACTCCTGACCTCAGGTGATCCGCCCGCCTTGGCCTCCCAAAGTGCTGGGATTACAGGTGTGAGCCACTGTGCCCGGCCAGCTGTCCCAACTTTTGTAGCAAGATTTTTCCTTCCTAATCCAGTAACCCCATTGGTTTATAAAATGTCTCAGTTTAGGTCTGTCAGATACTTTCCTTGTGATTTATTTTATGGTGTGTATTACCGCAAAATTTAGTGGCTTAAAATAGCAATAAACACTTGTTATTTCACACAGTTTCTATGGACTAGGAATTTAGGAATAGCTTAACTGGGTGGTTCTGGCTTGGAATCTCTCTTGAGATTATAGCCAAGATGTCACTTGGGATTTTGATCCCCTGAAGGCATAATTGGGTGGGGCTGGAGGTTCTGATTCCAAAATGGCTCATTCACGTGGCTGGATAGATTGTACTGGCTGTTGGCAGGAAACCTCAGTTGCTTGCCACATAGACTTCTCCATAGGGCTGCTTGAGTATCCTCACAGCATGGCAGCCGGCTTTCTCCAGAATGGATGATACATTCCATTGAGGAAACAAAGAGGAATCATCAGTGTTTTATGATGTAGTCTTGGAAGTCATACACTGTTTCTCCTGCTTTTCATGTGTTGTAGTTTTAAAATATGTCCACGAATTCTCTGATAGCCTCTGTCCAAGAGATGGAGCCACTTTCTCCTCCCTTTGAATGTGGACCAGACTCCCTTCTCTGGAGCACAAAGCCTTCCACAGGGTCAGTGCTAAGTTAACTACTTGCACGAGTTGAAAGCCTATGGTGTCTGGGGATTCGACTCCTGGCTGGCTAGGTGCTGGTGGGGATGCCCAGTGTCTTCACCACACCACAGCTTTCATGCTTCCAGCCTGGGCTGACCTTTTCTCAAGCACCCAGAGCAGGGCCTCCAGATGCAGCAGGGGTGAGTATATAAAGCTGGCAAGAACAGCCCCAGCCCCTATCAGAGATTCTCAGATAAGCCTGTTCACAGCTGAAGGGAAATCCCAGTGACAGCAGAGCAACGCCACTGCCAGGGAGCCTTGGAACTTGCTGTAGAGGCTGTCCTGGCATTAGCAAGAGGGACCTGGAACTCATTCCAGGGAAGAGGACCCTGGACTCTGAGAAGGAGAAGAGAAATTGTCCTTATCTTGGTGGGAGGGAAGGCCAGGTGGGGAGATGTGATACAGGGATCTTTAGATTCAGATGGCCCACCTGAGCCTCCTGTTGGGTAGAAGAAACAAGCCAGAACCCTGCAACAAGGTCCCTCGACACAAAGATCTCAGCCCGGTACACACTAGCATGTGCTCTGTGAACCGACCAAGTCACTCCACCTTTCTTAGCCTTTAACATGGGAACAATAAATGCTAACATAGGAAGTCATTTTGAAGGTAAAATGAAGTACTACATGTCATCAATTCAGAGGCGCATTTTTTCCCACATTTCAACATTTCTAAAATTAGCATGTGTCTTAAAAATCAATGCATCTTACCGTTATGCTAGGCAGCACTTGTCTTTTTTTCCCCCCGCTTTTAAGTTTATAGGTACCTGTGCAGGATGTACAGGTTTGTTACATAGGTAAACGTGTGCCATGGTGGTTTGCTGTACAGACCATCTTATCACCTAGGTATTAAGCCCAGCATGCATTAGCTATTCTTCCTGATGCTCTCCCTCCTCCCACCCCCCACAACAGTTCCCAGTGTGTGTTGTTCCCCTCCATGTATCCATGTGTTCTCATAATTCAGCTCTCACTTTTAAGTGAGAACATGTGGCATTTGGTTTTCTGTTCCTGCATTAGTTTGCTGAGGATGATGGCTTCCAGCTCCATCCATGTCCCTGCAAAAGACATAATCTCATTCCTTTTTATGGCTGTGTAGCATTCCATGGTATATATATACCACATTTTCTTTCATCGATGGGCATTTAGATTGATTCCATGTCTTTGCTATTGTGCATAATACTGCAATGAACATATGCGTGCATATATCTTTATAGTAGAATGATTTATATTCCACTGGGTGTGTACCCAGTAATGGAATTGCTGGGTCAAATGGCATTCCTGCCTCTAAGTCTTTGAGGAATCGCCACACTCTCTTCCCCAATAGTTGAACTAATTTATACTCCCACCAGCAGTGTAAAAGCTTTCCTCTTTCTCCACAACTTCGCCAGCATCTGTTGTTTTTTGACGTTTTAATAATGGTCATTTTGACGAGTGTGGGGTGGTATCTCTTCTTATTGGTTCATTAAAGAATGTCGTGTCTTCCAACCCAGGGCTGCTCCACTTTGTTGAAATACTGTAGACTGGAGCACAAAAGTAATTTTCTAAGGTATGACAAAGTTACTACGTGTATTTAAAAGGAGTCCTTACCTGTTAGAGACACATATTGAACTATTTTTAGATGCTACAATATGCTGGATTTTCTTTACAAATAATCTGGGGCAGAGGGAGTGGTGTTGACATAGATGAATCGAGAGTACAGTGGCACAATCTTGGCTCACTGCCACCCCCATCTCCTGGGGTTCAAGTGATGCTCATGCCTCAGCTCCCCAAGTAGCTGGGATTACAGGCATGTGCCACCATGCCTGGCTCATTTTTGTATTTTTAGTAGAAATGGGGTTTCGCCATGTTGGTCAGGCTAGTCTCGAACTCCTGGCCTCAAGTGATCTGCTGGCCTCAGGCTCTGAAAGTGCTGGGATTACAGGCGTGAGCCATTGTGCCCGGCCCTGTTCTGCTTTTTTAATGTTGAAATTTCTGGCCAGGCACAGTGGCTCACGCCTGTAATCCCAGCACTTTGGGAGGCCGAGGTGGGCAGATCACGAAGTCAGGAGATCAAGACCATCCTGGCTAACACAGTGAAACCCCGTCTCTACTAACAATACAAAAACAAAATTAGCTGGGCGTGGTGGTGGGCACTTGTAGTCCCAGCTACTCGGGAGGCTGAGGTGGGATAATAATGTGAACCCGGGAGGCAGAGCTTGCAGTGAGCCGAGATCGTGCCACTGTGCTCCAGCCTGGGCGACAGAGCGAGACTCAGTCTCAAAAACAAACAAAACAAAACAAAATTCTAATAGTTAAGTAAAAGAGGAAAAAACAAATACTTTTGTATGCTAAGGGCTCTTCCTTAACTTTTCATGGGGCTCATCATTCCGGTCTCATCCTAAATGTCACCTCCTCCAAGTGCTGCTCCCAGATTACCTGTCCTATAGTTGCTCTCCTTCCCCCTCTGCACTCCTCTGTTTCTCACTTCCATAGTTTCAAAGTTGTTCTCTTTCATCACTCTCCTTTCCATTTTCCATAGCACTACCACTTTCTGAATTCCTGATTTGTTTGTTTAGTTGATTACTGTCCCCTGAATATGAGCTCCATGGGAGCAGGGGCCTGGCCTATCTGGCACACAGTAGGTGCTCAGGAAGTTTTTGGTGACTGACTGATAAAGGGCCCAGTAACACAATGCTGGCATGTGGTAGACAGCAGATGTCAGTTTCCCTCCTCCTCCTGCCTAGTTTGGCATCTTTGCTCCTGTCCTCTTTGATCTGTCACTTAACTTATCTGGGAAGGCCTTGCCTTAGCAATCCAGGGAGCCTGGCTGGTCTCCAGCATTTCACGCCCTTCTTGAATATCTAACTGATCTCTTGGTCTAATCTTTGGCCAGCCCCCAGCATTCAAACTCTGCCCCTTCTGGTATCCCCATGGTGTTGCTCTCCCACCTTGCCATCAGCTACTTCCCACTGATGGTCTCCAGGTACTGCCCCTTAGTCAGTCCCATGACACTGGGAATTTGTCATCAGTCACTCAGGATAGAATTCTGTGTCAACCAGGGAAACTTCAGTTCAAAGTGACAGCAAATTGCTAAACAAAGAGGGAGCTTATTGGTTCTAATCACTGCCAGTCAGGCCCACTGCTGGCGTTGAGTGGGCTCAGCCTCACCCCACCACATGACTACCACATCTTGGGGGGTGGGTGGCAGTGGGGATTTTGGGGAGGTAACCAGTGTCCTCTGCAGAGTCCTTCCTGGAGTGTTCATAGGTCCTAGCCCCAATTCTAGTTTATGCATTTGGGATACCACCTTTGCTAAGCCTAGACAGTATTGGATGCTGGGAGAAGGTAGGGAGTGGTACAGTGGTACGTGAGGACTCAGAATACTGCGAGTGGTGCATGCTGAGGTGGAGGTGGGCCGGGTGCTGGAGGAGCATTGAGGAGATAACAACTGCCTGAGATAGGTGGTCCCGGGTAGTTCACAAAGGAGAACAGGCCTGAGCTGGGAGCTTGCCAACTAGAGAAGGGAGGAAGGGGCATTCCAGGCAGAGGGAACAGTCTGAGCAAAGGTCTGGGAGTGAGATTGGGGCAGAGTAGACAGAGAGGAGGGCGATGGGGAAGAAAGAAGTGCCAATTCCCTTCCTTCTGATTCTGCCTGGTTTGTATGTTACTCAAATCCAAAAGTTGCTTGACAGCTTAGAACAATATTCCACAGTAAAAGCTAGGTGGGTATCATGGTTAGGACCTTTCTTGGAGTCTGCTGGGGCCCCTACTGCCAAAAGGGGAGCTCCGGAAGATCTTTCAGCAGATTATGTCCCCTTCCCCAGGGGACCATGAACTGATGTCCCCTTTGTCACTCCATCCCCAGTGCCAGCCTGGGCTAGATCCTCAGTTCCTGAAGTTGCGCTGTATTTGCAGGTGCAAAGAGAAGAAATATGATTATGATAATTTGCCCAGGACATCTGTTATCATAGCATTTTATAATGAAGCCTGGTCAACTCTCCTTCGGACAGTTTACAGTGTCCTTGAGACATCCCCGGATATCCTGCTAGAAGAAGTGATCCTTGTAGATGACTACAGTGATAGAGGTGAGTCCTGGCCAGGGCTCTGGGAAGAGCCTGTTCTTCTGTGGCAGTGTCTGGGAGGTAAGACTGGGATGCAGGAGGGCTAGAGTAGACCCAGTAAGGATGGGCTTCCTGTGTCCCCCGCACCCAAAGAAGACCTCGGGATAGCAGCCCAGAAACAGCAGGCACGGAAACTGGAAGGAGCGGGGCATTCAAGTAGGCCCAGCAAGGATGGGCTTCCTGTGTCCCCCTGCACCCAAAGAAGACATCAGAGATAGTGGCCCAGAGACAGCAGGTGTGGGAAACTGGAAGGAGCAGGGCATTCTCTGGGCAGTTTCTGGGACAACCATTGGCCAGTGGAGGTGATTTAGGAGGTGAGGTTGCAGGATGGGCAGGCCCAGATCTGGTAGGGCCTTGGAGGCCGCCATAAGGGTTGAGGCTTAAGTGTGAGCTTGATGGGGAGCTTTGGGGACAGTAAGGTCTAGGTCCATCTGAGGAGCTCGCTGAGCCAGCTGTGTGGGGAATGGTCGATGGCAGGGGAGGGGCTGGGTGAGGATGGAGGCAAAGAAGGGTGGAGGGGCCTCTGTGGCGCCCACATGTAGCAGAGTCTTGGCTTGGCCGGAACTGGCAGTGCCAATGGAGTAGCATCAGCCCGTGAATCCTTGGGCTAGCTGAAGTGAGAGCAGCTAAGCTTAACCAAGGGCAAGTGTCAAGGCTGTAACAGCAGGTAGAGCTGTGGGCTTAGTCTCTACAGCCTGTCTCAAAGGGAAGCAATCCCTGCTGATGGGGCATCTGCTGCCTCAGACACTGCACTTGCTCTGACTTCAAAACTGGCCTCTGTGTGTTCTAATAGGCATGTGCATTGGGCTGTTTTCACAGACTCAATAGTGACTCACACAAGATAAAAATAGACTTCTCACATCACAAATCTGGTGTGCTAGTCTAGAATGGATGTGGTGGCTCCTTGGTGAATGGGGCCTCAGCTGCTTCTGCGCCTGTTCCCACCTTCTCTAGGGTGCCCTGCTGCCTTGGTCCTTGTGGACCGGGCTGGCTTTTCACCTCCTGCTCACTCTGTTCAACCAGAAGGCTTAAAGGGGAAGGAGAGCCACACCCTTCCTCCTGAGGGCACTGCTTGGAAGTTCTCCACACATCCCATTGAGCAGAGCGTGGTTGCCTGGCCACGTGTAACTGCAAGGGAGGCTGGGAGCTGTGACCTTTATCCTGCTGGCTGTGTGCTCAGTTACAGGTCACAGGGAGAATGGGTTTAAGGCACAAGGAGCAGTGTCTGTGACAGTGTGTAAGCCAGGCTGGGGTTTGGTGCTGACTGTAGCCTAGAAGGTGTTAGGTTCTGGGGTTAGGGCACCTGGGTCTGAGGTGAGCTTTCCCGTGATCCAGTTATAGTGCCTTGGGTGAGTTGCTTGTCTTTTCTGAGCCTTGGTTTCTCACCTGTGAATGAGTCTGTCCGCACCTATCTCAAGAGAATTATAGTGGGGAATAAATGGGATCATGTATAGGACAGAACCTCATGTAGCAGCTGGCACATAGTAGGTGCTCATCTACATTTCCTTTTTCCATTTTCCTCCAGGGTTATTTTAAATCTCTCTGTGTAGACACTGGTTCTGGGCCACACTGCATGAGCTTGAATCCCCCTCTAACCCCTAGCAACTATACAACTTTGAGCAATGACCCTAACCAGTTTCAAACTTGGCTTCAGCCTCTATAAAATGGGAATAATAATAGCTTCTACCTTGTAGGATCATCGCGAGTGTTGAATGAGATGAACAGGGTAATGTGCTGGGTAGGTGCTAGGCATTTAGTGAGCTCTTGTTAGATGATAATTTCTATTTTTATAATGTTTAAAAAGTTGCAAAATAAACAGCATTTCACAAATATATTAATCTAAAAGCAAAGAGCAGATTATTTATTTTATCATAATGGGATTAAATAGCGCCTCAGCAGGCAGGAATACAGTATGAATTCCTCTGACACATCTCAATTCTCTCATAAAAATGTGAGGCAATGTGGACCAAGCTTCCCTTCCTGTCATTGTGGGAACTTGGGACAACAGGCGTGATATCCCACTTTAACCTGTAGTGAGTTAGGAGGTCCTGCCCTGCCTCCCCTCCCCACCATTTCTGCAGTGTCAGTGTGAGCTTGATGAAAGGGTGTCAGGCCCTCCCAGATGCAGGGAGACAGTTCAGGCAAACATGAAATTAACACTGACAAGATCCATCATGAGTGCAGGGCAGCCACGCTGCACTCATGGGTTCACTGGGTACTGTAGCTAATTAGCTTTGCTTGCAAAGTTACCTGCCTTATTCCTGCCATCAACTCATTTGTGGTTATAATTTGGAATTTTTTAAAAATTTGCTGGGTGCGGTGGCTCATGCCTGTAATCCCAGCACTTTGGGAGGCCAAGGTGGGAGGATTGCTTGAGCCCAGGAATTTGAGACCAGCCTGGGAAGCATAGGAAGACCCTACCTCTACAAAAAATTTAAAAAGTAGCTAGGTGTGGTGGCGCACGCCTGTAGTCCCAGCTACTTGGGAGGCTGAGGTGGGAAGATCACTTGAGCCCAAGAGGTTGAGGCTGCTGTGTTGAGGTTGAGCTGTGATTGCACCACTGCACTCTAGCCTGGCTGACACAGTGAGACCCTGTCTCAAAAAAAAAAAAAAAAAAAAATCAACCAATGAATGCTTTTATTTATTGATTTATTTATAGACAGGCTGTCACTCTGGTGGCTGCTCTGGGCAGTAGCGTTAGCTTGTAGAATTTGGAGCCGGGTTGCCCTCCTGGCTCTGTAACTTACTTACTCTATGACCTTGGGCAAGTTACTTAGCCTTCCCAGCCTCAGTGCCCTCATCTGTGAAATGGGGATAATACTAGTACCTGCCTCAGAGGATTGTTATGAGGATCAGATGGGTTATCTAGAAATCGCCTCGGTAGTACTTGGCATAGCAAGTCCTCTTTAGTTTTAGCTGCTATTATTATTGTGACTACTATTGAAACTGTAAAGTATTCTTGAGAAAATTTCTATTAGCATAACTACTGTTTTTATAAAAATTGCAATTAGATGGTTCATGTGTTTTTTGGTTTTTAAATGCTCATGAGTCAAAACTGTAAAGCATTTTTTGTAACAGCTTTATTGAAATATATTCACACACCATTCAATTCACCCATTTGAAGTGCACAATTCAACGTGCATGTGTTTTGATGGGGAGCAAATGGTGGTTCTGGAATTCCTCCCCCAACCTCCTCCTGGCCTTCAGAGCACCTCCAACCTTGGTTCTGGGTGAGGTGAGGATGTTCCAGGTGGCAGAGCAAAGGAGGCACCTGTCTGTTTCATCTTCTGTTTGGGACACAGAGGTCCAGAAGGCCCCGGCTTGGGATGAGGCACTCCTCCAAGATTGTCACGGTGACCTCTGTTGCTTTGTTTGCCTCCCTAGAGCACCTGAAGGAGCGCTTGGCCAATGAGCTTTCGGGACTGCCCAAGGTACGCCTGATCCGCGCCAACAAGAGAGAGGGCCTGGTGCGAGCCCGGCTGCTGGGGGCGTCTGCGGCGAGGGGCGATGTCCTGACCTTCCTAGACTGTCACTGTGAGTGCCACGAGGGGTGGCTGGAGCCGCTGCTGCAGAGGTGCGTGAGCCGCCCACCACGGGAGAGACAGCATGTTACCTGGTGTAGGTAGCATGAGGAACAGACTCATCATGTCACTTGAGGGTTAACGGGTTGCCTGGGCTCAGCTGCTCCTCTGTCACTGGGCAGGAGAGCAGTCCCTGCTTCGTTAGGCTGTTGAGGCTATTAAATGATTTAGTGCATGGCAGCTGCTTGCGAGTGCCAGCTGGAGGAGGCCCTGTGTCACTGTTTGCTTTTATTATTTCTTCTTTTTTATTTTTATTTTTTTGAGACAGTTTCACTCTTGTTGCCCAGGCTGGAGTGCAATGGCTGATCTCGGCTTACTGCAACCTCCGCCTCGGGTTCAAGTGATTCTCCTGCCTCAGCCTCCAGAGTAGCTGAGATTACAGGCATGCACCACCACATTCGGCTAATTTTGTATTTTTGGTAGAGATGGGGTTTCACCACTTTGGTCAGGCTGGTCTCAAACTCCTGACCTCAAGCGTGAGCCACCACACCCGGCCTTATTATTCCTTCTTATCTGAGGTTGTTGCAGAAAACTGAGGAAGTATCATCAACCAAGACAGTTTTAAAAATCCTCAATCAAGTAGAATGGCACTCCTAGAGAATACACATTTCGATGTATTTCTTTCAAGCAGGGCTGGCTTATCCCTCACACCCAGGAGGAACAATGCCTAGGGCCCATGAAACTGGAAGGAACCCACATAAATGTTACGTATTTCTTTTAAAATCAGAAGGGAAAAATGAATATCATAATAATGAGTATGTAATAATGAATCTAGCATGGATTGTATTTGTCTTTATTATTATTTTTTTTGTCTTTTTTTTTTTTTTTTGTGGAGAACGGGGTCTCGCTATATTACCCAGGCAGGTCTCGAACTCCTGGGCTCAAGCTATCCTCCCACCTCTGCCTCCCTGAGAGCTGGGATTACAGGCGTGAGCCACCGCGCCCGGCCTGTATTTGTCTTTATACCAGTATAGTCATAAAATATGCTTTTTAATCTGTCTGCTTGTTCTAGAGGAAGAGACCCTGAAAGTTATAATGTGGCCCTGTTCTCAAGGCCATTGTCCTTGCTGTTCCACGGCATCTCACTCTCACCCTCCTACCTTCCCCCATCAAGAAACCACCATCTACTGGGGCCCAATTTTCGTTTCCTTCTGTCTCTTTCCTCCCCATGCTCTGCCTCGTCTCTCTGCCCTTTCTGTTTCTGTGTCATGGAAGTCAGGAGCTGGGCGGGCCAACCAGGAGCTCCCCAGGTGGGAGAGGAAGGAAGGGATCTTTGCTTGGCTTCCCCTCTGTGGAGCAGGCAAAGGGTTGGAGGGGCAGGGTCTCTGCAGCTGGGAAACTGCTTCCCCACAGACACCAACATTGTGGTTGGTAGGGTTGTCTGGAAGAGCTGGGGACCCACTTGCCTTTCTTTCTGGGTGTGACCCAGCTGCCCCCTGCCCTGCCACTTCCTACTGTCCTGGCTTCTTGTCAGCTGCGGGTGCTATAGCTATCTCTTTCTCCTCCTCAGCTCTGATGAACTTCCCCAGCAGCAGATTTGAGGCTCCTCTGGCCTGTGATAGAGCTGGAGACTATTTAGAGCACAGTTATGGCCGAGTGCTCCCTCTGTAACCTGGACCAGTGGGCTCCCCCTCCTCTGTTCCCCCACTGCACTCGTAGATGACCACCTCTACGCAGGTCTGAAGTCATGGGGAGAGGACATTTCTTTCTCTTCAACTGATGGATTAATGCTTTTAGAATTCCTCTTCATCCCACCCTTTGGACACGGGCCAGCCCCCTCCTTGCTGCATGCCTGTAGATGAGGGGATTTTCCACTTCAGTCGTCTATTAGAAATACCTGGGGAACTTTAAAAATATATATATTTTAATTTTTAATTTTTGTGGGTAAATAGTAGGTGTATATATTTATGGGGTACATGAGATATTTTGATACAGGCATGCAATGCATAATACTCATATCAGAGTAAATGGGATATGCATCCCCTCAAGTATTTATCTTTATGTTACTAATAATCCACTCATACTCTTTTTTTAAAATTTTTATTATTATTATTTTTTAGAGTCTTACTCTGTCACCCAGGCTGGAGGGCAGTGGCATGATATTGGCTTACTGCGACCTCTGCCTCCCAAGTTCAAGCAATTCTCCTGCCTTAGTTTCCTGAGTAGCTGGGACTACAGGCACGTGCCACCATGCCCAGCTAATTTTTGTATTTTTAGTAGGGACAGAATTTCACCATGTTGGCCAGGCTGGTCTCAAACTCTTAACCTCAGTGATCCACCCGCCTCAGCCTCCCAAAGTGCCGGGATTATAGGCATGAGCCACTGCACCTGGCCCAGTCATACTCTTAGTATTTTTATCTCTCTCTCTCTCTCTCTCTCTCTCTCTCTCCGTCTATCTATGACAGAGTCTCGCTCTGTTGCCCAGGCTAGAGTACAGTAGGGTGATCTCGGCTCACTGCAGCCTCTGCCTCCCAGGTTCAAATGGTTCTCCTGACTCAGCCTCCCGAGTAGCTGGAATTACAGGCGTGCACCACCATGCCAGGCTAATTTTTACATTTTTAGTAGAGATGAGGTTTCACCATGTTGGCCAGGCTGGTCTCAAACTCCTGACCTCAAGTGATTTGCCCATCTCAGCCTCCCAAAGTACTGGGATTACAGGCATGAACTACCATGCCCACCCAGTTATTTTTAACTGTACAATTAAATTATTTTTTTTTACTATAGTTACTTTGTTGTGCTAGCAACTAGTACGTCTTATTCATTCTTTCTATTTTTTTGTACCCATTAACCATCCCTACTCCCCCAGCCGACTACCCTTCCCAACCTCTGGTAACCATCCTTCTGCTCTCTGTCTACATGAGTTCAATTGTTTTACGTTTTAGCTCCCACAAATAAGTGAAAACATGCAAAGTTTGTCTTTCTGTGCCTGGCTTGTTTCACCTAACATAATGACCTCCAGTTCCATCCATGTTGTTGCAAATGACAGCACCTCATTCTTTTTTACGGATGAATAGTACTCTATTGTGAGTATATGCACCACATATCCTTTATCCATTCATCTGTTGATGGACACTGAGGTTGCTTCCCAATCTTGGTTATTGTGAATAGTGCCGCAGTGAACATGAGAGTGCAGATATCTTTTCGATACACTGATTTCCTTTCTTTGGGATATACGTACTTAGGAGTAGAATTGCAGGATCATATGGTAGCTCTATTTTTAGTTTTTTGAGGGACCTCCAAACTGTTGTCCATAGAGGTTGTACTAATTTACATTCCCACCAACGGTGTATACCGGTTCAACCTGGGGAGCTTTTTAAACACACCAATGTCTGGTCCCATTTGGATCTGACTCTTGGGGCTGGGGCCTCAGCTTCTGCATGTTTCAAAAGCTCCCCAGGGAACTTTGGTGTGCACCAGCATTGGGACATATCAGACTATGGACTGTCCCTAAGGTGGCCCCAGACAGGAGTGGTAACCCTTTCCATCCAGGGGCTTTTGGAAATGTGGGAGGGCATTCTTGGTTGTCATGTCAACCAGGTAGGGTTCCTGGCATTTTGTGTATCAGGGAGGCCAAGTATCCTGCAGATTAGCCCTGTGCAGTGGAGAATGGTTCTGGCCCAGACGCCAATAGCATCCCTGTGGGTCCTGCACATTCTCCAGCCAGGACTGGGAGTCCTATGCTCCAATGCTGGTGCAGCATTCCCCAGTTTTCCCCTTCTTGTAAAAATTAGGCTGTCTGTGGTTCCAGCCAGCTTGATCACAAGCCATCAGTTCCTGGGGGAGCTGGCCTTTGCCAGAGGCCAGCTGGAACTTGCCCAGCAGGTCTGATATTGGCCCTTTCAACCTTTTAAATAATGCCCTCAATGTCTAAATAAGCAGATGTTGGTGGATACCTAGTATGCAAGTTCCTCAATTTGGGGAACTCACAGATCTGAGACTCTGTCTCGTGCAACCTGTCCTGAAGAGTGCAGTTTCCCCGATAGTTGTCATTCTTACCCCACAGTGGTATTTCTAATGTCCCCTCTGACTTTCTGGTGTCATTCTAAGGACAGTGAAAGCTCGAGTCTGGTTGATCTCTGTTTCATTGTCCTGTGTGGCGTGACTCACACCATTCTAAGGACACTGAAAGCTTGACTCTGGTTGATCTCTGTTTCATTGTCCTGTGTGGTGTGACTCTTAGGTCTCAAATTCCAGACAACATTCCTCAAAATGTACTCAAGGAAATCTCGTGTTCACACGTGGTCTAGTCTCAGTCCATCTTTCCTGGTGTGGTGTCAAATGCAAAGAAACACGGCCTGGAAGCATGCTGAGGGATGGCCAGATTTGTAATAACGTTGTGGAGAGAACAGTTGAAACCAACACACAGGCTGATACCTGCAAAAGGAAATTATAGCATTTTTCACTATGTGTAATATTTCACAATAACAAAAATTAAAAAAAAATAACAATAGTTTCAGGTTCTCTGCCAGCCATCTTAGAAACATTTTCCCAGGAAATCCTCACATTAACCCTCTGAATGGATATTATAATTCCAGTGTTACCACTGAGGCCATAGGCTCTGTGTTAGGTGACCATAGGCCGTAGTTAGGTGACTTGGCTAATGTCACACAGCAAATAAATAGCAGGATTAGAATTTATATTCTAATTCCAAAGCTGACCCTTTGGTCTGGGTGCACCTTTGTTCTTAGGAGTTAAGTATTTCTTGATGTTAAGATGTTTCATTGTGATTAAACCTCTTGCACTCCTGAGAAATTGAAATCATAGAGTGTTTGGTCAGAAAGTCCGTGGATAGAATCAGAGCATATTAAAGTCATGGCACTTTTTGTTTTAAAGCCCTGCCTGGCCCCCAGATCCCCCCCATGGTGGTCACCTGCCAGGGCTCTGACACGGCTACAGACACCTGGAATAAGAGAAGCAGGCCTTTCTCAGGTGTTCCTCCCTCTTTTTGGAAGGAAGACAAGAATTCACCCTTGAATTTCCCAATTGTCTTCCTGCTGCCCGTCTGCATAGGAGAAACAGATGGATGTCTTGGGTGCTTTCAGGATCCATGAAGAGGAGTCGGCAGTTGTGTGCCCAGTGATTGATGTGATCGACTGGAACACCTTCGAATACCTGGGGAACTCCGGGGAGCCCCAGATCGGCGGTTTCGACTGGAGGCTGGTGTTCACGTGGCACACGGTTCCCGAGCGGGAGAGGATACGGATGCGATCCCCCGTCGATGTCATCAGGTCAGGAGCTGACCTCTGGGTGACTTGTTTTTTAAGCATGCCTCGTTGCATCTGGCTGACCTGTCAGCGGAGGCCCTCGGGTGGAATGATTAGCTGTCAGCTTAACTACCTCTCCTCTTCCCACTTTTTTGCCTAGAATATTTGTTTATTTTTATTAAACATGTCTGCTACACAAGTCAATTTTATATCAGTATATTTTATTTATTTAATTTTTAAATTGTAGTAAAATATGCTTCATAGAGAATTTACCATTTTAACCATTTTGAAGTATGTAATTTTAGGCTGAGCATGGTGGCTCATGCCTATAATCCCAGTACTTTGGGAAGCCAAGGTGGGAGGATTGCTTGAGTCCAGGAGTTTGAGACCAGCCTGGGCAACATAGCAAGAACCTATCTCTACAAAAAAATAAAGATTAGCCGAGCATGGTGGTGTGTATCTGTAGGCCTAGCTAGCTGGAAGGCTGAGATAGGAGGATGGCTTGAGTCGAGGAGTTCAAGGCTTTGGTGAGCTACGATCACGCAATTGCACTCCAGCCAGGGTGATAGAGCGAGATCCTGTCTCTATAAAAAATAAATTAATTAAATAAAGCATGCAATTTTAGTGGTGTCGAGCACATTCACAGTATTGTGCAAACATAATCTTTACCTGTTTCCAGGGCTTTTTCATCATCCACACAGAAAATATCCCCAACTAAGCAATAACTTCCCTTTCTCCCCTTCGCAGCCTCTGGGAACCTCTGTTCTTTCAGGCGACCCATGTAAGAGGAATCATACGATATTTGTCCTTTTGTAATTGGCTTCTTTCACTTAACATCATGTTTTCAAGCTTCCTTCCTTGCGGTGGCTGAGTGATATTCCTTTGTACATATATGCCACATTTTGTTTATTTATTCTTTTGTTGGTGGACACTTAGGTTGTCTTTTGGTTATTGTTAAATAATGCTGCTGTGAACATCGGTGTACTTCTATCTGCTTGAGTCCCTGTTTTCTGTTCTTTCGGGTATATGCCTAGGAGGGGGATTGCTGGTCATATGTTCATTCTTGAGGAAACATTGTTAGGCCCCTTTGACCTGGGGTGTGGGTGGATCCATGACAGGTGGAAGAGCCCGCTCTGGCCAGTGGGTGAGTCAAGGTCTGAGTAGAGTGGGCCCAAGGGAGGCTCAGCAGCTCTCATTCTGGAGGTGTTGAAGTGATAGCCTTGCTTCTTCCTCCCCTTCCAAGTTCAGAAGCAAGTGGGAGACAGATGTGGGAGTTGGGCAGAAGGAGGTCAGGACTTCAGCCTCACCACTGGTGTGTTGAACCG
Organism: Macaca mulatta; assembly: GCF_049350105.2. Taxonomy (NCBI): domain Eukaryota; kingdom Metazoa; phylum Chordata; class Mammalia; order Primates; family Cercopithecidae; genus Macaca; species Macaca mulatta. Next base: position 59,575,400 of record NC_133420.1, on the reverse strand, counting down.
GAAGGAGGCTCTTAGTTCTGCATCCACATTTGGCAGTTGGGCTTCTGAATCCTTTCACCAGAGTCCTGACCTTAAGATGACCTGCTGCTGGCTGGAGTGGAGCAAGCGAGGAGAGTGTCCAGAGATAAGGCTGGAGAGATGGGTGGGGCCAAGGGAAGGAGTTTGGACCTGACTCTGAGCAGATAGAAGCCACTGAAGGGATCCGAGCAGGAAGTGACCTGACCATGTGCTGCATGCCATGTGGTGAGGGCCCTGGAGGGACCATTTTGGGCAGGGATACCATTAGGAGGCTCTGCAGTCCTCCAGGTCGGAAACAATGGTTCAGGAGATGGTGGGCACTGTGGATTCCAGAGATGTTAAGATGGAAGAATTGGGAGAAATTGAGTAGGAATTGGGGAAGGAAGGAATTGAGAATGGCACCCAGGCTTCTGTAGGAGCCCTTAGTGAGAACATCCTGCTCAATCCCTCACTGAACAGGTTTGGAAACTGAGACACAGAGTAGGAGGCTCTAATCCAGGCTACTTAGGCAGCCTGTCATGAATTCATGGGGAGCCATGAATTCTGATTGCCCCCCTTACCCCACATGCTCAGAGCACCTATCCTCCCCATCCCATAATATCCCTGTGCCTCAGTTATCTCATCTGTGTAATAGGTACCAGCATATCCACCCTGCCTATTTCCTAGATTTTTAGGATAAACACACATGAAGGTGCTTTATATTCTAGAACCTTCCCTCCCACTGGGGATGTTGCTGTTGTCTTCTCAGTTGACGCCACGCTTGGAGTCCAGGGCAGGCCCCGATGCTGGAGGATGTTAACATTTTCAGTGGTTGTGCTCTCAATGTTTTCTTTCCCTATTTCTTTTTTTTTGAGTTGGAGTCTCGCTCTGTCGCCCAGGCTGGAGTGCAGTGGCACGATCTTGCCTCACTGCAGCCTCTTCCTCCTGGATTCAAGTGATTCTCCTGCCTTACCTCCTGAGTAGCTGGGAGCACAGGTGCCCACCACCACACCTGGCTAATTTTTGTATTTTTTTAGTAGAGACAGGGTTTCGCCATATTGGCCAGGCTGGCCTCGAACTCCTGACCTCAGGAGATCCTCCCGCCTCAGCCTCCCAAAGTGCTGGGATTACAGGTATGAGCCACCACACCTGGCCTTTTCCCTATTTCTGCATTCATCCTTTTGCCTGTGCAACTCCAGGGCGTGCTGACCTTAGTGTTCTGCCGTGTAGGCTGGAAGCCGTGGGCCGTTTCTGAAGTCAGTGCTGGCTTCCAGATAAACCTGGTGGCGGGTGGCAGGTGGGGGGAAACAAGGCTGGCTAGCTGGGTCCTGGTGGGGGAAACCACTCGAGCAGGAGAGGACCTGGCCCTCCCGGTGCTTTCAGATGCCAGAGTCGCCTTTAGGGTCTTCTGCGTACTGGCCTCTCAGTGGTATCTGTGAGTTCTTGCCTTGTGAGATCACACCTCCTCAGATGACCATGGCCTGGAGCCTCCCTTCCTCTTGGAATGTGGTCTCTTGCTTCTCTCTTCTCCTTGTACTCTGTGCTTCTAAATGTCCCTGGATTTCTCCCACCCTTAAGCCTTTGCTCATGCTGGAGAACCATTCCATTTCCCTTCTTCTTGGCTAACTGTCCTTTGTCCTGCAGACCTCGCCTCCTCCAGGGAACCTAGTCCTACCCTTTTGCGCCTGCCCTCCTCAGTGTTCCCCCAGGGCCCCGGCTGACTTTAGTTAACATATTTAGCACACACAGAATACTGTGTGCTAATACTGTTGAGCAGTACTCAACAGTGCCTGCTGAGAAGCCTGGGAGCCCCCTCAAGGCAGGGACTGTAGGGTACATCAGTGCTTCCAGGCCCAGCCTAGTGTGGGGCACGGAGGTGAAGGCAGGGTATGCTTAGAGATGATGGATGAACAGATGAAAGGGCTCGTGGTGGGAAGGTAGTTGGGTAACTGTGATGGTTTCCTGCTGCCTACAGTGAAATATGGATGTAACACTTTTTTAGGTCTCCAACAATGGCCGGTGGGCTGTTTGCTGTGAGTAAGAAATATTTTGAATATCTGGGGTCTTATGATACAGGAATGGAAGTCTGGGGAGGAGAAAACCTCGAATTCTCCTTTAGGGTAAGTATTCCAGTCTTCTCTTTGGACATGTTCTTAACTGATTCTCTCTTTGGGAACGATGGGATTTGCTGTGAGAGCCTGGTGGACCCTGAAAGATGATGACATGCATATCCTATAAACATGCTTGCCTTCTTGTTTCAGCTCTTTAAAAAGTGTACTTTTACTAGATTTGGGGCCAGAAAGGGCCTTGCAAGTCACATAGTTCTCTCTCACTCTATGGAGAGGAGGAAGTGAAACCAGGAGAGAGGTGACTTGCTCAGGGTTAGGTTCCTCCTGATCCTGTCTTCTGGAGCCTTTATTTGATTAATTCCTTATGAAGTGGACTCTTTATTTAGCACAGTGGCTTTCAAACCTTGACAGATGTGAAAATTTCTTTTTTTTTTTTTGAGACAGAGTCTCGCTCTGTTGCCCAGGCTGGAACGCAGTGGCACGATCTCAGTTCACTGCCATCTCGGCCTGTTGTGTTGAAGTGATTCTCCTGCCTCAGCCTCCTGAGTAGCTGGGTTTACAGGCATGCGCCATCACGCTTGGCTAATTTTTGTATTTTTAGTAGAGACGGGGTTTTACCCTGTCAGCCAGGATGATCTTGAACTCCTGACCTCAGGTGATCCACCCACCTCGGCCTCCCAAAGTGCTGGGATTGTAGGCGTGAGCCACTGCACCCAGCCAACACATACAAGAATTGCTGGGTAAACTTGTTAGAAAGACAGATTGACAAGCACAATCTAGAAAGCCAGATTTGATAGCTTTAGGGTGGGACCAAGATTCTGCTTTTTGTAACAAGCCTATCTACCGATGCTACTCTACATGGCCCATGGAAACCATATTGGACAACTCCTAGCATTTCAGTAGATTTTCCAGTTAATGAAGTCTTACATTTTAAATATCAAGACTTTGTGTGAATGTTGGTGCTTTTCAGTGGAAAATTAAGATTTTTAATAATATTTTATATGGTGTTCTGCCCTCATAACAACTGTGAATAAACAAGAATTTGGCCTTCTACTGAGGACTCACACCCTCCATAATAAGTACCAGATGCTAGGCTTGGTTGTCCCATCTTTGGGAAAATGAGATGTTCATGGCCATCGGTCCCAGTGTGAGATGGGCTCAGATGCCTCCGCCTGTTCAGTCTTTGGGTGTGCTTTTAATGGTCTCTCTGCCTCTTCCCTAGGTGTCAGGCTGCTCTACCTGTTTCTAGAAGCTCTTCCTTTCCCCCTTCCAAACCTCTCTTCTTCCTTGCTGCTTTCCTCTCTTCTGTGGCTAGGAGATCAGGTAATCAAGCCTGTGTTTTCTGTAATGAGTAAGTGCGTTGCCAGTGAGGTCTCTGTGGATGCTCCTGTGAGTCAAGTGCATGAGCTTTAGTGCATGGACTTTGGGGTCTTGGTTTCCACAGCTTGTTTGTTTTGGGGGCTGCTTTCTTGCTCTTTACCCACATCCTGTGTCATGAGTGTGCTGGGTAGGTGGCCTCCTGCCCGATGGAGGCTGAGCATCTTGGCAGCGCCCATCATGCCTTGTGTGTGCCCGGCGTCCTCGCTGCAGATACTATGGACCTGCAGCTCATCCCCTGCTCACCACCTGACCTCTCCTTTTCTCTGTGTGCAGATCTGGCAGTGTGGTGGGGTTCTGGAAACACACCCATGTTCCCATGTTGGCCATGTTTTCCCCAAGCAAGCTCCCTACTCCCGCAACAAGGCTCTGGCCAACAGTGTGCGTGCAGCTGAAGTGTGGATGGATGAATTTAAAGAGCTCTACTACCATCGCAACCCCCATGCCCGCTTGGTGAGTTCCTCAGCCCACCTGCACTCCATCTGGCTTCATCTGAACAACAGCAGCTAATTGTGGCTTCCCCAACATAGTCAATGTGGTTCCAGAAATAGAGCATAATTTGAGTGCTCAGATACGAGTATGGGGAGAATTTATTCCTCCATTTATAATAATTATATGCAGTCAAATCTTGTTATTTACAGCTGTTATATTCCATAAAGCCACCACAAATACTGAATTCGTGAAAATAGAGCCATTGCTCTTAGGGGAAATACAGGGTTAGGTTCCTGCCAGACTTGGGGCACAGTTTTGTCAGCAGATCAATACAGAACCTTGTTTTCTGTGTGTTTCTGTTCAAAGACACCTATTTAACATATATCGTTGCGTCATTAACATTGCACTCATGGCTAACAGCACGATAACTCATGCCAGAATGAAGCTTACCTAGCACATGTTATTTTCTCTTCATCACAACCTTCTTGCATTTAGGAACACTAGATGGCACTTCAGCACTACGATTGGGGGACACTCTAGAATAGCTGGTGCAGTCACCAATACAAAGCAGAAAAAAATGTGGTGCCCAACAGATGGTGAAAAGGACAGTGGTTTACAGGATGAGAGCTGAAACAGGAAGGCGGTGTGTGCCCTTGTTCTGCATCACCTGAGAATGGGAATGTTGGGCAACTCAAATTTTTTGTCCATGAATGTGTGTGAAAATTAGAAAACACCACAAGTATTGATTTGGAGGTTACAAGTCAATTTTATTACAGCATGTAGGGAAATTCACAGTTACAGAACCAGTAAATAATGAGGCTGGACTGTACCAACATAGACAGTTGGGGATACCTGGTGTCACAGGCCAGGCATTGTCCATGTGTTGTGGTTTTCCTCTTTGTAGCCAGTAGGGGTGAGTTCACAAACACTGGGTACAAGTTAAGGCACAGTTCTTTACCTTAAAGCTATTGCTCAGGGACACACCCACCTTATTAGTTAGGGGTCTGTTACCTCCCTCTAGAGACTTCTTCTTAGCACCCTGGAAGCTTCCCTTTCTAAAACAGGGAGTCTGTTCTGCTTCCATTTCTAGATGGAAGGACTACTGGAGAGTGGCCCAGGCGCCCGCTGCTACTATTTCTCACCATATGTCATGGTCATGGAAACGCCCCCATCGCCAGCATAACAGATGCCCATCTTCCTCCTCACTCAGAGGCCTTGCTGGGCTCATCTCTCTGAACGACAGTGAAGGTGTGCCTGTAGTTGCTGAAGTCTCAGCTCTGTTGGCTTGCTCCTCTGGGTCCCAAGCTCTGTTGGCTTGCTCCTCTGGGTCCCATTGCAGTGACACTGGCCCAACCACCCACTGCACTGAGCCTGTCGGAGGCTGAGGCTCAGCCCAGACTGTGCCCTTCCTCAGAGCAATTTATCTCAGGGACTTGTTGCCTGGTCCAGATCCTTGCTGTGCCTCCACCTCAGGGACCACTGTGGATGAGGGATCTGCCTCTTATTTCCCAGATCTTGGGCTTCACATGCAACACAGTCCACTGCGTCTGCCCTAGCCAGCTCTGCATGACCCATGGCAGGGTGCCTGCTTGCCCTGCATTTGCGTAGCTAGTAGGGCTTTTTGGCAACACAAGAAGGTCTTGCTCTAAGGCTTCTCATCAGGCCACTTCATGGAAGTCTCTTCTGAGTCCTTCCAGCAACCTTGCAGGGTAGCAATAAAATTCTCATTTTATAGATGAGAAAACTGAAGCTCAGAGAGAAGCTGTTGGAAGGAACTTGTCCAGGCCCCATAACTGGTAGGAGGTAGAACTGGGCTTGGGGCCTGTACTCTGCAGCACACCTCTTGCTCTGCTCTGCAGAGCCCATGGGTTCTCAGACTCCCACTCAGCCCCTCTCTGGCTCTGGGCTCCATGGTCATTGCTTCTGCCTCTTCCGTCTTGCCCAGCACCATACAGTAGAAACACCCACTGTTTCCTCATGCACAGTCTGGAACCCATAGTTCCCTTTTCCTGAGGGTCCCCAGAGACTATTTTAGGGAGGCACTGAATGCACCCTTAGGCTGCATGCCCAAGGGCTGGGTGCTAAATGGATACTTGGCTGAAGCTGGGGGCACAGTGACTCATCAGTGACAGACCTCTGGAAAATAGCAGAAATCTGAAATCTTATTCAAACATTTACTTATTATTACCATTTTGTTCAATATTTAACTTGTCAGCTTTTAATTGTTTAACATGACAGTGCAGGTACGGTAACATTTTTGCACTCAGCATTTTTCTTGTGGCTGCACGTTTGCCATACTAAATAGAGGCTTGCTATATTTAAATATGCAAAAGCTCTCAGTCATTAGTTTTGTCCATAAAACCAAACTTGCACAAGTATTTCTTATTGCTTATTTCATATTAATAACATGATTACATCTAGAATATTTACCTGTGTTTGAAAGTGGATATTCAGATATTAGTAGTAAACCGGAAAGTCACGGCATATATCTTGGTGAAACTGACATTTCCCTGGTTGGGTTTCAGGATGACCTCTGATCACAAGCATGGGTCACAGGTCCAGGATCCATAGATGCCAGTGCAGCCCCAAGGCTTGGCTCCTTCACTCCATCAGCAGGTGGGCTCGTGCATCTGGTCACACCCCCCTCCCAACAGAGCACCTAGGAATGGAATTGTCTCTGTGACAGCCTCTCATACTAGAAACTGGAATTAGGTGCAAGGCTGTTTTCTATCCTCTGTGCTCCTCACAGGGCCTGGCATGCAACGAATGCTCTGTCAAAGGTGGCTGGTGGTTAGTAAGTGAGCATCAGTGAACACAGGGGCTTTGAAAGGAAGCACTAGGACCCGTGGGGTCTCACTGTTTTGTTGTTTTCTCAGGAACCTTTTGGGGATGTGACAGAGAGGAAGCAGCTCCGGGCCAAGCTCCAGTGTAAGGACTTCAAGTGGTTCTTGGAGACTGTGTATCCAGAATTGCATGTGCCTGAGGACAGGCCTGGCTTCTTCGGGATGGTGAGTGAGGGTGGTGGGCCCATGGTAGGCAGGGAGTTCCCTGGCCTCTGGGTCTGATCTACAAATCCTGGGGAAGAAGGGCCCCATCATAGGGGTCACTGGCTCCCTCCACTCCCACCCACCTGCCCACCCCCCACCACCTTTTTATCCACTGCTCTTCTTTCTCCCTGTGAGTGTCTGGGCCTTAGGTGCAGAATGTCAGAGCTGGAAGCCATCTCAAAATTGACAACTATTTTGTAGATAAGGAAACTGAGGCTTATCTGGTGTTTCCATGTCCTAGTTTTTACTAACACCTTATCATATTACTTCTAGTCTCAATGACTGGACTAGTTAATAATTCCAAGTTTGGGAGTCTACAGAGGCAATAGTGGGTATAGGGGAGTCATTTCCAGTATTTCAAAAAACCTAAAACATGTTTTTGGGATGAGACCAGATAAAATGTCCAGTGTCTTTTGTTTTTGGTAGGAATGACACCAGCTTTGCGAGGTCTCCTCTGCTGTGATGTGTTGATCAGAAGTGCTCATGTTCCATTCTGAAAGTCTTTGATAAATACAAAGCAGGATATTCATGTGACATTCTATTTTCATTATGAAAATATTCAAACATATGGAAATGCAGAGAGAATGGCATAATGAATACCATCCCTGAGATTCTAGAATTTTCAAGATCCTGCCTCTCTTGCTTTCTCTCTCCTCTGCTTCACCTCCACATTTTCCTCTTTTTAAGCCAATCCCAGGCATTGTGTCATTTATCTCCTCTGCATTTTATGCATTTTCATAACATTTGGACATTATCTTACAAAACTGTAGAAATGAACAAGAATTTCTTGGATCATTTAATGTCTAGTTCTAATTCATATTCCCCCAACTTTTCCAGTTTCTCTTTGAGTAGCTGGCTAATTCAAATTGGGATCCAGACAAGGTGCACACATTGCATGTGGCGGTTGTGTCTTGGCTCCTAAATCTCTTTTAATCTAAGGCAGTCTTCCTTTTTCTTGTTAATATCTTCAACTTGTTGAAAAAACAAGGTCAGTTACCTGTGGAGTGTCTCACTCTTGCAATTACTGTTTTTTTCTTTGTGGTGTCTTTAAGTTGTGCCTCTCTCTCCCCATATTTCTTTAAGATAGAAGTGAATTCTAAAGGTTTGATTAGAGTCAGGATCCACCTTTTTGGCAAGAACACTTTGTGGGTGATGTTATGTATTCACGTTGTGTCCTATCAGGAGCATACGAAGTATGGTCATCTTTAGTGATAAGGTTGACCAGTGGGTTCATGGAGTATCCCTCGTCTGGACCAGTCATTATAAGACCCCCCATCAGCCTCTGTCTCATGTTTTTAGTAGCCACTGATTACCATTGCCTAGATCCATTATTTCAAATGGAGTTGTGAAATGGTGATTTTTCTCTTTCATTTCTTCCACATTAGCTGAAATTTTTCTGTAAAGAACACTCCCTCATTAACTAAAGCAATTTGGTATATGTGAGTTTTAGAATTCATACAGAAAAGGCACGACAAATTTTTTTTTTTTTTTTTTTTTTTTTTTGAGACCAAATCTTGCTCTTGTCCCCCAGGCTGGAGTGCAATGGTGCGATCTCAGCTCACTGCAACCTCCGCCTCCTGGGTTCAAGCGATTCTTCTGCCTCAGCCTCCTGAGTAGCTGGGATTATAGGCACCTGCCACCACGCCAGGCTAATTTTTTTTTTTTTTTGTATTTTTAGCAGAGACGGGGTTTCACTATGTTGGCCAGGCTGGTCTTGAACTACTGACCTCAGGTGATCCGCCAGCCTCGGCTTCCCAAACTGTTGGGATTACAGGCATGAGCCACCGTGCCCGGCCAAGGCATGACAAATTCTTAAGTCTTTTCTTTATTTGCTTATTTTCAGAGTAAGAGTTGGTATTTTAGTTTCCTCCAGTTGTATCTAGTGGGTTGTTTTTTTGTTGTTGGCTCATTGTTTTTTTGGCTTTTTCTCTTCTTAAGTGTCGTTGTAAACTAATGGGTGTTTAAATAGCCAGTGTGCTTCAATGAATTCATCTTTTTTTCTTTGTATTGTTTTTTGAGACAGGCTTCTATTCTGTCACCCAGGCTAGAGCACAGTGGCACCATTGTAGCTCACTGTAGCCTGGATCACTGCACTCAAGTGATCCTCCCACCTCAGCTTCTCAAGTAGCTGGGACTACAGGTGGGCACCACCACATCTGGCGAATTTTTTATTTTTATTTTTAGTAAAGACAAGGTCTTGCTATGTTGCCCAGGCTGGTCTTGAACTCCTGAGCTCAAGCATTTCTCCTGCCAAGCCTCCCAAAGTGCTGGTATTACAGGTGTGAGCCACTGTGCCCAGCCCAATTCATCTTTAAAAAAAAATATTTTAAAATTGTTTTTGGCCAGTGGCAGACCCTTTATTTTGGCTTCTGTGGTCTTTGACACCTTATAGTGGCGTTGATAGCCTCCTTGATTCTGGCCAAGTTGTCCCATTTGATTTTAAACATTTCCTGCCATTCCTCCCAGAAGCCCTGCTCCTTTGTTGGGTAACGGTATTGGGAGTCAGTCTGAATGCTGGTGGTGCCCGTTGCTATGCATTGTCATTGCCTCCAGACCATGCAGTTTAACAGAAATATAATGAGAGCCACAGTTGTAACTTAATTTTTTTTAGTAAACATATTTTAAAAAAGTAAAGTTAATGAAATGTTTAACTCAGTATATCCCAAATAATATCACTTCAATATATAATGAATATAAGTATTTATTCATTGAGACATTTTACATTCTTTTTTCATACTAAGCCTTGAAATCTGATGTGAATTTTGTACTTATAGCATATCTCAATTTGGATTAGTCACATTTCAAGTGTCCAGTAGCCACAGTGGCCAGTGGCCGCCACATGGAATAGCACAGCTCTAAATTTTTTTCATTGGGCAGAGAAAGGAAACTTGTATTTTTGAGAAACAGATCATGAGCTTATATTAATATCTGAAAATCCAATGTAGTCTTAAAAAATTTTCTTTGATAGCATATTCATATTTCTTTGTTCTTACCCTGAAAGTCTTGGTTTTAAACAATATTAACATAATTACTTATTTTCTTTATCCTAAAATATATTTAAAATAGTTTCAAGATAATTAATACAGTACTACAGCTTAAGAGTATTACACTGAATGAGGTTTGTAATTTCTTTGCAGCTCAATTTGTTTATAGAATATATTTCATAGGTAGTATTTTCAAACATACCATGCTCTAAATGATTTAAATTAATTGTTTTTTTTGTTTGTTTGTTTGTTTGTTTTTGGAGAGGGGGAACAGAGTCTTGCCTTGTTGCCCAGGCTGGAGTGCAGTGGTATCATCTCAGCTCACTGCAACCTCCGCCTTCTGGGTCCAAGTGATTCTCCCGCTTCGGCCTCCCAAGTAACTGGGACTACAGGCGCACGGCACCACACCTGGCTAATTTTTGTATTTTTAGTAGAGACGCGGTTTTGCCATATTGGCCAGGCTGGTCTGGAACTCCTGGCCTCAAGTGATCCACTTGCCTTCGCCCCCCAAAGTGCTAGGATCACAGGTGTGAGCCACTGAACCCAGCCTAAAATAATTGTTTCTCTGTGTCTATCACCTGCTTGATTTAGTTAGCTTAATTAATCTAGTTCGAGGTAACAGCCCAGGTATATTTGAACTTGTGCAGCAGTAAGGCTGCCACTAATGAGAAAGGAAGAGAGAGGAGCTTTCAGGCCATGAAGAGTTTCTCTCTCTGGTCCTCAGGCTTATCGACTTAAAATAGGGGTAAGGATTCTTGCCTACAGAACAAGGAAGCACTTTTTTTTTTTTTTTTTTAAGAAATGGAGTCTCACTCTGTCACCCAGCCTGGAGTGCAGTGGCACGATCTCGGCTCACTGCAGGCTCCGCCTCCCGGGCTTACACCATTCTCCTGCCTCAGCCTCCTGAGTAGCTGGGACTACAGGCACCCGCCACCATGCCCGGCTAATTTTTTGTATTTTTAGTGGAGACGGGGTTTCACTGTGTTAGCCAGGATGGTCTTGATCTCCTGACCTTGTGATCCGCCCGCCTCGGCCTCCCAAAGTGCTGGGATTACAGGCATGAGCCACCGTGCCCAGCCAAGGAAGCACTTTTAAAGCTAGAAGGTGCTGTGCAGAAAAGACTCTTACCTTTGCATCTAGCTCTTGAAGCAGGCTCTCCTTTCATGCCAGGTAGCCTCCCCAAGCCTTGTGTGGCGTCTGTTAGTGTGTAAAAATCTGGACCGAAATGCCACATTTTTGTTTTATTTAGCTCCAGAACCAAGGGCTGAAAGATTACTGCTTTGACTATAACCCTCCTGATGAAAACCAGATCGTGGGACACCAGGTCATTCTGTACGTCTGTCATGGGATGGGCCATAATCAGGTAGGTATGAGCCTCAAAAGAGGAGAAAGCTGTGTGTTTTGTTAAAAAAATTAAATATTTGACTCTTTTTCTTGTAAAAATAATATTTGGGAAATATAAAAAGTAGAAGCCTGGGGTGAATGGCCAGACTCAGAGAGACCACTGTTAAAATTAAAATGTGTTTTCTTCCCATCATTTTTTATACATGACACATAGAGATTATGTGTTGTAAATAGTTGTCATAATGTCTGTATGTTTTATATTCCATCATTTCCATTCCCTTCATCATACTTTTCTTATGTTATTAGATATCCTTTGAGAATATCATTCCTAGTGGCCTCTTGATATTTCATTTTGTACCTGTATTGCTGTTTAGTTAACTGGTTCTCTGCCTTCCTGTCTTTGCAATTATAATTAACTCTGCCTCTAACACCTTGGGTCAGATAGAAGGAAGGATAAAGTAACAGATCTGTGTTTCAGATGATTTCCTTATAATTAATTGTTAAGTGGAACGATAGGTTTAATACATAGGGCCACCTTGCAAGGTGGTGTTTAGTGACATTGCCTGAACTGGGGGCCCAGGTGTATCTGTCTGGTGAAGGGCTGTACTTCAGGCTGGGCAGGGGGGGTTCAGTCCTGGGGGAGTCTGAAGACCAGAAAAGGACCCCCAGTGCTGGAAAGCAGTTGACAGGACCCTTGGAGGATGCAGGAATGGAGAGAAGTGTTGGTTATGGGCCTCTGAAGCTTTACCGTACTAAGGAGTTATCAGACACTATGAAACGAAAGGATGGAGATGCAAATGTTTTTCCCCAATCTGGATTCACCCCAGTGCCACTTGAATGTGAAGCCTTCTTATGGTCAACAGTAAACTTTCTTAATTCCAACCCCTGCAACCTTAAATTACTTAGGTTTTCAACACTGTTTAGAACAGCCTTCCTCAAAGCTGATGGTACCTGAGTGCTACCATCAGCATCATCTGGGAGCTTGGAAATGCACCTTTTCAGACTGATCCCAGCCCTTCCGAATCCCAGACTCTTGTTTTAAGCAGCTTTTCAGGAGATAATGATGTGAGCAGCCCTGCTCTGTGCACCTTAAGAACACCCACCTGTGTCAGAATTTTTGGAAGGGGCTGGTGGGGTAGGTGGGTGTCTTGTCAAAGATGCAGAACATGCAGCTTCCTAGGCCCCACCTCACACACAAGGAATCCTTATTCCGTCTCTGGGATGGGGCCAGCAATCAGCATTTTTAACAGGCACTGTAGGTAGTTCCTAGTACACTCAGGTAGGAAAACCGTTGTCTGGGAAGAACCAAGTTTTCCTGTTAGCGGTCACATTACCTACTTGTGCACAACATTTTACATTTTCTAAGAACTGTCAAATTGGGGGTTTGGGAGGAGAGACTGAGGAAAAGGAGAGGAAGTAGCTAGTCAAGGTCACAGAGAGCCCTGAAGAGCTAGTGCTGGGATGGGTCCATTTCCCTTCCTCCCATCCCACACCAACACAGCATTCAGCACTGCAGGCAGGGGGTGACATGCGTGAGCCCTGTCTCACTGTCTAGCAAGCTGGGCAGGCATGGGAAGGGCCATTTCCTCCACGCTCCTGAAGCACTGCAGTAGCGGTCCACTGAGGGCTGTGGGATGTGGAGAAACCCATCACACAGGCTCGTGTTGGTGGTGACGCGGATACATGACCCCAGCCACGCTCTCATGATCCCAGGTTCTTGTCCAGTGATCTTTCCTCTTCCCATGTCAGTGGAATGTGTTGTGTTACATGTTGGCTACCCCATTTTTAGTTTTTCGAGTACACGTCCCAGAAAGAAATACGCTATAACACCCACCAGCCAGAGGGCTGCATTGCTGTGGAAGCAGGAATGGATATCCTTATCATGCATCTCTGCGAAGAAACTGCCCCAGAAAATCAGAAGTTCATCTTGCAGGAGGTAGGTGAACTCTCTCCTTCCTTCGTGCTGACGGTCCCTGGGCTATAAGGGAGACTGTGAGAGTCAGACATTCTGTCTGGCATAGTCCTGGTGAGGATCAGGGATGTGGTCACACATGGACAGGAGCTCTGCTCTGGAAGACCTGGAACCTCAGTCCCAGTGAGCTTGGGGGGCGGTAATGGCAGGAGATTGGAGTCCCCTGGCACTGGGTGTCATAAGCACTGCCTTCCTTCCTCATTGTCCAGTCCCTTTCAGTCTTTTCCATTTCCCTTGCACCCCCATGAGCTGCAGGCACTGGCATGGAAACAGCTCTTACAAATGCATTCAGAGATGAAAGGGCTTTAAACGAGTGAGCCAAATAGCCCAAGTGTAAGGACGTTAGCCAGAGTGTTAGATCCAGTTATAAGCCACCCCATCTCTCTAAGCCTTGTTTTTCCCGGGTCTAAAATAGGTACAATAGGCCAGGCACGGTGGCTCATGCCTGTAATCCCAGCACTTTGGGAGGCCAAGGCAGGTGGATCGTCTGAAGCCAGGAGTTCGAGACCAGCCTGGCCAATGTGGCAAAACCTCATCTCTACTAAAAAACAAAAACAAAAAAATTAGCCAGGTGTGGTGGTACACCCCTATAGTCCCATCTACTTGGGAGGCTGAAGCAGGAGAATCACTTGAACCCGGAAGGCGGAGGTTACAGTGAGCTGAAATCATGCCACTGCACTGTAGCCTGGGACACAGAGCAAGACTCCATCTCAAAAAAAAAAAAAAAAAAAAAGTGCAATTATAGCAGCCTTACTTTAGTGAGGATTAGATGCATAGCCAGAAATATTCTTTGGAAACTCTAAAGCTCGATAGAGATTAGTTGTTACTTGTGGTATTATCACCAAGAAAACCCCTCTGATGGAGTAGGCCCCCCGGATAGTCACCGTTGATGTGAAACTGAGGGTTGCCTCAGACCTGAGGGTGCCAGCCCCGTCACACTTGCAGTCAGCTTGCATCAGGACCTGTAAATCGATCATACCCTTTGACTCACTAAAAAGCACATGAGGGAATAAATCCAAAGAAAATCATTGAAAAGAAAAAAATTCATTGTTTTTTCAATCTCCCTGGGCAGCTTTCACTCCCAATATACTGCTTATAAATGGGTTTATTCTAAAGATGATTAACAGCTGGAATATGTTTTCCTGCAGAAAAATGTCACTAGCAATGACATTTGCAGGCTGCCCAGAAAAGCCACACACCATAGTGTTATCTATTGGATATAGAAAAATAAGAAGGAAAAATACTTCTGCACACCCCAGAAGTCTCTGATCTTCTTTTTTTTTTTGAGACGGAGTCTCGCTCTGCCGCCCAGGCTGGAGTGCAGTGGCCGGATCTCAGCTCACTGCAAGCTCCGCCTCCCGGGTTCACGCCATTCTCCTGCCTCAGCCTCCCGAGTAGTTCGGACTACAGGCGCCCGCCACCTCGCCCGGCTAGTTTTTTGTATTTTTTAGTAGAGACGGGGTTTCACCGTGTTAGCCAGGATGGTCTTGATCTCCTGACCTCGTGATCCGCCCCTCTCGGCCTCCCAAAGTGCTGGGATTACAGGCTTGAGCCACCGCGCCCGGCCGTCTCTGATCTTCTTGAATGTCTTCCTCTTCCCATCTTTCTCCCAACCATAGGCCATTATAAGCCCTCGAGGAATGGTAGTGGACACGAGAAACAATAAAATTAGTTTGACATATCACAAATTTTATCTTAAATTTCAGTGACCATTTAAGGAAAAGGGAGTTTGTTTAGGAGGTTGGGAAGAAGGATACTTAATTGGATTATTTACCTTTCTTCAGGACACTTAATACTTTGATTCATATGTGAAAAGGATACAGCTTGATTTATTGTATTTCATCAGTCATGCCCTAAATATATATATATATAATAAATATATATTGAACAGAAACATTGGAATTCTGAAGGAAATGTCCCCACTTGCATTCACTAGACCATAATAGAAAGCTTGTTTTTAGTTCTTAGGGCTGGATCTTTTTTATTTTTATTTTTGAGATGGAGCCTTGCCCCACCAAGGCTGGAGTGCAGGGGTGCAATCTCGGCTCACTGCAACCTCCGCCTCCTGGGTTCAAGCGATTTTCCTGCCTCGGCCTCCCGGGTAGCTGGGACTACAGGCGCGTGCCACCACGCCCAGCTAATTTTTTGTGTTTTTAGCAGAGATGGAGTTTCGCCATGTTGGCCAGGCTAGTCTTGAACTCCTAGCCTCAAGTGATCCACCCACCTCAGCCTCCCAAAGTGCTGCAATTACATGCATGAGTCACCGTGCCCAGCTTTGTATTTTCTTATGTAGGCCTAAAAACCTCTGAAATGTAATTTCTTGGATTCTACAAAACATGAGTCTGGATTTTTTTGAATGAAAACCCAAGTTCCATGTAGTGATATAAAACAGCACATCACAAAGGTTTTTCACCGATGTTGTTATTCACTCTGACCGTTTGCTGCTCAGCCATGATTAAGTGCGTTGCATACTGCTTATAACAGAGAGGCAGAGGGAAAAGATAAACCCCAGGCCTGAGAGACAGACTTGCTGAGATAACTGAGCAAGGGCTGGCAGAAAGGAGAGGAGCAGGCGGTCATTAAAGAAAACCATCGTCTTTGGGGTTTGGGGATTGGCATGGGGCATATAACCCACTACTCACCCTGATGTGTGACAGGTGAGGAGTTCAGGCAATGTGGCCAAGTGACTGGCTTCCTTATCCAGCTGGTCTGTGGCTGAGCTGGGACTACAGCCAAGTTTCCACACTCTCTGTTTAAATACCTAAGAGAAAGAGATCACGCTGCACGGAATGAGTTGACCTAAGAGGAGCGAAAGAGATAAACAAAGGATCTTTGTTCCTGATTTCCCTGAAGGAAGCCAAGTGCAATAGGGAGATGTAGGGTCTGACACATGCCCAGAGTAGCCAGCAGGTGGCACCATCGGTCCTGTAAGAGGCAAGCGGGACGCAGCCCGTGCAAGCCTGGTGCTCTGGTGCTCCCCTTCCCGGGGACAGTCCTGAGTTGCTGCATTACACGGAAGACACCCCTCAATAAAAATATTTCTAAAATGGTAAAAATCAGACCCTGATCTCTTTAGAACATGTTTTTAGGAAAAAGAGACTTTTCTGATGAACTTGCCTGTCATTCTGTTATCTTTTGTAGGATGGTTCTTTATTTCACGAACAGTCCAAGAAATGTGTCCAGGCTGCGAGGAAGGAGTCGAGTGACAGTTTTGTTCCACTCTTACGAGACTGCACCAACTCGGATCATCAGAAATGGTTCTTCAAGGAGCGCATGTTATGAAGCCTTGTGTATCAAGGAGCCCATCGTAGGAGACTGTGGAGCCAGGACTCTGCCCAACAGAGACTTAGCTAAGCAGTGACCAGAGCCCTCCAAAAACTAGGCTGCTCTGCTTTGAGGAGGGAATCATTTTGCCGTTTGTAAAAGTTGTGTTCCATTTAGTAAAAATGTGAATAAGCTTTGTACTTACTTTGAAAACTTTTTAAATGTTCCAAAATACCCTATTTTCAAAGGGTAATCATAAGATGTTAACCCTTGGTATTTAGAAAATTAAAACCTTATAATATTTTTCTATCAAGATGTATATTTTACAGTCAAGCCTTTTACTTTCATTAGCAAAAGGTAAAGATTTTATTTTGATATTTACAAGAATTCCCAGGTAAGAAGATATCTGCATGGGTGGAAACTGGGTTCAAACAACGTACTTTGCATTAACTGATAATATCTCAGCTGTGGGGTTAAAGTTTTCCCGGTATAGAGAGACTGACACTAGGAACACTGTATTGGTTTATTCAGGTCATTGAGATCTTCTAGATGTATTTTTAAAAGAATGCTTTTTGGTTATGTGTTGCTACCACAGTTAACACTCCATAATGTTCATGTCAGCCAAAGAGGACTAATCAAAGCTGAAATCTCAAAGAACAATTTGCTTTACTAAGCTAAGTAAACTTGAGAGCGGAACTTCTAACAATGCCTCACTATAGTGTGGTTGGTTGCCTTTAGCAACTACCACTATGACTTTAAAACATGTTTATACCATTTTTAATTTTTATCAGACAATAGTGTCAGGGAGAAATGTAATGTTCCATATGAAATTCCTTTTACGAGTTTGTTCATTAATAACATTTAGTAATTTAAATCAGCGTTCGAGTTTGTGCTGCCGCAACTGCTGTGAAAATTTCTCTGAGTAATTCTGATTTGTGAATGATCCCAGATCAACCCTGAGATTTTGTAAACCTGATTAAGTCAATATGAATGATTAAAAAGATGTGAGAACACTGCAGATCTTTGTTTTTGTACTGTAAACCAAAAATAAAATTCTAGGGCCAGGTACTGTGGCTCACGCCTATAATCCCAGCACTTTGGGAGGCGAAGGAGGACAGATCACTTGAGGTCAGGAGTTTGAGACCAGCCTGGTCAACGTGGCGAAACCCTGTCTCTACTAAAAATACAAAAATTAGCTGGACGTGGTGGTGGGCGCCTGTAATCCCAGCTACTCAGGAGGCTGAGGCAGGAGAATCGCCTGAATCCAGGAGGCAGAAGTTGCAGTGAGCCAAGATCACACCAGTGTACTCCAGCCTGGGCGACAGAGCCAGACTTTGTCTCAAAAAATAAAAAATAAAATTCTAGGGTCCCCCATCTGATTGAATGGACTCCTCTCTTGGCCAAGAAGATCCCCTAAAACCTTGAAAAACTAGTTCAGGCCATGATGAGAAGGGGGCAGTATCCAGACAAGCCTCATTACCCTCTCCTCCCTTTGGAGTTTAAAGACAGCTGACTGGCATTCACGTTAAAACACAGCTCTTAAGATGGACCAGACTCTTTGTAGCAATACATACCAAATTCCAACCTGACTCTGGTATAACATCCTATGACCCTGAAGGAAATCCAAGTATTTTACCCCAAAATAGATTTCTTTAACATATCATGAAATGGCCCTGCAAAGCTGTTTCTTGCCAGCGGGAGTGGGACGGGGCTGAGGGGGAGGTTGCGTGCAGGAGGGGGGGTCGAGGGGGGAAATTTACATTCTGTAGAGAATCTCCTTCCCTAACTAGGTCTTTTCAGGAGAGTCTGACACTTTTTAAGGTCTGATAAGAGACCTTCACATCTATTCTCTCTGAAGCCTGCTACCTGGAGCTTCATCTACATAAGAACCTTGGCTTCCACAACCACCCGACACTTAGCTTAGCTCAAAGCTGATTTGGACTCTTCAGGCAGAGCTTAACTGTTTCAACCAATTGCCAATCAGGAAATCTTTGAATTCACCTGTGACCTGGAAGCCGCCCCCCTCCTCACCCCCACCCCGCCACCACGCTTCTTTAAGCTGTCCTGCCTTTCCAGCCAAACAAGTTATGTCTGCTTATAACTTCTGTTTCCCTAAAATGTGTAAAATCAAGCTGTAACCAACCACCTTGGGCACATATTCTCAGGATCTCCTGAGGTCGTGTCACAGGCCATGATTCTTAACCTTGGTAAAAAAAAAAAAACCTCTAAATTGAGACCTGTCTCAGATAGTTTTTGGTTTACAGGACCAATCAGATGGGAGCAATGAAGACACACGTGGAATTGATTAAAAGGTATCAATTTGTGTCTCAGGCTCTTTTTGATATACATTCTCCACTCAGATCCTGGCAAGGACCAGTTTAACAATTACCCAGAAACAACTTGGCTTGGGCTGGCTCGAATCCATCTGATGCATCTTAACTTCCCTGTACTTCAGTTTCTTCTTTGGAAAAACAGGGATAATGAAATCAAGATATGGGATAGCTGTGAGGATTAAATAGCACAGAGCAGGTCAGGGCTTAGGCCCTGGTGTTACCAGAAAGGGATCTGGATCTTGGATCGCGCACAAGAAAGAATTCAGGGTGAGTCCACAGAGTAAAGTGAAAGCAAGTTTATTAGAGAAGTAAAGAAGCAAGAATGGCTATTCCATAGACAGAGCACCCCCAAGGACTACTGGTTGGCTATTTCTGTGGTTATTTCTTGATTATATGCTAAACAAGGGGTGAATGATTCATGAGTTTTCTGGGAAAGGAGCAAGGATTTCCCAGAACTGAGGGCTCCTTCTCATAGACCATATAGAGTAACTTCTTAGCATTGCCATGGCATTTGTAAACTGTCATGATGCTGGTAGGAGTGTCTTTAGCAAGTGAATGCATTATAATTAATGTATAATGAGCAGTGAGGACCACCAGAGGTTGCTTTCATCCCATCTTGGTTTTGGTGGGTTTTGGCTGACTTCTTTACTGCATCCTGTCTTATCAGCGGGTTCTTTGTGACCTGTATCTTCTGCTGACCTTCTATCTCATCCTGTGACTAAGAATGCCTAACCTCCTGGGAATGCAGCCCAGCAGGTCTCAGCCTCATTTTACCCAGTCCCTGTTCAAGATGCAGTCACTGTGGTTTGAACATCCCTGACACTGGCCCACAGTATGGGCTTATTAAATATCAGCTTCTCTTTTCAGAAATGTACTTTAATATGTATTCAAAAATAAACACTAAGTAGTTTAGCTTTTTAAATCTTTATGGGATTAAGCAGCTCCTTAGCAGGCAGGAATAGCTTTCAGCACAGCTCAGTTCTCATCAATGTGAGGCAGCGTGGGCCAAGCTTCCCTTCCTACCACTGTGGGAACTTGTGAAAACAGACGCAATGCCCTACTCAACCCATGAGTTAGGAAGTCCTGCCCTGCCTCCCCTCCCCACTGTTTCTGCCGTGTCAGTGTGAGTTTGACGAAGGGGTGTTGGGTCCTCCCAGATACAGGGAGACAATTCAGGCAGACATAATATTAATGCTGACAAAATCCACCAAGAGTGCAGGGAGGCTGCAGAGGTTGCATTTCTAGAGCGTCTGCTGAGCATGGCAGCTAATTAGCTTTGCTTGAGAAGTCACCCCTCTAACTCCTGCATCTGCTCACATTCAGTCATTTTTAGGCTCAAAAAAAGTCAATATAAAATAAAAATCATATTTTGGGAGGTGTCAAGGGAAATCTTTACACAGACTGGGAGGGAATTTATAATATCTCGAGAAAACGTTCCCTTCACCGATGGGTGAAGAGTCTGAGAAAAAGCCCATAGGGATGTGAGGGAATTCTCACATCTATTCATTGTACCTGCATGGGTTCCCACCTGCCCCATCTGCCCCCCTGGCAGGTGTGAATCCAGAGCTGATGTGTGGAGTTGGAGTCCCGGGGGCCAGCCCCAGCTGTGGCAGATTGTTTCGCCTTCTGGGACTCTGTTGTAGTTTCCTCTAATTTGGTCTTGAGGTCTCTCTCAGGAGATGGGTAAGAACCCATGCCCTGCCCTGCCAGGGCTCCAGGGGTTTGGTCATGAATGTTTATAGTGTGTCTTTCATGGGACACTTCTTTATCCCAGCAGACAGCCTAATGCCTGGGTGTCCAACCCATGACAGGGTGTTCCTCTCACAGAAAACTTGTTTATACTAGAAGATGCCCTTGTGGCTCTTGTCTGACCTGTGCCCAGTTTATTCCTACCAAGACAGCCCCTCTCTAGGAGAGCCCTGATGGGGAAAGAAGGTAGGTTTGGGTGTGTTGGTCAGGTGAGACACAGAAGAGCAACTCAGCAAAACACATGAAATAAGGCCAGGCATGGTGGCTCACACCTGTAATCTCAGCACTTTGGGAGGCCAAGCGAGTGGATCACCTGACATCAGGAGTTCAACACCAGCCTGACCGACACGGTGAAACCCCATCTCTACTAAAAATACAAAAATTAGCTGGGTGTGGTGGTGGCCGCCCGTAATCCCAGCTACTGAGGAGGGTGAGGCAGGAGAATCACTTGAATCTGGGAAGTGAAGGTTGCAGTGAGCCAAGATCGCGCCATTGCACTCCAGCCTGGGTGACAAGCAAAACTCTGTCTCAAAGAAACAAACAAAAAAACCAAAACAACAACAAAAAAAACCCACATGAACTAACAGAAGAGCATATTACAGATCAGAGAGGCCATGGAAGGAGACTTCACAGGGCCAATAGCAGGGTGAAAGCTGTTCAGAATATGCATTCAGCCAGCATGTGGGGAGCAAGAGAGAGGGACCTTTGGGCCAAAGCCTTTTTATTGCCCAGGCTGGAGTGCAGTGGCACAATCTCAGCTCACTGCAATCTCTGCCTCCTGGGTTCAAGCGATTCTCCTGCCTCAGCCTCCCAAGTATCTGGGATTACAGGCAGGCACCACCACGCCTGGCTAATTTTTTGTATTTAGTAAAGAAGGTGTTTCACCATGCTGGTCAGGTTCGTCTCGAACTCCTGACTTCAGGTGCTCCATCCGCCTTGGCCTCCCGAAGTGCTGGGATTACTGGCATGAGCCACCGTGCCCAGCCAGGGCCAAAGCCTTTATTGGGATCCAGGGAAACCAAGCAGGTTTCCCAAGGGGAGTTTTAATTGATGGGTTTAGAACAAGCAGGCAGGAGTTCTGGGAGGTCAGAGGCGACTGGGAATAGTTGCTGTGCATATCTACACAGGTCATGTGAAGTGTAGGGATCGGTGGGCAACTCAAGTAGGTTGTATCTAGCTGTCCCCTAGGGAGGTTGTCACAAGAAGGCAGTTGCATAAGCAGATATCTGGATCAACCACATTGAGGAACTGGGAGGAGGTGGAGAACTGGAAATTGTGTCTCAAGGGTGACTAAGTCCTGCTTCTGGCATGAAAAAGCCCAATTTATATTCAAAACGGATGCTGAGGCAACATAAAATTATAAGAATTCACTACAGACTCATTTTCTTATCTGTATAATGAGGGTAAATATGTCCTCTGTTGATTTCTTAGCTATATTTCTTAGTTACTTTTTTAGCGGTTGCCTTAGGGATTCCAGTGTGCTTCCTGAATTCATCACAATTTTCATCAGTTTAGCATGGAGTTAATTCCAGTAAAATTTGGCAAATTTACACCAGTGCAGCTCTACTTCCTAGCCCCTCCTCTGTGCTATTACGGACATGTATACTATATATGTTATATACTCAATAATAGAAGGGTATAATTACCACTTTCAACAGTAAAAGATTATATTTATATGCGCGCGCACACACACACACAGTCTGTTGTATTTACAGACATATGTACCATTTCCCATGTTCTACATTACTTCCTGTGAATCTGAGTAACCATTTGGTGCCATTTTCTTTCAGCATAAGAACTTTAGTAGTTTATCTAGGAGAGGTCAGTTTGCAACAAATTCAGTTTTTGTTTATCTGGGAATATTTTTATTCTGCCTTCCATTATTGAAATAATTTAGTTGGATCTAGAACTCTAGTTGACAGGTTCTTTTTTTTTTCCCCTTTCAACCCTGGAATGTGTGATTGGACTGTTGTAGGATCTCCCCTGTTTTGAATGGGAAGGTGTCTGTTGATATTGTTACCTCTGTGTGATGATTCATGTTTCTCTTGCTGCCTTCCAAGATTTTCTCTTTGTCTATATTTCAGCAGCTTGATTATGCTGTGTCTAGGTGTGGTCTGCTTGTGTTTTTCATCCTTGGGGTTTGTTGAACTTTTTGGAATATAATTTAATGTTTTTCATTAATTTGGGAAGGTTTTAGCCATTATTTCTTTTTTTTTTTTCCTATGCCTTTCTCTGTTCTTCAAATTGGACTTCTGCTGGTTTTGTTTGTTTTTATAGTCAAAGTCTTACTCTATCACCCAGACTAGAGTGCAGTGGTTCAATCATAGCTCACTGCAGCCTTGAACTCCTGGGCTCAAGCAATTTTCCTGCCTCAGCCCCCCAAGTAGCTGGAATTACAGGCACAGACCACCACTCCCAGCTATTTTTTTGTATTTTTTTAAGGGTCTTGCTAAGTTCCTGGCCTCAAGTGATCCTCCCACCTCTGCATTCCAAAGTGCTGGAATTACAGGCGTGAACCACTGGAACCAGTCTTTATCTATCTTTAAGTTAACTTATTTCTTCTGCCATCTCAAACCTGCTGTTGAGCCTGTCTCATCATCTTTTTATTTCAGTTATTGTAGTTTTCAACTTAATATCCATTTGGTTCTTTATTATAGTGTTTGTTTTTCTGTTGAGATTTCCTATATATTGACTCATTGTTGGTACATTTTCCTTTAATTGTTTGAATATAGTTTTCTTTAATTATTTGACTATATTTGTAATGGCCCATTTGAAGCCTCTGTAACTTTGCAGATTAAAACAAATATATTATCTCGTAGTGTCTGTAGGTCCAAAGTCTGGCCATGGCTTAGTTGGATTCTCTGCTTAGAGTCTCAGCAGTCAAGGTGTCATCTAGGGCTGTAATCTTATCTTGGATTCAGGGTCCTTTTCCAGGCTCACTGGGTGTTGGCAGAAATCAGTTTGTTGGGGTGACAGGATGGAGAACCTCAGCTCTAAAAGACCATTTCCCATTCCCTGCCATGAGGCCCTCTCCACAACATGAGAGTTTGCTCTTTCAAGGCTAGTAGGAGAGTGTTTGTTACTGATTCTTATCTCTTTTGAGGGGCCACTTGATTAAGTTAGGCCCACTCACAATAATTTCCCTTCTCTTTACACAGAAGTCAACTGATTAGGGATCTTAATTACATCCACATAATTGCATCACTGGAGTACTATCCCATCATATTCACAGATCCTGTTCATACTCAAGGAGAAGTGGATTATGTGGGGTATGTACATCAGGGTCCTCTTAGAATTCTTGCCTACCACAACCCACCCTCTGGCCCCCAACAATTGACATCCCTTCCACATGCAACATACATTTATACCCTCTCAAGATTCCCTAGAGTCTCATTACAGCATGAGCTCAAAGTCTAAAATGTCATCATCTTAATCTAAATATCATTGGCTTAAAGTTCAAAATCTAAATCAAGTCCAGGTACAGATGGGCTTCTGGGTGTTAGCCAATAGGTACAGCCACTGGGGCACAATTCCTCCCCATATGTGGTCCTGGGAAACTTGAGTTATCTGCCCCAGCACTCTCAATATACAGTGGTGGGACAGGCACAGGATTACAGTTGTAGACTTTCTGGGTCAAAAAGTGGGGAATACAAAGTCAAAAGTCATCGTGAGTCTGTTGAGTCTATCATGGTTTGGAAATCCAGCCAGGCAAATATTTGACTCTTTTTGATTAGCTTGCAAGACCTAGGAATAATCTCAGGGGCTCTTAGCTCCTTCCTCTGGGCATGGTTCCACCCTCTCATCATTCTTCCTTTTTTATAAGAGATAGCACATATTTACAGTTGAGTAGTTTTATCAGCCTGCTTCCTGAGTTTTTTAGCCCAAGCTGGCAACATTTCTTGGATAATGTTCTCAAGAACTCTGTGGGTCTTACATGGATTTCAGTGCTTTTCATTCCACTAGACAGAAGCCACATCCACAGATCTTTCCAAGCTAATTCCTTTTCTATGTTGGCCTCCTGCTAAGATGTCCAAGGAATAATGGCCTTGAGCTCCCTAGCTGTCCCTGATTGAGTTGAGAAGATCTGTGAGACGCACATACCCTTCATCTCTTAAAAGAGCCCTTTGTGGGACTGAGTACTCTGACCTTTTGATCTTTTACTCTGAGGTTCTAGCCAAAGGCTGTACAGCCACACACTCAGCCTCTTCTCTATGTCACATTTTCCACAGCCATTGACTTTTAGCACCTTTTGACACTTGGAGAGGTGGAGTTTTTTCTAAACAGTTCAGTCCTAGTTCATTTTTGTGCCATGGTTTTCCTCTGTCTCTGTCTCTCTCTTTCGCTTCACTCACATTTTACTCTAAGCATCAAGGAGAAACCAAGCAGCATTGGCAATATTGGATGAAAATCTTTTGCTGCACAACAAGGCTCATCCCTTACTTCCACACACTGTACTTAAAATTAATAATAAATAGATGGTTCATCTTTTATAAGTTCTGCTTTCCACATAACTTCAGGAGACAATTTTTAAATTTTTAAAAATATTTATTTTCATTGATATGTAATAGTTGTACATATTTGCGGGTTAGGTGTGATATTTTGATAACTGTATACAATGTGTAATGGTCAAATCAGAGTAATTAGCATATCTCCATCACCTCAAACATTTATCTTTTCTTTATGTTGGGAACAGTACAAGTCTTCTTTTCTAGCTATTTTTAAATACACAATAAATGATTGTTAACTATAAGTTCCTTGCTCTACTATTGAATACTAGAAACTGTTCCTTACATTTAACTGTATTTTTTTTACCCCTTAACCACCTTCACTTCACTCTCCGTCCCCCTATTCTTCTCAGCTTCCGGTAATCCTCACTCTAGTCTCTACCTCCGTGAGATCCATTTTTTAATTATTTATTTATTTTATTTATTATTATCATTTTTTGAGACAGAGTCTCACTCTGTCTCCCAGGCTGTAGTGCAATGGCTTGATCTCAGCTCACTGCAACCTCTGCCTCCCAGGTTCAAGAGATTCTCCTGCCTCAGCCTCCCGAGTAGCTGAGATTACAGGTGCCCACCACCATGCCCAGCTAATTTTTGTATTTTAAGTAAAGACAGGGTTTCATCATGTTGGTCAGGCTAGTCTTGCACTCCTGACCTCAGGTGATTCTCCCGCTTTGGCCTCCCACAGTGCTGGTTACAGGCGTGGGCCACTGCATCCAGTGGTGTATGTTTGTTTGTTTTTTGAGACAGAGTCTCCCTCTGTCGCCCAAACTGGAGTGCAGTGGCCTGATCCCGGCTCACTACAACCTCTGCCTCCTGAGTTCAAGTGATTCTCCTGCCTCAGCTTCCCAAGTAGCTGGGATTACAGGTGCCTGCCAACATGCCTGGCTAATTTTTGTATTTTTAGTAGAGATGGGGTTTCACCATGTTGACCAAGCTGGTCTCAAACTCTTGACCTCAGGTGATCCACCCGCCTCAGCCTCCCAAAGTGCAAGGATTACAGGCATGAGCCACTGTGACTGGCCCCACGTTTTTAGATCCCACCTATATGTGAGAACATGTGATATTTGCCTTTCTTTGCCTGGCTTATTTAACTTAACATAATGACCTCCATGTTGCTGCAAATGACAGGATTTCCTTCTTTCTTATTGCTGAATAGTATTCCATTGTATATATAAACCACATTTTCTTTATGCATTCATCTAGTGATGAATACTTAGGTTGATTCCATATTTTGGCTATTGTAAATAGTGCTACAATAAATGTGGGAGTGCAGGTATTTCTTCGATATTCTGATTTCCTTTTTTTTTTTTTTTTTTGATATGTACCCAGCAGTGGGATTGCTGGATCATGTAGTAGTTCCATTTTTAGACTTTTGAGGCACCTCCGTGATGTTTTCCATAATGGTTGTACTACTTTGCATTCCCACCAACAGTGTATAAGCATTCCTCTTTCTCTGCATCCTTGCCAGCGTTTGTTAATTTCTTTGTCATTTTGATAATAGCCATACTAACTGGGGTGAGATGATAGCTCATCGTGGTTTTGATTTGCATTTCCCTGATAATTAGTGATGTTGAGCATTGCAGGAGACAATTTTGCTAAGCTTCCTGCCACTATCCAGCAAAGATCCCCTTCCTCCAGTTTCCAATAGCATGTTCCTCACTTCCTTCCTCTTATTGCCACATCCTGAACATCAGTCTTTTGCCCAGGTTGGAGTGCAGTGGTGCAATTTAACTCACTGCAGCCTCAAATTCTGGGCTCAAGTGATCCTCCTGCCTCAGCTTCCCAAGTACATGGGAGTACAGGCACGCACCACCAGGCCCGGCTAATTTTTAAAAATTATTTTTTGTGGAGACAGAGTCTCACTTCGTTGCCCAGGCTGGTCTTGAACTCCTGTCTTCCAGCAATCCTCCTGCCTCGGCCTCCCAAAGCAACCATCCACATTTCCACAAGGAGATGCAGGCTTTATTATGCTCCTCAAAATCCCTCCAGCCTTCTTCATTTTAGGTATTTGTTACAGCAATGTCTCACTTCCAGGCACTGAAATCTGTATTAGTTTTCTATTGCTATGCAGCAGCTGAAAATACCCATTTATTATCTCACAGTTCCCGTAGGTCAGAAATCGGGGCTTGCTTGGCTCAACTTGGGGTCTCAGCTTTGGATCTTGCAGTCTGAAATCAGGGTGTCGGCTGGGACTGCTGTCTCATCTGAGCCTTGGTGTCTTCCTCCAAGCTCACTGTTTTTTGGCAAAATTCATTCCCTGTGGTTGTAGGACTGAGAACCTCAGCTCCTAGAGTCCACCTGTTGAGAGTGTCTGCTGCTGGCTTTGAAGAAGTGAGCTGCCATGTTGTCACAGGGCCACGTGGCTTCGACCTGAGTGTGGCCGCTAGGAGCTCAGAGTGGCCGAGTTCATGCTGAATTCCTGGAAACGGAGACTCATTGGTGGGATTATTACGTAAATAGCAATGTAGACAATGCAGGTGCATTGGAAACTTGGGCTCAGGAACAACCATCGCTGTCATCAGATACTCACCATTCAAGAAGATTCTGTTTTGAAAACTTCCAAAAACTCCCAAGAAATGGAATCTTTGTCATGTGACAGGATGTCTGTTGGAAAGGATTTGTTTTATTTCTAGGGGCCAGTTCTGGATTTCTTTATAGGTTGAATATCTGTTCAACTTAAATTTCCGTCACTAACCTACTTCCCTTTTCTCGTCCTATTAAGACAGTGCTTTTCACACTTTCATGTGCATGGTGGGAATCCCCCGGCATCTTGTTAAAAGGCAGATTCAGGCCAGGTGTGGTGGCTCACGTCTGTAATCCCAGCAGTTTGGGAGACCAAGGTGGATGGATCACTTGAGGTCAGGAGTTCGAGACCAGCCTCACCAACACAGTGAAACCCAGTCTCTACTAAAAATACAAAATTAGCCAGGTGTGGTGGCACATGCCTGTAATTTCAAGCTACGCAGGAGGCTGAGGCAGGACAATCACTTGAACCCAGGAGGCAGAGGTTGCAGTGAGCCTAGTTCGAGCCATTGTACGCCAGCCTGGGAGAGAGACTCCATCTCAAAATTAAAAACAAAAACTCAGGTTCAGTAGGTCTAGGATGGGGTCTGAGATTCCGCATGTCCCCTAAGCTCTTATGTGATGCAATTGCTGCTGGTCTGTGGACCATATTTTGGGTAGCAAGATATTAACGTGAGAATGAGACAGCGAGGAGCAAGCACCCGGTTGGCCAGGCAGTCGTGTTTTCCTTGCACACACACACTAGATGGTGTTGTCGGCTCAGGAAACATGACAGTGCTTTCCTGGCGACCAAGTCTTTTGGTCTAAAAATCCTCCAAGTCAGAGATCCCGGGATGGCAGGCTCGGAAGGCTCCCAGAGACCATGTAGTGCCAGATGTAGCTGATGGGGAACTGAAGCCAGGGAGGGGAGGGGTTTGCCGGATACCATGCAGCAAGTCAGGGACCGATTCCCATCACTCTGCCTGGTAGTCAGTGTTCTAAATGTGTTCGAAGTGGGTGTGTCACTTTTCTTAAAGTGTTACAGTGGTACTCTCTCCCTCTTTTTAAAAATTGTATCTTCAACAATTGGCTTTGCTGTATTACATTATATTACATCTTAAAGTCAAATTCATTTCCTATCTTGACAAAAAGTTCTAGAGACTTTGCCGCACAGCTTGGTGTATCATAGCCACGATATTTATTTAATTAGTGAAGTTGGAAATACTGGCCTCTTACAGTCTCCTAATGTTTGTGAGGTTTAATACACTGCACACCAAATTTCTCACACCTATACACAACTTTCAAGGTTTTTTTTTTTTAAACAAATACTTTGTTTGATCTTATGAAGTCAGTTAGCTGAAGGTTGCTACCTTCTGTTTGCAGCTGCTGGTAATAATAATAATAATAATAATAATAATAATACGATGTGTTTGGCACTTTTCTAAGCATTTCATATAAATGAGCTATTTTAATTCTCAAAATTAAAAAACTTCCACCTCCCACCCACTACCCCTGCTTTAAAAGGTAAGGACACTGAGACTCAGAGAGGCTAAGGAACTGGTCTAAGGTTCCACAGATAATAAGTGGCAGGGCTGGGATTTGCACTTAGTCTTGCTCCAGAGCTCAAACAGCTCTGTCTTCCTCTCTCTGGGAGGGGAGGAGAGGGCCTGCCCAAGTCAGGCAGCTCGTATTCCCTGATCACTCTTAATCCATTTACACAACACTGCCAGTTACAACCTGACAGTTAATGAGAGTCTGTCCCGCTTGGAGAGTGCAGGAGTTTATAGCTGATTTATATCTCTGGGCAAGCACATTTCTTTCAAAAGTGTCAAGTCAGGGAGAAGAGCTAGGGACAGGGCTCCAAGTTCAGAGTTGCGTGTGGACCAAACATGCTCCTCCACATGCAGCTGTCCAGGTGGAATTTCATCCTTGCGATGTCACACTCTGCCCTCTTTCTCTTTTAAACGGGAGGGAGGTGGGAGGTATTTCTTCAGTTTCCCTCTTTGACGCTCCTGCTGCTCAGTCAGAGGTCCACAGGCAGTGGCCAAATCGACTGTGATTGCTCCATCCAGCCCTTATCCATCTCCAGTGTGCTTAATACCCAGGGGATAGAGAGTTCTGTCTCAATCGCCATTTCATGATTCCTCTGTGAATCATCTCGAATCCTTTCTTTTATGAGGTAAGGGTCAGTGGAACAGATTGCTCATGAGACTCTTAAGACAGTTATTTCAGCATCCTATAAAGAAATTGCCAGAATGGGTGTGTCTATTGGGTGGCTCGAGTTATTAACTCAAGCATGATTGCAAAGCACCACTGGATTCTAATTGCCAATGGTTATTTTTCATTTATTTATTTGTTTATTTTTGAGATGGAGTCTCACTCTTTTGCCCAGGCTGGAGTGCAGTGGCACTATTTCGGCTCATTGCAACTTCCATCTCCTGAGTTCAAGCAATTCTCCTGCCTTAGCCTCCCAGCTAGCTGGGATTATAAGCACCCACCACCAAGCCCAGCTAATTTTTGCATTTTTAGTACAGACATGGTTTCAACACGTTGGCCAGGCTGGTCTTGAACTCCTGACCTCAGGTGATCTGCCTGCCTCAGCCTCCCAAAGTGCTGGGATTACAGGCATGAGCCAGCACGCCTGGCCACCAATGGTTATTTTAACAAGCAAATTACCGGGTTATAGACCTAGAAGGGACTTTAGAAGTCACGTGCTCAACTCTTTCCGAATGCAGAAATCCCTCCTCCACGTTTCCAATACACGGTCAGCCAACCCTAGCTTGTCCACTGCCACTTACTCGACAGCCACCTCGTTCTGTTCTTGGGTGGCTTCCTGACGAAGCGGGAATCACTTTCCCTGCAACTTCCCTTATTGCTCTGGGATCCCTCTGAAGCCACCCAGTGTGTTTGCTCTCTCTGCTCCAGGACACCCTCAGAAGGTCAAGGAGAGCGAGGATATGGCCTTGCATCTACTCTGCTCCAGGCTAAGCAGCCCTAGTTTCTTTATTGTGGGGTGTGGTTTTCACTGGGATTCTGGGAGTGAGTGAAGACAGAGGTTTGGACGATATCTGCTGCATGTAACCAAAAATCAAGACTCTCTTCTGTATCCTTGCAGAGAGGTCCAGGCCAGCTCAGGCTGACCCCAGATGCTGTGAGGGTAGTAAAACATTGGCAAGCTGTGGGGTGAGGAGTGGCTGCGTGCATGTGTGTGTGTGTGTGTGTGTGTCTGTGTGTGTGTGAGAGAGAGAGAGAGAGAGAAACAAAAATGGTGTGAGACCCCAAACCTTCATTTTCCATAATAGGAAGTCAAGAATAATCATCTAAAATTGAAAAGTGGCCGGGCGAGTTGGCTCACAGCTGTAATCCCAGCACTTTGGGATTCTGAGGCGGGTGAATTACCTGAGGTCAGGAGTTCGAGACCAGCCCGGTCAACATGGCGATACCCTGTCTCTACTAAAAATACAAAAATCAGCCAGGCGTGGTGGTAGATGCCTGTAATCCCAGCTACTTGGGAGGCTGAGGCAGGAGAATTGCTTGAACC
The DNA here is from genome assembly GCF_049350105.2 of Macaca mulatta. Taxonomy (NCBI): domain Eukaryota; kingdom Metazoa; phylum Chordata; class Mammalia; order Primates; family Cercopithecidae; genus Macaca; species Macaca mulatta. The sequence continues at coordinate 59,544,284 of NC_133420.1, read as the reverse complement.
CAGGAGGCGGAGGTTGCAGTGAGCCAAGATTGCACCACTGCACTCCAGCCTGGGTGACAGAGCGAGACTCTGTCTCAAAACAAACAAACAAAACTACGAAGGCAAACACAGGAAGAAATAGCTGGAGGAGTTGAGAATAGAGTCTCTCTTGGGAGCCAGATCTGGGGGTGGGCAGAGGTGGGATGGGGAACTGCTGCTGCTGATTTTATTATAAACCTTGAGAATGATTAGGCTTCTTTTTTTTTTTTTTTTTTTTTTTTGAGACGGAGTCTGTCTCTGTCGCCCAGGCTGGAGTGCAGTGGCCAGATCTCAGCTCACTGCAAGCTCCGCCTCCCAGGTTCACGCCATTCTCCTGCCTCAGCCTCCCAAGTAGCTGGGACCACAGGCGCCCACCACCTCGCCTGGCTAGTTTTTTTTTTGTAGTTTTAGTAGAGACGGGGTTTCACTGTGTTCGCCAGGATGGTCTCGATTTCCTGACCTCTTGATCCACCCGTCTCGGCCTCCCAAAGTGCTGGGATTACAGGCTTGAGCCACCGCGCCCAGCCAAGCTTCTTAAGCTAAATACTTGTATTCCTTTGATAAAAATTATATTTAAAAATTTCCCCAAATGGAGTCTGAGTGTAAACTCTTATTAGTAGGGAAACAATTAGGGACCTCAGTTTGCCTTTGTTTGGCGTGATCGATTGAAAACAGGCCAGGATTTGCAGTAGGAGAAACCTGGGTATAAATTCTGCTTGGTCACATGGACTTTGAGCAGTTACTTACCCACTCTGAGCCACGATTTCCTCTTCTGTATTATAGGGGCAGTGCTAGTACCTCTGCGGGGGTGGTGAGGATTGAAGGAGATGAAGGGGGCCAAGCTGGGAGCCTGGGGCACCAGCCAGAATTGGAGCTCAGGGACCACTTCCTGAGGGAGAGCAGATGCTGACCAGACAAAGATCCTGGGTTGCTCAATCCCAGAAGTGTCCTGGGAACCAGATCAGCCTCAGCCAGCAGAGGGTCTGGGAACTGTTGCTCTTCACAGAAGCCCTGAGTTCTGTGCTGTTTGCTGCCTGTGGTAGAACAAAGAAGTCCTTGGACGTTCCCAATTCTCCTTCATTCTCCATCTGCAGGAATATCAACTTTTCAACACTTCTCTCACAATTAGTCCATCTCCCTGGGAGAACTCTGAATCCAAGAGCTGCAGGGATGTTTAGGGTTCATTTTAGCCCAATCTTTTCACTGTGGAGTTGAGGGCACGGCTCCCTCAGAGGGGACAGGCGGAGGCCCCAGAGGCTAGTTCATACTTTGTGCCTGGAGAAGGGAGGATGAACCTCGGCCACTCTGCAGAACCCTGCGGGCAGTAGGATCTGAAAGACTCAGAGAGCTTGTCCTGATGTGGACTGGGCTCTGTGCACAACCTTTGCAACCAGAAGCTGAAGGGAAATCAAACTGCCTTTTCTGGGTAAGATTCTGGACAATTCTGGGAACTTGTCTGCAGAACAAATTGATTTATGGGGACCCAGCTGTGAGGAACTGTACAAAACAGGGCTCAGAGGAGACACACTCCAGATGTGGCTTCATTAAAAGCAGGAATAGAACAATAGGGCTGAAAGGCTTCTCAGGTCCATTGGACCGTGGATACTTGGAGTCTCGGGAGAAAGTGTGGCAAGGGCCTATGGCATCAAGTGGCTGACTTTGAGCTGGATAACAGCTTAGAATTCATTCCGTCCAACCTCCAGACACTACGGATGGGGAAGCCAGAGGCCTAGAGAGCAAAGGGGCTGATTCAGTATCACACAGCCAGGGTAGCCAAGGTTGGGACCAGAACCCATGTCTTCTGCTGCCGGTTCCAACGTCTGTCCCATCACCTGCCCCTGTCTCTTACTCCAAGAGTCTGCCTTTTAGAAACCAACTCAAGGCTGTTTTCTTAATTAAAAGCCAATCTCACTCTGTTGGTGAGATTGGCCATACCTTGAAGAATGAGGCCAGGACTCTATCTATCTATCTATCTATCTATCTATCTATCTATCTATCTAATCAGCTTTCTTGGATTGAAACTGTCCTTTTGTGTTGCCTAGAGGGAATCCTTGCCCTAATGCTGGGGTGAAAAACTTCCTCCCTACCTCACAGACTTCCAAGGCCCTTGGCGACAGCTTCTATTGGAGTAGTTGGTCCTTTGTCAGGTGTCTGCTGTCTGTCCTCTGAGGGTGCAAGTGGGGGTGGCCCAAGAGATGAGAGCAGGATCCTCTCCAGCTGCATTGCCTCTGTTGGGAATGGATTTCAGTTTTCTGATGCTGGGAAACTAGATTCACATTTGGTAGAATCTCAAATCCAGCTTGGTTTCCCATTCCTATAACAGCATTCCTGATGTGTGTGAAATTCTTCTTTTTCTTTAACACTTTATTTTTCTCAAATTATTTAAAAATATAAGATTACTGCTGAAAATTTGGAAACTACACAAGAATATAAAGAAACCACTTAAGTTCTCACCACCCAAAGACAGCACCATTTGGAATTACGTCCTTCCAGTCTTTTTTTGTGATCATACTTCCTTTTATTTGACTGAAATTGGCTGGATAATAACTTTTGCCCGGTGAGCATAGTTCTGTTGCTTGGAAATACACAGAATTACTCTCTTTCCTAACAAAAATTCAGTTGCATGAAGTCAACATCTGTCCCCAGATTCTTCCTACCTCTGGGAGAAAACCTGAACTCCATTTAAATGCCAAGGTTTATAACAGCACTTCTGATTATTACCATTTACTAAGTGTGCACTACTTGTGAGGTACAGTGCTAACTAATTCTCATACATTCCTTGTTTACTCTCCACAATAACCTCATGAAGGAGGCATTTTCTAGCTCCAAGTTTTAAACGAAACTGAGACTCGAAGAGAATGGGTCCCATTTAGGCTGACGGGAACCAAATTCAGTGAGATGACAGCCTCCTTTATTCTGGACTCTTTATCTCTTATTATGGTGGCCAGAGGACACAGCAGCATTCCTGACACCTTATCAAAACTGCCCCTTGAATGCCATGCTTGCAAAGCAAACTTTTACATTTGTTCCTGATAAATCAATCTCTTCCATTCTGGTTCATAAAGACCTTTTTTCCCCTTATAAAAATCTCTGAGGCAGCATGACTCATGTAGAATTCCTGGAAACAATATTTTTAAAAGCCTCCTAGCTATAGCACCTGGCACAGAGTCCACACCCCCTACCTGGTTACTATTATTACAGAAGGCAGGCGACACTGTTTGTTTGGTTCCCTGGGTTTCCCTCTGTTCCCCACAGTAGAACAATGGGCTAAAAGTAGCTCTGTGCTAAGGAGGGCCCATCCGCTGTGGTTGGTCTCTGAGGTGGCTTCCAGAAGCATCCGTCCTCTCCAGCAATTGGCAGAAACAAGAAGCCAAGAAGATGCTTCCTTGAATGTGGGCCTGTCTGCTCTCATGCCTGGCTCTACTCTCCCTCATCATCTCTCCCATTTGCTGGTGAGGTGGGTTTGTCTGTCCTTGGCGGGAAGACCTCTTCCCTCCCTAGCCTTCAGACCCCAAACCCATGACACCACAGCCCACCTTGCTACTACTTCTGCTGCTGATTCCTCACCCACATTGCTCAAAAGTGACATTCCTTTTAGTGGGGTGGAGCTGTTGAAATGGATTTTAAAATATGGGTTGTATTTGAATTTTTGGTTGTTTTCTAAATTTGGTCACAATCATGTCTTCTTGTTCTAAAACAAGAGAGAAAGGAAGCAGCTGCCCTCTGGGAAGCCTCCAGAGAGGAGAGGGGAAGAAGAAAGCCCTCACTCGTCTCTGTTGATTGTTCTGCTTCCTTCCTGAGCTCTCTAAAGCCAGGTCTGTAGGAGTGGAAAGGGACAGACGTGGCCCTGAAGATGCCCACTTGGTCTCCCTGGCCTGAGAAACTCTTGCAGGGCACATCATAGCCACCCAACAAGGCTACTGGCTCCTACTCATGCCAGACCCGTGTGCTCTGCCTTGTGGGGAACAGAAAACACAGACACTGTCCCCACCCTGGGAGCAAATCCCACTTGAATCTGGCCAATATAATTCAAGGCAGATACAGAGAGGTGCAAGGAGCCCAGAGAAAGGAGTGACCTTGTTTTCATTACAGGGGGTGACATTTGTGCCACCACAGAAGGTGGAGTAGGCTCTAGATAGTTGGTGGTGGGAGTGGGGGCAGTCCAAGGAATGGGGGGAGTGGGGATCCTGCAATATGGAGAAGGGAGGCTGGGCAGGGGAGGCCACAGCTTGGCTGGGTCCACATCTTCGAAGGCTGGATGCCAAGTTGAGTTTAGATTTCATCTTGGAGGCAAGGAGGAGAAATGGTCTGTGCAATGAGGACAAGGCTGCAGCTGGCCAAGCAGTGGTTTCCTCCCATTGCATCATCCTTCCTCAAGCGTCCATCCCCCATGGAGGGAGCTGCAGAGGGCTGGGATTCTGCAGAGGGCTGTGTGGTTTGGCTTCTGTCCCCAGCCCTGAACTAAACCTTTCCTGCCAAGGTCAGGGACCTCTCATTTGCTAAATCCTTTGAAAAGTTTTCTTCCTCATGTGCCTGAATCTCACTGCTGCATTTGGCCTGGTCTGTCCCTGTCTCTTGTTGAGATTCTCTCCTCTTGTGGCCTGTGGCCACCACACATCTGGGTTCTCCATCCACTCTCCCTGCTTCTCAATCACTTCTGTGGGCTTCTCCTCCAGCATTGTTAAGCCACATTCCCCAGGATTCCATGAGACCTGCTTGTGACCCTTCATGCTCTTCCTGGGGAATCTCAAACACAGATGTGGCTTTATTTTATTATTATTTTTTGAGATGGAGTTTCGCTCTTGCCGCCCAGGCTGGAGTGCAGTGGGGTGATCTTGGCTCACTGCAACTTCCAGCTCCTAGGTTCAAGTGATTCTCCTGCCTCAGCCTCCTGAGTAGCTGAGATTACAGGTGCCTATCACCACACCTGGCTTTTTTTTTTTTTTTTTTTTTTTTTTTTTTTTTTTTTTTGTATTTTGAGTAGAGACGGGGTTCATCATTTTGGCCAGGCTGGTCTTGACCTGACCTCAGGTGATCCACCCACCTTGGGCTCCCAAAGTGCTGGGATTACAGGTGTGAGCCACCGTGCCTGGCCAGTTGTGGCTCTAATACCAATAGTTAGTTACCTGTGTCTATCAGGAATTTATTTTATTTTATTTTTTTTTTTTTGAGACAGAGTCTCACTCTGTCACTCAGGCTGGAATGCAGTGATGTGATCTCGCCTCACTGCAACCTCCACCTCCCGGGTTCAAGTGATTCTTGTGCCTCAGTCTCCTGAGTAGCTGGGATTACAGGCTCCTGCCACCAGGCCCAGCTGATTTTCGTATTTTTGATAGAGACGGGGTTTCATCATGTTGTCCAGGCTGGTCTCGAACTCCTGACCTAAGGTAATCCGACTGCCTCAGCCTCCCAAAGTGCTGAGATTATAGGGTAAGCCACTGTGCCTGGCCATCTATCAGAAGTAGCAGAAACCTGTAAAACAGTGACTGAATCAAATTGAGGTTTTATTTTTCTTAGGTAAGAGGAAGTTCAGATTTAGGCATTTCTAGGCTGATACGATGTCTCTGTGGTGCTGAGGGATGGAGGCGCCTTCTGTCTTTCCGCACGGCCGTGTTTAGTGTCTTCCTGTCACCTGTGGTTATAAGATGGCTGCCTCCTCTCACCCCTCCAAGCATTGAACCTGTCTGCATTCAAGGAGGAGAAGGGGAAAGGGCAAAAGACCTGCCAGCTGAGTCTGTCTTCTGTTAAAGAGCTTTCCTGGGGGCTCCACCAGTGATGTCTACATATATCTCTGTATCAGTCAGTTATTACCAGGGTCATGCTCTGTGACAACCACTCCCAAATTCAGACTGGGCTCATCTGAGCAGTGCTCCAGACTTGGATCGGCTGGTCGTGGCTCTAACAGCACTAGTTCTGGGATCCAGAACTTGCTGGGATCTGAGCAAGCAGTGATTACCTGGGTGGGTTCTTCTCATGACGAATCATGAAAAGAAGGAAACCAAACTATGCAAGCAAATAAAAGGTTTCTGCTTATTCCTTCCACTAACATTCCAAAGGAAGTCATGTTACTAAGCTCAACATCAGTGGGTAAGTAATTACACTCTATTCACAATGAGAGAGGAGAAGAATGCATATTTGCTGAGGAATAATCCACATTAACACAATCTCACTGTCCAGCCATGTATGTTGCCTCTTAGCTGCAAAGGAGGTTAAATGTGGCTTTTTTCCTTTCTTTCTTTCTTTCTTTTTTTTTTTTTCCATGTATGTTGCCTCTTAGCTGCAAAGGAGATTAAATGTGGCTTTTTTCCTTTCTCCCTTTCTCCCTTTCTCTCTTTCTCCCTTTCTCCCTTTCTTTCTCCCTTTCTCCCTTTCTCCCTTTCTCCCTTTCTCTCTTTCTCTCTTTCTCTCTTTCTTTCTTTCTTTTCTTTCTCTCGAGTCAGAGTCTCGCTCTGTCGGCTAGGCTGGAGTGCAGTGGTGGGATCTAAGCTCACTGCAACTTCCTCCTCCCAGGTTCAAGCAATTCTCCTGCCTCAGCCTCCTGAGTAGCTGGGATTACAGGTGCCCGCCACCTTGCCAGGCTAATTTTTGTATTTTTTAGTAGAGATGGGGTTTCACCACGTTGGCCAGCCTAGTCTCTTTGGCCAGGCTGGTCTCAACTCCTGACCTCGTGATTCGCCCACCTTGGCCTCCTAAAGTGCTGGGATTACAGGCATGAGCCACTGTGCCCAGTCAAGTGTGGCTTTTCTAGTTGGCACATTGCCATCCTAAACAAATGCAAGGTTTTGATAGTAAGGAAGAAGAGGAGAGTGGATGTCGGCTAGGCACACTTTGCCAGGACTTTTTACAATAGTCATGGGCCAGGAGTTTCCAGGCAAAAAATAATGAAGATAGGGATCACACTGGCTTACAGTAACACTGGAGATGCTTATTATCCTTGTGAAGATATAAAGACAGGTAATGCCACATCTCAAACATATTCAAGACTTACATGGGCCACTGAGTTCCTTTCTCCCATTGCAACATTTCACAAACTTTCCCCCATTTTGGTGTCCTCCCAAGTACTGTCCCTCATTTTGGCACCTCTCCCAGTACTGTCAGAGGTGCAACGACATGATGGGCATGGGGAGAAAGTTACCAGGAGAGGTGGAAAAGTCATCAATGTCATCCCCATTTGGAGTTGCTTGTCCTTCCGTCTTCTCGGGAGATGCTAGCCTCTCCCGAGACACATCCCGATGGGCATATGTCAGTCCCAGCACATGCCCATGAGCCATGAGGGACTCTGGCTGTGTCACATGTCCTGGTCCCAGGGCCCAGCATCGATCTCTTTCATTTGTAGCGTCAGTGGTCCAAATCACTATCAAATATATTCAAGTCCTGACATCATCTAAGGGAGAGGAAGGTGCAAAGCAATCTAAGACAAGAAGTGAGAGCTGGTGTTGAAAGGAGGAGGCTGGGGCATTGCTCACTTCAGGATCACAAGGGCTGTTGCACTGCCTAATCCTAAAGAGCAAAGAAAGCAAGAGACTTTCACTAGATCAGACTTGCAGTTCCTGAAGCAGGGAGTCCAGAATGGCTTCCAAAGTCTGCATCATTATTGCCTTCTTCAGCTTCTCACTCACCACCTACACACTGGCAATTCCAGATCCCTCTCCAGCATGGGTCTCTCCCTAACTGACTACCTGCTGACCATGTCCTCTGCTTGCACCATACAGCCTGCAAACACAACACCTTCTAATCTGGACTCATCATCTTGTCCTCCCCTAACCTACTATTCTTTCTCTCATGCTGCCCACAAAGCTAAAAAAATCTGGTCTATCTCACTGGCATCTATTTCTTTCCCTTTGTCCTAGCAAGAGCCTGAGTATTTCTTTGGGGTCCACTCCTTCGCCTCTTAGTCCTTACAGTTTCTATGGCTCCACCAAAGCTTAAGGGGTGGAGCTCATGGATTAGGTCTAAGTCAATTAGCACAGCCATAGCGATTGGCTGGAGGTGAGCATGTGACCAAAGCTGGTCCAATCAGGGCAAATCTCAGACTATTCATGGGAACGCTTGGACACAAGCTCTTGTGTGTTTTTGTTGGATTTAAACCCGGAAGGATGTAGTTCAGAGAGGTGCTGGCAGCCATGTTGAAAAGATATGGGAAGAACTGTCAAGAATGGAGTCAGCACAAAGTACATGAGCCGGGAGATGGGGGGAGGATATGCTGATTATGTGACCCTCATACTGTTCAGTTATATGAACACTGCACTCCTCTTCCCTTTTTTTAAAGGTCAGTTTGACTAGGTTTTCAGACATTTTCAACCAAAAGTGTTCTGTTACACCCATCTCACTGTAGGGCTACACCCCTGATTCAGCCAGTTAAGCCAGAAACCTGGGACCCACCTGTCGACTCACTCCCCACATCTAAGGGATACCAAAAAGCTCTCAATCCTTTAGCCAGTCCCCTCCCTACCATCCCCACTGCTATTGCCTCTGTTCAGGCCTGTGTCCTCTTTTGCCTGAGCCATGGCCAGTGACCATCAGGTGGCCTCCTCTTCAAACTTGCGGTTTCAATCTCTCCTTCTCCCCACCCAGCAGCGTGGCCTTTCTAAGAGCAAACCTAACCATGGCACAGTGCCCCATCACCTCCCGAGCTCCACTGGTAGGTCCTCCTTGACCTGGCCTCTGACTGAGACTGTGGTCTCACCTCCTGCCACCTGTCACCCCCTGGAAGAAGATGCCTGTTCCACCTGCACGTCCCTGAATGGCCGAGACTGTCTCACACCTCCACTGGAAGATATGATCTTCCTACCTTGTCTTCCAAGAACATTCTTCCTCAATCTCTGATGTCCAGTGCAATCAACTCTGTGTAGCCTTCTCTGACCACTCTGCTGTAGTTGTTTGTTCCTGCCTTCTGCGACACTGTTCCTTATCTTACTTTTATCATAGCAGTTGATCTGGTTTGTGAGGGAGGCCTTCTAGAAAGTGGGTGTGATGTGTCTGATCATTACTCTAGCATTTGCCACAAGGCCTGGCCCTGGGGTGGTCATCCAGTGTCTGCTGGTCAGCTGAGTGAATGATTGAATGAATGAAGGAAGGTAAGAGCAGATCAGACTAGGGAACATTGTACTCTGACTGCTTTTGCTGCTGGGAGGGAGGGCCTTGTGGCTCGGAGGGAAGTTGTAATGAATGGGAAAGGGGAAAGAACCACCAAACCATATTGTGAGGTCACAGTCAAACTGAACTCTGACTGGACATGGTGGCTCATACCTGTAATCCCAGCACTTTTGGAGGCCAAGGCGGGTGGATCACTTGAACTCACAGAGTTCAAGGCCAGCCTGGCCAACATGGTGAAACTCTGTCTCTACTAAAAATGCAAAAATTAGCCAGGTGTGGTGGTAGGTGCCTGTAATCCCAGCTCCTAGGGAGGCGTAGGCAGGAGAATCACTTGAACTCCTAGGGAGGTGGAGGCTGCAGTGAGCCAAGGTCACGCCACTGCACTCCAGCCTGGATGACAGAGTGAGACTCTGTCTCAGAACAAAACAAACAAAAAGCAAAAACAAAGTGAACTCAGTGTAGGACTTTTCTTTACTCTGTAGACACATCCTGAGCTGAGTACAGGCTGCTCTGGTGGCACAGAGGCGAGCTATCTAGACAGAATCAGGTGCTCATGAGTGTTAATTCCACCCAGCGCTGCCGCTTACTACCAGTATGACTTTGAGCAAGCCATTTCCCTTATTTGAGCCTCAGTTTCCCTTTTGGCCTATCAGTTATAGTCCCTGACCTGTCTGCCTTGTAGGGCTGTTGTATGGATCAAAGAAAAAGGCCTTCTAGACCCGGGAGTGCTCTTCGAAGGAGGCCAGGATGCCCATCAGTGACTCATGATCTCAACTTTTCTACCGTTCACCACTCCCACTGTGTTGTGAGGTTTCCCAGATCTAGGGAATCCATGGTCTGTATGGATTACAAGTGTGAGTGGACAAGCTTGGATACCTCTGAGCACACATTCCAAGCTGCCTTTTTTTTTGTTTGTTTGTTTTTTTGAGACGGAGTTTCACCTTGTTGCCCAGGCTGGAGTGCAATGGTGTGATCTCGACTCACTGCAACCTCCACCTCCTGGGTTCAAGCGATTCTCCTGCCTCAACGTCCCTAGTAGCTGAAATTATATGTGCCCACCACCACGCCCAGTTAATTTTTTGTATTTTAGTAGAGACAGGGTTTCAACATGTTGGTCAGGCTGGTTTCAAACTCTGACCTCAGGTGATCCACCTGCCTCGGCCTCCCAAAGTGCTGGGATTACAGGCGTGAGCCATCAAGCCTGGCCTCCCAAGCTGCATTCTTTTGATGGCTACTGACAAAAACTCAACTCCAACTGTATTAAGCAAAAATGGAATTTATTGGCACACAGAACTAAGAAGTCAAGGACTTCAGGCACAGCTGGATCCAGGATCCCAACAATATCTATCCTAGGGCTTTTTTTTTTCTCTCTCTCTCTCTCTGCTTCCTTCTGCTGGCTTCATTCTGAGGCAAGCCTTCCTTACTCCATGAAGGGACTCCAGGAAGCTCCAGGCTTCCATCATTCTTACAGCTAGCAATCTCAATATTTTCAGTGAAAGTTCAGGGATTGAGTTTTGCTAGATTCTCTTGGATCAAGGGTCCATCTCTGGATGTACCACTGTGGAGAAGGGCACTAGAGGGACCTAAGTTCCATGCCCACCTTTGGAGCAGTGGTGGACATAGCACTACCTGAACAAGGCATGGGGAGAAGTGGCTCAGTGAAGCAGGAAAGAGAAGATGTGTGCCAATCAGGCAATAGCAAGTGTCATCAATTGCTAGTGGCCCAGGCAGAGTGGGTGTGAAATCATGAGGTCAGCAGATCTTGTGTCTGGGGCCCCTTCCTCCTTCTTGGTGCCATCTCCCACCCCTGTGCCATCAGCTGGGAGTGGCACAGAACTACTCAGATGAGCTGGGCCCACAGAGCCAGAGGAATCTGTGCGTCTGGGAAGCAGCCAGGAGGTCAGGCCCCCTACGCTTGGGGTGGAAGGAGGCTGCCAAGCCCTGGACTCCCTCCTCGTCCCAGCGCCTCCCTGCCTGGCTGCAGCTAGATCCCCGGAGGCTGACAAGCTCTGAGGGCAAGGGTAAGGGGGTGCCCTGATAGAAAGAGGAGCGACGGGATTCAGGAGGCCTCAGGTTAGGCTGGGTGAGCTCTGGCTCACTGGGGAGCCATCTCTGCCTCAGGCTGGCCTCACAGGTGTGCCACCCGAGCCCAAGGCCCCATGCCTAGATGGGCCCCATGCTTGGTGTAATGCTCTACTGTTACCATCTTGAAATTCTTCAAAGTGTTTGAAGCAGGTGCCTCCAGTTTTCATTTTGCACAACCCCCAAAAGTTATGTAGCCAATCTTGGTCTCAGTTTCCCCACCCGTGTCAAGAAAATGATGGACTAAAGGACCAGAGGAGCTTGGAGGTGACTTCCCACTGACAGCAGAAGCAGGTGGTCCTCCAGGGGAGCTTCTCTGGGTTCACAAGTGGTTATTTCCCCTGAGAAGGTCACCCAAAGCTGCCCCATGTTGCCACCTCCTTTCTCCTCCTCCAGCTCCTGTCCTTTGAGGGGTGGAAGGAGCTACAGCTGTGACCAGCACCCACGACTCAGGGAGCACTCCAGTCCTGAGGCCCAAGGCACACCCTGGAGGGAGCCTTAATGAGCCTTCATCAGAACTTCGCAGACCTTAATGAGCCTGAGAATCACCAGGAGCTTGTTAAAATGCAGATTCTGCTTCAGTAGGTCTGAGTGGGGCCTGACAGTCTGCATTTCTAACATGCTCGAAGGGAATGCCAGGGCTACTGGTCCACGGCCACACTTTGAGTAGCATGGTGCCAGACGGGGGTGTTAAGCCAGATGGGTGAGGACTGGGCCTCAGGACTGGGCAGGGCCGCATTGCGGGCTGGATAAAGGCACAGAGCTGAGAAGTGCAGCGTGTCCACATTTGCTCCGGCTGCCATGACAAGTACTCCAGGCTGGGTGGCTTAAACAACAGAAACTGATTTTCTTGCAATTCTGGAGGTGAGAATTCTCAGATCAAGGTGTGCCCTGGGATGGCTTTCTCCAAGGCCTCTCTCCGTGGCTTGTAGGTGGCCGCCTTCAGTCTCTGTGTTCACATGGCATTCACTCTATGCTTCTCTGTGTCCTAATCTCTTCTTATGAGGACACCACCCGTCAGATTGGGTCAGGGCCCCCCAGTGAGCTCACTCAAACTTAATGACCTCTTTAAAGACCATGTCTCCAAATATAGCCACATTCTGAGGTACTAGGGGTTAGGACATCGATATATGAATTCAGGGAGGGACGTGATTCAGCCCATGGCATGGGCGTGCACAGGAGGGGCACAAAGTGGAAGTCATCAAGCGCTCACTATGTGCCAGGCTTGGAGCCAGGTGCTCTGTGTATTTTTTTCACTTAATCCCCAAACAGCCCTGAGAGGTACAAAGTGAGCCACAAACGCTGTTGAGGTCCCTCTGTGTGCCAGGCACTGGGCTAGGCACACACATACATCATGGCACGGCGTCCCCACAGAGTCTTCTCCTCATGCTCACAGGCGTGGAACCTGAGACCCAGTGAGGAAAGAAAGTGTGCTGCAGGTCACTCAGGGATGGGGCCAGGACTCCGGTGTTTGTAGTCCATTTTCACCCCTCCTTCTCTACCTCCTTGCCTTGCTGCTTGGGAACAGCGGTTCACAAGTCACTCTACATTGCCATCAAATAAACTAGAGGGTCTCTTTTCCTTTTATTTCTTTTTCGAGATGCAGTCTCACTCTATTGCCCAGGCTGGAGTGCAATGGTGCAATCTTGGCTCACTGAAAACTCTGCCTCCTGAGTTCAAGCGATTCTCTTGCCTCAGCCTCCCAAGCAGCTGGGATGACAGGCATGCCCCACCACGCCTGGCTAATTTTTGTATTTTCAGTAGAGATGGGGTTTCAACATGTTGGTCAGACTGGTCTTGAACTCCTTACCTCAGGTGATCCACCTGCCTTGGCCTCCCAAAATGCTGCGATTACAGGTGTGAGCCACGGTGCCTGGCCATTAGAGGGTCTCTAATTGTAGAAGACAGAAGGAAGTGGTGAAAAACAAAAAGACACCTGCTGGCTGGTGAGGTGTCCTGGAGAAAGGCCGCACCCATGCCAGGCACCAAGGCTGGTGTGTGATGAATGTGGAACCCCTGGACCCTTTGCAGTTGGGGTTCTGGAGGTACTCCAGCCTCAGCAAGGGGAGGAGCATGAGGGGCTCCAAGCTTGCCAAATGGGTGGTTCCTGTGGTTGGATTTGGGGCACACTCTGCTCTGGAGAGTGGAGCTCACAGAGCCATTTTCAGTCTCAGTGAGCCCCCAGGTTCCTTCTGCCACTCTGAGCTCTCTTTACCTATTCCTCATCATCAGGACATTTGTGCATCTACACTGGCGGTCATGGGATTTTTTTTTTTCTTGAGACAGAGTCTTACTCTGTCACCTAGGCTGGAGTGCACTGTTGCGATCTTGGCTCACTGCAACCTCTGCCTCCCTGGTGCAAGTGATTCTCCTGCCTCAGCCTCCCAAGTAGCTGGGATTACAGGTGCACGCCACCCCACTTGGCTAATTTTGTTGTTGTTTTTGTTGGCCAGGCTAGTCTCAAACTCCTGGCCTCAAGTGATCCATTCACCTCTGCCTCCCAAAGTGCTAGGGTTACAAGCGTGAGCCATGGCGCCTGGCCTGGTCATGGGATTTTAAAGCAGGCAGGGGCCCTGGAAGGACCCAGTGGGCCAGTCCATTGACCCTTGTTTGGGTCACAGACTCCTTGGAGAACCTCAAGGGAGCCATGACCCCTGTCCCTAGGAGAGCACACCTGTGTGCACATGCACATAGACACAGCTGATCATTCTCAGCTGCGGGAGCCTCCAGCTGCACAATTCTGCCTTAGAAGGCGCTACAGCATCTCCACCCTTGGTGCACACCCTGGGGGATGAGTTCTCACTTTCTGCTGTGCCTACCCAGGGCTTCGGTGCACCACCCTGGTTACCTCTTTTTATTGGAGCCAACTCTGCCTCCCAGTGGCTTCTTTCCATGGGTCATTGTTCTGCTCCTCAGAGCCACCTGGAATGAGGTCACCGTGTCCTCTCTGTGACACAGGAGAGAAGATAAGGATCTATATCCCCTGGAGTTCACCCCTCTCCATGGTGTTCAGCTGTGGCTCTTTCCTCACAGGGCGGGCATCCAGACCTTTCCCAGCCTGTCTTGGCCCCAGACCCATTCCTGTTTCTCAGTGTTCTCATTGAGGGCTGGCCCCAAAAACACAGAATTCCAGGTGCAGTCTGGCCAGCCCTAGGAGAGCAGATCGCTCACCCCGTTTGTTCTGGGTGTTGGCCCCCATTAATGTAGCTCTGGAGATAAACATAACACAGCAGATCCACTGAGCTAGGGGTCAACTCAGACTCCCGGATCGTCTCCCTATAAGCAGCTGTGCAGTCACATCTTCCCTTTCCTCTTTCTAGTATTGGTGAGGTTTTAGACAGAAATCCCAGTTTACACCAGATATTTGGTTTTCTGTCACGTTCCTTTACTGCTCATAGTACCCTCAGCCAAAGGCATTCCCACCCCGAACCTCAGTTTCCTCACAGATTTGTTGGGATGGTGAAATGTATAAGGTCATTGTTGGGGCTTGGAAGGGTGTTCTGTTTCTGTGTGTTGTTGTTTTGGAAAAGATTTCTGGTTGTTTCTAAAGTGCATTTCCTCCCTTTTACATGGAAATAAAACTCTCACCTTGGTGTGCAGATGCTCAGCATGAGACCATAAGACATTCCCAGCCTGTCTTGCGCTGGATGGAAGGAGAGGGCAAGCAGTGTGCAACAGTGCCTGCTTATCCACGCTTCCCACAGTTTCTGTTACCCAAGGTCCAGAACGGCAAGTGATTTTGAGAGAGAGAAAGAGAGAGAGAAGTCACATTCACATATTTTTTATTACTGTGTATTATTATAATTGTTCTATTTTATTAGTTACATTGCTGGCCTTTCACGGAGCCTAATTTATAAATTAAACTTTATCATAAGGTATGTATGTATAGGAAAAAACACAGTGTATATAAGGTTTGGTACCATCTGCAGCTTCAGGCATTCACTGGGGGTCTTGGAACGCATCCCCCACAGATAAGAGGGACTATTGTACTCAATTTCCAGTTGTGCCTTTGAAGAGAAGAGTGTGTCCTCTTTCATTACTGGCTCTGTGGATGGAGGAAGATGTGTGGGGCGCTATCTGGGACACCTGGATGAGTACAGCCCCTTAGGATGGCAGAGCAATAAGACAGAAGCAGCCTGGGCCCCGATGACTTCAAAACGCCGCCTCAGCCTCCTCAGAAAGACTTTTTTTTTTTTTTTTTTTTTTTTTTGAGATGGAGTCTCACTCTGTCGCCCAGGCTGGAGTGCAGTGGTGCAATCTCGGCTCACTGGAACCTCCGCCTCCCGGGTTCAAGAGATTCTCCTGCCTCAGCCTCCAGAGTAGCTGGGATTACAGGCACCCACCACCACGCTCGGCTAATTTTTGTATTTTTGGTAGAGATGAAGTTTCACTATGTTGGTCAGTCTGGTCTCAAACTCATGACCTCGTGATCTGCCTGCCTTGCACTCCCAAAGTGCTGGGATTACAGGCGTGAGCCACCGCGCCCGGCCAGACGGACTTTCATGTGAGTGAGAGATGAACTCCTATTCTGCATAAGCCGTGTTATTTGTGTTGCACAGCTCAGCCTTGTCACAGCCTAATCAATGAGTTTTTTCAGGCATTTTATTTAGAAGAGGCAGTATAGGCTCAAATCAATAGGGAAGAAGAGAGGGACTTGCAAATACTCTAAAGAAGCCAATATTTTTTTTCTTTACTTCTGCTTCTTTCCTTCCCTCCTGCCATTTCTCCCCTCTCCTTCCATCTGATCCTTGAACATTTATTGGGTTCATTTTCTGTACCAGGCCTTCTGCCAGGCACTGTGGATACAGAGATGATTAAGACACAGTGTCTGCTGTAGACTAGCAAGGGAGACAGAGGGCATGTAGACATGCCCTCAAGTCCACGTGACAAGATCACCATGGAGGGCTTTTCAGGGTAATGGGTGGACTCGGAGAAGCAGCCACCTCTTTTGCTTGGGAAGGTGGGAGGGAGGGAGTCGGGGGATTATGGCTTGAGTTGATCCATGTGGGCTGAGTAGAGGTTCTCCAGAAAGAGAAGGGAGGGAACAGCATTCCAAGCAGAGGAAATAGCTTGTGCAAAGTACTAGAAGTGTGCAGGAGCATTGAGTGTGAAGAGCTGTGGGCTCTTTGTGGTGGGAGCGAGGGGTGGCAGACGGCTGATCAGGGACTTGCTTTGCTGCAAAGTGCCCTGCCAGAAGTCACCTCCCTTCTGAGGAGTGCTGAGCAAGGAAGAAACAACTGCTTTGCAAACACACACCTCATGTATTTATTTCCTCTGTTTTCCTCATATCTCTCATCTTTTCCCCTGAATGAGATGCCTTCTGGTTTCACTTAATTTCCACAGGAAACTAGAAGGAGCAACATCTGTCTAAATTCTCCCTAACTCACTCCAGATTTTCAGGGTCAGAATGTGGCCTCTGAGAGTCAGGGTCTCTGTGGGGTCAGAGGTGACAGCTCGAGCCCCTCGTGGCAGCGGAGTCCAGGCACCAGTTCCCTGCACAATACAGATGTTCAGCAAGGATTTTGTTGGGAGCGTAATCAGCTGCCAAGGCAGCCCCTGGAGAAGGGAGTGTGGGCCTCATTCCCATGGGCTCCTGCCCAACGTTCCTTCGTTCCTGAATTTTATGTTCCTGGGAGAGGCTGGAGGCTGAGCAATGCTCCAGCTCCACAGCAGCTGCCCCCTTCTCGGGAAGGCAACAACCTCTTTCCTCACGTGGCCTTGGGACATTGGCCTCCCAACCTGGGGACGTTGTTTTGTTCACAGCTGCATGCTCATGGCATTTATTTAGGGGACACTTTCTCTTCTGCCACCCACAAGGAGGCAGCTTGGAGAAGGAGCAGAGCTGCGCCTCCAGGGATGGAGGTCTGTTCCTGGGGAAAGGGGCTCCCTCTCTTTAAGGCTCAGTTTCCTCATCTGTAAAACAGAGCAGGCTGGCCCAGGTGGCATCTAAGGTGATGTGTGGACAGGTGTGGACTTTGGAGTCATGCAGACTTGCATTCTGCCTGGGCCACTTGGCAGCTGCATGGCCCTGGGGAGGTCCTGAGCCTCGCTGGCTGTGGTGTCCTGTCCTCATCTGTGCATGGAGGACATGGGACCAGGTCATCTTGAAGGGCCTCAAGGGCTTAATGAAGAGGCCAGGAGAGCCCGCTCTCAACAACAATGCCGAGGAAAATCATTTTGTATTCTCCCTTTTGGAAAAATATTTCTAATTCTACGCCTGTTGGAACCAAGCAAGGTCAACACAAAAAAATTGGCCCTCCACTATCCTAAGAAAACTAAAGCAGGAACAATAGAGCAAATATCACATGCTCTCACTTGTAAGTGGGAGCTAAACATCAAGGACACATGACCCAAGGAGGGGAACAACAGGCACAGGAGCCTACTTGAAGGTAGTGGATGGGAGGAGGGTGAGTTGGGTACTATGCTCATTGTCTCAGTGACGACATAATCTGTACAGCAACACCCCATGACACTCAATTTACCTCTATAACAAAACTGCACATATGCCCCGACCCTAAAATAAAAGCTAACAAAATAAATAAATAAAACAAAACATGGGAGGCCGAGGCGGGTGGATCACCTGAGGTTGGAAGTTTGAGACCAGCCTGGCTAACGTGGTGAAACTCCATCTCTACTAAACATACAAAAATTAGTCAGATGTGGTGGCGCTCATCTGTAATCCCAGCTACTTGGGAGGCTGAGGCAGGAGAATTGCTTGAACTCAGGAGGCGAAGGTTGCAGTGAGCCAAGATCATGCCACTGCACTCTAGCCTGGGCAACAGAGCAAGACTCCATCTCAAAATAATAATAATAATAATAATTTTTAACAAAAGAAGAGGCATCCATGATTTACCCTTCCTCCCACCCCTTGCCCCCAGTCTCCACAGATCAGTGGACTGTTTTTTCTAAAGCATAACTGGATGACTCGTTGGGTTGTCCTCTTCCTGCACCCCACCTTACTGTGTCCTCTCATTCACCCTGGCCCCTTTCAGACCCTTCAGCAGTCCAAACTACAACTTCTTCTGGAGCTTGCATTGTCCAAGGATGACAAGAGGCAGCCCTAAGGGGTGAGGGTGGGAGGGCGAGGTGGGGGTTAACTCCTCCAGCGTCTTCATGTGCGTCCCCCAAACCCTCCATCTCGGAAATGCAGGGTGCTATTGGTGTGTAATGATGTTGAGTCGCCCAGGTTCCCCCTTCAAGGTGCTGGCAATCCCCCGTGACTGCCGCACTCCCGCCCTTCCCGCCCACTGCTCCTGCCCACTGCCTCCCCTCTTTCAGATCTTGGTGTCCTGTCACTCTCCTTCCTGATGCCTTGTCTGTCCCCCATCTCATCTTTCAGAACCCTGGGCACTTTTTCTTCCAAGAACTCATCATATTTGTAGTTATACATGGATCTCACCCTCTCCCATTTGATGCCTGGCTCTTGCAATGGATTATAAATGCCAGGAGAGCAGAGGTCATGCTGGCCTTACCGTATTCCCATTGTCTCACATAGTGCCTGGGAAATAGTTGGCTCTGGACAAATCATTGTTGAATGACTGAAGAAATGAATCACCCAGTGAATCTAGAGTGTGGTGGCAATGTGAGCACAACAGGAAAGCAAGTGGCCGCAAATCATGTTGTACTACATAAAGACTTTGGCACTAACATGGCGGGCACTCAAATCATAGTGGTGACCCTGGGGACTCCAGGAAGGCAGGCTGTTTTCCCTCTCGGTCCCACAGAGGAGAGTGTCTCAAGGAAGAGAAGGTGGTCACCTGTGTTGGAATGTTCCTGAGAGGCCAAGGAAGAAAAGGACTGAGGTATGTCTATTGGACTCAGCCACAGGAGGTTATGGTGACCTTGACAAGAACAGTTTTAAAGGACTGGGGAGTCGGAAACCAGACTGCAGGGGAGGGAGCAGGAGTCGAGGAAGTGGGGATTGTGGGTAGAAATTACTCACAGAGACTATTTCTAGACACTAGACCAGGAATGGGAGGAGAGACGTCATTAGCTGTTTCTTACCAAGAAGGATCACATCAAATTCATTTGGAAAATTTTTGGAATAATAATGATTCATCTACTAGATGGCTAGCAAAATAAGATGCCTCAACCCCTAGTCCTACTTCTCACCATTAACTAGACTATGAGAATTGAAGGGACCTCCAATTCTCAACACAGCCCTCTCATTCCATAGAAGAGGTGCCTGAGGCCCAGAGAGGGTCAGGGATGTGCCCAAGGTCACACAGCAGATGAGGGGGAAAGCCAGGTTTTGAAGCAGGCTCCTGTGTGCCCAGCCCACGGCTCTTTTCCTATATTCTATGTCTTTCTTTCCTCTGTCCTTTCTAAACAGTCTTTATTGACTCCAGGAAATGGGAAGGATAGTTATTTTTAGTTTATTCAAAATGAGTAAAATGGGTAATGGTTTTTTTCTCCCCAATATATTAGATCCAAAATATGTCTTATGTAAGAGCTCACTGGGATGAGAAATGGTCGCACATTGAGAACAAAGATTTCTTTGACTATTAAAAGCTCCAGAGTGAACCCTAAACTGGCCCAAATAACTGGGCTCAGCTCTCCTTGCCTAGCTGACAGAAGAAGGCTGGGCAGGGCTGTGTGTGTGTGTGTGCGCACACGTGCACGTGTGTGTGTACAAGTGAGCACATGTGTGTGTGTAGCAGGCTCCCTCTCTGGGGTGATTTCCAGAGCACCAAAACAAGCATCCCGAATCTGAACTTCTTCAATACCATTTATCATCATGATCATGATCATGATCATGATTAATTCTACTAAAATATGTATAAAATTTACCATCTTAATTATTTTAAGTGTATACTTCAGTGTGTTAAGTACACACATGTTGTTTATTGTGCAACCATTACCACCATCCAGAATTTTCCAGAAACCTTTTTATCTTGCAAAACTGAAACTCTATACCCATGAAAAAACAGCTCCCCATTCCTTCTTCCCACAAGGCCCTGGAAATCACCATTCCAATTTCTGACTCTATGAATTTGACTTCTCTAGAGACCTCCTGTAAGTGGAACCATATGACATTTGTTCTTGTGTGACTGGCTTGTTTTACTCTCAGTACCTCTTTGAGTGTGCTCCCCATGCCCCCAACACCCCATGAGGCACCCTCCTTTCAATACCTCTTTGAATGTGTCATTGTGCCCCCAACCGCCCATGAGATACCCTCCTTTCAGCACCTCTTTGAGTGAGATCCTTGTGCTCCCAACCCCCCATGAGACACCCTCCTTTCAGTACCACTTTGAATGTGATCCTCGTGTCCCCAATACCTCATGAGACATTGTCTCCTTTGGCAGAGGATTTGATCCTTGGTTGAAGAGCGACAAGCAACCCTGGGAAGGAAGCATTTCAAGCTTTATTGGCACTTTTTCTTTAGTGCCAATCAATGGATACTTCCTTGAGAGCAGGTTTTGATAGGGTAGGGGTGACCCTGGTTGAAAGCCCTGATTGATTATGGGTGGGAAGAGGGAGAGACTTAATGACAGAGAAAAAAAAATTGTTCTGCCTGGAAAAATGTTGCTGGGATCATTATAAGTGAATCCACGAAACAGCAATTAGTTTTATAACACAGCCACTTCTGAAATTTATGTCCCTAGGTGTGTTGACCTCATGTTATGCTCTGACTTGATTCCTTGGAGAGTCATAAATTAAGTGTCCTCAGAGGACTGCTAGCAATAATCATAATAATCCTCTTGTATTTTGGTTGCATTCTACGCTTTAGGATACACTTTCATTTCTATTATTTTATTTGATCAAAATGACAACAGTGTGTGCTCGTTAGAATATGACTTATCATCCTCATTTTTCAGGTGAGGAAGCCAAGTTTCAGTGGGTGGAAGGGACCTGCTCAGGCTTATACAATCACTTGTTGGTAGCACTGGATTGAGAACCCAAGTCTTTAGCCCAGGCCTCTTTCCACTGTTCCACACTTTGCTGGAGTTTTCTCCCCTCTACCTCCCATTTGACCTCAGACTCAATCCTTCTCCAAGAATAATGCATCACTATGCAGAGGCTCAAATTAGAAACTCCAGAGTCGTCCTTGACATTCCCTTGCTCCAGTTTCATATCCAGTCTTCAATTAAGCCCTGTTGTTTTTAATTCCTGAATATGTTTTCAATACTCCCCCTTCTCTGCAAGTCTGGACTGGCAGAGTCCAAGCCTTTTACTCTTACCTGGAGTTAATCCTTTAGACTGCCATGATGCCCTTTCTGTTCTTCTCTTCCTCTGTTATTTCCCAGGAAATGTGGATTTGAACAAGGTTAGACGAGTTTCCATGTCGTAGAATTTCTCAGAGTTTCTGGCCTGCTAAGAATGGTAACAGTGACTTGCCAAAGTAAGGGGCATGTGTTTGCCATACTCTAAACTTACTTGATCTTTCCTGGACTCCTGTGGTTTATCTCTACCCTCTCCCCCATGCATTTTCCACACTTAAGCTGCATACACCTCTGCTAACTGCAAAACTGCCCTCCTCACCCCACGCCATGCTCCTCCTATCCCTCTGGCCTTCCAGTCCCTCTGACATGTGGTAAGATGCACATGCCCTGCCAGGGTCCCCTCTGCCAGGCTTCTCTATCACCAGCTGTGGCAGTGTTGGTTGCTGGTGCTCACAGCTGCCTCCTCTGGAAGCCACCTTACCAGGGAGGTCACGTTCCCTGGAGCTCCAGAAGCATCTCATAACCAATATCTGACATGATGTTTGCAGTACCTTTTACTTATTTCTCTTTCTCTTTATTTTCCAGTAGCTGGGACTACAGGTGTACACAACCATGCCCAGCTAATTATTTATTTATTTATTTATTTTTAGAGGCAGGGTCTAGCTATGTTTCCCGGGCTAGTCTTGGACTCCTGGTATATTAGTCTGTTTCACACTGCTATAAAGAACTACCTGAGGGTGAGTAATTTACAAAGAGAAGAGTTTTAATTGACTCACAGTTCTGCATGGCTGGGGAGGCCTCAGGAAACTTACAATCATGGCGAAGGTGAAGGGGAAGCAAGGTATATTTTACATAGTGGCAGGAGAGAGAAAGAGAGCAAGGGGGGAGGTGACACACTTTAAAACCATCATTTCTCTTAAGAACTCACTCACTCTCATGAGAACTCACTCACTCTCATGAGAACATCATGGGGGAAACTGCCCCCATGATCCAATCATCTCCCACCAGGTCCCTCCTCTGACACCTGAGGATTACAAGTCGAGATGAGATTTGGTGGGGGACACAGAGCCACACCATATCACGTGGCTTCAAGTGATGCTCCTGCCTCAACCTCCTGAGTTGTTGGAGTGAGTCACTGCTCCCAGTCCAAGATTTATTGTTGTTAAAAGGTCGTGATGCTGATGAGGAGATCAGGAGCCAGGCATTCTGATACACAGCTGGTAGGAAAATAAGTTAGTACCACCATTTGAATAAGGCCCTTTGGGGCAGAGAGTTTGTCTCTGTGTTCACCCCTGGATCTCCAGTGCCCAGAACCATGCCTGGCACTTGGGCACTCAATTAAAATTTGTTGAACAAATGTAAGACAATTTGACAATACATCGTGAAGCTTACATTTTCATATCCCATTGTTTAGTAATTCCACTTCCTAAGGAAACTCTTAAAAATTAGGACAAAGATATTTATGTAAGGACATTCCTCACATTCATTTATAAACTCATAAAACTGGAATCAACCTAAGTGTCCACAGGATGGTGACTAGCTTAATTATGGCACATCCACACTGAGAAATCTGATATAATTGATAAAAATGACATATTCAAAGAATATTGGGCATATAGGATTATGCTATTGATAAATACTAAGTGAAAACAATTTAAAATTCTATGTGCAGTATAATCTTAATTTTTGGGAAAAAAAAACAAAACCAAACCACACTTGTTGATAGTGGGTTGCAGTGACTTTTACTTATTTCTTGTTCTCTTTATTTGCCAAAATGCCCACAATGAATATGTGTTGCTTTTGTAGTCAGAAAAAAAAAGCTTTGAAAAGAAAAGCATAGTTAATAGCAAAATTGTGAGCAGCCAGGAAAAATGGGAATAACTTGTAATAGTATTTTTCCCACTAATACTTCATAACAGATCATTTTATGGTGGGTTAAAGAACATACCTCCTTATTAAATTGGCCTGGCCTTGTTTGGACAACAATGAGGATTAGATTTCATGAGACACTTTGTGTTGTTTTCATGTTCTTAGTGTGTATTTTTCCATGACTTGGAAAATCTTAAAATACTGGCTCCCCTTTAAAAAAAAAAAAAGTTTTACAACTCCTTTGACTGGAATTGATTTCTCCTGTGGCTCTGGGGTCTGTAAAAGGCATCAGGATGCGACAAGGCATTGACCTTTATTCTTTGCCGTGGTCAGAGAATTTCCCTATGACTGGCTCAAGGTTTCCAAGAGGAAGGCAATTAAATGACCTAGCACAATTGCCTGGATCCTGGTCCCTGGGCTTATCTTGATTAGGAGGAAGTGGCTATCTAGTTGTTCCAAATTTAGAGCATAGAAAAGAGCCGGATGTCTGAGACTATCACACAGAGAAAGCCTTAACCCATTGGGGCTTTTGCCCTGCTCACCACTTCCCTGATATCTGGCTGTGTCCACCTTGATGCAGAGCACAGGGACCTTTGGGTTACAACTTTCCCCTTCCCAGCAAGTCTGTCCTAGTTTCAAAGTCCACTGAGAGGCTCATTTCCACGCTAAGATTGAAAAGACGCTGGGCACATACCTCCTGAGAGATTTGTTGGCTTATGCTAAAAGTTCTGTCATCTCTAAGACCGAGTTCAGAATCCTGAGGCTGGTGGTCAAGACCCTTCATCATCTGGCCCCCTGCTGCCCCTCTCCCATTGTTCATCTCTACTACAGCGACAGGGAAGTGTTTATGAGAGCAAACTCCAGGGACTAGAAACAGACGTTGTCCCTGCCCCCAGGGAGCTTACAGAATAGTGGGAAGGTAGAAATTCAGTACACAGAGGGGAGTACATTCGCAGCCCGGCAGAGATCTAACCTGAAAGACCAGATTGGCTTCTTCCTAGTTGTGCGATCTTGGACAAATTATTTTATACCTCTGTGTCTTTGCCACCTCATCTGTTAAAGGGGGATAATATTAATATTACTAATAATACCAAATTCATAAGATGTATGTGAGCTTTACATTATTTGATATGTGTGAAGCGCTCTGTACAATGTCCTCTGTATACCTTCGTCCCTCAGTATCCATGGGGCATTGGTTCCAGGACCCCTCCAGGAATACCAACATTTGAGGATGCTTAAGTCCCTGATACAAAATTGTGTAGTGTTTGCATAGAACCTGTGCACATCCCCTAGATGCTTTAAATCATCTCTAGATTGCTTATAATAGCAAACACAACATGAATGCTATGTAAATAGTTGTTATACTGTATTGTTTAGGAAATAATGACAAGAAAAAGAGTCTGTACATGTTCAGTAAAGAAGACACCATCCTTTTTTTTCCGCTGAATATTTTCAATCCACAGTTGGTTGAATTCACAGATGCAGAACCTGCAATATGGAGGGCCAGCTGTACTCAGTGCTTAGTACATGTTAACTCTTAGAGAAAGAAAATTCATTCACTTAGAGAAAACTTGCTGAGCTTTGACTAGGTGCTGGGCACTTTGCCAGATGCTGTAAATTCAGAAGGGGATAATGCACAGTCCCTGGCCTCATCTCCAAAAACCCCATATTTTATTGGAGACGCAAATGGGAACGGACCAAGGTAGCATAGCTCCAGGCACCTTGTTCCAGAAACTCTGGTCTCCTTTCCTTTCCAAATGTGCCATGCACTTTCATGCTTTGTGCTGTTGTTCCTTATCTCTAAAAAGCTTTCCCTTTTCCTCAGCCACTGAAAACATTCAAGATCTAGCTTATGATGTGTCATCAACACTGTGAAGCCTTCCCTGACTCCCAAACCAGAATCATGGGCCCTCCTGTGTCTCCATCATGCTCTGTATAAACTCTCTGCCTCTCATCTTCCCCTCAGCCAGGGCTGGTCATTACAGGAACATCTCCCAGTAGACTGGAAGCTCTTTGAAGGCAAATTTTATGCTTCACTCATTTCCATGTCCCAGTGTCCAGCACAGGGTCAGGTACATTGTAGATGTTTAGGAAGTGTTGGTTGATTAAATGAATGAATGAATAAATGAATGAATGAATGAATGAATGAAAGCACATCTGACATCATAGAATAAATTGCTGCACTGATGGTGAGGAGAGATGCTTCCTTTCCAGCATAATATTCTATGAGAACACAGAATTTGCTCTGCAAATAGTTGGGTTCCTTCTACCAATTCTATCTGCTGCTGTGAACAAGGCTAAGTTTACTTAATCATAGGTAAGTCGGAGAAAGGGGTCTGTCCTGAGCATGCCTTTCCAACTGTAATATTGTCAGGAGCATCCCGAAAGGGTTAAGACCCTTGCCTTGGTGCTGGTCTTGTGCCAGTCCATTTGGTGTTCATAGTGTAGAGATTATTTAATTGGAAATGGAAGCCAGTATTAAGGCCAATATTGCAACAGAAATAATTGAATGTAAAAACCACATGTGCTTTGGGGACTGGGACACAGAAATTTAATTTTAGTTTCCTCACTTATTTGTTGGGTGATGTAGGAAGGCTCTTTCCCCTCTCTGAACCTCATCCATTAAATGGGGATCATAGGAGGCTGGAGTTGGGGAGGTTGGACTGATTAATCTGTAAGCTCCTTCCGGCTGTGATATGCCCTGTCTGTCACTTCCATGGAACCAGATAAACGAAAGACCAGCTGAAACAAATTGCTGGAAAGTGATGGGGAGGGAGTTCTGGGAGAGGATCCCAGTCCTCGTGAGGTCAAGCTCATGGTTTAGGAACCAAAAGCTCAGAAATGCTCTGAAACCACAGACGATCAAATCCACCCACTGGAGATTCAGTACATGTTTGCTGAAAATTGCAAACTAAAAGCAGACATTTTTGAGTTGTTTGGAGGATGCATGGCTAGACCTAACCAGGATGGTGGGTGTACAGGGCGGTTTATTCAAACGGGAGAGGCCCTGTCTGCTGTCTGGGACCTGCATCCTATTGGGGGAAAGCACGTTCCTGGCCCATCCACCCTGGCCATCAGGACTTAAAGATTCCTTGCTTGGGTCTTGCTCAGGTACTGTGCTTTAAGAACCTGAAGGGTGTTCTTTTGACTCACTATTTTATAGAGACAACAGCAGGGTCAGTTGAGAAGAACTGAAGCCCAGTCTCAGAAGTGACTTGCAGCACATACTTTTTTGAAAAAAATTGACAGATAATTCACACACCGTACAATTTGCCCTTTTCGAGTATCTAATTCACTGGTTTTTAGTATATTCCCGAAGTTCTGCAATCATCTCTGCTGTCTAATTCCTGAATAGTCTCATCACTCCAAAAGATATCTTGAGGCCAGGTGCGGTGGCTCACACCTATAATCCCAGCACTTTGGGAGGCCAAGGCAGGTGGATCACGAGGTCAGGAGTTTGAGACCAGCCTGGCCAATATGGTGAAACCCCGTCTCTACTAAAAAAAGAAAAAAAAAAATAGCTGGTTGTAGTGGCACGTACCTGTAGTCCCAGCTGCTCAGGAGGCTGAGGCAGGAGAACCAGTTGAACCCGGGAGGCAGAGGTTACAGTGAGCTGAGATTGCGCCACTGCACTGCAGCCTGGGTGACAGATCAAGACTCCGCCTCAAAAAAAAGAAAAAAAAAGGTATCTTGTGTATGTTAGCAGTCACTTCCCACTCCCCTCTCCCCTGCGCCCTTGGCAACCACTAATTCACTTTTGTCTCTGTGGATTTGCTTATTCCGGACTTTTCATATAAATGGAATCATACAACATGTAGCCTCCTGGGTCTGGCTTCTTTCATTTTGCCTAATACTTTTAAGGTTCATTTGTGCTGACCATATAATTTTCTCAACAATTAAAAATTACAGGCTCCCGCAGCACAGTGCAGCTGCCACCTGGCCCAACCAGTTTCCTGGACCATGGCCAACCTGAGTGCACCTTCATCACCATCAAGCCAGACAGTGTGCAGCGTGGCCTGGCTGGCAAGATCATCGAGCGCTTTGAGCAGAAGAGATTCCACCTCATGGCCATGAAGTTCCTCTGGGCCTCTGAGAACACCCGAAGCAGCACTACATTCACTGGAAAGACCGCTCATTCTTCCCCAGGCTGGCGAAGTACAGGAAATCAGGGCCTGTCTTGGCCATGGTCTGGGAGGGGCTGAATGTGGTGAAGACAGGCCGAGTGACACCTGGGGAGACCAATCCAATGGATTCTAAGCCACACACCATTTGTGGGAACTTCTGTATTCAGGTGGGGTGATGCATCATTCATGGCAGTGGCTCAGTAATAAGTGCTGAAAAATAAATCAGCCAGGCCAGGCACTGTGGCTCACACCTGTAATCCTAGCACTTTGGGAGGCCAAGGCAGGCAGATCATGAGGTCAGGAGATCAAGACCATCCTGGCTAACACGGTGAAATCCCATCTCTACTAAAAATACAAAAAATTAGCTGGGCGTGGTGGCAGTCGCCTGTAGTCCCAAGTACTCAGAAGGCTGAGGCAGGAGAATGGCAGGAACCCAGAAGTCAGAGATTGCAGTGAACTGAGATTATGTCACTGCCCTTCAACCTGGGTGACAGAGTGAAACTCAGTCTCAAAAAAAAACAAAGAAATCAGCCTATGGTTGAAACAACAGATGCTGGAGTGGATGTGGAGAATTAGGAATGCTTTTACACTGTTGGTGGGAGTGTAAATTAGTTCAACCATTGTGGAAGACAGTGTGGTGATTCCTCAAGGATCTAGAATGAGAAATACCATTTGACCCAGCAATCTCATTACTGGATATATACCCAAAGGATTATAACTCGTGTTACTATAAAGACACATGCACACATATGTTTATTATGGCACTGTTCACAATAGCAAAGACTTGGAACCAACACAAATGCCCATCAATGATAGACTGGATAAAGAAAATGTGGCACATATACACCATGGAATACTATGCAGACATAAAAAAGAATGAGTTCATGTCCTTCGCAGGGACATGGATGAAGCTGGAAACCATCATTCTCAGCAAACTAACACAGAAACAGAAAACCAAACACCACATGTTCTCACTCATAAGTGGGAATTGAACAGTAAGAATACTTGGACACAGGGAGGGGAACATTACACACTGGGGGCTGTCAGGGACTGGGGTGCTGGGGAAAGGATAGCATTAGGAGAAATACCTAATGTAGATGACGGATTGATGGGTGCAGCAAACCACCATGGCAGGTAGCATGGCACCTACATAACAAACATTCACGTTCTGCACATGTATCCTAGAACTTAAAGTATACATATAAAAAAACCCCAAACAAACAAAGAAACAAACAAAAAACAACAACAAAAAAGAAATCAGCCTATGGTTTAAGCCCAAAGAACCAGCTGACTGCAGATCTTGTGCTTATGGCTGGGTCTATGCATGATAGATGGATACAGCAGCAGTCTCTTTCAAGGACAGTTTGGAGTATCCTTGGACATAGCTCTTCATTCCACTGACTTAGAAGCAGAAGCAACAAGATTGATCATTCTTTTCTAGAGCATATTTACCCATAAAGCCATGGAAACAAGAAAAAAAATTACATATGCCTATCAACCTTCCAGTAGCATACATGAGAGCTTGGTGTGATCTACCAACCTCTACTTAGTAGAATGGATAGAGGGCTGGGCTAGTCTAGCTAGGTCTGTTCCAGGTCCTCTCTTCTTCATTAGTCCAGTTCAATTTTGGCCTTTTAAGAATGATGCAGACTTTTAAAATTAAGAATAAAACCTTTGATGTTTTCATTTTTTGTTCCATCTTTGCTGGCAGGTTTAAAAGTCTTTTCCCTGTCCAATGTTATTTAAATACATGTACATATTTTCCTGTGCGTGTATTTAAACCATACTTTCATGGTTTCCTTTTTATGTTTACAACTTTAATTCTTCTGGAATGTGTCAGTGGTGTGAGGTAGGTATCTACTTTTATTTTTTCTCATATGGTTATCAAGTTGCACTGCCACACATTTTTTCCTCATTGACCTGGAAACAACAGCATTACCATATCCTACTTTTGACATATGGCTGGGACTACTGCTGTACTTTCTTTCCTGCATTGGTCTGTCTTTTCTTCAGCTGCTAACATACTGTTAAATTTCTTGCCCCTTTATGATATAATTTAATTTTGTTAGGATAAGTTCATATTATCACTCATATTAAAATTCTCTAGTCGTTGCCATGTGTTTATTATTCTAGCTTAGCTTTGTTAATATAATATGCTTCTTTTGTGTAATGTGCATTGCTGCATTATTTAAGAGTTTTAAATTCTGTCTTAGCAAACAATTAGAAGCCAGTAGCTGTGTGACATGTGATAGATAAAGTTGGCCGAGCCTACATGGGCTGAACAGAGATGAGACGGGGTGGAAGGACCAAGGAAACACTACATATTCATGAGGCCTGAGACACCAAATGTTTATGACAGCTACATCATCCTTAGACCAGCTCTAACTGCCACCTTGGATCCTAAGGACAAGAGCCACCTCTGAGATGACTGAAGAGGGAACAACAAAGGCCTGCGTCTTTGGTGTCCTTGAGCTACAAAAGCTCCCTCTAACTTAGGCGAGAGTGGAAGATACTTCTATTTTATTTAAGCCATGATTACATGAGGCTGAACATGATCCCAACTAAATCACCCCTAATTTCATTTTTATATTTGGTTGTCTGAATTAGCATTTGCAGGACGGTGTTAATAACACTGATGACAGTGGACATTCTTCTGGTTACTGATGCAAACAGGACTGCTGCTGGTATTTCGCCAGTAAGCTTCTTGCCGGATTTGATTTTACATAGAGTACATTTGTCACTTTAAGAAAATGCATCATCAATGACGATGATAATGAAATGTTAAATTTTCTCAGATTTTTTTTTGTTATCTATCAAAATAATTATATGGCATTTTTGCTTTGCTATATTGAGATAATGAATTATACTAAGGTTTTCCTAAAGTTGAAACATACATACAACCCCAATCTTTTTTTCTGTATCTCCTCTGTTCACTTCCTTACATAGATGCTCCATTGTAGCTCATGGCTCTCTCCTCAACCTTCCTTTCATCATTTTTGTCTCCTTAATAATTTATTCTGAGTACTGGGGGAATTGCTTAAGTTTGTCTTCTGATTTCTTGCTCTCCAAAGTGTGATCCAGGGACCAGTGGTATTGGTATCACCTGAGAGTTTGTTAGAAATGAAAATTCTTGGATCCCCACCCCAGACCTACTGAATCTGCATTTTAACAAGATTCCCAGGTAATCCGTGTGCACATTGAAATTTGAGAAATGTTGTAAAATTCCTGGCTGGGCATGGTGGCTCATGCCTGTAATCTCAGTCCCTTGCGAGGCCGAGGCTGGTGGATTGACTGAGCTCAGGAGTTTGAGACCAGTCTGGACAAATACAAAAAATTACCCAGGTGTGGTGGCAGGCACCTGTAATCTCAGCTACTTGGGAGGCTGAGGCAGGAGAATCACTTGAACCCAAGAGGCAGAGGTTGCTGTGAGCCGAGATCCCTCCACTGCACTCCAGCCTGGGCAACAGAGTGAGACTCTGTCACTCACACACACACACACACACACACACACACACACACACACACACACGAAATGCTGTAAAATTCTGGCAAAAGAGGGAACCCTTTCCAAGTTTCCACTGACAATGCAGCCTTTTCCCATTATTACAGTAGTTTGGTTATTTTAGTAGAAATTTAGGAGAAGACGACTTTGGATCACCATTGAGGATCAGAACTCTTAGTGGCAGGATATGAGGAAGGGCAGTTGGCTGCTGTATCTGATGACATGAAATGAAACTGACAGCCCAAATGTCATCAAAATCACCAGCAGGCCTCAGTCCAACAAGAAAGAATCCTTGTGTTACATTTCTGAAGGGCAGCGGGCCTCCTCCAGAGGATCTTGCCCACATTCGTTTGACAAATTTACAGATGCCAGCTGGTATCTACATGAAAGCCTCTTGTCCTAAGCTGATAGAGAGGAATAAAGGGATTCCTGCAGAGTGGTTAGGTTTCAAGGATGCATTTTCCTCTTTTCTTGGTAAGTGGAAGAAACTCCTGAGGTTATTGATGAGACAGATGTCCTACTGTGCTCCAGCACTGTGCCTGAGGGCTGCCCGGGGTTTGGAGGAGGAAACTCACAGCACTGAATTATGAGTATTTGCATATGGAAAGATACACTCTTTAAAAGAAGACATCATATTGCCGATACCCAATTCTCATCCATCATGGCAGATTGGCTGGAAAAATCGGGGAAAGGCACAAAAACCTATTGAAATGATTCTAAAGAGAAAAAGAATCTTTCAGACAAACTGACTCATTCCTTATTTATCGCCACGAAACCCTTTATTCCCTGGAGAATATTGAAACAATACTAGTGCATAACTCTCATTGTGGAATTGAAAAAACATCCTACCTTTCTTAATAGTTTCATGAAATTGTTGTCTCAACAGGAAATTCTGGTTATTGTCACACATTCTTCTTGTTTATTATTAGTAATAATAACCCTTGCATCACTATTGTGCTCTAATCTTTACAAAGTTTCTCCACACAAAGTAGCTCATTGATCTCTCCTGACAGTCTCATGAGACAGAGCAGGGGAGCAGGGTGGGTGGGCATTGATGTGCCCATTTCGTGGAACTGGGGCTCAGAGGACTTAAAGGACTTTCTCAAGGGCTCAATGGGCAGTAAATGGCAGCTGCAGGGCTCACACTTAGGTTTTTTAGCTGCAGGGGAGATTTCCAACACACATTTGGCCAAGCTTGGCCAAGCGTCTTTGATCCTTACTCTTCCCAGCACAATTATTTTGCCTTTTTGCAGTTTGTGCATGCACAAAACAATAAGGAGGATCACAATCCACATGGAAAGTTCTTTCTTCAAAGTTTTGTGCTAAAATGCAATGCTTTAGTGAGGTGGCATTCTTCAGATTAGACTTAGATTGTTAGACATCTCCTGTTCCCTAGAAACTGTCTATGTAAATCCTCTTGTACTTATTACACAACATTGTTGAATTTATGCCAAGAATTTACTGCAGCCTCAATAAGGTGTGACTTATTACAAATTCGGAACAAATAACTATTTATAAGTTCTTTTTTGTTCTCTAAATTTGATTCATCTCACCTGATGAGAAGGGAGAAGGCATCTTATTTCTGTTGTTTTGTAAACTATCTTCTACTCCTCATTTTTTCCGCACTGAACATTTCAAATTTCCCCAAATGTTCCACTTATTTTCCTTGCTCAATGCCCTCACATATATTTTCGTTCCTAGAATTCCCCTTACCTTCTTTACCTTCACCACCTTCCTCACTCTTCCTACCCTTAAAAGGACCTAGTTCAAGAGCTATTCCTCTGTGAGGCCTTTCAGATTCAAAGTTAGACATACTTGGGTTCCTAAAAGCAGTTTGAATGCATTTCTGTCATACCGTGGACCTATCACAGTGTGAAAAGTATTTCATTTAGCTCCATGTAAACTGGGAATTCTAACTGGATTGGGAGCTACTTTGGGGAAGGAAGGATACTTATTCCTCTTTATTTCCCTTGAACTTGGAACCTGACAACTGATAAGAATTCATTAAGGGTTGATTTAATTTCCTTCTGGTTTTAGTGCATCAGGAACTCCTGTTGACCAGATATCACTTTAGTTTTTTCAGTTTAGGTGATAGGAAAGTCTTAAAGGGGACTACTGTTCAAATAGGGTATGAGCGAGTTGTTATAGCCAATTATTTTAAAGAACAGGAGGTAAAGTAAATTTGTCTCACAGATTTATCTTAGATTCTACTCCTTTGTGTCACCAGATGAGAGTTATTTTAGTGTAGAGCTGCTTTTTCAACATCCTTTATGACTTTTTCTAGGACCAGCCCATCTAGAGGAATTCTGAATTGTCTTTGGTACCAGGGCATTTCCCTCCCGAGTTCCTTTACAATTCAGGAATTAATATTCAATAGTTCTCAACCTTGACAGTACGTTGAAATCACTTAGGGAGTTTAAAAAATACTGGGGTGAAATTTTCATGGGGTCCCCTGAAGTCTTTCACTGAGTTTGAAACTATGTGCACAGAGTGACACTCTGAGAGACCTGGCAAGTAATAGCTACCGGAGGACTGTGAGCTCAACAGAGGTTTTGGTAGGGTCAGTGCTGACAGATGTTGGAATTCTGACTAACCATATTAGAGTCACCTTACTGAATACCCTAGACATTCAGTTGAGACCTCAGAAAGGCTGTATCTTATTATCTTCAGAAAAAAGTGAACTGCCTTCCAGAAAGAAAGTCACAACACTCTTTAGAGGAAGCAAACACAGTCCAGACTCTCAATGTGGTAGCCACAATGTGCAGCAAAGAACTTAAAATTACTAGAAATATAAAGATGTAGGGAAAGTCACACCAACTAGATGAAAGAACAGTCAGTAAAAACAGATCCAGGGATGATACAGATAATGCAATTAGTAGACAAACACTTTAAAATAGTTATTATCAATATGTTTGTGGATTTCACAGTTTTTGAAAAATCAATAATATGTTTGTGGATTTTTATCATTTCCATTTTTCTGATGAGATTCTCTCACCTGATTTTAAAAAAAGAGAACCAAATAGAAATTCTAGAACTAAAAAATTTAATATCTGAAATTTTAACAAATTCACTAGATTGGATAAGAGCAGATTGGACACTGCAGAAAAGGTGCAAAGTAGTGGAAAAGGCAAATATGTGGGCACATTAACAGATTTGTTTTCTTAGTACCTCAGCTAGGTGATCAAGGTCATCATCAATAGTCATAAATCATGTTGATGGTATGTACCCTTGGTATGATGTGATGAGAATAGCACATTACCTCTATGGTCTTCCCGTAACTCACAACCCCAGTATCATCATGAGAAAAGCACTAGAAAAATCCAACTGAGATACATTCTACAAAATACCTGATAAACATTCCTCAAAACCGTCAAGGACATCAAAAACAAGGAAAGTTGGAGAAACTGTCACAGCCAAGAGGAGTCTAAGGAGACATGGTTACTAGATATTATGTTGCATCGTAGGTGAAATGTTGAACACGAAAAGGACATCAGGTAAAAAGTAAAGAAACCTGAATAAAGAATGAGCTTTGGTTAAGAATGTACCAATAATAGTTCATTAATTGTAACAAATATACCATACTAATGTAAGATGCTAATAATAATTGAATCTGGGTGCAGGATATGTGAGAACTCTTGCTACTACCTTTGTCATTTTTCCGTAAATCTAAAACTGTTCTAAAATAGTTTATTTAAAATAATAAAATGACAATAACAAGTGCTGGTGAGGACATGGAGCAACTGAAACTCACATTCTTTGCTGGTAGGAATGTAAAACAGTATAGTTTTGGAAGTTTCTTGTGAAGTTAAACACGCACTTATCACATAACCCAGCAATCTCACTCCAGGACATTGAGCCAAGAGAAATAAACACATACTTCCTTACGAAGACTTGTATGTGAATGTTTATAGAGGTTTTAGTCAGAGTCACCACACACTGGAAGCAACAAAAATGTCCACCAACTTCTAACTGGATAAATAAATTGTGTACATCCTTACAATGGAATACAACTAAGCAATAAAAAAGGAATGATCTATATCATAAAAACCGTGACTGATTCTGAAAAGCATTATGCTAAGTAAAAGAAGCCAGACACAAGAGTTCATACTGTATCATTCTATTTACATGCAATTCTAGAACAAGCAAAGCTAATCTAAGGCTTAAAAAAATCAGAACAATGGTTGCATCTTTAGCTCTGAAGACCGAAGGTGACGATGATTTAGAAGGGGCAAGAGGAATTTTCTGAAGTGATGGAAATGTTCTATATCTTGATAGGCTGTGGGTTACAGGGTGAATGCATTTGTCAAAACATATCAAGATGTGTTCAAAGGTATGCAAAGTATACCTCAATTTTTAAAGAGAAGATTAAAATGCTGATGCCTGAGATTCTAATTTTAATTATTCCATATATAGCCTTTGAGATTTTTAAAAGCTCCCATAACCAACGTTAAAAATCACTGTTATAAGTATATGTCTAGTGATAGGATCACCCGTCATTTCTGTTTGCCATGTGGACGCTTCTCTCTGGCTCTGATTTGTAGATCCTGGAAGTTGGATGCATGGGTTTACATGCCTGCTTGGTCGCTGGGTCCCCTGAAGATGGTTAATTGGCAACCAACAAGTGCCAAAGGCCCAAGAAGAAGACAGGAGCAGGTTGGAGCCCCCAAAAGCCCCTCCAGCTCTTCTCTTTCTACTTCTTCTGAGAATGGTCTTGCTTATTCAGGGAGTGGATTGTTATGGTGATGGAAAAAGTAAATAGGAAGGGGATCAGAGGAGGTATTATTATGGAGCAGGGGGGATTCTTACTCCTACACAATTTTAGATAATTGTCTATTCCTCTTTAGTCAGCTGGTTTCACACAGACAACAAAGTTCCACTGGATTCTGCAAGCCGACCTGGTCTTAGTTCTGATTTTGTCCTTTTCATGACTACGGAGAGGCTGTAGAAAGAAGGAGAGCAGTACACATCCACATGGGGAGCATATGCCATCCATTCTGCTGGGAACTTGCTTTCTTTTTTCTACTTCTAGGTTAACACCAA
Source organism: Macaca mulatta (assembly GCF_049350105.2). NCBI lineage: Eukaryota > Metazoa > Chordata > Mammalia > Primates > Cercopithecidae > Macaca > Macaca mulatta. The sequence continues at coordinate 59,508,390 of NC_133420.1, read as the reverse complement.
AACAACACCATTTTCTTGTTAGCAAGTTTTCCTCTTTTGAAGATGACTGGCACCCCATTCATATTTTTTAGGACAAAAAAGCTTTTCTTAAAACTTTACCCAACATTAATAAACTGCATAATAAAAACTGAAAGAATAAATCTTAACAGTTATTCCATGGCTACTCTGTGTCTGATTTTTCAGAGCACATGGCCAAGGTTCCAGAGGGGCCTCATTAAAAACTAAAACTTTGACTAATGATAACTAAAACAATTTCATTGAGGGTGCACTAATAAATAAATGTATAAACTTAGACCCTCCCAATTGAAAGGAATTTTGCAGAACATCCAACTCCGTAGGTATCTGTGTAGCTGCTGAGTGGTACTCAGTTTCTTGTGCACCTCTGAGAACAGAGAGGCTCATAAGACAGCCCAGTGTGTCTCTGAGCAGTTCTGACTGAAAGCTTTCCCTGGCGTGGAGCCACAACTCACATCTCTGTAACTCTTAGACACAGAGAATGTCAAATCCCTTTTCCTGTTTGCTGTCCACAAGCTTTCTCTGCAATAAGTTAAACATCTCTAATTGCTTAAAGCTTACCTTCTATGATTTGGATTTTTTTTTTGCCCCCATCAGCTTGCTTTCTTTCTCCCACATGAGTCTTAGTTCCTTTCCATGCAAATCTAACATGATTCATCTGAACTCCTGTTATTGGAGCACCTTCTCAGGGTCAGGCACTAGGCTAAGTGCTGTGGAGAAGGCAGGGACAAATCAGGCTTGGCCTTGTAGGAGAGGGAAGGCTTGTCCACAAAAGCCCCGAGTACAAGGCAGGCTGTTATATGTGGCAGGAGAGAGAGAGGCAGTGTTCTCTTTCCACCCCAATTCCTAGGCTTGAGTCTTGCATTGCAGCACATCAGCTAAAGTATACAGCTATGCAATTTCAGGGCATGGTTAGAGGGGGCTGCTCATCAACTTTTTTTTTTTTTTTTTGAGACAGAGTCTTGCTCTGTTGCCCAGGCTGGAGTGCAGTGATGCAATCTAGGCTCACTGCAACCTCTGCATCCTGGGTTCAAGTGATTCTCCTGCATCAGCCTCCCGAGTAGCTTGGATTACAGGCATGCACCACCATGCCTGGCTAATTTTTGTATTTTTAGCAGAGACAGGGTTTCAACATGATGACCAGGCTGGTTTCGAACTCCTGGCCTCAAGTGGTCCCCCAGCCTTGGCCTCCCAAGGTGCTGGGATTACAGGCATGAGCCACCATGCCTGGCCCAAAAATTTGATGAATGCATGTCAACTGACTAGGTCTCTGTGTTTCAATACCAAATTTTTGGAAGAGAGAATCTGGTTGGCCCATCCTGTGCCAGAGATTCACCCCTTGTTCAATCAGCTGTCAGCAGAAGGAGCAGGGTCACCTGATACAAAAGACCATAGTTTCTGGGCTAAGAACAAGGAGAGTTCTATAAAACATAAGTGTGATTGGTGAGGAAGTGATCGGCCTCTCAGATATATTGTGGATAGTATTACGGATAGTAGATCCATAATATATAATATACATAGGCAAACATAAGCAACGTATAACATCCGTAAGTATTAATTCTGAGCGATGGGAGTTATCCCCATTTTATAGCTGGGGAAACAGATTCAGAAAGGGAAAGTGACTTTTCCAAGGTTACTACTTGTTAATGGCAAAGCCATGGTTTCAATTCAGGGCTGCCACATTGCTTCTTGGCATTCCTTAAGTCTTTCTGGAACTCATTTTTTTATCTGCTTATTCATCCATTCAACTAGAAATTCTCCAGCACTGGCCATGGGCCTGGCATGATGTAAAGCCCTGGTCACACAGACATGTCTGGAAACCCATCAAGAGCATAAGGGAAGGTCCTTGCCCTGCAAAATCTTATAGTTTTTCTAGGGAGAGGAGACATATGAACACCACAAGTTCAGGCATTGTTGCATAAAGTGCCCCCAGGAGTGAACAATACTGCAAAGGCTATGGGATGGAAGAGCAGAGAGAACTCTGGGGACTGGCTGGGGAAGTCTCCTGGAGAAGGCAGAACTCCATTTAGGTGCCCCAGATTAGAGGGGAGAAGGAAGGAAGGACTTCATACAAGCAGAGAGTTGTGTGCATTCTACTTCCTGAACATCGTTCATTTACAGCCGCTTCTCTCCATCCCCCTGGGCCCCACCCTGGTCCAAGTCACTAGCACCCCTTGCCTGGACACAACCTAAGCCTTCAACATATCTACCTTCTTCTTGTCTTGCTCCCCACCAATGGATTGATATTGTTGATCTTTTTTTTTAATTGACAAAATACTTCAATCATATCAAAAAGTATAGTAAACAATGCGAGGGCCACCAAGACACCATCATTTTGATTCAATAGATATAAACATTTCTGCATATTCATTTCAGTTCTTTTACAGAAGTATGATAGTTTCAGCTGAATTCCTGCTCTACCTCTTAACCCTCCCTCCCCTTTCTAATGTTCTGTTAGATTGACCATTATTCCTACATGGTTTTCTACTTTTTCTAGTGATGCTACATTCACAAAGCATATATGGCATTTTGTGTATTTTCATTGGTAATGCTCACATACATAAGGTTCATATCCTTTTGCAACTTGTCTTTCTTTCTCCACTGCTCATTGTTTTTCAGATTTATTCTTGATACAAGGATGTGTTAGGCCATTCTTGCATTGCTGCAAAGGAAACCTGAGAGTGGGTGATTTAAAAAGAGAAGAAGTTTAATTGGCTCATGGTTCTGCAGACTGTACAGAAATCACGGTGCTGGCACCTGCTTCTGGTGAGGCCTCAGAAAACTTACAATCATGGTGGAAGGTAATGGGGAGCCAGCATGTCACATGGCCAGAGTGGGAGCGAGAGAGTGAGGGAGGAGGTGCCACATACGTTTAAACAACCAGATGTCATGTGAACTGAGTGAGAACTCACTCATCACCAAGGGGATGGAGCTAAACCATTCATGAGGGATCTGCCCCCACGATCCGGTCACCTCCCACCAGGCTCTACCTCCAACACTGGGAATCACATTTCAACATGAGATTGGGAGACAAACTTCCAAACTATATCAGTGGAGATCTAGTTAATTCATTTAACTGCTGTAGAGCATCCCATTGTATGAATGAATCACCGTTTACCTGTTTCCCTATAGATGCCTCGTGAGCTCGTTTCTACTTTTTCACTATTAAAAATGGCACTGCAGTGAATATCCTTCCATATATCTCTTTGGGCACATGTGTGTGTGGCTTTTTCCTAGGGTAGAAACCGAGAAATGGAATTGCTGGGTGCTATGGTCTGAATGTTGGTGTCCCTCCAAAATTCGTACGTTGAAACCTAATCCCCAAGGTAATGGTATTAGGAGGTGGGGACATTGAAGGGTGATTAGGTGATGAGAGTTCTGCCCTTGTGAATGGGATTAGTGTGCTTATAAAATAGGCCAAAGAAAGCTCCTTTACCCCTTTTACCATGTGAGGACACAGCAAGAAGGCAACATCTATGAATCAGGTAGTGGTTCCCTCACCAGGCACTGACTCTGCTGGCAATCTGACTTTGGACTTCTCAGCTTCCAGTTTATGGCACTTTGTGATAGCAGCCTGGATGGACTAAGACACTGGGCCAAAAATACACAGATCTTCAACTCTACTGGGTATTGCTAAAGGTTCTTTAACATGGCAGTGCCAGATTCCATGTGCACTCCCCTAGTGTCTGTGAAATAAGAATTCCAGTAGCTTCACATCCTCACAGTCACTTGGTGTTGTCAATGTTTTTGTTAAAAAAAAATCAAATTTCTCCTTCCTTCTTCTATTTTCCCTGGAAGAGAGAGGAATCTTTCTAAAACGCAAACCTGATCATGCCCCTTCCCTGCTTAAAACCCCTCCAGTGGACCCTCACTGCTCCCTGTAAAACTCCCAGGCTCGAGTGACCCACAGGCTCTGTGTGAGGAGCCAGTGCCTGCTCATCTCTCCAGGCTCACCTCTCTCTCCTCCCCTGCCCCAACATGGCTAAGCACACAGATACATACATACACACGTGCGTGTCTGCATACCTATGGGCGTGATATTGTCCAATCAAACTAAACCATATACATTTCCCCTAATCTACTGACCTTTTCCTGTTTGAGGGTCTTGGGATACGCTGCTCTCTCTGCCTGAAATATTCTTCCCCTTCCCCACGCTTTACAGGTTGATTCTCTTTTTTGAGGGAGAGACTGTCTCGCTCTGTCACCCAGGCTGGGGTGCCATGTTGGCTTACTGCAACCTTCACCTCCCGGGTTCAAAAGAGTCTCGTGCCTCAGCCTCCAGAGTAGCTGGGATTACAGGTGCATGCCGCCACCACACCCGGCTAATTTTTTTTGTATTTTTAGTAGAAACGGGGTTTCACCATGTTGGCCAGGCTGGTCTCGAACTCCTGGCCTCAAGTGATCTGCCCACCTCGGCCTCCCAAAGTGTTGGGATTACAGGTATGAGCCACTGAACCTAGCCCGGAGGCTGATTCCTACTAGCTCTCAGCTCTTGGCTTGCTGCCTCCTCCCTGGGAAGCCTTCACAGGCATTCTGAGCCTGCGCGTGATGCCTTTCCTCAGTTTCCTAGCACCCTCCACTTTGGGCCTCATAGTTCTTAGGACACTGACTTGTGATTGCCTGTTTATCATCTCCCTGTCCCACCATTCTGTAGACTTCTTCATATCAGGGCTTGTGGGCTCAGCCTATTTACTGAATGAAATTCTTAAATAATCGGCGGACAGGAGACAGGTCTGGATGGAACAGAAGTGACAAGAGGAGGAGCAGCAGGAAATCAGACAAGAGAGAAAGTGCTGAACCATAACCTCAGAACCCCAATCCCCAGGTAAGGAAACAGACTCGGCAAGATGACTGACCTTGTCTAGAGTCACATATTCGGTCAGCGTCAGAATCGGATTTTATCTGCAGTTACTGACTTCACATTGGGGCGCTCTCTGCGGCATTTTAGCTGTGGACAATGGGAAGGAATCAGTATAGCAGGAGAGAGACAGGGCTGACAGGGAGGGCAGGAAGTGCCGGGAGGGAGGCCTTGGGATCTGGGATGCAGGTGGAGGGCTTGGCTCTGCAGACATAACCCTGGGTCCTCTGGGAGGCGAGGAAGGAAGAAACATTGGGTCAGTTTCCTAGAACAGACACTTGTCCAGGCTGCCCAGGGGGCCTTGGGTGGGCCAGCCCTTCTCCTGGGAGGAGCAGACTTGTAAGAAGAAATGCATCGTCTCCCTGAAGACCCAGCCCACCTGAGTGGCCTCTCCCTGCTGGCATCAGGAGAATGATTTCTCAAGACCTCCCTTTGGCAGGAGGGACACCAGAGCCAAGGACAGCCAGGAAGAATTAGAAGCCTAATACAAGCAGGCAGGTGCGGGCCTGGGGACTGGAGTGCAGCTCCTCCAGCCAAAGGGGCTGCAGAGGGTAGAGGTCAGGCTCAGAGGCTTGGGGTCACTGGCATGTAGAGGAGCCCTTCTGTGCACCTGCTCATGTGTGGCAGGGCAAGGGGACATCAGTAAAATGGGGACAACAATACCTATATGTCATGTGATTATGGTGAGAATTAAGTAAAATTATTATAAAAATGGAAAGGGCTTAGAATAGTGCTTGGCACAGAACATCACTCAGCCGGCTATAGTTATTATTTTTTGCCCACAGGATTGTTGGGAGGAGTGAACAGGGCAGCCGGTGGACAGACCCTGTAAGGCTGGGTCAATGACTATGAGCAGGCTTCTTCTGCTAGGAACTGAACCAGTGAGTGTGGATGAGGATGGAAATCCAGTGGGCAGAGAGGAGGGGCGTGGCCTCCAGGGAACCAGCCTCCTCCATTCCTTGAGTTTCTGCATCATGGACAGCTGCATCACGGACGACACAGGTCACTTTTGGAAAGATGCTTAGAGCTCACACAATCCAGCTCTCTAGCTGCATACAAGGGGAAACCGAGACCCAGAGGATAGAAGTGACTTGTCCTGGGCCATGTACAAAGCACATCCGGGCCCCACTTCTGGACTCGGACCTAAGGTTCCTTCTTCCGTTGCACCAACCTAGGTCTTAGTGTTTGGCATTTCTTCCCACAGTTGTCCTCTGGCTCAGAAATCAACGGGCTCTCACCAGCTCTGAGAACCTCAACCTTTGAGAGCTCCCTGATCTGATTGCTTTCTTCCTGTTTTCCCATAGAAGCCAGTTGAAAAGCAATTGAAAGCCACTTCCACCTCTAGGGACCTCTCCAGAACTCTCCCTCCCTGGGCCTCTCCTGGAGAGGTCAGGAGCAGGTTAGCAGTGTGTACCTATCTGTACCGTTCACTAAGGTTTTCAGAGGCAGGTGGTCTCCTTTTCCTCAAATGGAGTGCCCTCCCTCCCTCCTTTACTGTATCCTCCCTCCCTTCTTCCCTTCATTCTTTTCTTCTTTTCTTCCTCACACACCTTGCTGCGTCAAAACCACCCATCTGGCACACACAGAAGTTCATTCTGAGTGACCTTGAGCCTGCATCTTTGTTGCACAGGTAGAATTTCTCTACCGAAGAACAGTTGCAGGAGAAAATAGATACAAAATGCCAGGCCTGGTAAGAGCTCATTTGTAAGGCATATGTTGACCAACAAGCCAGGAATTATAGGCATGCCAAATGGGGGGAACTGAAGCTTTAGATTTTTTCTTGTAGCTACCCTGATTTTTTGATAAGCTCTTAGAGCAGCCCAGGGGGAAGTCTTGCTGCTTTAATAAACTCTCGTGGGGCCAGAGGAGTCTGGTATCCATGAAGCAGGTTCATGTGTGTGACTTCATCTGAAACATACAACTGCCCTCTGAGGTGAGCGGGACAGAATCGTTTCTCCCACTTTTCTGATGAGGAAATCGAAGCTCAGAGAGAGGTCAAGGAGTTGCTCCTAAAGATCTGACAGACCCAAGGCTTCAAGTGTTCTGACTCCACATTTAGGGCTCCTTGTACTAACAATTCTACTTGAGAGAAATTCAGAGTTTTAAACTTAGGACAAGATCCTACCCTGAATTTTCAGTTCAGAGCTAGAATTAAGTGAATCTGAAGTGGGCATTAGCCACAAAAGGGATAAATTATGGTAAAGATAAAAGTGACCATTGAATAAATGACAACTGGACTGTCCCCTCTGGTCTCCCTGTTCCAGCTTTGAACTCCAAGTTAGACTTTCCTCCCCAAAGCCTTCCCTGGCTCCCTACTCACCCCCTGGGGTGGAGTGGATTATTTCTCCTCTGAGCCAAACTTTTCATGTTCTGTGAGTCTCAAATGCAATTTGCATTATATTGTCATTCATTCATTCCTTCGTTCGTTCACAGAACTCTCTTGTCCCATGTGCAGTGAGTTCCTCAGGGTAGTGACCTTCCCTGGGGCCATATCCTTAGGCAGTGAAATGATTCTGCAAGTGGACTGGCCTGGCCTGGTCTAATTCAAGGACACAGCAATGGGTACCAAGTCTGGTGCTGGGCTTGGAGCAGTGCATTTAGTGACTCAGAGAGGGGCTCGTAGCAAATAGGGTGGTAGCCATGAGCTGGGGAATGGGCATTGTGGGAGGGTCTTGACCAGCAGACAGCTTTTGGGAAAGTCTGGGAGCCCAGGCTATGGCCACTGGCCTGAGGTTTGGGATCAGGACTCACGTCTTTGGAGTTAGGGTTCAGGCACTTACAATGATCTTGGAAGACACAGGCTGCAAGGCCAGGACGGGTATCAGGAATGAGTCAAAAGTCCTTCCCCTTGGAGGCCCAGCTGCCGGGCCCATGGGGGCTGAGCCCTCTGAACACCGCGGCAAAGAGCCAAGGATCTGGGGCTGTCTCAGCTGTGGGGTCAGGAGGCTGGGAGTGGGAAGCCAGGCAAGATATTTTAAGAAGCCCCATTTTTCTCATTTCCAAAAGGCAGAAGAGCTGAGTAGTTACAGTACAAAGAAAAAAAAAACTTTGGTTTAGAAATTGCCCTAACCTAGATTCTTAGATAAAGGGGGTTGCCTTTCATATAGAGCTTTTTGTAATTGCTATGGTAGAGGGGACCATCTCTTTCTTTGTGCAGAACAACCATCATTTCTGTTCCCACCGAATGGCCCTAGTCCATCACTCTGACCCCAAAGACAGGCTGATGTCCAGAAGTCATATTGAGTAACTCAGCTTATATCTTACCAAACCATTTGGATTTTACTTTCTGGGTAAAAAGTTATCAGTTCATGGTCTGTGCGATTACTTTGAAGATGGATCATTCTCATTGCCTCTTGAAGGAAAGTTCCCACTCTCTGCACACTTTTTGCTATAGCAAGGAACACCAGCTGCTCACCTGTCCTCCAAACCAGAGGAACGAAAGACCAAGTTATCATAGACTTGAAGAAATGAAGAGGGAGAACTAATAATATTTATTGAGAACCTGCTATGTGGAGGCATGGTCTTAGGCCTTTCACGTGTATTATTCTATGTGTATGTATTTCCATACACACACACGGCATTGAGGGGAGATAAGGTGTTACTATTCCCAATCTCCAAAGGAATAAATGAAGACTCATTTGCCATGTAACAAAAGGGTTGGAGTGATTTGAACTCCAACTCCAGCTCAATCCTCTCTAGAGATCTCTGGGATCTTCTCTTCACTGCTTGCTCTGTCACCCAGGCTGGAGTGCAGTGGCGCCATCTCGGCTCACTGAAATCTCCACCTCCCAGGTTCAAGTGATTCTCCTGCCTCAGCCTCCCGAGTAGCTGGGACTACAGGCGTCCACCACCACATCTGGCTACTTTGTTGTATTTTTAGAAGAGACGGGGTTTCATCGTGTTAGCCAGGATGGTCTCCATCTCCTGACCTCGTGATCTGCCTGCCTCGGCCTCCCAAAGTGCTGGGATTACAGGCTTGAACCACTGTGCCTGGCCTCTTCACTGCTTTTCTGCACAGTGAAGATACCCAGGAAGGGCTGGTGCTGCCTTTTCAGAGCTGGAATGATTATACCAAAGGCCACTGGAGTCGGTCTGGCCACCAGGAGCTTTCTGATTTCCCAAGTGTCCCTCGTTTACACCCAGTCTCTGATGTCAGCTAGACCACCGGTTGGCTGGCCCAGGTATCCAGATCTGAAGGCCCTGCCCTGGTCTGGGGGACCTTATTGATAAGAAGAGAGTGATGCTGCTGGTTCCCTGCTAGGGGAGCCGTGAACCCAGCCGAGAGGACATGTTGGCTGCACAGGTTTGCCTGCTAAAGGAGCCAGCACAGTTGGTTGCAGGGAATTTGATGAAAATAATCAGCTGCAAACTCCTAAAAAACAAACAGACTTCGATCCAGAGGTTTGAATAACAGCCCCCTCAACCAGATGGCCGCAGGAGCCTCGCCAGGGAGAAAAAAAAGATCTCCCGCCCTGAATTTCCTCTTTGTTCTGGACCCTGCTCTCGGTGGACAGCATCGGTGCACCCCACCCTCTAGAGCGCCAGCCGCCCGGACGGGGCCTTGTGTTAACGGAGCTTAAGGCAGCTTTCCCCAGATTAGGGTTTTGGGACAGGGAATCCAGGCAAAGAAGCGGCTTTCTTGTCACGGTATGAGTCACCACAGGCTGGAGGAAGCACACAGCTGTCTGCATCTGGACCTGGAATGCGGTTTCCTCTTCACAGGACACTCCCAAGGAGACTGGGACTCTTGTGGGTACAGAACAGGAAGTCATAAGCAGGGCCACCCTGTGTGGGGCAGACCTGGACACTGCGGTCCCCTCCAACAGGCCTTCGCGTCCGAGCTATTGGGAAGAGAATGCTAGCTTGCTGCCATAGTAAATTGCAACCATGCCTGGAACAAATGGTGGGGAGTGCATCCTGCCAGACTCAGCCCCTGATGGCTCCAATAAGAGCACTGATGGAAGAATGAGGCCAATGTGGATTTGAATCCTTAGTCTTCTACTGTGTGACCTCAGACAGCTTATTTGACTTCTCTGAGACTCAGTTTTCACTTCCCTGAGTTTTAATGAGAATAATAAAGAAATTACAATTTCAATGCATGTAGCACAGTATCTGGCACACAGCAGGCACAAAATAAACATTGGTTTCCTCCCTCCCAGTCTTCTGGCCCAGACCCTCTTGGTACCAAGAATTTCTTCTAATGCCTACTCCTAAATGCTTTCACTGATCCGTGGTTCAATCTGTCATTCTTGGCTTTTGGCAAAACTTCCAAGTACAATCCTCTCCCATCTTCCCTAAATGGATTCTTCTCTCTCCTCTATTGTTATTTTAGTGACTCTGTTTGCCAGTATGTATTTTGATTTATTAAGCTACCACAGATTCTGTTTGGGAGGAGGCTAGGCAGGGTATGCAATTACAGTGATGTTCCATCAGGCTCATCTCACTTACAAGTTTGTTTTATTATTTAATTTTTTTAATTTTTAATTTTTATGGGTATATCAGGCATATATATTTATGGCTTACGTGAGATATCTTGATATAGGCATGCAATGCCTAATAATCACATCAAGGTAAATGGTGTATCCAGCACCTCAAGTGTTTGTCATAAGGTAATTTTAGGATTTCTTCCCCCGTGGATGGGCGATATGGCTTACTCTCAGCCCTTTGGGAAGCTGAGGCAGGAGGATCCGTTGAGCTCAGGAGTTTGAGGCCAACCTAGGCAACATAGTGAGACCTCCATCTCTACAAACAAACAAACAAAATTAGCTGAGCATGGTGGCACATGCCTGTGGTCCCAGCTACTCAGGAGGCTGAGGTGGGAGGATCTCCTGGGCCTGGGAGATCAAGGCTATAGTGAGCTGTGATCATGCCACTGCCCTCCAGCCTGGGTGACAGAGCTAGACCTTGCCTTTAAAAAAAAAAAAAGAAAAAAAAGCTTCACAACAACAAGCAAATATATTAATACGTACCAAGATGTTAAAGTGTATTAGTCAGGATAGGCTGGACTTCGCTTCAGTAATAAACAACTCTTAAATACGAATGGCTTAAAATGACAAAGGGTCACTTCTCACTCATGTTCCACGTTCATTGTAGGTTTGTGGGGTCAATGTTCACACCGACCTCTCTTAGATACTCAAGGTTCACCACCTGGAATGCTGTGGGCCACTGCAGCAGGGGGAGGAGAAGATGAAGAATCGCTTAGCAGCACTCGAATGCTTCTGCCTGGTGGTAACACACCACTTCCCATTTCACAGGCCAAAGAAGGGACCTACAATCCTATTGTGTGCTCAGGTGGAAAATAACCAGAAACGCTGAGGAACAAGTATTAATGTTGACTACATAGAGGCTCAGTGTTTTAAAATAGTAGAGGAAACCCTGCAGGCAAGAAGAAATTTCAGTATTCTCCACTCTTGCCATTCATCACTAGGGATTTGCTGGCCATTTTAAAATCAGAATATGCCCAGACATTTGCATAGAAGAAGTTCCTTTTGTTTCTCCCTTTGGTCTATTTCAGAGGTCCTGAATTTCCAGTGTACATAAGTATTCTTGTTTGCCATTGTACAACGCTGTGTACACAATCCTAAAAGGTTTTCAGACTGTTTTGGACATAAGCATTTTCCCTGTATGTGCTGAATTTAGAACCTAATTTACTTAGGATGTGACTCTACGGTACTTAATTGATACTAATGCCTGACTTTAGTTGTCCCAAAGTTTCATCACATTCTCCGCTTCTGTGCTTCACTTACAACCCCAGGAGCAAGTTTTTATCCAAAACTCTAAAAAACGTCTTCCACATACATTATCTTGTTTAGTAACTCTTGTAACCCAAAGGAGTTGGTTTATTAGTGGAACATTTCCATTCTACAGAGATGGCAAATGACTTGCTCAAGGACACAGCGCAGATATGTGGAAGTCGAATTTGTGAACATACTTCTGTCTGGCTTTAAATTCTGTGACTTTCTCATGATCCTAGGCAGCCTTCCAGCTGGGACAAGGAGGTCTTGTTTGGAAAGGGAGTTTATAGGCCCTGAACTCTGCTCTGGAAATCTGTGAAAAGAACAGGAGGGAATGAGAGGCTCAGGCCCCATAGACTCTTCTCCCTGCTGCCATCCACACAGGGCATTGTGCTTAGTGAAAGCCCAGTTTCCGCAGGGATTACTTTGGGCACACAACATTTTAGGAGCTGGATGTCCAGGAATTCCTGTTAATTAGGCATGTATTCACCGAATAAATGTTTCCCTGAAGAGCTTTCTGCAGCTGGCCAGTGTTCCGGTTTGGTCCTGGGCGGTGAGATGCCCATTAGTCTAGAAAGCACAACAGTGTGAGGTGCACGCTCACACGTGAATTGCACGTGTAAGTAGTGTAAGTATGTAATGTGTATAAGTGTGTAAGCTGTGTAATATGTGTGTGTAGGGTTGGTCTTTGTGTTAGCCATTCTCTGTTTGTAGGGTCACTAGATAAAATACAGGATGCTCAATTTAATCTGAACTTCAGATGAGCATCAAATTATTTTTTAGTATAAGCTTGTCCCATGCAGCATTTGGAACATAATTACACTAAAAATATGTTATTCATCTGAAATTCAAATGTAACTGGTCATCTTGTGTTTTGGTTTGCTAAATCTGGCTGCTATATCTACATGCATGGGTGTCAGCATAAATGGACTTGCTTGTTTATACCCCAGGGTGCACCTGAACGTGTGTGTTTGTGCCCATGTGTCTCTGGGTGGGTACGGAGGTCTGTGTGCATGTGTACCTGGCTGATAAGGAGTCAGTGGGTGGTTGGGAACCAACTGCTCCACCACCCACAGCTCACCTCCTGCCAGTCCAATCCTACTGGAGCAAGAGGTGTCAGGATGGGCCGGGCGTGGTGGCTCAAGCCTGTAATCCCAGCACTTTTGGAGGCCGAGGTGGGCGGATCACCTGAGATCGGGAGTTCAAGACCAGCCTGGCCAACATGGTGAAACCCCGTCCCTACTAATAATACAAAAATTAGCCGGGTGTGGTGGCAGGCACCTATAATCCCAGCTACTCAGGAGCCTGAGGCAGGAGAATCACCTGAACCCGGGAGGTGGAGGTTGCAGTGAGCCGAGATCGCGCCATTGCACTGTAGCCTGGTCAACAAGAGCAAAGCTCAGTGTCCGAAAGAGAGAGAGAAAAAAAAAGGAGGGGTCAGGATGGGCCTTGAATACCTGGTCAGGGAGCTTGGACTTTCTCCTGAGGGTAGCCACGTAAGGCTCTGAGCAAGGGAGCAAACAGATCTAGATGTGTTCTACAGAAGTCCCTCTGGCTGCATTGCAGAGAAAGAGCTGGAGAAGGCAATACCAGAGGGAGGCTGAGGGAGCTGGATGGTGACCATGGTGAGGGAGGGTGAAGATCTGGGCTAAGGCTTTGGCAGTGGAGATGGAGGGAAAGGGGCCTATTGCAGGACTCATTGAGCAACCATGCAGGGGCTGAGGAAGTCAGAAGTTGCAGGTGGTGTTCATGTTTCCAGCCTGGGCACCTGGGCTGATGAACTGTGGGCCCCTGAGTGTTTACCTTGCTCCCTTCCTCATCTTCAATGTCAGGCACAGTGCCCAGCATGTAGTGGATGCTCTGTGGGTGTTTATGGCATGAATACATGCAAATGTTGATGAGAGAAGTGGGGAATATATCAGGAAGAGGAAGTGGAGAAGAAGGTAGAGGAGGGGGAGTGAGAGGAAGACCAGAAGGAAGAGGAGAAGAAGGAGGGAGAGGAGGAGAGATACATCCTGGTCAGCCCTGGGGATTGACAGTGTCTATTTCATCCCACAATAAAATAGTACCCAGCAGTGAGTAAATGGCAGTGTAAACCAAATCTAAGCACAGTGCCTGGCATATAGTAAATGCTCAATAAATGTGCATTCCAACCTTCTTTTCAGGGAGTAAAGATGCTTCCATTATTCCAAGGAATTTCCTTCCCTGAGCACAGTTTTTCTATTTTAGGGAGGAAAACATCCTTTTGCTTGGGAAGACCTGTCTTTTCTGCCATTGAATTCCTGGGAAATTCAAAGGCACTGGGCCTCAAAGCTTGCTGTGAATCACAGGACAGTTAGAGCCCAAGTGAACAATGGCCCGGTCCCAGGGGATGGCGCTAGTCAGGGTCAACCCCCTCATGGCCTCTCCTTCCTTCTGACATGGCCTTGTCATCTGTTGGGAACTCAGGGATTCTCCTGGGTCTGGCACATAGTATGTGCTGTGTAAATGTTTGCTGTGATTATTTTTGTTATTACTGTCCCTAGGCCTGGTGTTTCCTGAAATTGAATCATTTCTCTCACTCTAAAGCTTAGTTTATTTTATTTTATTCAAGCCTTTGGCTAACACCTCAATAGCTCAGGATTCCCAAAGCAGGGAAGACTAATTCTGACACGATCCCTTCCCGGCAATTTTTAAACACTCATGCCACAGAGGAAGGTAGGCTTCCTTCAAGAGCTCACTTAGTGTAGATAAACATTTGGCCTGTGGATATGCAAACAGTCCAAAAATGCACCTTTTTCTAAGTGTGGGGTCTCAAAAAGGGTTTTCAGGATTCAATGCATATTCATTTAGTCATTGGCTTGTTCATCTAGTAGTTCCCACTGGAATATAAACCAGGGCAGGCTTCTTGCCTGCCTTGTTTGCTATTGGAAACCCAGTGACTGAACAGAGCCTGACACTTCGCAGCTGCTCAATACATATTTGTTGAATGAATGAATGAATGAATGAATGAGCATCTTATCTGTGCTGGGATACCTGGTCTTGGGATACCAGAATTGGACACAGTCCCTGTATTCCATGAGCCTGTGGTCCCAGAACATCCCCTGCATCCAACATCTATGTGAAATACAGAACAGATCTGTTCCCTGCCTGTGAGACAGGGAAGGCCCCTGCAGGGGGCACGGAGCCGGGCAGAAGGAGCAGCACTTCTGCTGGGAATACCAGAGAGGGTGTCTTAGACCAGGTGGCATTTTTTTTTCCTCAAAAGTCTGGAAATTGCCTTTTATTTTTGTTATTTGTTGTATAATATGTCAATGTTTTAATAAGGACTCCATATACACATACGAAAGATCAACCGTGCTAATTATGTTAGGCCAGGTTCATTGAATTCATTTTCATCTTCCAAGTTTTCTTTTCTTTATCAGTCTAATTATAATTTTAAAACTATGATGAATTTTTATTTCTTTTGTCGACATGTAATGTTATACACATTTATAAGGCATATATGAGTCTTATATTCATGGAATGTGTAATGATCAAGTAAGGGTATTTGGGGTATCTGTTACCTTGAGTATTTATCATTTATTTCTATGTGTTGGTATCATTTCAAGTCCTCTCTTCTAGTTACTTTGAAATATATAAAATATTGTTTGTTGTTAAGTATAGTCATCCTAGTCAGATATCAAACATTAGAACTTATTTCTTCTAACTGTATGTTTGTACCCATTAATCACCTTCTCTTCATCATCCCCCTCCCACCTACCTACCCACTCTTCCCAGTCTCTGGTATCAATTATTCTATTCTATAGGCCCACGAGATCAAGTTTTTTAGCTCCCACGTGTGAGTGAGAACATGCGGTATCTGTCTTTCTGTGCCTGGCTTTTTCACTTAACATAATGACCTCCAGTTCCATCTTTGTTGCTGTGAATGACATCTCATTCACTTGTATGGCTGAAGAGTATTTTATTGTGTATCCACACCACATTTTCTTTATTCATCCATCTATTGATGGACACTTAGGTTAATTTCATATCTTAGCTATTGTGAATAGTGCTGCAAGAAACATGCGAGTGCAGGTGTCCCTTTGGTACACTTGAATTCCTTTCTTTTGGATAAATACCCAGTAGTGGGATTGCTGGGTCAGGGGGTAGTTCTGTTTACAATTTTCTGAGACATCTCCATTTTGTTTTCCACAGTGGCTGTGCTAATTCACATTCCCACCAACAGTGTGTTAAGAGTCCCAAGGTGATATTTGCATAGCTTTGGTTTCAGCATCAAGGAGGAGTTGGTGGAAAGTCAACGGAAGGAGCCATGGTCTAGAGCTGGGACATCTTGGTTGGCAGAGGAGTCCTATTTACGTTAGCTAGGGATAGAGGTCACTGGAGCATATGTTCTGGAGGGCGGGGCTCAAGTCTGTCTGGTCCTTTGTTACATAGCCTGGGATCTGGCACAGTGTGGGCTCTCAATAAGTTAAGAGAAAGAATGAATGACACGAGAGAAGAAAGAAAAGATGGGACCTAGACATCTTTCTGGAGGTTTTCTGGGCAACTATAATGGATTTCATTGCCTCCCCATGTCTGGAAGGAGCCTTAAGCCCCACCCCCATTACCTCCATAGCGCTCCACCAAGCGATCATCTAGCTTTGGCTAGGATGCCTCTCAGTGATGGGGTGCTCAATCCCTCCCGCACAACTGGTTGCTTTTTTTATATAGATCTGAGTATTAGAATAGCCATCCTTACACTGACCACAAGGAAGCAGAATGGCGGCAGGGAAAGAGCACTGAACCTGGAGGCAGAAGACCCAGACTTGGCTCCTGAGCCTCCCACTCTCTCATTGTGTGGTTCTTGGGCAGGGGCAGTTGTAGCCAGTGATTATGAGTGTGGGCTTGGACATCTGGCAGATCTGCCTTAATTTCCCTATCTGTAAAATGGGAATAGCAATAATGCCTACATCAAAGGGCACTTGTGTGGATTAAATGAGATAATGCATGTAAAGTTCTTAGTGCCTTACTTGGCAAATTAGTGAGTGCTCAATGAAAGTTAGCTACGGTTTTTCATATTATCATCTTCTTCCTGGCTGTCACTTTCTTCCTCTGTGTAATGGGAATAAGAAGCCCTGCCTTGGATGTCTCTGGGGCTTGGTGTGAGGAGCCAGAGAGAGAATGGGCACGAAGGCTCCACAGAGTGAGGGATTCTGTGTCATTCTCATCACATTGGCTTTTTCTGCAGGAGACTTCACTAGTGTGTGGGTTACCCTGAGATCACTCGTACAACACCCAGATCCTGAGGTTTTTCCCTCCCTTTGATGGCTAGGTTTCTGTTCTTTGACAGCCTGAATCATGGCCTCCAAGATCTTATTTGCTTACTTATTTATTTTTAGCAATAAATAAGTATTTATTTATGGTCATTTATATGATGATCGGGTTGGATTGTCACCCAGGCTGGAGTGCAGGGTTGTGATCATAGCTCACTGCAGCCTCAAACTCCTGGGCTCAAGCAATCCTTCTGCCTCAGCCTCCCAAGTAGCTGGGACTATAGGTGCATGCCACCATGCCTGCATACTTTTATTTTTAATTTTTTTTAGAGTCAGGGATCTTCCTATGTTGCCCAAGCTGGCCTTGAACTTCTGGACTCAAGCGATCCACTCATCTCAGGCTCCCGAGTAGCTGGGATTACAGATCTACATTTAGAACAGGACTGCAAAGAAAGGAAAGGAGAAATGAAGAAAAGGAAGCAGGCACAGTTCTGGCTTTCAGTAGTTCCTTGGAGAGCTCAAGACTCAGACTCTCTGACCTTGTCTGCAAAGGGGGATTGTCCAGCCTTTGAAATAACCATTTCCTTCCCTCCTGGCCTTTTTCAGATCAGAGAGGTGGGAGGGGGCGTGGAGATTTAGTTCCCGGATGCACTGAACAGGAGGCTGTGAGCTCTCCTCTGATGTGCGTCTTTTCTTCAGGGGCTCTGGTCCTGGGAGGCGGGACTCTGGGTTGCCGTGGCTCCTCCTGTGGTCTACCTTGGCCTCATTGCAGGCCCAGCTGCTGCTGACCACGCAGGTTTCTTTTAAGAGGCTTGGCTGACCCTCGGCACAGCTGAGATGTTCTGAGACCTTGAATGTCAGAGATGGAAGCAGCTTTATGATACTCTGGGACAGAGGTTCCTAGGCTGGGGTCCCTGGACTTGGGGTGCTCAGACTATTCTTGGTTCTTTCAAAAGCTGAAAAGAAGCAGCATATAGCCCCTGTGTGAGGGCTCATGGGCTCATAAAAGTATCCAGTGTCTTGACTTTTCTCTGAAATCAGCTCCAGCTGGTCCCTCTGTACCCTGGTGTTGCTGGTGACAGTGATAGCTTCCCATTGAGCTTAACTACTAGAAGTAAGGTGAAGCCCTTCTCACATCATCTCACTGATCTTCAATCCTGTAAGATGGGTATGTTTATGAGTCCTAATTTGCAGATGGAGACACTAAGTGCCATAGGGGTTAAGCACTGTGCCGGAGTTCACACACCCAGCAGCCTGACTCCACAGCCCCAACCCCCAACTATCAGCAAATAGTCCTCTGAAAGCTCAGTTATATAGCTTTGAACACTGCAAAACTCATCATTATTCAGGGAAGAGAATTTAGTAGAGAAAATGTTGAGAGCTAAGTACTACACATAGGAGGAATAATAAAAGGGTTGGTGGAATAGTTGAGGATACGCCATTTTTTATCTTTTATTGATTTTGTTTTGTTTTGGTTTTTGTTTTTTGCTTTTCTTTTCTCTTGAGAGATGGCACATGCCACTTTGTTTTATAAAACAAAAGCCTAGAGAAGTGAGGGTCCTGCCCAGTGTCATCTTGGGAAGTGGTAGCCGGGACAAGAACTTGTTTCATTTTGAGTGGACTCCTTGGGTCTGACTCCGGAGGGTCTCTGGCTAACTAGGAAGCAGGGCAGCAGTGGCTTGTCCCGAGCTGATGGCATATGCCTGGGGGCTCCCTGGAAGGGCCTCTGACTTCCCTCTATCCTGGCAGGCCACTCCCCAACAAGGGTCAGACCACACATCCTGACTAACTTTCCACTAGTCCCCACCTACCTCCCACCAGCTGCACATTGCCTTGGCCTTGCCAGACCACAGAGCCGTTTAGAGCTGGCAGGGGCCAGCAGAATTCATCTTTGGCAAACTCTTCCTTCCAATCTGATCACTGTACATGCACTTTATGATTTGCAAAGTGCTTCCACATCTTCCACATCATTCAACTTGAGACCCAGTGCTGTTCTGGGAGCTGGGTAGTGGAGGGATGGTACCCCATTTTACAAAAGAAGAAAAGGAAGTTCTAAGAGGCAAGGTACCTCGTTCAAGGTCACACACTCAGATAAGAAATGTTGGAGTCAGAAGTTGGAGCTGGATTGATATGTTCCATTCCAGTGCCTGTTGCACCAAACAGCCTCCCTGTTTGGAATGAGGAATTGCAAGAAGCAGTGTTAAGTCACATGCCAAGCTGGGTGCCGCCAAGAACTTTATATTTAACTAACAGCATCACCATATCTTTTTTCCCATAGTGGACAAATATAGGTACCTAAATTAAAACAATTTTATCTGTGTCAACCAAGATTGCAGGCCTGTACTCTGAGAACTCATGATGTAATGAAAAGACACAAATGTTCAAGGCAGAAGTGGTTTATATTCTAGACTCATAACTTTCTCATTGTGACCCTGAGAAAATGTTATGCTCTGGGCCCCTGTTTTCCATGTGTCCAATGAAGATAATAATACCTACTTTGCTTGTTATCAAAATGATTAGGGCCATCATATACAAGTTTCTTTGTACAATTTTAAGGTGTGTTATACAACTATTATACATGACCATGAATCTTCATAAACAGCTAAGGCAAGGGAAATTCACACACACACACACACACACACACACACACACACTTATATATAATTAATGATTAATAAGTACATCCTAAGTGGTTTATATGGCTCATTCTATTAATTGGAACAACAGCCTTATGGAGGCTAGTACCATTATCATTCCCATTTTATAGATGAGGAAACTGAGACCCAGAGATCTTAAGTAACAGGTAGCAAATGGCAGAAGCAGGATATGAAATCTGGATAACAGGTGAGCTCTTTAACAGCCAAGGTGCATCAGGATCACCTGAAGGGCTGGTTAAAATATGAAATGCTGAGTCCCACCCCGTGATTCTAATTCAGTAGGTTTGGTGGGGGGCCTAAAAATTGGATGCTGATACTGCTGGATCAGGGACCACACTCTGAGAGCCACTGTATTAAGCAATGTGCCCAAGACCACATACCCAGCAGTCTGACTCCACAGCTCCAACCTTCAACTACTAGCAAATACATAGTCTTCTAAAAGCTCAGTTGTATAGCTTTGGATACTGAAAAACTCATCATGATTCCGGGAAGGGAATTTGGTAGAGAAAATGTTGCGATCTCAGTACTACATGTAGGAGGAATAATAAAAGTGTCTCACTGCTTGTAATCCCAGCACTTTGGGAGGCTGAGGTGGGCTGATCACGAGGTCAGGAGATCGAGACCATCCTGGCTAACATGGTGAAACCCCGTCTCTACTAAAATACAAAAAATGAGCCAGGTGTGGTGGAACATGCCTGTAGTCCCAGCTACTTGGGAGGCTGAGGCAAGATAATTCCTTGAACCCAGGAGGTGGAGGTTGCAGTGAGCCAAGATTGTGCCACTGTACTCCAGCCTGGCGACAGAGCAAGGCTCTGTCTCAAAAAAACAAAAACAAAACCAAAAAAAACCTGTCTCACTATGCACAGAGCTCTTCTGCCCTGCCAATGGCCCAATCCAGGCCCCCTCAGGCCTGTGACGCAGGTTAGCTGGACATCTGTATGCACTAGATGCTTGACTTATGTCTGGTAGACATATGTTATGCTCATGGAGAGGTGTGGAAGTGGACGGTGATGCTGGGGAGGCCTTTTCTCCTTCAGAAACCAAGCGAGAGAAGTCACCCCATGCATTTGCCTGTGTTTGAAGGCCCTGCAGGTGCCTGAATCTTTGTGGCTGTGGCTACATTAGCCCTTCCCCAGGGCCATCCAGCAGGAAGGAAGGCCATTTGTCTGGAGAAGGCACAGAAGAGAATTCACATGATGTCTCCGCAGCTCCCAGCAGTCAGGTTTCCCTTTAAGCTCCTCACACTCCCAGATTTCAGAAAACAGTCTATGAATGGAGAGAAAAGGCACAGCCTTCAAAAACAGAAAGCACAGACCAAGAATATTTAAATTCAATAAACCTAATTTAATTTATGTTTTTGAAAAGAAATAAGAAACCAACTTCCAGAAGAACAGAAGCATTTCAGAAAACAGGGGTTGAGCCAAAAGCTGTGATCACAGATAGAAGAGAGCAAAAAATCAAGGGCATATGGATATCCACTTGTTCCAGAACTGTATTTGTGGAAAAGACTATGCTTTCTCTACTAAATTGCATTTCTATTTTTGCCAAGAATCAGTTGTCCAGACCTAGAATGCCAAAACAATCTTGAAAAATAACAAAGTTGGAAGACTCAAACTTCACAATTTCAAAATTTACTACAAATCTGCAGCAAGTAAGACTGTGTGGTACTGGTATAAAGACAGACATATATCAATAGCACAGAATTTGAGAGTCCAGAAATACAATCTCACATTTATGATAAGCTGATTTTCTGCAATGGTGCCAACATCATTCAATGGAGGAAAAAAACAGGATCTTTAACAAATGGTACTGGGGTAACTGGATATCCACATGCAAAAGAATGAAGTTGGACCCCTGACTTACATCGTATAAAAACATTAATTCAAAATGAACCAAAGACCCAAATGTAAGAGCTAAAACTATAAAACTTTGAGAAGAAAACATAGGTATAAATCTTCAGGACTTTGAATTAGGCAATGGGATATTTCCTCATTTAGTTTGGTCTTGTTTAACATCTCTCAGCAATGTTTTGTAGTTTTCAGTATAAATCTTGCACAGCTCTGGCCAGATTTATGCCTAAGCGTTTCATATTTTTGTGTTATTGTAAATGGTATTGTCTTTGAATTGCAATTTCCAATTTTTTTTGCTTGTGTATAGTAATAAAATTGATTTCTTTATGTTGATTTGGTATCCTGCAACCTTGCTAAGCTCACTTATTAGTTCTAGTAGCTTTAATGTAGATTTCATCAAATTTTCCCCATTGACAATTATGCCGTCTGTGAATAAAGGCAGTTTCTGATCTGGAGGCCTTTTCCTTTGCTTGCCTTAATGAATTAACTAGAACCTCTGATACAACAGAGAATAGTAGCGAATGCAGAAGGGGAGATCTTCCAGTCTTTTGCATTAAGTATGATGTTAGCTGCAGGTCTTGTAGATGCTTTTTGGCAGATAGAAGAATTATCCTTCTATTCCCCTTCTAGTCTTTTTTTTTTTTTTTTTTTTTTTTTTTTTTTTTTTGGAGACAGAGTCTTACTCTGTTGCCCAGGCTGGAGTGTAATGGTACGATCTCAGCTCACTGCAACCTTTGCCTCCCAGCTTCAAGCGATTCTTCTGCCTCAGCATTCTGAGTAGCTGCGACTACAGGCAAGTGCCGCCACGCCCAGCTAATTTTTGTATTTTTAGTACAGATGAGTTTCACCATATTGGCCAGGCTGATCTTGAACTGCTGACCTTGTGATCTGCCCGCCTCGGCCTCCCAAAATGCTGGGATTACAGGTGTCAGCCACCACTCCCAGCCTTTTTCCCCTTCTAGTCTTAATTTGCTGAGACTTTTAATCAGAAATTGATGTTGGAGGCAGGGCATGGTGGCTCGCCTGTAATCCCAGCGCTATGGGAGACTGAGCAGGTGGATCGTCCGAGATCAGAAGTTTGAGACCAGCCTGGCCAACATAGTGAAACCCTGTCTCCACTAAAATTACAAAAATTAGCCAGGCATGGTGGCATGCTCCCGTAATCCCAGCTACTTGGGAAGCTGAGGCAAGATATTCCTTGAACCCAGGAGGCGGAGGTTGCAGTGAGCCATGACTGTGCCACTGCACTCCAGCCTGGGCGACAGAACACGATTGTCTCAAAAAGAAGAAAAAAAAATTGATGTTGGATTGTCAAATGCTTTTTGGATATCTACTGCTAGAGAAAACACAGGGATCACAGATGAGAGAGAGTTCAAACTTGAGAGTGGCCTCTGTTTTCTCTCAGAAAGAAGATAAAGGGAAGAAAGTGTCCTGCCCAGTGAAAGGAGCCCTTCCTAGGGAGCCACATGGGTGTGTGGGGCGTCTCTGTTCCGTGTCTTTGTCCTTGGCCAGCCTTCCTAGGGTCCAGGTCCTGGCCTGTGGACTCCAAAGCCAGTGCTCTTTCCTCTACACCAAACTGTCTAAAGACTTTGACTCCAGAACACTGCTTGACCAAGGCCCCTAAAATGAATAAAACTTTAGATTCCTCAATAACATAAAACAGTAGCAGTCATTTGCTGAGCACTTTTGGAATACAAGAAACAAGACTGGACCTAGGGTGAGGTGAAGGAGCCATCCACGGATGTAAAATTTAAGGAAGCACTCGCTTGACCCTATGTGCCTCCCTGGCCTCACCCTTATCCAGGCTCTGCAAAGAGCAGTGCTAAATACTTAACCTGCATTTACTCCCTTAATCCACAAAACAACACTTTAGTGATAGGCGTGATTATTGTTTTGTTGTTGTTGTTTTTTGAGACGGAGTCTCACTGTCACCCAGGCTGGAGTGCAGCGGTGCAATCTTCAGCTCACTGCAACCTCCACCTCCTGGGTTCAAGCGATTCTCCTCAGTCTCTCAAGTAGCTGGGATTGCAGGCGTGCACCACCACATCTGGCCTTTTTTTTTTTTTTTTCCTGGGGGGGGGTATTTTTAATAGAGATGGGATTTCACCATATTGGTCAGGCTGGTCTTGAATGCCTGACCTCAAGTGATCCGCCCACTTCAGCCTCCCAAAGTGCTGGGATGCTGGGATTATAGGCATGAGTCACGGCACCTGGCCATGATTATCATTCTTAGTTTACAGGTGAGGAAACAGGTTCAGAGAGGTGAAAGTGACCTGGCCAAGTAATTAGTGGCAGAGCTGGCCTTTGGAGCAAAGTCTGTTCATGTTTTGTCTGTATTCTTAATCAGTGGTTCTCAACTCCAGTGACCCAGAATCACCTGGAAGTTTGGTTGAAACACTGCTGGCTGCCCCCACCCGCCCCCCGCCCCCTGCCCCAGAATTCCCGACTCAGTAGGTCTGCTATGTGGGCAGGAGAATTTGCATTTCTAACAGGTTCTGGGGGCTGCTGCTGCTGCTGGTCCAGGGACTGTCCTTGGAGAACCACTTCACTATGCCTTACTTCCTCCTCCATGACCACTGTTCACTGGAGCTCAGGGGCATGAAGATTCTGAAAGTAAAAGAGAGTCTAAGAAGTGTCAGATCCTTCTGGCTTGCGAAAAAAATGAAAGCATCAATTTCCCTGGACTGGACCAAGAATTTCCAATGTCACCCCTGCTATGCTGAAGCCCCAGCTTTATTCCAGAACGCCCCACACAGAATCAATGAGCGGCTATGAGTTGAGTTGGGGGATGAACTGACCAGTAGTGAGAACCTCTGTGGGGACTTATTCATCTGAAAAGAATGCCTGACATTTATTCTGAAAGGCTTCTTTCTATAGACCCTCAATCCTTGTAGCACAAAATGGGCATTTTCTTCTTAAATATATTTCAAATGTTTTCTAATTTATTCTGAGACATCTGTATCAGAGGGACATGGTACACCAGATTTTTAAAGCCTTTGAAGAAAGGCCATTGCAAAATAACAGAGAGCGGGGATAAAACCAACACAGAGCTATTTAACATGTGATAAAGAAAGGCAGACTTAAACCGGGCTTGCTGAAATCCCCAAGTTTTAAACATGTGACATTTCCAGAGTTGACCCTAGTGTCTGAGGAGCTACGTTTTTCTTTAATCTTCTACATTTTTGGTCTCTAAGAACCCCCATCCAGCTGCACATTGCCCTAAAGTGCAATAAGGGAAAAGCTGATTTTATTCCTTCACTCGATCTTTATTGGGAATATCACAAAGCCCCTTGGCAGGAAATCCCAGCCAGGGCTGTACATTGAACTCACTTGGGAAGTTTCTAATAATCTCTTTGCCCCAGTTATGCCCCAGACCAAGCACAGCAGAATCTCTGGGGGTTAGGACCAGGCATGCCTGCTTTTGAAGTACCCTACCCCGCCACTGTGACACCAGTGCCAGCCAGGGCTGAGAAGCTTTGCTTTAGACAGTGAATTCCTGGAGAATCCCCACTGCCTTCTTCTTGCTCCTTCTCCAGGAGCTACAGCTGATAATGATGCTTTCACACCCTGAGTATCTCCTCCTGGAGTTAGAGCCTTCCTTAGAATGTGGAGGCAGTGGCTGCCTGGGCTCTGATTTGAATGGGAAAGCAACTCCTATTTGTTAAAGATTTCCCAGTGCCAGCCTAGTTTCATCCACCTAATAACCCTAGGAGACAGGTACTACTGTCTTCACTTGGTAGAAGACAAAACTGATGTTCAGAGAGGTGAAGTGACCTTCCCAAGGACACTCAGCTGTCAGGTGGCACAGCTGGGATTTAAAGCCAGGCTTGTCTCCCCTCCTCCTTGGGAAAGATGGAAGAGTCCCTGTTAGCCACAGGGAGCTCCTTCCTTCTCAAGGCAGCTCATTCCTCTTTCAGACATCCAGGAGCCCTCATCCGGCCCCTTTTCAAGCCCCAGTGTCACCCCAGGTTCTGCAGCACGGCTCTCTCAAGCAGTCATGGTGAAGAAATGCGCTCTGGCCAGCGGGGTGGGGTGGCCCTGAATAGTTCTTATGCTTGCACTTCCCATGTCTGTCTTTTTTCCTGATGAAGAATTGCCCTCTGGGGGAAAGGGGACCTCCGAGCTTACCTGGAGGTCAAGGCCAGCTTGCCTGGAAAGGAAGCCTAAGGAACCCTTTTAACTTTGGGGACCACTGGACACCAATGCACTGTGCCTTTGCGATTCTGTGCTTGGTGGTCCTGCTGTTCCCGCCATAACCTACTATTGGGAAAGGAGGGGGAGAGAGGATCCGCTATTGTTTCTTAAGCCCTGCTTCACAGGTAGAGAGCATCAGGAGAGGGTGCCAGGAGGCAGCACGGTCCGGTAGAAATCAATAATCCTGGACCAGAAAATGGGCCCCTGGGTTTCCGTCCCAACTTTGCCACAAACTGACTGATTTTGCAGGTCATGACCTCTTTGGATCACAGTTACCTTATGTGCGAAGCAAGGCATTTGACCTAGAGGAATTTTTTGAGCCCTCAGATTCTATGAGAATTGTGCTTCTCTAGTAACAACAGCAGTTAGGGTGACCCACCCCTCCTGGTTTGCCAATTGGAGCTCTGAAGTCCTGTCTCAGGAAACTCCTTAGTCCTGGGCAAACCGGGATGGTTGGTCACTCTAACTGTTGTCATCTTTTCAGTATATGGCGTGTTTGGCCTCTGGCACATGACAACAGGAGCAGAGTCAGCAGTAGGCTGTGGTCTTACTGCCATACCTTTAGATTCCTTCCCTCATCTCAGAGTGCTGAGAACAGAGGTCGCGGTCCCTGGAGGCCCGACCTCTCTCTGTGCCTTGCCGTGGTCCTCAAGGCGGGCTCCTCTCTGTCTGCCCTACCCTGGACCCTGCATCTGGCCTTGTGAACAGTTCCTGATTTTCTCCAGTTCTGAGGCCCCTTGTTTCTTTAGCTAAAGGTCAGGGTCAGGATGGCTCTCTTGTTGCTGTGCTGTCAGGTGGGGCATGACAAGGGCTCTGTTTGGCTTCTCCCCAGGACCCTGGCATCGAGCATCCCCTCCACAGCCCCTTGGTCAGCGGCAGCCAGCGTCACTGTGTGTTCACTCACAGACCCGGCCAGGCCTGGCCAAGAGTGGGTGGAGCATGCACAGTTCGGGATGGAGCTTGTGCCTCATTGCTGCTTTGAATGTACATGCAGTGCCCATAGCCACCCTGCCTACTGCAGGTGTCAAGCAGCTTCCTGGGTGCTTCTCAGAGGAGCCTCACATCACTGTGGAAGGAGAAGGTCTTTCTCCTGGGTTAATGGCTGAGGACACTGAGGCTCTGAGAGGCACATGGGCTTGAGGTAGCCCATCCAGGGCCAGGACCAGGGCTCCAGTCTGCAAGAGCCTCTTTAGGTCTCTAAGACCCCACCACTCAGGCCTTCCTTGTTCCCAGCCTCCTCATCCATCCTTCCACACCACTGTTGGTGTCATCACTCCACGGCACCACCCGGCTTGTCCCCACTTCATTAAACAACCTGAAAGGACTTTGAAAAGCAAACAAAACCACCTTTTACTTACGGAAACTTTCAAAGAAACACAGAAGGGAACAGTGTAACAGCACCATCCCCCAATACCCCTAGCTTCAGCAGCCACCTCTCCTCTCATTCCATCTGGCCCCACATGCTCCTGCCTTCCTTGTTGTCTGAAGCAGTCCTAGATATCTATCATTTGAACCGCAAACATTTCTGCATCAATCTTAAAGACGAGAACTTGGAGAAATAACCACAATACCATTACCATCTTTAACAAAATAAACAATAATTCCTTAATAGCAACAAAAGCCCCGAGTTCAAACATCTCCTAATGTTCCTTAAATGTTGTCATTAGAATTCGCTTGTTTGGATCAGGATTGAAATAATGTCTGTATATTCTAATTGATAATATGTCTCTTAAGTTTCTTTTGACCTCTAGATTGCCTTGTTCTTTCCTTTTCCTTTGTAATTTATGTTTGAGGTGATGAGTATCCCAATTACCCAGATTTGACCATTACACATTAAATACATGGATCAGAATGTCGTATTTACCCCCCAAAATATGTACAACTATGATAAATCAGTTTAAAAATACAAAAAAAAAAAAAAGAATACAGAGAAACTGATCATTTGGCTGGTAGAGTTAGTGTCTCACAATCTGGATTTTGCTGTTAGTAACCCTTGTGCTATTGTTTAATATGTTTCTCTGTTCCTTGTGTTTTAAAGAAAACATAATGACCTAATGCCATTATCTTAATAAAACTGTTTTTATTCCTTCCCATTCCCTTCCTTTTTTATTTTGCAGAGACAGGCTCTTGCCCTGTCGCCCAGGCTGGAGTTCAGCGGTGCCATCATGGCTCACTGCAGCCTCAAACTCCCGGGCTCAGGCGATCCTCCCATCTCAGCCTCCTGAGTAGCTGGGACTACAGGCAGACACCACCTAACCTGGCTAATTGTTTAAATTTTTTGTTGAGATGGGGTCTTGCTATGTTGCCCAGGCTGGTCTTGAACTCCCACCTTAGGCTCCCAAAGTGCTAGTATTACAGGTCTTACTCCCTTCTGTTCACATTTACATGCATACAGTCCTTCAGGGTTTTTCCTGTTAGTTTGATTAACACTACTCTGTAAATGTTTTCTAGTTTTTATATAGAACTTTCATCATTAACATTCTTAATAGTTACCTACTAGGGTTATGTTCAGCCTTAATCATTCTTCTGTTATTGAATTTGTAAAGGTTTTATCTAGTTTTATCACTCTGATAGATAGTCTTTCATGTCTCTGGTATAATTATTTATGTATGAACTCTATATCCGTGCCTTCATCTGCGTTGGGTCATGTGTCCACACTGCTCCCTCCCTGCAATTTTTGTTTCCAATTTAACAAATGTAAAATGATGCTGTGGTAGATCCAAGATGACCACAGATTCCTTGTTACCTCTCCCATTGAGACGTGGAGTTTAATTCCCCTTCCCTTGAACCTAGGCTGGCCTTAGTGCCTTGCTTGACCAACGGCATGTGGCAGAAGTAATGCTCTGAGACCTCTGAGCTCGTTTTTAAGAAGCCTTGCAGCTTCTGCCCAGGTCTCTCACAATGCTTGCTCTAGGGCATGCTGGCTACCACGTAAGAGATCCGGCCACCGCGAGGAGACTGCGTACTAGAGAGGCCCTGAATAGGAGCTAG
Organism: Macaca mulatta; assembly: GCF_049350105.2. Classification (NCBI taxonomy): domain Eukaryota; kingdom Metazoa; phylum Chordata; class Mammalia; order Primates; family Cercopithecidae; genus Macaca; species Macaca mulatta. The sequence goes on along the minus strand of NC_133420.1, from coordinate 59,479,857 downwards.
GGTCCATATCCCAGCCAAGCCCAGCCTGCCAGCCTCCCCAGGCAGCAGCCATGAGAGTGAATCCTTGGATTCTCTCAACTCATTGGCCAGCTGAGTGTCACAGAGTGAGCCAAGCCCCGCCTCAATTGCTGACCCTGAAAATCATAAAATACAATTAAATGGTGGTTGTTTTAAGCTGTCAAATTTTAGGATACGTTATGTAGCAATAGGTAACTGGAACAAGTGCCTTTATGTCCTTCCCGCAGCCCCCTTAAAAAAAAAAATAAGAAGAACTTTTTTGATTTTGAATAAGAACGATGTTTCTTTGATTTACATTTCTGGTGTATATTTTCACAGGTATTTGGATATGCATTTGTGATTTTTTTTTTCTTTTTAAATTAATTGCCTTTGTAAATTGGCCTTGTTTTGTTCCGGGGTAGGACTTTGACTCCGTAGCATGTTTGAGACCCTGCACATCTAACTCCCACCTATGTCGCTGGTGGGACTTATGCTCTTAAACAAGATTTCAATCTGAATGTCCTGGGAGGTGCCTTCCAATTCTTCCATGATTGCATCTCTTGAATGGTGAAGTGAGAAATGAGATTTATCTTCTGAATCCAAAACCCATGTCTAACTGATCATGGCATATTTAGCGCTACAAATGAAATACAAATAGAAAGACATACTAAGCATCCTTTCAATTCTTCATGACAAGAACACCCTTCTGCATCCATAGCAACCAGGAAACACAGAAACAAGAACATCCTTCAACTCTGAATGATTTCTGCAGTAATAGTATTTTAGATTTTGTGTCTTGAACACAACTATATTTTTATGTTTGCTTTTTGCATATGTTTTGTATTTATTTCATAAAACATGAAAGCATTCTAAAAACACTAAATAATTCTTATCTTACCCTCACCTCTACTAATGATGTTTCTTCCTGCTTAGAGTATTCACAGCATCCGTTGTTATATTTCTGAAAGATTTGAATTTTTTAAAAGTAGAGATCTAATAACATGAGAGAAATTTGAAAACAAGGTAAAAAGTCATAAGCCTACCACTTTGACAGTGACACCATATTTTTATGTCCCCTTGCTGTTTTTACAACTCTGGTGTGTTTAAATATTTTTTCAGACTTTTTCACTTAATATTTTATCAGAAGCATTTTCGACAATCCTTCATAAACTTCATACCCATCATTTTTAAGGGCTATAGAATATTTCTTCAAGGTTTATACCATAATTTACTTAACTACCCTCCTTCCCCTTTTTGCATATTTGGGATGATTCCAGTTTTTCACTATGCAGCTCTTTGATGAATATTTTTCTGCATATGGCTTTTTCCATATTTCAGGGTATTTTCTTAGGCTAGCTTCCCAGAAGGGGATTACTGAGTCAAAGCATATTAACATTTTTATGGCTTCAAAGTATCTTTTGAAGAAGGTAGGTGTTCCATTTCATGAGGTCCACAAACATAAAAGAGGAAATTTGGCTTCAAAAACTCCCTTGTAACACATGTACATTAAAATGTTGTCATAGAGCTGTTCTGATACTTTTCTAAGTAATTAAAGCTTGCCTTTTTAAATTAAACAAATATAAAAAGTTATTTTTCACTTTATTTGTTTTTGAGAAGTCTTTTCTGGGACGTTCTACACTTCTGAGCTTTTCTAGAAAGAATCCACAAAGCCAGCTCTGATCTTTCCTCTTTATTTATGGACCACAGGCAACTACTGGCATTGGGGGTCTGAGGAGCTGATCCCAACCAAACAGCCAGGCATCCACATGAGCAACGATGTGTGGGGATTACTCTGGTCTCACCTGGCGGCTAGAAACTTTCACCTCTCAGAGAAGTCCCCCAGTACTCCTGCATGGGCTCATGCGAATGTGAAAAACCTTCAGGTGGCTTTCCCTGGATCAGCCAGAGAGCAAGGTTAGGTGGCTGAAGTGAATAAAGCCCGCGTGCCTTCCTGAAGTGTAGGTGAAATGGGATGTGAGGCCAGGCGACCCAAGTTCCAGCTGCAGCTCTGCTCTTTATCAACCAACTGACCTTGCGTGTGCTGCTTAACCCCTGAATCTGTTTCCACACCCCCAGGGCTGTTGTGATAATCATGTGACGTAAGTAGTGAGCGAACAGTAAAGGTCCAGACAGATGTGGGTCAGCGGCATCTTGTTTAGATTGTAAGAACAGAGGCCAGTGCGCATCAAGGTTGTATTTTGTCAGCATTTTGGATGGGAAACCTACGAAATCTCATGAGTCATTAAGAACGGGAACCCTGATAGGGCTGGGTTCCTCAGGGCCTGGAGTGGTGGGAGTAGGGTTTGAAATGGGGGGGTGGGTCTGGCTCCTTGGTGACACCAGGCTGCTGGCAGAGGGAATGTGGGGCACTTTACACGAGGGCTCTACATGTGGGAACACTGAGCCACAAAATCCGAGAAGCAGAAAAAGCATAAGCCAAGCTAGGGAGGAATAACCATGGAAGGGTATGGGGAGGACCACGTTTTCTGAGCATGGTGTCTGTAAACCCTTTAACAATAACTTGTTGATACGGTGGTTAAGAGCATGGTAAAACTATCAGGAGGAAGCAGTTGGAAGAAGGGATCAGCTTAACTTAATTTGTGATGAAGCCTTTGACATGGTCAAAGTGTGGCTGGTTCTTCCACCAACCAGTGTCACAGGCTCCACCCCTTGAACCTGGCCCCGCCCTCAGCCTCCTCGGCAGCATCTATTCCTGGGCTGTTTCTGTCTCTTTAGGACCCGGTTAGCTTGCCTGGGGGGTAGGGAACTTTGAATGGGTTTGGAGAACGGGGCTGCCCATCTGGCATAAGGTGCTGTGGCTCAGTGTTGCTGAGAAATACTCGCTTAAGACCTTTTGGCTTAATTCAGAGTTCTCAGCCCCACCCCTGCCCCCACTCCCACGGTGGCTAGCTTCACCGTCCACTGTGATGCAAGAGCCTCTGAATGGGTCAGATCCATCCCTTCCCACTGCAGGGAAACACAAAACACATGGGCCACCTGCTTTAGAGAGCAGAGCCCTGAAAGAACCACGGGCCTCAGCAATGCACGGTTGTTCGTCTCTCTTTGGCCATCTGGTTGTGGGAGATACAGCAAGTCAGGTTTAGCTCATTAGAAGTCACTGGGGCTCTCACTTTAGCCCTGAGATTTTTTTAGGTCAGGTAGTGTGCATGAGAGCAGACAAACGATTGCTATGGTGAGTTTCACTCCATATATTCCCACCCTCTCAGGCTGATGAAGAGTTTTGAAATCATCACATCCTAATATGGGTTGTGGCCTATTTGTGCGTCATGAAATCTATTGAATGGATTTTGATCAGCCTTTTAAAAAATATATAACAGAGCAGAATAGAGTATAAAATATCTGAATGCGTTACATGTAGTATGGGCAAATATTGCTACACAAAACCTTTGTTTCAGATGTGTGTTTTTGAGATTGCGACACCAAGGGTCTCGGTCAAGAAAGATTAAGAGCCACAATCTGGTAGCATTTCTCAGTGGAGCACAGTTGGCATTTTTGCTGGGCTAGTTCTTTGTTAGGTAGTCTGCCTCTTACATTGCAGAATTTAGCATCCTTGGCCTGCCAAATGCCAGTAACATCTGCATTCACTGTGACAAGAGAAACTTCCCATACCCTTATATTTCCAACTGCTCCCTAGAAGTGCTACTGACCCATTGCAAACTCTGGAGCCCCTAGGCTTGAAGGAAGAGGAAGCGACAACCTGTGGCAGCTCCGAGTGACCACACTTCACAGTCATGTCCAGCAGAGCTGTTTCCAACAGTTGATGGGCAGAAGGCAGTGAGGCAGATAAAGGGGAACAGAGAAGGGCTGTATTTTTTGTCAGCTGTACCACTGGCCACTCTCAAGAGTAAGGTGTGGCCCTGCCATATGGGAACACGGAGGCTTAATCTGTGATAAAACTTCTATCAGGGCCAGGTGCAGTAGCTCATGTCTGTTATCCCAGCACTTTGGGAGGGCAAGATAGGTGGAGGGCTTGAGCCCAGGAGTTTGAGACCAACCTGGGCAACATAAGGAGGCCCCATCTCTACAAGAAAATTTAAAAATTAGCTGGGCATGGTGGCGTGTGCTTGCAGTTCCAGCTACTTGAGAGGCTGAGGTGGGAGGATTGCTTAAGCCCCAGCAGTTAAGGCTTTAGTGAGCTGTGATCACCCCACTGCACTCCAACCTGGGTGACAGAGTAAGACCTTGTCTCAAAAAAAAAAAAAAAAAAAGCCAAAAAATACTATCACTTCGGACAGATTTTATGTCCTGCCTTCTCTGGCTTATCTCAAGGACACATTTATCAACTCCATCCTCCTTGAGACAAAAATAGCAGTTAAATGTAGTGCTTTTTACATTTGCCCTATCCTTCTTTACAGATACTGTGGAAGTGGCAACCATTGTCTAGTGCATTGATGAGGGAGCTAAAGTAGAATGGAAGGCAAGCAGCCCACACATGTGGCATTTTGCTCACAAACTCTTTGATAGGCCTCCTTGTATAATCAAATGGTACCTAGAAGATTCCTTAGTTGTTTTATTTCTTTAAATTAAATAAATTTGTACAGCAAGCCTCTGGTTGAATTGGGCCTGGTATCAGGTACAAGGTCCCTTCTAGCTCTTGGCTGCTTTCTCTCCAAAATCTTGGATCCTAAAGGCCTTAACTCAACAGAATACATTTTTTTCTTGCTTTTCCAAGGGTGTGGCAAATGGGAAAATCCATCTAAGAGAGGTCTTGGCAGTTTTTCTGAGCTAAAAAGTGCAAATGCATCATCGTAGGAGATAGTATTTAAAACTCCAAACAGGCTGGGCGTGGTGGCCCACGCCTGTAATCACAGCACTTTGGGAGGCTGAGGTGGGCGGATCACCTGAGGCCAGGAGTTCCAGACCAGCCTGACCAACCTGGGGAAATCCCATCTCTACTAAAAATACAAAATTAGCTGGGTGTGGTGGTGGGTGTCTGTAATCCCAGGTACTTGGGAGGCTGAGGCAGGAGAATTGCTTGAACCCAGGAAGCCGATGTTACGGTGAGCCAAGATCGCGCCATTGCACTCCAGCCTGGGCAACAAGACCGAAACTCCTTAAAAAAAACAAAAAACAAAAAACTCCAAACAGAGCGTTAGACTTACAATGTCTCAAACGTTCTGGGGCCACCACCACGCTGGAATACTGTTTCTTTCTAATGCAAAAAATTCCAAGATAGAATTCGGGAACCAGGTGCCATGAGAAATAGAAGTGTGAAACTTTAGGTCAATGACAGTGAAGTTGCAGTGTGCATAAGAAAGACCAGGGAGCTTCTTAAAATTGCCATTCTCGAGCCCGCAGCTATAGACATTCTGATTTAATAGGTTTTGTGTAGAGACTAGGAATCTGTACTTTTAACATACTTTCCACAGAATGATTCTGATGCAGGTGGGCCACAGGTGAAAAACACTAGTCTGTGGACGTGGCTGACCAATGCTGTTTGGTGGAGTGACACCCTCTAGGGCAGTGCTTAGCAGAGCATACAGAGACTTGAAGGCACATGATGAACATGGAATATGCATTTCCATTTGTACTTCTTATTTGTAATGGTCTTTACCCTGAACACCGGGGGAAACTGAGCAGGAGGCCCAAAAGGCACAGAAAAGAGCTTTGGATAGGAGTCAGGACATTTGGCTCTGGCTTTGCCCTGGATTAACAGTAGTCCTGGGCAATCCCCTTCTCTCTGAGCATGAGTGGAAGCTAGGCTTGAAGATCTCTGAGCTCACTTCTAGATCTGATATTTTTTTCTTTTTTTGTTTTTGAGACAGAGTCTCACTCTGTAGCCCAGGCTGGAGTGTGGTGGCATGATCTCAGCTCACTGTAATGCAACCTCCACCTCCCATATTCAAGCGATTCTCATGTCTCAGCCTCCTGAGTAGCTGGGACTACAGGCACACACCACCATGCCTGGCTAATTTTTGTGTTTTTTAAATAGAGATGGGGTTTCACCATGTTGGCCAGCCTGGTCTCGAACTCCTGACCTCAAGTGATCTGCCCACCTTGACCTCCAAAGTGCTGGGATTACAGGTGTGAGCCACCATGCCCAGCCTAGATCTGATATTCTATGACTGTATATCTGGGCCTTTTATTTGTATTAGACAGAAACATTAAATAATGATAAAATTAAAAAATGTTTAGTGATGGGTTATATGCCAGAATCATTTAATTTCACACTTTCAACAATTTTCTATTGTTATTACTATTTTTTAATTCATGAAACTTGAGGCACAGAGACTGAGCCATTTTCTGTGTTGCCCAGGCTGGTTCTGAACTCCTGGGCTCAAGTGATCCTCCCATCTCAGCCTCCCATCACCTATTTTCTAAGAAGAGGGGTACAGCTCCAGCTGGTAAAGAACGGTCTCTGGATTTAAACCCCTGCAGTCTGATTTTGGATACTTTATATTGCTCATTTGTCAGATGTTGGATGGGGGGGGGAGATCTTCTTTGTCCCTTGGGAATGGCCTCTATCTCCCCCTATTCTGTGGTTTTTGGAAGCCCATAGTCATTTTCAATATTTAAGCACATTCCCAGAAAACTAATCTTCTTATGTTCACCTCTGATGCTGGGCTCTTGTTTCTAAGCTCTGCTTATAACTCATCACAGCATCCCACGTGTGCAGCCTTTGTTCTGTTCTATTGACCAAGACATTGTATTAATGTCTCAGTTGATATCCATGAAAGTCCATTTTTATAAAGCATTCGTGCGTCGGGTAAACTTGAGTGAAGGCTGTTGTTGCTGGGGGAAGGGTCATTGCAGGAGTGCTTTCCATTTACTGGAATGCAAACAGCTGCAAACCAAGCATTAGACATAGGATTTTGCAAATGTTCTGGGGGCGCCCCCATGCTGGAAATATTTCACTGGCTGCTTCATCACACAGAACTTCTGGCCTCACACTATCTTGATGGTGCTTATCATCCTTTAGCTGGGTTTCCCAAAACGCAGAGCCTGAGGCAAAGACTTCTGTGCCACTTTATGAAGTTCAGTCCCAGGAAAGAGGGAGGGGGAAAAGAAGCAGGGAAGAAGGAAGAGCAAATAACAGGTCTTATATATAAATGAGTCCTCAGTCTTGTGGGACTTTTTTTTGGAGAAGCTGCTACTCAGCGTGACTGATATGGGAGAGGGAGGGAGAAATAGCCATTCACTGGTTTCCATCTCTCATTGTTCAGAAGCTGGCCACATATTATTTCCTTTGCATTTCCAAGTTACTTATGCATGGGCAATAAATGAACCCTGCAGCATCTCATGTCTCAGGATTAATATAGAAGTCCCAAAGTAGGAGGCAAGAGTTATACACTTTGGGCATAAATGAAGGCACTGCCAGGTTTACCCGTAACTGGAGTCCCTGGTGAGTTGATCTCTGCAGCAATGGCTGTGGCTGGAATGAATGACCACTTGGAGACAGGAAATCTGAAGGATTTGAAGTAGTGCATTAGAGATGTGTAGCCTAGTTTACTCCCTGCACTGCTTAGGTTTGCCTTCCCAATAGATCTAGCTCCTATGCTATCATATAGGATCTTCAATTTTGAAATAATATGATGCTCTCACTTATTTTCCTTGTATGCATGTGTGTGTGTGTGGGGTGGGGTGGGGGGGGGGCAGGGTCTTGCCATGTTGCCCAGGCTGGTTTTGAACTCCTGGGCTCAAGTGATCCCATCTTGGCCTCCCATCACTTATTTTCTAAGAAGAGGGGTACAAGTCCAGTCAGTCACAGAATCCCTTTCAAGATCATAGCCAACTGAGATCTCTGAGAAGATTTTAGCCAGGACAGTGAAACAAGCCAAAGTCCCCTCAGCTGTAGCTAGTGTCATGTCCCTCCTCCCCCACCCAGTCTGATTTCCTTTATTCTCAGCCCACACTTTGGATGATCTGGCTTGCTAGCCTAGTGAGGTGACCTAGACCTTTATCCTTTAAGGGTCTGACCTCTCAGCCGCCTTGATTGCTTCATGTGCCCATTTGCTATCATTACAGGATATGCATGCACCAAGAAATACACCAGGACATTCCCTGGATTGTAGATAAATCTTCTCTGCCCCATAAAGTAGCTGCTACTCTGGCTCCCGGTGGCCATCAGGGCTCAATAGCCCCACTTATGCAGTCACTCTTTTTTTGCCTGCTTGCCCACTGGCATGAGGAGCTCAAGGTAACCAGATAGTGGTCACAGCTTCAAGTTTAGTGGCCTTATTGTATCTTTTGGAGGAGTTCTTCTGCTGAACACCAGCACCTTTACCCCACTAGAGCTTAATGTTTCAGTGGATCACTGGAAGAGGAAAAGGACTTAATTCCACCAGTACTCTAGTTTTTGGAGAACAACAATATGTATTGGCCATTAATTCAGTGACTATCCCAACCACATTCTGGAGGAGAGTCCCACAGCTCAGCCCCAGGTTGTCCCTAAGCTGGTGCCTTAGCTGAGCCTTTAACAGGCCTTTCCACCATTGTATTAATCTAGATGTTTGTGGGGTATGTGCTACATAATCAAGTCAATGGATTCCTTGATCATTCACTCGTTGTCACACTGCTTTTGCCATAAAATGAGTCCCTTCATTTGAGGCAATCTTGTGCAGACACCATGCTGATAAATCCAACATTCTGCAAGTCTTTGAATGGCAGTGCTGGCAAAAGCACTTGGTCAGGGAGGGCAAACCCATTTCCATTTGGGTACTGATGGTGAAGAGGAAGGACTTACTCAGGACGGAGACTGAGGGGATCAACTTATCACCAAGGAGTTGGCTGGTCTTTCTGAGGAATGGTGCCATATTGAGGGCTCAGAGTCAGTCTTTGCAGCTAGCAGGCTAGGCATTCATCAATGTCAGCAGCTATATCTACTTTAGAGGGATGGGGCCCATGCTGCTGGGCCTGTGCTTAGCATTTACCGCTGCCATCATTGTCACTGTTTAAGACTCCTCCCTGTTAGCCTTGGGATAGTCAAGGAGAGAGACTGACTGACATCCACAGGGTCAGTCACCCTGTCACCTGGCAGTTGAATATCTCCTCTGTGGTGGATGGTTTCTTGTGAGCATTGAGATACAAAGACCAACACATGTGCTCATTTCTGTAGGTCAGTCTACATTATAGTTCCCTAGATCTCCTGGTTCCAGATCATCCAGTCTTGTCTTTCAGGCTTCTGGCCAACATCCAAGACATTTGCCCACTGTCCAGGCATCTACATACATCATAATACTATACCACCTCTCTTTCAAAGAGGTTGACCAAGTGCCCCACTCATGGTTCTACCCCCTGGGAGGAGTTCTCTTCGCCATTGTCCTTTGGGGCCACCCTTGAGAGGGCTGCAATGTAGCAACAGCTAATTTCAACTAGCACTGACATATCACACAGGCTTATGCGTGAAGCAGCCTGGGTTCTTTCCTAAGCTGATTACTGGTTGTAGGAAACCACCTATGAAGCCCTAAGTGTGAACTGAAGAAGGGGTGTTGGTGCAAAGCAGTAGGTGACCTGGGACTCTGGGCTACCTTTTCACATAATTTACTTGTGCTTTCTAGACCTTTTTAGGCCTGATCTCAAATATAGAATTGGCATAGATAGTCTTAGCTCCTGGCAGAACACTTACATTAACAACCTGACTTGTAGAGTCTGGTAGGAAAAGTCAGGTGGAAGTCCTTGAAACTACTCCCTTTCCCCCACTTCAAGATAGTAGATCAAAAGCAAAATCACCTCTCAGGAACTATCGCAGCGATTAGAACCCCTATCACGACTTAAATGAGGCAGGTGTGGTAGGTCCTATTACAGTTCCATTAATTGGCTTGCATAGGCTCCTGCGAAAGCCAAATCTACTGTGGCAGATGATAGTGGATTTCTGTAAACTTGGCCAGATGGTAGCATCCATTGCAGCTGCCATGCCAAATAGGGTATCTTTACTGGAATATACCAACATAGCCTTTGCCATGTGGGATACAACGTGACCTGGCAAAGTGGAATCACAAGGAAGATAAAAACCAGTTTACTTTTACATGGCAAATTCAGTAGTATATATTCACTGTTTTGCCCCAGGAGTGTCATAACAGCTCTTCGTTATAATATAGTCCATAAGGACCTTGTTATTCCAACATGCCATGGACTATCCTGCTGGTCCCTTATACTGGTGACATCATGCTAACTGAAGATAGTGAGCAGGAAGGGACAAGTGTCTTAGATACTCTGTTAAGATGCATGAGTGCATCGGAAGGTGAGAGATAAGCTCCATCACCTGTCTCATCCTGGGTTATTCAGACAGTAGCATCTGAAGCTAAGTCTTGTGCGCCTCTGTGGCATTAGGGAGTGTGATCTTAGGGAGCAGAAGTGAAAAGGAAAGGGAGGCAATGTAGGAGGAAGAGCCCCATAGGAGGCATTAAACATGATGGATTACTCCACAAGCATTGTGAGACCCTCTTCTGAGATGCCTTATAAATTACTTTCTTGGCACAGTGCATCTGGAAGAGGAGGGGAGAAAAATATATCTACTGGCTTCCATTGGCTGAAATTTTGCCCCATAGGATGTTATTTGCACTGTACTTCCAGGTTGCTCGTTGCAGGCACTAAGGATAGTGCTGAGGATGTCATGCCTTAGCATCAACAAGGAAGCCCTGTGGTGGAAGTGAAAGGTGCTCAATGTGGACATGAGGCCAGGGGCTGTGGGTTGTACCTGCCTGAAGTTGGTGAAAGTCCAGGTAGAGTTGGTCTCCACAGAGGGGACTGCTGCTAGAACAAGTGTCCAAAGACCCTGGAGACAGGTGAGACTAAAGGAATTTCAAGCAGCTGTCTTAATTTGGATTCTCCCAGCAGTAGACTTGGAGGCAAGGATTCCACTGCCAGCAGTTCACTTGGTCAGTTTTCTTAAGAAGCACTGGAAGGGGAACGGGGAATGAGGCAGCCAATAAAGAGTGAGTGCACAATACCCCAGTGGGAAACCGGAGCTCAGTCCTGTGTAAACTCTGGATAGAAGTGTAGAATGTATGCCTGCCCAGGTGTTCCCACCAACTGGGTAAGGGGGCTGAGATTCTCATCCACCAGCTCCTGACCATCACTGATTGAGAGCTGCTTGGGGAAGGGGGTTGCTCCATTAATTTCCCAGCACTTTTGGTCCTCTGTGCTTGTGGGCAGAGCAGGCTCCAGGGACCACAGAAAGTGCTCAGGTGAAGGGATGCAGGTGCAGGCATTTGGAAGACAACCACCCGGCACATACATGATCAAGATGGAGGGGATCTGGACAGGATGTTGCAGTGGCACGTAAGAGGTGTCTGATACATTCTCCCCCCTTTTTCTTTTCCTCTTGGATTGTCAGATTTTCAAATCCATCATTTTCTATTATGTTGAACCAATGACTCTAGTCTCAGCCCGTGGTCCCTCTTTGCATAACCAAACATATCAAGATGCTCAGCAGAACAAATGGGTCCTCCTTGGAAGGTAGTTGTGGGTTTAAACAGTCATTATTTTCTCTTGGGTATCCAAAAGGCAGCTATCTCTTCAGTTTTTCTAGCAAATTCTATTCTAGTTAGCTAGTTAAATCTATTGCACTTTTTCTGCACATTAAATCAGATGACACGGAAGCTCTAACTACCTCCTATAGACGTTCTTACCACAACTCCACAAGGGAGGCCTTATACCCATGTAGTGAATATACTGAGGTCTAAAATGACATGTACTATATTCTTGGTAACTTCTTCCAAAACCAAAGTTTTGGATGATTTCCACAGATTTTTGTGCCCCTTCCAACTGCTTAAGACAGTATGGAGAATGCTTTTGGATACTGAGTTATCAGGGACATTGGGTAGATTATGGGAAAATGGAACAGCCTATTAATTTAGTTGAGTCCTGCAAGAGTTGGGACATAAGATCCCCAGTCTTCATACATCCCAATCTCACAGATTACACTCAACGGTGGTAAACAATTTAGATCAGCTTGGGTATGACACAAAGCTTCCTCTTGGCCATTTCTACAACTTAACATTGAATGGAAGGAAATCACTTAAGCCCTAAAAACACGGTCTGGCAGGAGGTAAAATGTCTTGCTTGGCTTCCTGCCCCATCCCTCCCACACCCACAGCTGGGACCATTTGGCCCCCACTTCAGCTCCCAGGCCCAAGACCCTCCCTGTTCTTCATCTGTCTGAGTTCAGGGACAAGCTGCAAACTGAGAGCCCTTCTTGAATATGAACATATTCTGGCTCCCCAGGAGAAATAGGTGCAAAATCAACAACCTTAACATGAGTCTATTTCCAGTCATTTGTAGAGGAGAGGTGTGCTTTGGGGAACTTCATTTTTAGATTCCAGTGAACTGGGTATTATCAGTTACACAGAACCAACAAAATATGAAATGTGCACATAGGACTTCTCTGCAAGAGTAGTAAAGGAATCTGTTGCCTTATGCATATGTGTCTTGGACTGATAAATTGGATCACAATCAAGCCTTCACCCTTCAGGTTGTATATGTAACTGAGCAGGTCAGGTTTGTTTCATAATGGCACCTTCATTTTTGTTTTTTTCAATGTACACACTTTATTTGTATATTAAACATGTAGAAATATGCTCTTCCCCATCTTTCTTTAAGCATGGTATTCTCCCTATATATCTTCTGTGTACCCATTTTTAATGGGAACATAAGCATTCAACCTATTCCATTTTTTCTTATATGCTAAGGCAGAGTGCAGCTGTAATAAGGGGCAACTGATTCTTAGCTTTGGTTTGGGGGACAATAGGCGGTGGTGGGAACTATGGCAAACTGGACAGTACTGCCTTAGCTGAAGGCAGCAGCCTCTATTCAGTGCCAATCAATTGTTGGCACAGAGAATGCAGGCCCTATGTCGCCAGGTTTTCCAAACTTTCAAAAAGAATCCAGAAGTCTCAATTTTAATGTGCAATTTTCTAATTATCAAATATTGCTAGCTAATTTAATCTAGAGGTTGACACCCAGGAGACTGGATAAAACATATCTATGGGCAAAGTTGAACGCTGGGCATGGTGGCTTATGCCTTTAATCCCAGCACTTTAGGAGGCTGAGGTGGGTGGATCAATTTGAGGTCAGGAGTTTGAGACCAGCCTGGCCAACATGGTGAAACCCTGTCTCTACTAAAAATACAAAAATTAGCTGAGCGTGGTGATGGACGCCTATAGTCCCAGCTACTCGGAAGGCTGGGGAGAAGAATCACTTGAACCCAGGAGACAGAGGTTGCGGTGAGCTGCCATTGCGCCATTGCACTCCATCCTAGGTGACAAAGCGACACTCAGTCTCAAACAAAAACAAAAACAAAAACAAAAAACAAAACAAAATTGAGCCCATGGCTGCCAGTTCACAATCTCTGGTTTTAAAAGTGTCAAACAGAACCCTAGATCTATTATGTAGCCATAACTGATGTGGTTTTTCTAAGCAGTATAGAAATAAGTTCTAAGAAAGTCAATTATATTCCTAGTTAATGTGGTACTTTACAAACAATAGAGAACCATAGAATTATGAAAGCAAATTCCCTATGTTTACTGAATCATAATAAAATAAGGTTAGGCCCATTACAGAGTGGCTGCAAGTGGGAGAGAATTTACATTCACGGGGAATGTGAACAGATTAGGAAAGAGGCCTCAAGTGGACAATTTTGTTGGGATGCACTTTGCCTTATGTGTTAGCTCCACATGGGGCCAACCTGGTTCTCGAGCTGCTTTGGCTACTGGAGACTCAGTCCCTTAAGAGGTTCATCTAGGGTCCTCCTTCCGTCTTGCCAGTTGTTCCCCTCCACAGGCTGCAGTACCAGTGAGAAGAATATCCACAACCTCTAATAATAGAAGCCAAAATCCAATGGACAGAGAGCACTGTGGTTTACCAGTAGGTGGTCCCAACAAGGGGCTCACAGCCACCATTCAAATCAAGGTAGTTGTGTCCATTATACAGGTGGAGAAATTTAAAAATCAGACCAAGGGCAAGATTTGCCCAACTTCACCCTGCAGCCAGGGCCAGCATTGGACTGGAACCCAGACTCCCGATCTCCAACCCTGCCATCCCTCCTCTGAGCCCTCACCACCCAGGCTGGCATGAACCCTTTCATGTCCGAGTGCTCTGTGTCTCCCTGTGATTTTGCTCTTGAGGGTAGAGAGTGAGTCTGATCCTCTTGCTTACCGGCAGGCAGCATGGCTGAGTGGTGAGGAGCATGGGTGTTGCATCTGCCATGCTTTAGCCTTGGAATGTTTTGAACCTCAGCTTTCTTGTCTGTGAAATGGGGATCATGACAGTACCACCTTCCATGGCTGTTGTGGGTATTAAACGAGATAACACAGCTGAAGCATTTAGCACAGGGCTTGGGACATAATCCACACCAAGTAAGCATTAGTTGCTATCTCCATTCCCATGCCATCTTCTCTGCAAGGCTAACTCACTTGGCAAGAGGTGACCCGTCCTCTAGAGAGTGGAACTGAATGAAACACAGGAACTGACCACAAAGCCACGGCCCACGGTGGCTACTTGATGTGTCAGGAAGAGAGGTAGGTTCCTAGCGTTTCTCTGGCTTCAGAGCTGTCCAGGTCTCTGCTAACTTCAGCGGTGCCTCTTCTCACCCGAAGATCTCACGCTATGTGCCGGGTGTTAATAATAAAAAGCGACCATTGAGATCGCTTTTACCTAGTGCCCTGCGATAAGCTCTGAACAAATGGGTTAGTCTGCCCTGCACCTCCTCACTCCCACTGAGGGCTTTTGGAGGCTGAGCCTGGTTCATGACCCCCACATCTCATCACAGGGCCTGGTGTGATGCCTCATCCAAGACTGTGCTCCTTCATTCATCCAGCGTTTATTGGCGTCTCCTACTACCTGAGCTGTTTTAGGCAGGGAACAAAGCAAAGATAAGCTCTCCTGGAGCTCACATTCTGATGAAGGGGGCAGGCAAGGTATAGACAAGGAGGAAAGCCCTGGAATCCAGTACATTAAAAACTTTTATTAGGGCTATCTCTGATGCATTTAGTTGTATGTATCACTTATGGCCCCAGGCACGTCCATTCCTGGGCATTCAAGTCGGTCCATGTGTCAGGCGTGCAGGGTGGGTCACAGCAGCTAGGAACTCAGTGCAGCTTGGGACTTTGGGACATTCGCTCCACCTCTCTGAGCCTCAGTCTCCTTGTCCATCATATAAGGAAATCACTGATTCCAGCCTCCCTGGGCTGTGGAGAGGATTCCCTCGGCGGCTGTGAATGAGTGCTTTCTCTGAGGGTCAGTCCCAACAGGACAGACTTAAGGGCTGGAGGGAGCCGCATCCTGTTTGCCCCAACGAACGCGGGCGCGGGGCTTTCCTCGCAGGTTACATAAGGCAGTCACGGTTGGAGGCAACAGAGGGGAGCGCACGTCGCTCGAGGGGGAAAGGGGCGTGGGGAGGCGGCCAGGGAGGCCAGTATCCCCGGGGCGTGAGTGCGCCGCCGCTGCCCGAGGTGGGGCGCAGCGCGCGGGGGAGCGCAGGGCGCGGCGGAGTCGGGTTTCAGAGCGCGGGTGACTCAGGGCGCGGGCCGGGAGCCGGGATTCTGACCGCCGCCGCCGCCGCCGCCGCTGCCGAGCGCCGCCTTTGTTCCCTGCAGGAAGGGCGAGCGCGGCGGCCAGCGCTCAGCGCCCCTTCGTCCTCCGCTGAGCTCCAGCGCTGTACTCGACTCGCCGCGCGCCTTCCGGGGCTCCGCAGACCCGCGAGATGGCACCAAGGTAAGACCCGCTTCTCTGCTTCCTCGGGTCCCGGGCCCCTCCAATCCTCTTGCCCGCCTCACCTTTTCTCCCTCGGACACTTCTTGCAGGAGGAACAACGGGCAGTGCTGGTGTCTGCTGATGCTACTCTCGGTCTCCACGCCCCTCCCTGCAGTCACCCAGACCCGCGCTGCGACAGGTAAGCAACCCGGCCTGAGGGTGGCACCGGCTGCCCCCGCACCCGTGGGGGAAGCTGGTTTTGGCGGCGGACGCGGCTGCCATGCGCGCCTCATTCCTGGACATAAAAGGGAGTCCTCGCCACTCTGTGCGCACTGGCGGTCCCGCGGGCGCCTACCTCCTGGCAGTGCAGGGATTATAGCTGTGAATGGGATCGCTGGGCAACTTGGGCGGGTGGAGCGCTGTCTGAGCACCCGAGATGTCTGAGCTGGGCGCGGAGCCTCCAATCTTAGGCAGAGAGGGAGTTTGGAAACAGCGCCAGCGCCAACAGCCTCAGCGCACGCAGCGCCAGCGCTTAGGTTGTGCGCGCTGGTTGGCTTCTGGAAAGGGCAGGTCTGGTGCCTCTCCGCACACAGGTGCGAAGCATGAACACTAGCAGGGACATCTGGGGCTTTTGCTGCGCAAGAAATAACGGAACTGAATTGCTCGGACGCTTAACCCAGCTCTGAGTTACTTAAGCGGTCACGCTATCATGGGCAGTGGCTCCACCGTTGATGGAAAGAGCTGTGGCCTGGGAGCCAGTGATCTGATCCCTTCCGTTCTCCGGACCTCAGTTTCTCCAGCAGAACTCAGGCGGTTGGCTGAATAGTAAGATCTAAGTTAAAGCAGACCTAAGTTAAAATGGGCCTCAGTTAAGGTCAGACTGTCTGGGTTTGAACTGTGGCTGGCTGGGTGATCTTGGGCAATGGATTTCATCGCTCTGTGCCTCAGTTTCCCCATCTGAAAAAGGCGACTAATTAGACCATTTTACCTTCCTAGAAATGCTGTGAAGATTAGATAAACTAGAAATAATGTGCTTTCCATGATTCCGGTACATACTAGGCACAAAATAAGTGGTAGAAATTACTGCTTGATTCTTGCGGTAACTATGTGTTGGAAAGCAATGCAGGTATTTTTATTTTTATTTTAGATTCAGGAGGTGGTCATGTGTGGTTTTTTACAAAGGTATGTTGCATGGTGCTGAGATTTGGGCTTCTATTAATCCCATCACAATGCAGGTATTTCTATAACACTGAGGTTGAGACAAGCTTAGAAAATGGCCAGTCCAAATCCAGGACTTGAATCCAGGTCTGCAGGCTCTTGCCCTTGCTCAGCTCTTTCTCTGTGCAGTTTTGCAGAAGAACCATGATTTCTGTAGCATCTGACCCCTTCCCCTTTGAATTTGGAGGATTAGTACACAGCCCCAATTTAATAAGGGAGAGAAAGTCTAGGAAACAACCTGTAGTCTGCCCAAAGAAATGGGATTGAGAAGGTGGCCTTGGTTAACTCTTTGTTTGCCTGAAGAAGCCCAAGACAGCCGACTGTCTCCTGGGCAACAACACCCAAATCCGATGATAGCTTTTCCTGCCAGAGCGTCCAGCCTGGCATTTATTGCAGATCAAAGGGCAGCTGGGGTATAGTTTTAGCTTCTCAGCCCCATGGCTCATGTCAGAAAGTTGCAATTTTGCATATGATATAGGGCCATGCCAACTCAGTGGCAGAGGCCAGCTTTGGGTTCCATGGTCTTTTGTGAACTTTGCTGCAACTTCCAGTTTCCCAAAAGGAAGAGGGATCTGGGGATAGGAACTTTGGTGTTTTTTTCTCCTCCTGTGTGTGTCTCTAGGATCCCTCAGTGTCAGGGCTGTTGTTTCTCACAAAGGAAGTCCTATTCCCATTTATAACATAAAAAGAGAGGCCAGCAAACCTTCAGGAGTTGAGAAAGGGTCTAGGGAGAGCCATTTGCAGCTGATGGGTTTTCAGTGCCCCTTTGGGGATATGAAACTATTCCTAAAAATGTGAACTGTCCTCCTGCAAACTGAATTTTTAAGGCAACTTAATATTGCTGATACTTATAAAACACTTCCTGTGTCCAGGTGGAGGTGTGAACATGTTCATATTTCATTCATGCAGTCCTTATAACCACTCCAGGAGGTGGGAACTGAGAACAGTTATTATCTCTGTTTTTCAAATGAAGAAGCAGAGGTCCAAAGTCACAAGACTTCTAAGTGGCTGGGGTGGGATTTGAACCAGACAGTCTGACTACAGAGTCCTTGCTCTTAACCATCCTAGTGTGCAGTTAGAGGAGCTTCACGGATGAAGAAGGCTTTAGGGGCTTCATGGTCTCCAATGAGCCCTACAATCTGAATGTCACAATGGTAACATGAGTCCATTGCATCTGCATGGCATTGTGCAGTCTTCAAAGCACCATGTCACCTTCACCAAGTTCCTGGAATCACCACACAGCAGTGCTGAGAAGTAAATGAGGCCGTATCTTACAGAGAGGATGTGACTTCCTCAAGGCCACATGACTGTAACTGGGTAGATCCATAATAGCCCTCCCACATCTGTGAACTTCAGGGCTGGTGCTGTTCCTTCCATAGGGCCACTGCTCAACTGGGTATGAAAAACAATTGCCAAGACTTGATAGTACTACGAACCAGCAGTGTTCTAAGTGCTCTGCCGTGAATGAACTCACTCAATCATCACAACAACCCCATGTCTTGTCCCCTTTTACAGATGAGGAAACTAAAGCACAGTCATTTGCCCAAGGGCATATAGCCTTCAGTAATATAAGCACAATTTGAGCCCAGAGGGTCTGACTCGAGAATCTGTACTCTTAACCACTATGCTGTATGCTTAAGTAGCGTGGCTTCTGAAAGCATGTTTGTAAGTGGGCTGTTATGAGCAGAAACGCATGTTCCCAACGATTTGGCAGTTTCTTAAAATGTTAAATAAATGCTTACCCTACAATCCAGCACTTCCCACTCCTAAGTATCTACTTAAGGGAAAGGAAAGCATATGTCCACCCAAAAACTCATATGTATATTCATAGCAGCATTATTGATAATGGCCAAAACTGGAAATAAACTGATCCTTTAGCTGGTGAATAGAAAAACAAAATGAGGTGTATCCATTTAATGGAATACTACTCAGCAATAAAAAGGAATGAAGTATTGATCAATGCTACAACAACATGGATACAACTTAATACCATTAAGCTAAGTGAAAGAAGCCAGACATTAAAAAGCAATACATTGTAAGAGTCCCTATATATGAGATTTCTGTAAAGGTAAAACTACAGAGACAGAAAACAGAAGCAGAGAATGACTGCAAATGGGGATGAGGAAACTTTTGAGGGAATGTTCTAAAACCGGATTGTGCTGGTAGTTGTGCAACTCTATAAATTTACTAAAATCATCTAACTATACATTTAAAATGGGTGTATTTTATGGAATGTAAGCTATGCCTCAATAAAGCTGCTTATTAAATAAAAGAATGCATTTTCCCAGAGCATCTAGGCACCAAATCTGGTGGGGCTTCACAGTGGGGTTCATAGCCAGCCTGGTACAGAGCTGGCACACAGCTCACAACTTAAAAGCTGCTGGCTTCTTAGGGCATTGATTCTCTCAGAAAATGGGTCCCGAGTTCCTCCTGCACCTCCAAGCCTCTGGATCGACTCTCCCTCCCATCCCTGAATGCCATTGTGGGCCCAGGACAGGGCTCCTTGGCTAGGGGTAGAACACAGGCATATGGTTTTTTGCAGATCATTGATCTGTTAAAAAATGGGTCTTTGTAAACTTCCTGATAGCCCTCACGCCCTAAAACAGCACAAGTTCAGGTATTGGAAAACCTGGGTTCCAATCACTGACTTCCTCCATGAAGTTAGATGAGTTGCTTTTCCCACTCTGAACCTCATTTTTCCCATCTATGAAGTAGAGAGGCAAGATTCACTCATCTCTGTAGTCCTCATTTAAAATGTTGGGAAACAAAACAAAATAATATTTTTCTAGTTTGAGGTTTGATTATTTCACATAGTTCAGTTCAACAAACCCATTCTGTGCTGGTCCTCATGCTGGCTGGGTACAGAAAGGATTTGGGTACACAGCTGCCCCAAGGGGGTCATAGTTCACAGGAAGAAAGAAAGGGCCACAGACAACTGTAATGCCATTTTTCCTGAGCTCTTCTCATCTACTATTCAGAATGTCCCATGTGCAGCCAACCCCATCCTCCTACACCATCCTGTTTAAAGAGACACTTGTCAGTGGGTGTCACCCACATGGCCTCTCGTGCCTCCAGTGGTCAGGGTTGAGCTAGAGGACAGCACCAATCCTTCCTTTTCCTGGTAAAATTTCAGTGTCATTGGAATACCCAATATTTTAGAAGATAAGGGGGCTATTGTCTAGGTAGAGATGGTGGTGTCACAAGTAATTTGCTCTTGCTAATAAAGTGTTGATGGTTGCAAATTATTTACTTGTCTTTAAAATGTTTTATTGTGAAATACAACATCCATTCAGAAAAGTGCATGCTAAAGTTACAGTATAGTACAATGATTTATCACAGAGCAAATATTTATGTAATCCAGATGAAGATATAGGATAATCCACAGAAGCTCTCCTGAACCCCTTTGCTGTGGTTTTATTTTCCATTCTTCCTGTCTGAGGTAACCATTACCTTGACATTAATAGTCATCACTTTCTTGCTTTTTAAAAATAGTTTTACTATCTAAGTGTGTATCCCGAAATTCTGAAGTTCTGTTTTACTTGATTTTGAACGTTTTACAGGCAGAATCTATTCCTTGGTGTCTGATTCTTTCAATAAATAATAAGTTTTGAGGTTTATTCATGCTGCTGTATGTGGCTGTAGTTCATTGCCATTGCTGTGTAATATTCCATTGCATTAGCATAGCATATATTACTTATCCATTCTCCTCCAACATTTGGATTGTTTCCATTTGGGGCTAACGTAATAGTGTTGCTCTGAACATTCTTGTACATTTCTTTCGGTGCACATGTGCATGAATTTCTGTTGGTTCTATACTTAGAGGTGGAGTGCTGAATCAGAGTGTGCATATCCCCCAACAGAGTAGACAATGCCAGCATGTCTTCTAAATGGTTGTCCAGATCTACACAGCTACCAAGAAATGAGGACCTTCATTTCTTCACATCCTCACCAGCACTTGGTCTTGTCACTGAACTTAACTTCAACATTTCTAACGGGTGCATATTTGAATCTTACAGTAGCCTTAATTTCCATTTTCCTGATTATTAATTAAGTGAATGACCTTTTCATATGTTTATTGACCATTTAGATATCCAGACTTACTTTTTATTGAGGTGAAATTTACATTATATAACATTAACCATTTTAAAGTGTACAACTCAGTGTCATTTACTACCTTCACAATACTGTGCAATCAACGTCTCTATGAAGTTCCAAAACATTTTCATCACCCCAAAAGAAATCTCTATGCGCATTAATCAATCGCTCCCCATTCCCCTCTTTTCCCAGCTTCTGGCAGTCACTAAACTACTTTCTGCCTCTATGGACTTGCCTATTCTGGATATTTCATGAAAATGGAATCACACAGTATATGATCTATTGCATCTGACTCCTTCCACTTAGTATAAAGTTTTCATGGTTCACTCATGTTGTGTCATGTGTCAGTACTTCATGCCTTTTTATGACTAATATTCCATTGTGTATATATATATATATATACCACATTTTGTTTCTCTGTTCATTTGTTGATGGACATTTGGGCTATTTCTACCTTTTGGTTTTTGTGAATAGTGCTGCTCTGAACATTTGCATACAAGTATCCAGACGTTTGACAGCCTGTTTCTACTTCTTTATATCTAGGAGCAGAATTTCTGGTCACGTGATAATTCTGTGTTTCAAGTATGAGGAACCCCCAAACTATTTTCCACAGTGGCTGCACCATGTTTACATCCCCACCAGCAATGTATGAGGGCTTTAATTTTGCACATCGTCGCCAATGATTGTTTTCAGTTTTTAAAATTATAGCCATTTTAGTGGATATAAAATGGCATCTCCTTGTGGTTTTTATTTGCAATCTTTCTTTCTTTCTTTCTTTCTTTCTTTCTTTCTTTCTTTCTTTCTTTCTTTCTTTCTTTCTTTCTCTCTTTCGTTCTTTCGTTCGTTCTTTCTTTTTCTTTTTCCTTCCTTCCTTCCTTCCTTCCTTCCTTCCTTCCTTCCTTCCTTCCTCTCTCTCTCTCTTTCTTTCTTTCCTTCTTTCTTTCTTTCTTTCTTTCTTTTCTTTTTTTTTTTGATGGAGTCTCACTCTGTCATCCAGACTGGAGTTGGTGGTGCATCTTGGCTGACTGCAACCTCCACCTCCCAGGTTCAAGCAATTCTCCTGTCTCAGCCTCCCAAGTAGCTGAGACTACAGGTGCGCCCGGCTTATTTTTGTATTTTTAGTAGAGACGGGAGTTTCACCATATTGGCCAGGCTGGTCTCGAACTCCTGACCTCATGATCCGCCTGCCTCGGCCTCCCAAAGTGCTGGGATTACAGGCGTGAGCCACTGTGCCTGGCCTATTTGCAATTTTCTAATGACAAATTACCTTGAGCATCTTTTCAAGTGCTTCTTGGCCACTATCTTCTCTGGAGAAATCCTGATATGAATGGGAAGCATATGAATTAGAGCAGCGCAGAACTTCCCTTTAACCACACCACTCTTGCTCCCTGGCAGTCTGACATGCTTTTCTGAGTGAGAGAGATGTGGGTAGGAGTCACACCTGAAGTTTTGCCTCATTGGCCTCCAGTCTCCATCTCCCAAAAGACAATTGTCCAGAGCTGGCCACTTTGTCCAGAACGGGACTTTAGCCATTTGTCATTATTATAAATAGTGCTGCTGGGACATCTTCAGACAAATGGCCTTTTTCTTTTGGATTATTTCCTTTGGCAATATTTCCCCTCAATGAACTCACCCATCAAAGAACAGAACTGGTTGGATAGTTCTTACTATGTATTTAGATGGATTTTTCTTATTTAATCATGATGCTTCCTAGTTCAATTGCCCTCGCTGGGTTCTCATTGTACCTGGGTTGGAGTCATGCTCCTGGCCCCAGAGGACCCTGCCTTCCTCCACTAACACTAAGTCCCTATGGAGTTCAGCTCACATCAAATCACTGGCAGGCTTCTGAATGGGACATGCAACGTCCCACGTCTGTGCTTTTGCATAGGCTAGTGCCGTTTTAATTTTACTATTTTTTTTTGAGACAGGGTCTTCTCTGTTGCCTAGGCTGTAGTGCAGTGGTACAATCTTAGCTCATCGCAGCCTCAAAGTCCTGGGCTCAAGGGATCCTCCTTCCTCAGCCTCCTGAGTAGCTGGATTACATACCCTCATACCCAGCTAATTTAAAAATTTTTGTAGACATAGAGTTTTGCTGTGTTGCCCAGGCTGATCCAAAACTCCTGGCTTCAAGCAATTCACCCTTCTTGACCTCCCAAAGTGCTGGGATTACAGGGGTGAGCCACTCCACCTGGCTACCAGTACCATTTTAAAAATGCCTTTCCCCCACAGTACCTGGCGATCCCCAAATCATCCTTTTAAGATTCTGCTCTGGGAAGCTGTCTCTCCTCTCCCAGGCATCATGAGCATCTCTTGGTCTCAGGGCTCCTCAGACTGTACCGTGACCACACATTAGTTGCCTGCCTCCCCTGCTACATGGGAAGTTCTATGAGGCAGGGATGGGCCTGTCCAACTCTGAATCCTGGAACAGGGATCCCCGGCACAGGGACTGGCATGAAGTGGGTACTCAGCATACTTTTTCAAGGAATCAAAGAAGGAATGAAGGAGTTAGTCTAGTCTGTGGTCTAATGCATCAACTTACTATGTCCTCTGTGGTGCGTAAGTCATCCCAATTCTTCCATGGCTTTGTCAGCTGTAGGGTGACCTTGACTGAGTACTCAGGGAACATTATAGGGCTGTCGTTTTCTTCAATAGTGTAATAACTAGTTAGGCTGGAATTCACACTAATGTTACTTTGTTCTTTATCTTTCTTATTACATTAATTGGATAAAATTTATTTTCCAGCTTCTCTCTACTCATCTTATTCCTGACTTCTCAGTTTGTCAAAAGTTGTGCATTTATCTTTTTTCTTCTAGCTAAATATGTAAGTTGATTTTCCAGTTTTCTTTTAATATCTACAGCTTGATCACTTAAAAGGAACCATAGATTAGGATATAGTCTCTCTTTTTTTAGATAGGGTCTCACCATGTTGCCCAGGCTGGTCTTGAACTCCTGGGCTCAAGCAATTCTCCCAACTCAGCCTCCCAAAGTGTTGGGATTACAGGCATGAGCCACCACACCTGGCCAGATTACTGCATAATCTAAAGCCAGTTCTTTTCCAAAGTGGTCCCCAGGTTTCCCCAAAGTACTAATTAAAGTGTGAGCTATTGTACCATCATTGTACTGCCCATCATTGTTGTGTGATATCTTATTACACAATATTTTTTCTTTTAATGATATACTTTTTTTTCTGGTATCTCTGTACCACTGGTCACTTTCTTGTGTTAATGTGTGTATGTCATTTTAAATCCATACAATTTTGATGATTGTTACTTTGTGGTATGTTTTACAGTCTGGTAAGATAAGTTACCCGTGCCTGCCTCCTTCATTGAGCCATCAATTCTTTAATATAGGTTGGCTTATTCCATAATTTCTGCATAATATAATCAGATACTGGGAGTATAGCAGTGGTACTGGGTAGGTGAGGGTTGTAAAAAGGAGGCAATCTTACAATAAGACTCAGTTTAAGGCATTAATGTCTGGTGTGGAGAATGGATAAGCAAATAAGACCTCAAAGTCAGAGCATCTGATTGTGAGTTATGACCTATTGCTATCAACACAGAGCCCAGGGGAGCTGAGGTGGTATCAGAGGCGTTGGAAGGAGCCAGGTTTGCTGACTGATTACCTTCTTCTGCTCTATCCAAACTACAGAGAGGAAAAGTCTAGGGTTAGAGCAGATCCTGGGAGAAGGTCCAGCCCTCCTCCCGGTCAACATCTAATGGGAGAGACAGGTGGCCCGGTTCACGAAATGAGTGCAGCCCACTCTTTATCCCCATTATAACCAAACTCAACCCAACCTAACCCTATCCAACCCAACTCAACCTAATCCAATTCAACCCATCTAATCCAATACAACTAAATCAAACTCAACCCAATCCAACCCAACCCAACCTAATCCAATCCAACCCAATCCAACCCAACCCAACCAAATCCAATCCAATCCAGTTCATATTTGTTGCATGCCATGGATGATTTCAAGGACTGAACAGGACAAAAAACTGCTCTGAGGGCTCTGGTATCTCTCTCAAGTGACCAGGACCCTTGACCTTAGATGCCAGGACCCCCTTTCTGGGTTTGGAGAGCTCGGCTGGAGTCTGGCTTACAGGCAACAGCCTGGCCTTAGGCCTCTCTAGGATTTACTCCTCCCATCACTGAGGGACTCAAATGGGGTCCAACTTAAAACCCCCCTCCCATCTAGGCAGTCTTTTGTGACTAGCTTCCTCCCAAAGGGAATTTCTGTTGAAGTCTTCAAAACGGTCTGTCTGTTCTGTATTATGGCTACTCTTACAGATGTCTGTCTTCCTCCTATTATTTCTGGCTTCCTGCTGTCCCAGGCACTCTCTGGAGTGGGTGGCAGGATGGCTGAAGAGCCGCGTTAGACTCAGTGCCCATCCTGGAGGGACTCATAGTCCAGTAATAGAGACAGTGTACAGAAGCTGGCTTGCATGTTAAGGAGCTTGTCCTGAGTTTCCTAACACAGTGCAAGCAAGCATCTGCACTACCAAAGTAGGGATGTCCATTTCCACCAGGAGATGGGAGAGGCAGAGGGATGTGAGAAGTGTTTGTAAGAGGTTCATTTCTTCAATAACATTAAAAAAATTGGTAATAAAAATAATACATAGTTATTATCAAAACTAGGGCCAAAAAGAGGGGTTTAAAAAGATCACATATTATTTGTGACTCAAAGATAAACCCTGCTAGCATTTGATGAACTATGTTTCAAGTTTATTTTCCACCCCTAAGTATGCACATAGATCATAATATGAACAGAACATTCCGTACATTGCATTTAGTTGATGGCTTTTTTCCCCCGTAACAATCATCTAGACACCTTCTCTGGAACATTAAATATTCTTCTCTAATATTTTTTGTGTTTGTAATAGTATTTCATTGTTTGGTTGTCCTGTAAACTTTTAGGCTGTTTCTCATTGCTCACTATTATGAACACTATTGTGACGATCATGGTCTCATAGCTTCGTATTTGACTACTTCTGCAATTATTTCCTAGCACAACACAATTTCCTAAAACAAATAGTTGGGTCTAGTGCATGCCCATTTTTAAGGCTTTTGTTGCATTGTTCAGAAAGGCAATAATAATTTATACTTCCTGCAACATCATATGAGAACGCCAAGTCCCCCCTGCCTTGTCTACTACTGCTGTTTCTAACCCAAAAGGAGCAAATGGCAACAGGTAAAGGAACAGTGCCAGCATCCTTCTCCAAATGGTGGCCTTACTCGAAAGAGCTTAGGGCCCCTCCCACACTCCCTCTCCACCCTTCTCCTTCATTCATCCATTTTGCACGTGTCTATGGAAGAGCTAGAAGAGGGTTTTTCAGGAAATTAGAATGTGAGAGCTCATGTCATAAGGACCTTGGTGGTCATCAGCCCTCCAGTACCTTGGAATCATTTTGAGGATTCCAAGGGGACCTGGTGCCCAGTCCTCCAGCTCTTCAGGGATTCTTCATATATCTGAGGTGAGATCCAGACACCAGCAGGTTTGAAAAATCTCCTGGTTGGAGTCTAAGGTGCAGCCAGGGCTGAGAACAACCAATGCAGTCCAACTGCTTCCTTTCAAAGGTGGTGATGCTGAGTCTAGAGAGGGACTTCTTGTCTTCTATATCTGTAAATTAGGGCAATTCCTACTCTAAGGATTAGTGAGCATCAGGCCTGTCACTGGTGATCAGTTCCATGCCTCCTTACTTCACTGCTCCCACATCACTGTGGGTTCCTTGAGGGCAGGAAGCCGTTTTTATTTATCCATGTTTCCCCAGCATCTGACATGGCACTAAACGGACACAATGAGCATTTGAATAAGTTAATGAATGAATCATTCAAAGCCTGGGACTGTGGAGATCTTAGTGAAAACCCAGCATTATGAACCCTTGACCAGCAAAGTCTATGTGCGCCTCCAGCCACACTGAAAGACCACCCTGCAGCCATCCACTGCAGGATGATGGTGCTGGAGCAGGGTGAGAGTAGGCATTGCCTATAGTATATATGTCAAGAATAGAATGTTTCATGAAAGAAAAGTTAAACTGTGCTTTTTTCGGCATAGGAAAGTTACAACCATTTTATCCCACAGAAAATGAGTAGAGATCCTAACTGATGACAAGCTGAACCCAAGTTCTTGCAAGTTCAACAGCATTACACACAGAACTTCTGAAATAGGCCCAGCCAGCTGTTTCTCCCCTCCAACTACCATCTTAGTGGCTGGCTAGTTCTAACTTGATTGTCTAGCTCAGAGAGGGAAAGTGAGTAGCTCATGGTCACAGTTCAAGTTGGCAGGAGAGCCAGGTCTAGAACCAGGTATCCTGACTCCCAGGCCAGTGCTCTGGTGCTTCACATGAACCTAAGAAAATACCAAGAGTATGGCTGGGGCACAGTGGCTCATGCCTGTAATCCCAGGACTTTGGGAGGCCAAGGCAGATGGATCACCCTGAGGTCAGGAGTTTGAGACCAGCCTGGCCAACGTGACAAAATCCCGCCTCTACTAAAAGTACAAAAATTAGCCGGGTGTAGTGGTACACGCCTGTGGTCCCAGCTACTTGGGAGGCTGAGGCAGGAGAATCTCATGAGCCCAGGAGGCAGAGGTGGCAGTGAGCCAAAATCACACCACTACATTTCAGCCTGGGTGAGAGAACAAGGCTCCATCTCAAAAACAAAAACAAACAAAGAAACAAAAAACAACAACAACCAAAAAACAGTATGATCTGTGCTAATAATTATATAGTGCTTTTCATGTGCCAGGTGCTGTTTTAAGTTTTAATATATAGGATATATATATTTGTTATATATACACGCACATATATCCACGTACATATATATGTGTGTGTTTCATATAATATAAATTTTATATATACATTTATATATACACATATGTATGTGTATCTGTGTGTGTATTTAATATATGAAATTCTCACCACAGCCTTGCGAAATGAAGAAATTTAATTACAACTTGACATCAGCACACAGGTCTGTCTCCCAGCCTCCATCCTCTCCACCCTAGAACCCATCCTCCACGCTGCAGCCATAGTAATCTTCCAGCTTCTTGCTACTCAATCTTCTTGCTTCTAGCTTCTTGCTACTTGTGGTCCATGGACCAGCAGCATCAGCATGACCTGGGAACTTGGCAGAAATGCAGAATCTCTGGCTTCACCCCCAGAACTCATAAATCAGAATCATACCATCTAGGGGACAGAGGATCACATTTTAACAAGATTCCCAGTGATTCACGTGCACTTTTAATATTTGAGCAATACTCTAAACCAGCTCTCATTGTGTTGCTCCCTATTTAGAACGCTGTGTCATCTTCCCACGATTACTGCCTGTGGTAGGCAGGGTCATGGCCTTCTGAAGGACCCACACCCTAACCCCCAGGATGTGTGACTCTATCAGGTTCTATGGCAAAGGGGAGTTAGGCTGCAGATGGAATTAAGGTTGATGATCAGCTGACCTGAAATGAGGGAGATTGTCCCAGATTACCTGGTTGGGCCCAATGTAATCACAAGGGTCCTCAAAAGTGGAAAAGGGAGGCAGAGGAAATCAGAGTGGTGTGATGTGAGAGGACTTGAGCATCCTTCTTTGCTGGCTTTGAAAACAGAGGAAGGGGCCACAAGCCAAGGAATGCAGACAGCCTCTGGAAGCTGCAAAAAGCAAGGAAACTGATTTTCCCTTAAAGCTTCCAGAAAGAAGCATGGTCTGCTGATACCTTAATTTTTTATCTCAGTAAGACCTGTGTTGGACTTCTCATCTCCAGAACTGTAAGATAAAAAAAACTTGTGTTGATGTAAGCCACTAAGTTTGTGGTAGTTTGTTATAGCAGCATTGGAAAATAAATACGGCCTTCTACCCCTTAGTGTGGCATTTGAGGCCCTCTGAAGTTCCACCAAGTGCTGTCTTGGCCTCATCTCCCAGAATACCCCTTCCCACACCCTGATCTCAAACCAACAGAGCCTCCAGAGTAGCTAGAATATGGGAAGGGACACTCTGGTTATTTCTCTCTCTCTCTCTCTCTCTCTCTCTCTCTCTCTTTCTCTCTCTCTCTCTCTGTGTGTGTGTGTGTGTGTGTGTGTGTGTGTGTGTGACAGGTTCTCACTCTGTTGCCCAGGCTGGGGTGCAGTGGCGCAATCACAGCTCACTGCAGCTTTGACCTCCCTGGGCTTAAGTGGTCCTCCAGCTCAGCCTCTCGAGTAGCGGGGACTGCAGGTGTGCACCACCATACCTGGATAATTTTTCAACCTTCCCTTTTTTTTTTTTTTTTTTAAGAGATGGGGTCTCACTATGTTGCCCAGGCTGGTCTCAAACTCCTGGCTCAAGTGATCCACCTGCCTTGACCTCCCAAAGTGCTGGGATTACAGGCACCATCACACCTGGCTGGGGTTATTCTCTGTACCACCAGCACCTAGCCCTGTGCCTGGCCCGTGGCCAGTACTCAGGCAATGCCCTTTGAAGGAATAACCCAGTGGAACCCTATTATGTTCAGGTCACCACCAGCCACGGAGGAGCCCATGACATGCCTGAGGCAACTATGGCAACGGCGCAGGACACAGTGGAGACTCCCAGAGCCTCAGGATTAACAATCCTTTGCTCTTCTTCTGCTGTGGGCAAATCACTGTACCTCTCTGGGCCTCCTTTTCCCCATCTGAGAAATGAAGGGGTTGGAAAGGCAATTCTAAAAGCATCGTTAGCATGAACATTCTAGGATATCTGAGTTCAGTTTGGCCGCATTTTGTGGCAGTTGGGGACAGTGATTCGGCTCAGCTCTGCTCAGCCCTGTTCATCCCACTGCTGAGCACATCCTTCACTGTCATCCCATTCACAAAGTGGGATACAAAACTGCACAGCAACTGAATGTATTTGGTACAAAACAGAGACTACAGCTGCGCATTCCCCCTGTCTAGTTAAAATGCCAAATTACTCACTCTCCCACAGAAAGAAAAAAGGAGCGGGGGGGAAGAAACCATTTCTCACTGCAGAGTTTTTCCATGTGACATATTTTCTAATTTTATTTCAGGTCTAACTGTCTACAGTAGATGGTTCCATATCCCCTCCCCTTTTAGGATATGAACTTTCATTAAGGAATGAAATGGCTTTATTTGTTTAATATTTGCAAGTGTGGGTTGATATCAAATTGCAACTGAATGTCTTCATTTTCTCTGCTGGGGGAAGTTCTCTAAGATGCCCCGCACTGGTTTAGTGGCTTGGATTCCTTGGTTCTAGGCCCGGTCACAGGAGCTTGGCCAAGTCCCTTCCATTCTCTGGACTCAGATACTCAATCCACAAAGTGAGGAAAAGGCTGGCTCATCACGGAGATAGGGTGGCTGGATTGGAAGCCGTGGCTGATGCGCCCCGCTTCTAAGAGTGGTTCCATTTGAGACTGTGTTGGAATAGTATGCATCTCAGTTTATGTCTGTGCGCAGCTCCTGTCATCTCTGCACTGTTGCTTTAGTTCATGGAATGGCTGAGAAATTTTTCATACCTGGAAAGAGTACTGTAGCTTTGTTTTAAAGAAATTAATTCTGGCCGGGCACAGTGGCTCACACCTGTAATCCCAGCACTTCGGGAAGCTGAGGTGGGAGGATCTCTTGAAGCCAGGAGTTTGAGACCAGCCTAGGCAACATAGTGAGTCTCTGTCTCTACAAAATAATAATAATAATAACATTAATAAAAATAAAACGATCTGGGTGTGGTGGCATGCACCTGCAGTCCCAGCTATTCAGGAGGCTGAGGCAGGAGGATAAATCAGTTGAGCCCAGGAGTCCAAGGCTGCAGTGAGCTGGGATTGTGCCAGCGCACTTCAGCCTGGGCAACAGAGCGAGACCTTGCCAAAAAAAAAAAAAAAAAAAAATTAATTCTGCCCCTGCAATGTCTGGTTGCATGCAACCTCTCCTTCTATCTTCTTGCCCTACCTGGCTTCAGGCCTGTGTTACTTCTTTCTGATGGGTTGCTACAGCAGCTCCCTGGCCAGCAGGATCTCCCATCTCTCTGTCCTCTAGCACAGCTTCTCACTGTGAGTCAGAGTAATTTGTCTAAAACACAGGTCCCATCACTGTCACATCCCCTCTCAAAACCCTTCCATGCTTTCCGTGACGCACAATACATTCCATACTCCTTGGGTTGCAGTTCAAGGCCTCTTCTCCTCTCACGTCCTTCCCCATGCCGTGGCTCTACCACCCTGAACTGCTTGCTGGTCTCTGAATTGACCATCCATGTTCCCTTCTCCAAGCCTTTGCTTGGGCTGTTCCTCAGCCTACCCTATGGAAATCCTCCTTTGCATTTTCACCTTGATAGACTTGCTGCTCAAACTGTGGTCCCTGGACCAGCCACATGGGCATCATCCGGGAGCTCATTAGAAACAGAGTCCCACGGCCGGGCACGGTGGCTCACACTTGTAATCCCAGCACTTTGGGAGGCCAAGGCAGGGTGATTGCTTGAGGCCAGGAGTTTGAGATCAGCCTGGGCACCATAGTGAGACCCCATCTCTATAAAAAATGAAAAAATTAGCCTGATGTGGTGACATGTGCCTGTAGTCCCAGCTACTTGGAAGCCTGAGGTGGGAGGATCGCTTGAGCCCAGGAGGTTGAGGCTGCAGTGAGCTGAGGTCACACCTCTGAACCCCAGCCTGGGTGACAAAGGGAGACTCTGTCTCAAAAAGAAAAAAGAAAAAAAAGAAAAGAAATTCAGGATCCCAAATCCTGCCTCAGACCCACAGCACCAGATCTAGACCCACAGCACCAGATCTAGACCCACAACATCAGATCTGTACTTTAACCAGACCCCCAGGTGATGTGTGTGGTGCTCAAGTGTAAGCTGCAGTGCTGTGTAGTTTGGTGGACAAATGCTGGAGCTGGGCAGTCAGACAGCTGGCCTGGTTCCAGGCTCTGCATGTATCAGTTGGTGACCTTGGACAATGTACTAATCCTTTTGAAACCTCAGTTTCCTCATCTGTAGAGCAAGGAAACTATAAATGAAATAATGTCCCAAGCTCTTAGCATAGTGCCTGGCACATGGAAGAGCCAGTGACCAGTAACAAGGTTCCATTGCAGTGCTAGCTGATGTTGTGCCTAAGCTGTCCTGCATCCTCTCTCAGCATTGCTTGTGTCGGGTTTATTCCATCAGGGGTGAGAACTTATTTGCAAGTCCATCTCGCTGAGGATGGGGAGGGCCAGGAGCATGTCATTCATGTTTGGAGTTTAGAATCATTGACCATCCAGTGGAGGGAGATAAACAATCGTAATCCGATGTGGGGAAAGTGAAACATAGCTAAACAAGGACTTTGCAAAGTGGGTGGGATCGAATTCATTCCAGAGTTTCTGCCCTTGGTAGAAATGGTCATTCTGCCTGTTGTAACCTGGGAGCTTTCTCATTCATCCATTCATCCATTTGTTCACCCCACTTTTAGGTAATATGTATTGACTGTCTTCTGAGTACAAGCAATGTATGATATCCTGGGCAGAAAATGAAAAGCAAGATAGGCTTGCTGCTTGCCCTCTAGGATCCTATAGTCTAGTGGGGGACATTGATGCTAAATAAAGGATTGTACAAAAAGACTCTTTATGTTTATAAATGGTAGAAAATGTTAGAAAGCACAATGAGAGCTATGAAAGCACATGCCGGGACACTCTCTTCTGTACCAGGGTGTCAGGAGAGTCTCCCCAAGGAATGAGATTTAAGGTGGGATCTGAGGGGTGAACAGATTTAGCCAGGAAAGGAGGTAGGGCTGATGGGCAGCAAGATGCGTGGAATGTTCCAGATACAGAGGAACACAATGAAGAGAGGATGGAAGAGACAGCCTGAGTGTGACTCGAACACGTAACACGTTGAGGGAGGAAGGCAGGGTGAGGTCTCTGGGATGAAAGCAGGACCTTCGCCCAGGAGCTGCTTTTCCTAGCCTGGCCCTGGGGGAGCATCTTGGCTTCCTACCGTCCCTCAGTCCTGCAGAACTACCGCCCAGGGCCACCCGGGGTAAGGGCCTTTGTCTAGGTAGAGTGCAGTCAAGTCCTGGATTCTACTACCTGCCTTGCTCCTGCCTCTGCTTATCAGACAGTGAATTGCTTCAGGGTGGGGGCAAAGGGTCTCTACCTTTATATAGCATAAGAGAACAGAATCTAAGAGACTTGCAGTAAAATGCCAGGAAAGCAGAGTCAGAAGAGAGCCCTGAGCCAGCACAAAGAGCCCCTGGTCCACTTTGGCCTCTCAGGGCCTCCCAGGCCATGGCAGCTGTCCGGCAAAGAGGTGGTGGAGGTAAGTGAGAAAGGTTTCTAACAATTGCGGTCTGTGGTTAGACTCCAGTCAGTCCTGGCTTTGCAAAGCTTCCTCCCATCTATACGACGAAGAGGTCAGACCAGCGCTAAAGTCATCCAGGTCTGACACGATGTCTTTTTATTTTTCATCTCTCTCTGGATCTCTGTATTGAGAACGTGCATCTGTGAACATAGGAATAATTCTCTTGCCAGGGAACAGAAATGCAGTTTGGGGAGGAATAACTCGGGTGGGAGGTTTTTAGATGTTTTCACTCAGGGGACCAATTCCTTCAGACATGGCTGTACTCGTGAGACATGGGGGATGCGTTACGCCCCTCCTGTCCAAGCCATTCCTTTGGAGACCTGCTTTTCAAACGGGTGTGCTCACAGTCCTTGGCTGTGTGACAGTGGCATGCGAAGAGCCACATTGTTTATTTCCTGGAGCATTTTACTCCGTGGTTGGTAATTTGTGGTGAGGAGACAGTAACAACTGGGGAATAATTTGGAACATTTTTATATTATTAAAACAAACAAACACACATGTTTGGAGTGGAATTCAAAACTTAAGTGCTTTTAAAGATAAAGCAGGAGAATTAAATTTTCAAGGTCCTGGGGGGCTCTTTGGCTAGACTCAGGCCCTCAGGTATATCTGATGGCAGAGTGCTTTAGCAGAGATGATGTTATATTTAGACTTGAGGTCCCCAACTTGTGGGGGATATTTAGAATTATTGCAAAGGATACTTGGACATTTTCTGTCTACAGACACCTAACACCCGTGTGTGGAGGGGGCCATTAATGCTTTGATATTGACAAGATGGAGATGGTCACTGCCCTCCAAAGCTTTGGATTAGAACTGTCAACTCTAAGAGGGAATGAACTTGTCCATCACTGCTGGATCTCTGGCACTTAGAATAGTGCCTGCTATACAGAGGGTGCTCAATAAATGCTTCTGGAATGAATAGAAATGTGTGTGTTGATGGCCATTAGAAGCTTTCGTTTCTCCATCCACATTTACCTTTCCAGGAATAGTGTGTGGGGCTGCTTTAGCATGGAGATCTTGGGTGGAATGTGAAGAATGCTGTCATGCATATGCATGTGGGAGGCTGGCCAGCCCTGCCCCAGTTCAAGATTTCTAAGAATCATTCTTTAGAGGCAGCCTTCCACCCAGCGTGGTCCATGCTGCATAGCGTAGGCTCCTTGTGGGAGAAGGCACAGTTCACCATTTATGCACCTTGGGTAGCTAGGACCCTCTGGGCCTCACTTCTCACAAGGCCTGCAAGTCCCCTCAAACAACTTACTCCCATCAGAACCCACTGGGAACCTGAGGCTTCAGAAAATGCTGGACTTTGGGGATCAGCTGTTTCAGCTCCCCCAAATTGCAGATGGGAAGATGGAGGTTCAAAGAGAACAAGGAACTTTCTGGGAGTCACACACATTTTAGCTATGTGACTCCCAACGGGTTCCTTGTTCTAGAACCAGGTCTGGAACTAGGTCTTCTGATATCCAGGTGGGTGCCATCGCTCCGTTTTGAAATTCCCCAATGCTGCTTGATCATATCTGTACCATCCTCAAGGATGTGCCTGACAGTAGTGTGTGGTCAGAGCTGAGCTTTGGAAACATCACATGAACGTTAAATGCTAGTTCAGCACTTTTTTTTACTATGTGACTTGGGCACGTTGCTCAGAAACAGCACGGGTTTCCTCATCTGGATAGTGGTGGTGGGTGGTGGGCATAGGAGTCTTACCTCCTGGGGCTACATGAGCTACTCAGCAGGTAATGCCCAGGAGTGCTCAGGGCCAGGGATGGGGAACCCAGTGCTGGGTCATCCATCCCATGAAGTTCAGGTCATGCCTGTCCCGTTCACCCCAAATCTCCAGCACTTGCAGTGCCAGGCATGTGACGGTGTGTGCTTGATAGCCATTTGTGAATGAACACATGAATGAACAAAAGGGACAGAATATGCTTAGCTCCTGACATTTACCCTGTACCACCACCCTGAGAGCTAGGTATTGCCATTTCTATTTCCAGAAAAGGAAGCTAAGGCTCAGAGAAGTTAAAGAACATGCCCAAGATCACTTGGCTAGTATGTGACTGAGCAGGGACTTTCATACAAGTTTCTCTGGCATCGAATTCCATGTGCTTTGTCCTGCACCATTCTGGGGGAGGCTGGTCCTCCTGGGGTTCCCCTGAGGTCACCTCCCCTCCCAACCCCCCCATTTCTGGTCTCTAGTTAGGAGGTGTCCACTGGGTTTTCATCTTGGAAGGTCTGATTCCCTCTTCCATTATTCTGGCGGTCCACAGGCTGTTCCTCCAGCAAACATTTGGAGACTGTCAAGCTGTACTTTCATCTAAATTAAACAAGAGTCAGCCTGTTTCAAAATATGACTTCAGGGTCACCATCTGTTCTGGCTGTTCCCTTAAACTCAAATCCCATTTCGGAGCCAAATGGGGCTCCAGCATCCCACAGAGAGTGTGTCTCTTTGCACAACGGAGCAGGAAAGTCTGTAGAAAGACGCAGTGTGTTTGATAACAACCCTCGGACAAATTTCTCCGGTTGTTTCTTTTCCCCACTCAGCAGCATCAACGTCATTGCATGTGGACCACAGGTCCCCACCACAGATTCAAATGCATTCCTTTCTATACTGGGGACCTAGTGTGTACCGGGCTCTGGATGAGGCCCTTTCCCATGCCATCTTCAGGGCCATGGGAGAGAGTGGCCTGGATCTTACAGTGGGGGGAACACAACATGCCGAAGCTGCTCGGGCAGTCACACCATCAGTCTGGGCATCAGTTTTCTCATGTTGGGGACATTGGACTGGGTATTTTCTGAGGTCCTTCCCAGCTCTAAAGGTTACCCTGATTCTTCATTGGCGCCTTGGCCAATGTAGGCGAGATTTCACGGTGTCCACTGAAGCTATGAGTGTGTTCTGACTGCGCTGCTTGTCTGCCCTGACTGAATTCACACAAGCTCATCTGTTGGGACGCCCTGGGCTGTTCCCAGGGCAGCTTGATTTTGCCCAGGGCATAACATGCCAAGTGCTGAGAGGCTGCAGGAGTATGTCTCCTGCTGTTGCCAAACTATCGCCTTCGCGCCACATTCCAAATCGCCCAATTCCACCCTCCTCTTGGCAAGAAAAAGAAAGGGCACCCAATTGCCTAGGGCAGCAGCTTGGGGTGAAATGAGGATTTCTCCTAAAATGGTCAGCTGGAACCTTCCTCAGGAATCTGCCAAGGCACCCGGTTGCCTGTTGCATAAATTTTAGTCTCCTTGGCTGGACATTCGAGGCTCTCTGACTCCAGTCTCCTAAAGGGAAAAGTAATTGAGAGTAGCAAGAGCTGGGAAGTCCCAACACTGCAGTTAAGGCCTGCAGTCTCAAGCTCCTTCAGCTTCAGTCCTATCATCTGAAAATGGCATAGCCACAGTCTCCACCTCATCAGACTATCCTGAGGTTAGGTGAGCTAATGCATCTAAGTGCTGAGCTCAGGGTTGGCCTGTTGTGAGATTAACATTTCTAAGTCTGAATCTCTCTGGATCCACAATGCTCTCCTTTTTGCTCCAGTGCTGGAGGATATCTCGGGGTCCCATTTCTCCCATCCTTGGAATCACTCACTTGGCCCTTGTTTTCCTAATTGTGTGGGTTTGCTCATGCTCTGCTCACTCCACAGTGTTCACCTGTGCGAAGCCTCCCAGGCCTATCTCCATTGGCCCCTCCTTCAGGTCCCCTTCCCAGTGTCCCCCGGTGGGCAGGGACAGCTCCCTCTTTAAGCCCCTGCAGGACTTTCCTGTCCTTTGCTCATGGCTCCAAGCTCAGGTCACCTGTATCAGGGACCTGTGTTGGTGTCTGGTCCTTTTTTTCCAGGGGACCCAATTCCTTGTCCTCTTGATCCCCCAAAGCCCAGACCAGGGCCAAGTCCAGACAGGGTTGGAAGGTGGATGCTGGTTGTGGACAAGGCCAGACTGGGCCCAGGAGAGAGTGAATGATAGTGAAGTCCCCTCCTGACTCTCCTTCTGGGAGGGGAGAGAGCGGACCATTCTCCCCTAGGGAGATGTAAATTATGGGGGCCTTGAGGCCTGTGGATAACAACTCTTAAGAGATCACTGACCACATAGTAACAATCATGTCAAAGAAATCAAGAAACACCCCAGGCCTTGTGTTTCAGAGAGAGACTTAGAAAGCTCAGAATTAAAATACTCTTTCAAGCTCCTCCTGTCATTCAAGGCTCCTCCCAACCCAATGCTACACCCCCATGGAGGAGGTGGGGAGCCTTCTCCACGCTGGAGGACCAGGGATCTTACCATTCTGCTCCTGGGATCTCCAGGACTGGCCTGTCCCATCCTACCTTGCCCCATGGCCCCACCTCATGCTCTGACACCCAGATAGGCCACGAGCAGCCTCCCTGAGGCCTCTAGGCAAACCTCAAGGACGCTAACAGCATATAACAGAGAAGGGGAAGCACTGTTGTTCACATTCTCCACCCAGACCGTGTTGTATGGGGGAGGAAGATGGAGGCAACTGGAATTGAGTCTGAAGTCTGAGAAGCCAGGGTGTTTAAAAGAGTCACTCTCATCTCAGTGGGGGAGAGCTGAGGACAGCCATTTTGCAGAAGGCTGCTCGTTCAAAGCCTCCTGCTTAGGGAGAGGAGACTGCAACCCCCAGTAAAGCTACAATCAAGACTCTGTGTGGTTATTAATATTATATTACACCTCAACAGTGGGGATCAGGTGAGAGCTAAGCTATTAAGTGCATATTAAGCTAAACAGTGCTAGTGGGATTACTGTGACAACTATTGGCATTCATTAGAATTCTTTATGATTGATGATAAATGTGATGTGTTGAGACGGGCATAAAATCATGCTTGTCCAGAGTCCATTAAGCTCATTCATTCACGCACATGTGTGTTATTTGTTCATTCATTCATTCATCAAATGCTCAATTTATGCCTACTCTAGGCAAGGTCTCACGTTAGGGAGGTGAGGGTGACGCTGGGAGATATGGAGATGAAACAGAACATGCTGCCTGCCTCCTGAAGGGCTCACGGGCTGCTGAGGGACACAGGCAAGGGAACAGATAACAGAGTAGTGAGAAATTGGGAGCTTTCTGTGAAACTGATCCTGGGGTGGAGCGGCGGTTCCTAGGGAGATAGTATGACTCACTTGTAGACATCCAGAGAGATTCCCCTGGAGAATGGGGGACCACCAGGCCCAGCTTAACAGTGTAGCTAGAGTGGCCTTCCCTGGATGTTTTCAGACCCCTGAGGGCCACATGCGGCCAGGGGAAGTGGGGCTGAAGCCAGGAAGTGGCCACCGCAGGCCCCTCCTGGAAGGCGTGTGCCGCCCTGCTGTGTCCGGACTTTCCCTGGGGAGCCGCGGCTCTGTCAGAACCACATTTTCCCTGCCTGCAGAACCCTCTCCTGACAGGCCCTGCCCCAGGGGGCTAGAGTGCCCAAGCCTCTCTGCATCCATTGACCTCCAGGGTCTGACTTGGACAGGCTTCCTGCTGGCCAGCCTTCTTCCCCCACAGCTGGGGCCACTTGGCTGCATCACCCCAGGCCCTAGGACATTCCTGTTTTCCATCAGTGGGATCTAGTGATTCAGGGTACTTAGCATCCCATCAGCCTGGCTGGGAGGTGGCTTGAATGCTGTGCTGTGATCACAGAAAAGCGCCATCTCTACCGTCTAGTACTGGGGCCCTGCCTGGGTCAGTCCATGGTGGAAGAAGCTACAGTCCTGCCCCTGAACCCTGTGCCTGGGTCTCTGGCCCCTGCACCAGACATCTGTGCTGCTGGCTGCCTGCTTTTGTCTCCAGGTCCATGACTGCCCATGACTGGCCTCCATTCAGGTAGTAGGATGCCATGTTTGCCTCAACAGCACAGCAGGTCTCAAACTAGAGTGTGCATCAGAGACACCTGGGGGCTGGTTAAAACACAGGGTGCTGGGCCTCAGGCCAGAGTTTCTGATTTTGTAGGTCTGGAGTAGGTCCTGAGAATCTGCACCTCTAATAAGTCTCCAGATACTGCTGCTACTGCTGCTGCTGCTGCTGCTGGTCCAGAAACCACACTTTGACAACCCCTGGTGTCATGGATAAGCAGATGGGCTATGGAGTTTGAACCCAGGTTGTCTGGGTCCAAAACCTGGCCCAGCCACTTACTAGCCGTGTGACCTAATCCCTCTGCACCTCGGCCTCCTCATCTATAAAACA
This sequence comes from Macaca mulatta, assembly GCF_049350105.2. Lineage (NCBI taxonomy): Eukaryota > Metazoa > Chordata > Mammalia > Primates > Cercopithecidae > Macaca > Macaca mulatta. The sequence goes on along the minus strand of NC_133420.1, from coordinate 59,440,457 downwards.
GAGGTAATAAGAACGCCCTCCTCATTGTTACTGTGAGTATTGGATGACCCAGTCCGGGTGACTCACTTGCAATCGTGCTTGGACACAGCACGCCGTAAATAAGCATTCAGTGAATGTGTGAGTTTCCTAGGGCTGCAGTAACAAACGACCACAAACTGCGTGGCTTAAAACAGCAGTAACTTAGTCTTGTCCAGTTCTGGAGGCCAGAAGTGTGGAGGTGTGTGGGCTGGGTGGAACTCCTCCCAGGGCTCTAGCAGGGAATCTATTCCTTGCCACTTTCAGCTTCTGGTGGTTGCCAGCAATCCTTGGCTTGTGTCTGCATCATTTTAATCTTTGCCTCTGTGGCCACATTGCCTCTTCCTCTTCTGTCTGTCAAGCCCCCTCCATGTGTGTCTTATAAGAACACCCATCATTGGATCTAGTGCCCACCCTGATAATCCAGGATGATCTCTTTGTCTCAAGATCCTTAACTTAATTACGTCTCAAAGACTCTAAATGTAATGAACATGTTTAGGAATGAGGACATGGACGTATCTTTTTTGGCAGTCACCACTGAGCCCACTTTGGGGAACACAGGCTATTATCATTATTAAGTTGTTTCTTGCAACTCCTGCAGTTGGGCCTGGCCTATAGCTTCCTGCCCGGGGGGCGGGGGGCAGGGGCAGGGAGGAGAAGTAAACTGATTCTGGTCAGCTCCACTTTATTCAAGACAACCCATTTTCAGGCTGGGGCAGAGAATTCTGCCTATTAAGCTATACTGGCTATGTTATAGCATTTCAGCATGTTTGGACTTCACTGATCTGAGAAAAAACGCCACTCCCAGCCCCCTAGACTCCTGTCTGGAGCCCTTTGTCCCTGTTAATTGTTCCTTATACCCTGGCAAGTTGTACTTGGCAAAGCATTTTCTCATTCAAAACCCTACTGGATCCTCACTGCACTCTCGTGAGAGAGATTGTATCACCCTATTTTGCAGATGAGAAAACTGAGGCCTAGGGGGAAAATTGCACAAAACTGCCTTTCATGGCAATTCTAACACAGTAATTCATGGGAGAGAAAAGAAGACTAATGTCACTGATAATACTAACTACCCCCACCGCTATGCTTCATTCATCGTGTGCCTTTGCTTGGCCCTCTGCTCAGTGTTTTATGTCTATTATCTCAGGTCATTCTCAAATCTCTCTCCTGAAGTAGGTGGCATTCCTCTGCTGCAGATCTAGAAACTGTGGCTCAGAAAGGTGAAGCATCTTATCCAAAGTTGCCCATCTTTTAAATGCAGACTCGAGGTTGAGTCTTTCTCCCTAATATCAGGTTGCTCAGAGATCCATTTCTCAACTCTGAAAAAATGTCAGGGCAGGCAAGATGAGAATAGCAGCTGCCCAGTGGCCAGCAGGACTAGAGCCTCCTGCCCTCCCAGAACTGGTCAGAAGACAAAGCCCGTGAGAGACCCCCTCTCCTGTTGTCAGCAGACTCCTGTTCCTGATAGCTGGTAGGGAGGTGCCCAGTGTTGATGCCCCCAGCCATGGGGAGGGAGTCAGGGCAATGGGAATAGAGAGGCAGATGGGCCCAAGGTCACTGAGGGCTGGGACAACAATCAGGGTGTGCTTTCTAGAGTGGGTCAGCCTTGGGTTGAAGTAACATCCCTGGAGAGCAGCAGAGAGAGACTCAACGTCTCGCATCAGACAGATGAGGGCTTAAAATCTCCAGTCTGGGATTCGATAGCTGGGTGCCCTTGGGCAAGTTATTTAACTTCCCAGTGCCTCATTCTTTCGTCTGTAAATTGGGAACAATAAGAGTGGGGTTGTTGTGAAGAATTCAGGGGCTGTAATTAGCATCACCTGGGAAGTTTGTAAAACCTCCCCATGCCCAAGCCACACCTGAATCAACTCAATCAACATCTTTGGGAGTGAGGCATAGGTATTAGTAAAAAAAAAAAAAAAAGTCTGCCCAGGTGATTCTACTGTGCAGCCAGGGTTGAGAACCACTGCTATTCAAGTAAAGCACTTCCTGCCCAGAACATAGTAGGGCTCCGTATACAGGAGCTATTGCCCATTCACTCATGCACAAAACAAACATTTATTGAGCACTTACCTATGCCGGGCTCTGGATTACATGCCAGGCATCACCTGTTCACAGCAGCTGTCTGAATTTATTTATGGACTATTTCTAGCATAGCTTCCAATAGAGGGATCACGGGGTTCAGTGCTTTGTGAAGCCAGAACCCCAAGTCCATAATGCTGGGGAGAAGGTTTTACTGACAGCAAGGAAAGGAGGGAAATGCAGAAAATGTGCCCAAATCAGAGAAACCAAGCCCTGTGTGTGGAAAGAGCAGTCTGAGATCTCCGGGCCTTTAAGGAGGTAGCAGGAGAAGATGGTGTGGGCTTCAGACTTTCTGTGGGCTCCTCTGTAAATACCTGCCCCTACAATACCCCAGTTTCCACAGCTGTGATGTGGAAGGGCTTTCAATGATTGGTTTGATTGTTTTTAGCCGCAGAACTCTTCATTCAAATGAGACTTAATGGAACCCAAATTATTAAACAAATGAAGTCTGAATTGCTTGGGTGTGTGTATATGAGTGTAGGTGAGTGTGTGTGGACGTGGACATGGGTTAGTGTGTGAGAGAGGGTCTATGAATAGATTGTGAGTGTGTGAGTAGGTAAGTGTGTGCATGTGTCAGTGTGTGCTTGTATGAGTTTGGGATGAGTGTCGGTGGAGGTGCATGAGTCGGTGTATATTGGAGTATATAAATGTGTGTGTGTTTGTATATCTGTGTGTTTGTGTGGCATGAACCTTTGAAAGTGTGTGTATGCGTGTGTGTTATGAGTATGTGAACCTATGCGTGTGTATGACAGAGTGGTAGGAATAACAGATTTGTTCTGTGTATGTGTGGATGTATCCATGTGTGCCTGTGTGTCAGGGGGCCAAGGGGCAGGAATTCTCCTGTTAAGGCCTCCTCGATCCCCCTCCCTCTCTCATCCCCAGCCCTGGAAAATACTGCTTGAAACCCCCTGGTCTATGTGTCTACACTGGCCCTGCCAGCAGTCCTGTGTCCCCTTGGAATGCTGGGCCTGATGGCCTCCAGGAGCCGTGGGCTGTAGAGCATCGGTGTCCAGAAGATCACTGCATGCTCCCATCCCCTGCCCCTCACGTGCCCCCGACAGGCCCCTTCTTCTCCGTGCCATTTTCCATGTGTTTTCCTCCCAGAACCCTGAGCTGAGCCCTCCAGAGCTGCCTGCTGGGTGGGGGTGATGACTCATTTCAGTTGATGTCATCCTCAGGATTCAAGGCCCTCAATGCACTCAAAGAGTCTTTGTTCCCCAAATGGAAAAGGAAAGTCCATACGCCAAGAAGAGCTGAGTACGAAACTCTTCCCAGATACCCATGGCTGCTCATGCCTGCCCGCACCTGCCAGCCTTCACTGTGCCACCTGGTCCACATGGTCCCTGGGCTGGCTCTGTGCCCAGGATCCAGGAACCAGAGGTTGAGGGAAGGGGGTAAGGAAGAGATGTAAAGACCCCCACCACAGCAAGACAGCAGGAACCACTGCTTCTTCCTGAGGTTGGATGTGGCTCTTGCACTGTGGCTAACTGCTGCCACGACTGAAGGGTCTGCGTGTGTGTGCGTGCACGTGCACATGTGTGAAGGGAGCAGTGGTGAGCAGAGCCGGGTCACAGGATAGGGGAGTCACCCCATGCTCTCAGCAGAGCCGGGTCACCAAATGGGGGAGGCATCCCACGCTCTCAGCAAAGCCAGGTCACAGGATGGGGGAGCCACCCCACGCTCTCTGCCTCCGGGCTGCTCTCCTCAGTTCCTTATCTGCTGGGCCTGTTCATCAATTATGTTGCTAATTCTCTTGTGGCTAGCAGATGGTTTTGAGGCTGAACGGAGATGCTGTGCACTGACAGCTTGAGAGTGCCCAGCCCTGGTCAGCACCCAACCCAACGAGCGAGAACTCCCAGTGTTTCCCAAATGCTCACTACACACCAGGCCCTGTGCTAAGTAGGGTTCTCACTGTGTTGTCTGTTCTCGCGATGGCTCTGTGAGCCAGGTCCTAGTGCTGCCCCACTCTACAGATTAGGAGGCTACAGGGAGGTGAGGTGACCTGCGGAAGGCCCATGAGTGGCAGACCCAGGACTAAGCCTAGGTCTGTCTGATGCCAAAGCCCAGGCAGTTAGCCCTTACTTGTGGCTGTCACTTGAGAGTGGGCATCAGATCGATGCAGGCCAGACCCTGAAAGACTCTGATTCCATAGGCACAAGCAAGGGGGGCAGACCTCTGACTTTTAAAAGCTCCCAGGGTGACTCTGATATGTGACTAGGGCTGCAACCTTCACACCGTGCCACCCTACCTAGTCCCATTTGAATCTTGACTCCAACTGCTTATTAACCTCATGGACTTGGAACAGTAATTTAAGCCTCAGTTTTCTAACCTGTAAAATGGGGATAATAATGTCATCCATCTCATAATCAAGTGTAAGGATGAAGTGATTTGTGGAAAGCCCTTTGAACAGCACTTGGTATGCAGCAAGCCTGCAGAACATTTTAGCTGCTGATACTGTTGTTTCTTGGCATTCTGTTCATTGAGAGTCCCCTCTGCCAGGCTCTGTGCTGGTTGCCAAGGACCGAGAGATGAGTTGGCATGGCCCATGCCCAGGGCCCATGTCGAAGCATATGAGAGCAAGGGGTACTGGCCACTGGACTGCAGACGGATGAGGGTGTCTGGGAGGAAGGATGGAGGGGGACCGTGGGAACACAGAGGTGTGCAGCTGTGCCTGGGAGAGCCACAAGGAAAGCTTAGAAGGCAATGGGCTGTAACAGGCAGAGCCCAGCTTCACATCTTCAGTGCTGGCTGCTGCACTGAGGATTCTGAGTGAGTGACTTCCTGTCTCTGGGGCTTGATTCCCTCCTCTGCAAAATGAGAGAGTGATCCCTGCGTTGCTTCCCTCCTGGCAGAAGGAACAGGTGAGAGGATGATTTGGAAACAGGAGAGGATACTGGACAGGTGAGGACTACTTCCTGCTGGGCTAAGTGCTTTTCAGCTGCTGGCCAGGAAAAGCAAGCTTCAGCCAGGACCCCAGCTCCAGGCCTCCTCAAATCGTCTTCTCCTCAGTTTAGGTCAGAGGCTCAAGAAAGCAAGAACGAGAGAACAAGAGAGAAAGAGAGAGAGGGAGAGACAGAGAGGGAGGAGAGCGTATACAGTAACTTCATTGAGCAGGAAAATTCCTATGCTATATATGAAAACCGGAAAAGAGAAGGAGGCGTTCTAAGTTTATATGTAGAAAAATGCTCTTCTGTAATTCAGAAAAATAGAGTCTTTGATTGTGACCGAGCCAGGTCTCCTTTCTAAGTTGATCCAGGATTTTTTCCTTGGCAGGGAAACAGTTCTTTTTCTAAGAAATGCATCGGGTGATAGGTTTTTCTAAGAACCTCTCGCATCTTTGCTGGGTGCAGATGGACCCTCAGGCACCGTGAGTTGTGTTGTGTTCATTTTCCTCAGAAAGGGAGTCAGGTGGAACCAGGAGCCCCCGGAGACTCCAGCCTGGGTGGGGCTGAGTTTCCACACAGGCAGAGAGCTGTGACATTTTCCTGAGCACAGTGCTCCTTGCCTCTGGCCAGGCCTTGCTGGCCAAAGACAAGGAAGTCTATGGGGAGGGCTGGGTTTGTCCCGGCCCCTGTTGGAGTCATTCCTTCCAGGCCTGAAGGCTGTGGACTGAAAGAACCGGCAGTTAGGGGTGGTTAGAAAAACTGAAACACAGGCGGGAGACAAGGAGGAGGCAGACGATGAGGTTGTCAGACCTGGCAAGGGCCTTTGGAAAATATTTAGTCCAAGGCTCCAGTTTGACAGATATTGAACCTGAGACTCAGAGAAAGGAAGGGACTGCTCAAAGTCATATGCCAAGTTGGTGGCAGAGTCCACCTTGCAGGCTGAGGCCCTTTCCACCACCCCATGCAACATCTGAGAGGTCAGGATGTAGAAGTTGAGGCCGACTTGTGTGTGGTCTCAGAGGGGTAGAGCTAGGCCCAGCCAGGTGGGTGGGAGTTGCAGGGAGAGTTGCCTCAGTTCAACATGAGAAAGGACTTCTGAAGACTTCGAATTGTGCAGCAGTGGTCAGGTGGCCGTGAGTGGAGATGAGCAGGTGGAAGCCAGGTGGCTTTGGATGGGTGAGCATCGTAGGAGGCTCCTCCCCAGATGGTGAGCTGCACTGTCCCACATAGTCTGCGGTTGCTGAACTCCTGTCCCTCCAGGGAGGTGGGAGAAAGGGAAGTCACATGCCAGAAGGTGTGATTTAGACATACCCAGGGTCCTTGGGGGCCACCTCTCTGTAGGGGTGTCCAAAGGGCAGGGAAAGACCAGTCCTAGAAGATGCAGGAACCCCCACCCTCCCAACTCTCTGGCAGGACAAGCTGACAAAGGGCAAGGAAGAGGGACACGTGGCTTCTCCGAGGGTCTGCCCCCATGCTGCAGGCGCAGAGGAGGGGCATTGAACACCTCTTCTCCCCAGGGGCTGAGTGCCAGGAAACTCAGGCGAGAGGAGCCCTTCTGGGGTCCCAAGGGCAGTCCCCCCACCTTACCCTACATACCCTCATCCTACTGGTCCAGCCCCAGGCCACAGGCAGTATAGGGTCATCTGGACCCTCTGAGCCCCGGCCCCACAGTGGGAATACACGGATCCGCTTGCAGGAGTCACCGTGGCCCCGTTTAAGCAGACTGAAGTGTGCCATTGGTCTTTAGAGACGTGTGTGGGAATGGTAGAGACGCAGGAGGGGCACCTTCGGCCTTCCCCAGCACTCGGTGCAGGGAAACAGTCGAGGAAGGAAGGGAGGCGTTATGGGTTCTAGGCCTGGCTTGGCCACACTCACTGCATGACCTCAGACCTGCTCTCTTGGGTCCCTTACAGACCTCTCGGTTTGAGTCTGTTATTGGGATCCCAGTTCACAGCCCAGGTGAAAAGCCTTCCTTGCAGTTGGTGGAAGCGCAGTTCCCGTAGAGACCGCCAGGGGCCGCTGCCGCGCACAGTCCGGGGCGTCCTCAGCCTCCCTCGCGCCTCTGTCGGGACATCTCCGTAGCGTTCCTTCACCCGGAGCGGAGCGAGGAACGCTCCTTAGCCTCCTGCGGCCTTAAATACTAACTATCGCGAGCGCTGGGCTCAGGTCCCGGATGATCATCTGTGAGAGGGAGCTTTGCAAAGCCAGCTACAGTTCTCTAGGGAGGCAAGGCTCCCGGAGGCTAGTCCCGGGCACTGCTTCAGGACCCCACAGATGCAAGGACTGATTCCATCCCATCGCACGGAAGGGGAGACCGAGGCCCAGCGGGGTAGGGGAGGTGCCAGATGATGTCCCCGAGCCTGTGGCAGAGAGGAGGAGGAGAGGTGAGGGTTCGCTCCTGTTCTTCATCTCTGGCCAAATCGCTGTCATCTGTGTGGAAGGAAAACCTGAACCCTGCTCTGTTTGTTTCTTCATGGCTGGGATTCCGCCTGGTTTCCATGGAAACTGGCTTTGGGCCCTTGGGAGGAAAGTCGCACCCTGCCCTGACTGCTCAGATTTCCCTCTGCCTCTGAAGCCGTCTGATTTCTCCTCTCTGCGCCCTGAGGAGGGGCCACCCTAAAACTGCACTTTGGAGTGTGAGCTAGATTTGAGGGAGGAAGGCTCAGGCTGTGTCTCCCTGTGTCCGTTCCTTCATCTCCTTGGCTCTGTGGATGTTTAGAGGAGGGGGGATGACTTTGGCCCTTTTTGCAGAGTAAGATTGGGGCCCGCGTGTGTTGGGGTGCTGCTGAGCCAGACTGGAAAGAGTTAGATGTGAGAAGATGGGGAAGAGTGATGTCACTAGAAGGAATAGCATGAGTGAAGGCAAAGACAGAGGGGGAGAATGAAGAGATGAAGCAGAAGGTGTCTTGAATGGAATTTTGCTTTTATGCTGATGGCACTGGGGAGCCATTGAAGGCTTTGGAGCTTGTAATAGGAGCAGATGACTGCTAATGGTCACCTAGATAGTGAGCTGCTTGAGCGCACATGTTCCAGGCTTAGCTCCATGTCTCCAACGCTACGCAAGGCACAATGTGGGGGCTTTAGAAATATGATCAAATTCATGAATTGGAAAAGTAAGTTGAAAAACCCCCATTGGAAATGAAGCTGTCTCTAAGCATTTATGAAGTGAGAGAATAAGACTGGTCAGATGTAGCCCCAGGAGGTGTTTGAAGGCAGTGAAAATACATAGAATAAATCACAGTGGATGTGGCTCTGAGAGTCCATCTGGTCTAACTCTCTGATGGAGAAACTGAGATCAAGGATGGGGAGCAGCTGGCCCAAGGTCACAGACAGAGTCTTGAACCTGAGTCCTTCCTCCCCTCCCTGGGTCTCTCATTGCCCCATGGATTCCTGCCTCCCACATGGGCTCCCTGGGTCAGTGGACCCAGCGTTGTGGAGGTGGGAGGGAGCCTGGACTTTTCAGGTGATGTATGGGCATGCAGTGAGGTCATTGTTGGATATTGGACTGGAGCCCAACCCCAGTGACTCTCACCAGGGCCTCAGACTGTGAGCCTGGCACCTTCAATTCTGGAGTGCCTAGGATTTTTTATATATGTATATACTTTGAGTTCTAGGGTACATGTGCACAACATGCAGGTTTGTTACATATGTATACATGCGCCATGTTGGTGTGCTGCACCCGTTAGCTCGTCATTTACATTAGGTGTATCTCCTAATGCTATCCTTCCCCCCTCCCCCCACCTCATGACAGGCCCTGGTGTGTGATGTTCCCCACCCTGTGTCCAAGTGTTCTCATTGTTCAATTCCCACCAATGAGTGACAACATGTGGTGTTTGGTTTTCTGTCCTTGTGATAGTTTGCTCAGAATAATGGTTTCTAGCTTCATCCATGTCCCTACACAGGACATGAACTCATCCTTTTTTACGGCTGCATAGTATTCCCATGGTGTATATGTGCCACATTTTCTTAATCCAGTCTATCATTGATGGACATTTGGGTTGGTTCCAAGTCTTTGCTATTGTGAATAGTGCTGCAATAAACATACGTGTGCATGTGTCTTTATAGCAGCATGATTTATAATCCTTTGGGTATATGCCCAGTAATGGGATGTGGAATGCCTAGGATTTAGTTCAGCCAACAAACACTTCCTGAGGACCTGCTCAGGGACAGAGCCTGGGTGTGGGGGGGACAGGGAGAAGTGGACCCCAGTTCCTATACTTAAGGAGGTTCCAAGATGGTAGGGTCTGACACCTCTGTAATATAATGCCATATATGCTACATAGAGTCAAGGCCAAGTGCAGGAGCAGGAATGCCCAGACTACCTGGTGGGGGAATCCAAGAGGACTTCATGGAGGAGGTGATGACATTGAAGTTGGGTCCTGAGATATGTGGAGCAGTTCCTCAGGTGTAGGGAACAGCATATACAAAGGCTCAGAGGTGTAAAAGGTAGGACCCATTCAGGATACCTTGAGATTTCCAGTATGACAATTGCATGGGGAAATAGCAGGGTAATAATAATAGTGAAAGAAATGGCAGCTACCATTTATTAAGCACTCTGTGTGCTAAACAGTGTTCCAAACATTTTAGGTATATTATTTTATTTAAGTCACACAATTGTCCTCTAAGAGAGGTATTATTATCTGGGGATAAGTGTGGGCCACTTCCAAGAATCCTCAGGCTGCAGAGTTCCATGATCAGCCCCCATCGGCATGCTCTGCGCCAGTCCCCAATCCCCTCCAGAATGGTGGGATGTCTTCCCACCAGCTGTGATCTCCACCCTCCTCCCTTCCTGCCCAGCTCCAAGCCATCCCAGGTCAAGCCCATGGACCCAGTTGCTGGGCTTGTTTGTCTTGGCTCCCTGGCTTCTCCTCTGCTCCCTGGTGGCTGCCTGAGCAGGTGGCCCTCCTGCTGGAGGCCAAGGGGAAATGAGCCAGCAGGCCCAGGCGCAGCCACGAGTGAGTGTGGGTCACTCCAGGCCGGGGTCGTCCCCCACCATGCCATGCCATGGGACAGTGGATGTGGAGGGATGTGGTGGGGGTTGCTGAGAGCAGGGCTGGGCTGCTGGGGCTGACTTGGGCTTGCTCTAGATTCATGGCTGGGCTCCCTCTTGGCGGACCCAGTGGAAACAAGGCCTGCGGGCCAGCGCCTATCCATGTGTCCTGTCTTGAATGGCTGAGGCCTAGGGGGATGGAGGGCGGGAGGGTTAGGAAGGGATCTTTTTTGCAGACTTTGGTTTTTGTTAAGTTTATACCTTGCATTTCCCATCTGTCGTCTCACTGAATCCCCACATGGGAAGTGGGCAGGGACCTCCCCTGATAGCAGGAATTCATCGCCCAAAGGCTTTGTGTTTGGTAAAGAGCAAAGGCAGGATCTCATCACAGCTGTGTCCAAAGAGGAGGATGTTGTCTGCTGCAGGCTGCCTCCTTTGCCCCCTCTCCAGCTGACCAACCACCGGCCAGGGCCTGGAGTGGTCGGGGGCTGTGGGAGGGCTCTGGGACTCATGGTAACAAGACTCTGCCCCCCTTGCTTTGCTGCCCCATCTGTCGCTTCCTGGCTGTGCCTCCTGGTCATGGAAGTCTCCCTGAACATCAATTTCCCTATCTAGAAAACAAGGATGTTGGATAGATTCATGAATTTTTGTTTTTACTCAGACTCCTGGGCATAAGAATTCCCAGAATTGCCACGCGCAAGCATGGATCTACTGGCCATGGGAAGCACTGGGCTGGTTTAAGCAATGAGCTTTCTGAGTGGGAGCCTCTGAGGCCCGTCTCCCTGTGTCCCCTGAACCCCTACCTGGCCCTGGATCCCTCAGAGACACCAGTTGGAAACAAGCCACAGGATGTGAAGCTCTGGCGCTTTTACTGTCTGTGGCACCAGGAATTTTCCCAGCAGAAAGAGGCTTCCCCCTCCTGTTCCCAGCAGGAGAGAGAGAGGAAGTAGAGGAATAGCTTTTTACTGGATTGGACAAGGGAAGAAGAAAGCAGAGCTATCAGTAGGGTGTTTGTGGTTTTGTTTTGTTTTTATCTTTAAACCGTGGAGGAGAGAAAAGAAATCTTAGTGGGATGTTTAGTTTTCTTTGTTTCTTTTCCTTTTTTTTTTTCTTTCTTTCTGTACAAAGATAAGCTGAATCTGAGGGAGGAAAAGCAAGAAGAATAGGTTTTATGATTTCTAAAAGTGGATTCAAGGAGTTAATCTCTTTAAAAATATGTAAATGTCTTTACTTTTCATACCATGTATATGCCATAAAATAAGAAAAAGTATAAAAGGATGTCCAGTGAAAAGCAAGTCTCCCAGCCCCCAGTCACCAGCTTCCTTCCCTGGAGACAACCGCTGCCCCCAGTTTCTTGTGTATTCTTCTAGAGATATTGTAATATACCATATATATTTAAATATCTCTTATATATTTACTTTGTATTAGTACATATATTTCCAAATGATAGCAATTCAATTCTGCACCTTGTTATTTTGTCTGTTTGTTTTTACATAATACATCTTCTTGATTTTTTCATGTTAGCACTTAAGGAACCACATCTTTTGAAATGCTGCCGTGGATTTCATTGTGTGAACCTATCATAATTTATTATATTCATCATTCCCAAAGATGGGAATGTTAGGTAAATTTAAACCACGATGCAGTGAATATTTTTGTATGTACTCTATATTTCACGTATGAACTTTATCTGTTAAAAAATTCATAAAAGTATGACTGCTGGGTCAACAAGTACATGTGCATTTGCCATTTTGATAAATGTTATCAAATTGCTTCCCACCACATTATACCAATTTATGTTCCTGCCAGCAACGCAGGAGGCCTGCTGCCTTAAACCCTTGCCAACACAGCGTGTTCTGATCTTTGCCAGTTTGATAGGGAAAATGGTATCTCTTCGTAATCTTAACTTGTCATTTTCTCATTATGAATGAGGTGGAGTATTTTTCATATGTTTAAGATTTTAATTTCTTTTACTGTGTCTAGAATTTCCTATTCTTTGCCCATTTTTCTTTTGGGTATTCATTTGCTTTGCATGTTAGAGAAATGAGTTTGTTACTGTGATTTTTGTAGCAAATATCATTTCATGGTTTGGGGATTTTCTTTGACATTGTGGGGATTATCATTATTATTATTATTTGCTATGCAGAACTTTTTTATTTCTATGTGGTCAAATTTAACCAAATTTACCAATATTTTAACTAAAATTAATTTCTGTTTTAAAGCAAGTCGTGAACTGGAGAGGATAAACATTCAATTGAGAATCAAATCTGAGTTCATGGCCAGCAAACACTTCCTCTCTGTTAACCTTAGTTTAGTCTTTTCTAAAATGAGGGGATTGGAGGCTGGGCGAAGGGGCTCACACCTGTAATCCCAGCACTTTGGGAGGCCGAGACAGCAGAATTACTGAGTCCAGGAGTTCGAGACCAATGTAGGCAACATAGCAAGAACCTGTCTCTACAAAAAAATGAAAAAATTAGCTGAGTGTGGTGCTGCATGCTTGTAGTCTCAGCCATTTGGGAGGCTGAGAGGTGGAAGGGTCATTTGAGCCTGGGAGGTGGAGGCTGCAGTGAGCTGTGATCATGCCACTGCATTCCCACCTGGGCAACAGAGCAAGACTCTGTCTCAAAAAAAAAAAAAAAAAAAAAGAGGGGATTTGATAATATGTACACATTCATTCATTTGTTTGTTCATTCACTCATCAGCCCTGGGTTGGTTACTGGGAACACAGATGGCCCAGTGGGAAGAGAAACAAGTGACCCAATAGTGACACGCAGGGGCTATGATAGAGGACCCCAGTGTGTACAGAGAGGGCTTCTAACACAGCCACCAGAGGGGAGGGTGTTGGTGCGGGAGGTGAAGCGAGATTTCAGGGGAAGCAAGGCCTGGGCTGATGAGCAGGAGTCATTCAGTGAAAATAACTGGGCTGGGCTGGGGCAGATGGCACACAGGAAAGCATTCCTGGCAGGGGTGGGAGTCCCTGGGACAGTGTGGGGCGCTCCGGGGCTGTGTCAGGCATGTCACAGAGTAGGGAGTGCAGCTTGGTCCTGACCACAGAGGGCCTCTTGAGCCAGGTGGCAGCAGCCTGGTCAGCCCTGGCCCTGAGGGCCATGAATAATCATATTTTATAGAAGATTTTCTAAGCAGGGCAGCAACAGGATCAGATGTGCTCTTTTGTCACGGAGGGGTTAATCATTTTTATAAAAATTGTATGAAATATTTTCCATGAAATTAGCGATGAAGAAAAATATAATGAATACTTCTTTTGAATACCACCTAAACAATTAACGCTATTACTACAGTTGAAAAGCCCTGTGGACCTCTCCCAAATTGTGTCTCTCTGCCTCCCCTAAATGTTGGCAAGAATATGCTGCTGGTGGGTCTGTGACATGACACAGTTGTTTCAGAGAACAATTTTGCAACATTCAGGGAAGTTGTAGGTGCACATACCCATATTATCCAATGATTCCACTTCCAGCTGTGGAATTACCTGCACAGGCAAGCAGGAGGAGATGTATTTAAGGGAGTCTATGGTAGTATCGTTTGTAATATTGATGGAAACCTCGCTTTCCACCAACAGAAATGTGAATCAACCCATTGTAGCTTATTTATACCATAGAGTACTGTTGTGAAAATATAAGGCCAGGCCAGGCGTGGTGGCTTTCTCACGCCTGTAATCCCAGCACTTTGGGAAGTCAAGGTGGGCGGATCACCTGAGGTCAGGAGTTCGAGACCAGCCTGGCCAACATGGTGAAACCCTGTCTCTACTAAAAGTATAAAAATTAGCTAGGTGTGGTGGTGGACACCTGTCATCCCAGCTACTCAGGAGGCTGAGGCAGGAGAATCACTTGAACCCGGGAGTCAGAGGGTGCAGTGAGCAGAGATTGCTCCATTGCACTCCAGCCTGGGCAACAAGAGCAAGACTCCGTCTCAAAAAAAAGAAAAGAAAATATAAGACCAGAGTCACATGTATCAGCAGGGATAAATCTAAAAAATACAATGCTGAGTGAAAAATAAAAGCAAGTTCCAGAAGAATGCATGCATCATGCCACCATTTACATGAGGTTTCATACACACACCATGGTTCTACATTCTGTTGGAAACACATATCGAGTGAACATACAAATGCGTGGGAGTGATAAACACCAAATTCACAAGAATGGCTCCTGCCAGGGCATGGGCAGAGGAAAAGGACCGAAGAGAGTTGATGAGAGCTTCGGCTGAATTGATATTGTCTGTCTTAAGTGCAGCAGCGGGCACATACTTGTTCCTCATAATATTATAATTATTTTTTTTAAAGACAGTTCTCACTCTGCCACCCAGGCTGGAGTGCAGTGGGGTGATCATAGCTCACTGTAGCCTCAAACTCCTAGGCTCAAGTGATCCTCCCGGCCCAACTTCCAGAGTAGCAGATTACAGGCACACACCACCACATTCTGCTAATTTTTAAATTTTTTTTTGTAGAGATGAGGTCTTTCTATGTTGCCCAGGCTGGTCTCAAACTCCTGGCCTCACCATTCTTCCTACCTTGGCCTCTTAAAACACTGGAATTACAGGTATGAGCCACCATACCTGACCCTATTTTAAAATTTTTAAAAATGATATATATAGAGAGAGAGACAGGGTCTTTCTTTGTCGCCCAGGCTGAAGTGCAGTGGCACGATCGTAGTTCACTGCAGCCTCAAACTCTTGGGTTCAAGTGATCCTACCACTTCCGCCTCCCAAATAGCTGAGACTAGAGGCACACATGACCACACCCATTAATGTGTAATGTATTTTATTTATCCATTGTTTTTCAAAATGATTTTGACATATAATCACTATAAATAGTATTGAGATTTTTTTCCAAACTAAGTCTTTGAAATTTAGTTTGTAGTTTACATTTATGACACATCTCAGTTGGGAAGACCCATATTTCTAGTGCCCAATAGCCGTATGTGGCTACTGGTTATCATACCAGACAGGGCAGGGTCTGGTATGATAGAACCCTAGAAGTCACCAGTTACAACCTGATACAACCTTATCCACAGATAGAGTTGTGTTAGGTGACCTCTGCGGTTCTTTTCTAAATGAGCAAGTCTAGATGATGACAACGATGATGATGATGATGATGATGGCTACTTTTTTTCTTTTTTTTTTTTAGACAGGGTTTCTCTTTGTCACCCAGGCTGGAGTGCAGTGGCATGATCATGGCTCACTGCAGCCTTGACCACCTGGGTTCAAGCAATCCTCCCACCTCAGCCTCCTGGGTCGTGGGGACTACAGGTGTGTACCACCTGGCTTTTTTGTTGTTTTGTGGAGATGAGGTCTCACTATGTTGCCCAGGCTGGCCTTGAACTCCTGGGCTCAAGCAATCTGCACTCGTTGTCCTCCCAAAGTGGTGGGATTATGGTTGTGAGCCACAGTGTGTCCAGCCATGATATCCACCACTTTTTAGGCATTTGCCATGTGCCAGCACTTTGTATTATATCCTTTAACCCTCACAACAAACCTATGGGCTAATTACTCATGTTTTTAAAAATTGTGGTTAAACATACATAGCATAAACTTTGGCATTTTAACCATTTAACAACCAAGTGCCTCGTATTGTTCTTTATACTGTATTTTTTTGTGTAACCTAGATATTTCATAATAATTGAGGTTAGTACTGGCCGTGAGCAGCCTTCTCTGTGAGTGTTGTGGAGTCGGGGTTGGGGCACGGCAGTCAGGGCGTCTCCCTCTCCCAGCCACCGAGTACACGTACCCATTCATGGGAAGTTTGAGTTCCTGGACCACCTGGAGTCTTGACTCCATCCTTCTTGCTGCTGAAGGGTCATTGATACAGTAGGCAGACTAGGTGGAGCCCCACCCACCACCCTGGTAGAGACTCCCCCATCTCAGTGAGGCTGCAGCAGTGAATCAGCCAGAAATCACACCAGCCGTGGCTCGAAAATGTCCTGCCACTTACTAGCTGGGTAACCTCGGGCCAGTCATCTCATCTTCCCAAGGGATAAGAGCAGTTAATTTCCAGGGCTGCTGTGAGGACTAAGTAAAACTATGCATGAAAACCACATTGTTATTATTCTTTATAAGGGAGCTCAAGGGCACACAGGCAGGCTCCCATGTCAGCCTTGCTTTCCTGGTCAGTGCTGCAGGACTGATTATCCCTGTCCATTGACCTCTTGAGGTTGTTCAGTGGATATAATAAAAATGAAGAATAGTGAATGTTTGTTGCATTGCTACCATTATTAACCAGGGCTTACAATGGACGGTCTTATTTAGTCATTCTTTTGGAGCCCATTCTAGTGCCTGTATGGTAGAGGAAGACACTCAGACTTGGAGTGGTTCAGTGACTCACTGGAGGTCACAGAGCTACGTAGTTGTGTCTAATAAGCGGTGACAAGTTGGGTAAACTGGAAATCAGGCTGATTCCTCAGGTAGGGCTTTCCTCAGAGGGCCCCTCTAGTGTTTGGGGTTTTTTTCTGGAGACCAACCTGCCAAGTCCCCAGAAATCACTCAGGGTCTCAATGGCCTCTGGCCTTTGGCCATAGCCCGGACAGCCATCAGGTGAGTCTGCCCTGCCCTCTGGCCTCCGGAGGAGGACACCTCTTGATTCTGATCCTCACTCATTCCAGGCCTCCTCATCTGGTTGAATCCTCAGGATCTGGTTTCACTTCCAAGGCCAAAGGGTGTTACTTGTCCATTGTCCTGGCTGCAGTCGTCTTGTCCCCCTCTCTCTGGGACCTGCCTTCCTGTCTCACTGCTGGTACCTTGGTTATCAACTCCAGGAGTGGGTGCATGTTGCTGCAAGCCAGGCTGCAGCCTTCTCGTGGGGAAAATAGTTGGATGGGCCAACATTCTTGAGCCTGGGGTCTTTTTCAGGACACCATAATGGAGCCCCATAATTTCTCCCTGCAAGGTGTGGTGGCATAGCCTCTGGGGTCAGATGCTCTGGGTTTGAAACCTGCATGCAACTTACCTTGAGCAAATTTGTTAATTTCTCTAAGCCTCAGTTTTCTCAGAAGTAAGATGGGGATAACAGTACCTAACCTCGTAGGCTTGTTGTGAGGATTACATGAGCTAATGTATGTAGAGAGCTTAGAGCAGGGCCTGGTACAGAGAGAGCGTGGGGAATGTGGATGATGATGATGGTGATGATGATGGTGGTGATGATGATGATGATGATGATGGTGGTGATGTCAAAGGCAATGACAATGATGCAAATTTCAATTGCTCTGAGGCCTGGGAACACTTCATTCTGTCCCTGATTTTCCCCTCACACTGGAGGGACTTAAACAATAGACCTCAAAACAAAACAAACCTATCAGGTTTTTTTTTTTTTTCTTTCTTTTTTTTTTTTTTTTGAGATGGACTCTCCCTCTGTCACTGAGGCTAGAGTGCAGTGGTGCAATCTCAGCTCACTAGAACTGCCACCTCCAGGGTTCAAGTGAATTTCATGCCTCAGTCTCCAAAGTAGCTGAGATTACAGGCATGTGCCAGCACACCTGGCTAATTTTTGTATTTTTAGTAGAGTCGAGGCTTTACCATGTTGGCCATGCTGGCCTCGAACTCCTGACCTCAAGTGATCCACCCGCCTAGGCCTCCCAAAATACTGGGATTACAGGTGTGAGCCACCATGCCTGGCCCCTGTTCAGTTTTATAGTGGGGAAAAAAAATCTCCAAGTTGATGGGGGAACATTGTATATTCTAGGGATTACTCATAAGCATTTTCTAAACTGCAGGTCATGAACTTTTAGTGGGTTACAAAATCAGTTTAGTAGTTCATTACCAGCATGTTTTTAATAAAATGAAACAGAAAAAGAATAATTAAATGGAAAGAAAAATATTTGAGTGCCTGGTGAGTATTAAAAGCCTATCATGTTCTATGAAACTTTTGTTTCAGTGTTACAGATATCTGTCTACACGTGTGTATATTGGGTTGCAATGTAAATGCATTTCTTATTGTGAGTCATTGTCAAAAACGTTTGAAAAACAACCATTTAGGGACTACAGTTTCAGTGGGGTTCCTGAGTGATCCCGTTTCACTTGTGACTGCATTTCTTCCTCATTTTCAAGCAGAGTGGAATATACCTGTAAGGCATGGTCTCTCTCTCCCTCCCTGCAGAGTCTGCTTCCCAGGGTCACCTGGACCTCACGCAGCTCATCGGTGTCCCGCTGCCCTCGTCTGTATCCTTTGTCACAGGCTATGGTGGCTTCCCGGCCTACAGCTTTGGCCCTGGTGCCAATGTCGGCCGCCCAGCCAGGACTCTCATCCCATCCACCTTCTTCAGGGACTTCGCCATCAGCGTCATGGTGAAGCCCAGCAGCACCCACGGCGGTGTGCTCTTTGCCATCACTGATGCCTTCCAGAAGGTCATCTACCTGGGCCTGCGGCTCTCAGGTGTGGAGGATGGCCACCAGCGGGTCATCCTCTACTACACGGAGCCGGGCTCCCACGTGTCCCAAGAGGCTGCTGCCTTCTCGGTGCCCGTGATGACCCACAGGTGGAACCGCTTCGCCGTGATTGTCCAGGGTGAGGAAGTGGCCCTCCTCGTGGACTGTGAGGAGCACAGCCGCATCCCCTTCCAGCGGTCCCCCCAGGCTTTGACCTTCGAGTCCAGCGCTGGAATCTTCGTGGGCAATGCAGGAGCTACAGGACTTGAGAGATTCACTGTGAGTCAAAGTCCCACTTCAGGTAGACCAGGGAGGTGGATGGTCAGAGACTCACCATGCAATAAATGGAGCAACTATTATTGTTAGTATTTTATTCTTATGTCCTCAAAGAGGCATGCGTGTTATGACAGGAAATAACACTAGGCCTGGAACCCCAAAACCTAGATTTTCATCCTCAGTTTTCAACTTATCTTGTAGATTTGAGACAGTTATCTGGATTCTCTGATCCTCTCTGTTTCCTTATCTGTAAGTGGAGATAAGAAAGCCTACCCCACAGGCTTGTAGGTCAAATAAGATAACCTGTGTGAAAACACTTTGTACGTTTTAAGATTTTATATAAAAGAGCAAGGTTTGTTATAGCCCTAAATGGTTTGATCTTTGGATATGGGTGGCAATTGCACTTAAGTAATTTCTGAAAAGGTGGGATACACTAGAATACCAGAGTGAGAGGTAGCTTTTCCCTCCTTCTAGGCAATGTGCACTTAGAAAAATTAAACTGACTTTACTATCAAAATGGGCTGTTATGTATAAAGCATTCTAAAGATCACTAAGTTATTGTAGGTACTCATTTAGTCAGCCCACATATTTACTGATGTCTCATTGGTGAACAGGACAGCACCATGGGCTGGAGTCTGGGTTTATCTGGAGTAGAGTGAAAGACACTGGAGAATGTTAAGAAGTTAAAATCCGATGGGCAATTTTTAAATGCTCACTTTGGGAGCCTCGTGGAGAGGAAGCTGTCAGGTGTGGGGAGAGGGGCTGAGAGTGGAGGCATGGAGGCTGCAGCAGCCCTTCTTGGGATGGGCCTTCAAACCCAGAAGCGTTGAGCTGCAGGGGAAAGAGCTTTCTGGGAACGGGAGATGTGTGTTTCAGGGCCTGCCACTGACAAGCTGGGGACCTGGAGACAGGAGGCTGCTGTAGTGCCCATACTTGAACACTATGCTCCCCAAGGACCTCTCTGGCCCAGGGGTCAGTATGATACTGGCCCAAGGAGAATCCCCCCATAAGTGAGAGTGGGCCAAGAGGTGGCCTGGCTTTGTGGTTGAGGCCACAGGCCATACATCCTCACTCCCGTGCTTTTACCTGTGCTTCTCCATTACAAAAACAATCAAGTCTTCCACTGGCAGTCATGCTGTGAACATGCAAACCATGGCTTCTGATCCCTCTCTTTTCCCCAGGGCTCCCTCCAGCAGCTCACCGTGCACCCTGACCCCAGGACTCCCGAGGAGCTGTGCGACCCCGAAGAGTCCTCGGTGAGCTCCCCTACCATCCCACAGAGGGCCCTGCAACCCCAGCAGCTGGGGCCTGGGGAGGGCTGGATGCCCAGACAGTGGCGTGGAGTTTCTGAAACCTCTCATTTTGGCAAGTGCTGCCTCAAGTCCTATTTTGGGCTTTTGGCGTGATTTCACTTTTTAAAGAGCGTCAGCCATCTCTGGTGCGGGGAGCTGTGTTTCTTATAAGGTGTCAGGATCCTCCATGGCTGTGGCCGTCAATGGCCTGCTTTCCTGCCTTCTTGCCAAGAAATGGTGTCAGGATTCTAAAATCAAAGTTAAAACTGAGATATTCTGGGAGTAAAGTCCCATAAAAAACGATCCTCAACTTTGCTTTTATGCTTGGCAAATGATTTCATTCCTAAGCTGGTGGGCAGGAAAAAAAAAAGATGACTCCTTCCTCCTTCCCTCCTTCCCTTCCTCTAAGGATTGACTGAGCACCTGCTGGGTGACAGCCCTGGGTAGGTGCTGGAGATAAAGGGATAACTGGGAACTGTTTAATAAGCTGCTCATATGCACTTCCATACCAAAATACAGTGGCAGAGCGCAGTGTGATGGGAACACG